>NC_081381.1:15740109-16452609 GCF_030684315.1 Stegostoma tigrinum | reverse complement strand
ACACACACACGCACGCGGCAACACACACGGCGACACACGCACATACGCACGCAGCGACACGCACGCACATAGGCACATGCACGCACGGACGCGGCGACACACATCCACGCACATACGCATGCAGCGACATACGCACGCACGCGGCGACACACGCACATACGCACGCACGCGGCGACACACGCACATACGCATGCACGCACGCGGCGACGCACGCAGGCGGCAACACACACACGGCGACACACACGCACGTGGCGACACACGCACATACGCACGCACGCGGCGACACACACGCACATACGCACGCACGCGGCGACACGCACATACGCACGCACGCGGCGACACACGCACATACGCACGCACGCGGCGACACACACGCACATACGCACGCACGCGGCGACACGCGCACATACGCACGCACGCGGCGACACACACATGCACATACGCACGCACGTACGCCGCGACACATGCACATACATACGCACGCGGCGACACACACGCACATACGCGGCGACACGCACATACGCACGCACGCGGCGACACACACGCACGCACGCGGCGACACACGCACATACGCACGCACGCGGCGACACATGCACATGCGCATGCACGCGGCGACACACACACACACACACACACACACGCAGCCACACACACGCAGCCACACACACGCACGCCCGCACGCGGCGACACACACACACACACGCACGCGGCGACACACACACGCACACGGCGACACACACGCACGCACGCGGCGACACACACACACACGCACTCACGAGGTGACACACACACACGCACTCACGAGGCGACACACACACAGCAACACATACACACACACGCACACGGCGATACACACGCGGCGACACACACGCACGCACGCGGCGACACACGCACGCGGCGACACACACAGACGCACGCACGCGGCGACACACACAGACGCACGCACGCGGCGACACACATGCACGCAAGCGGCGACACGCACGCACGCGGCGACACACACACACGCACGCAGCGACACAAACGCACGCACGCGGCGACACACAAACGCACGCACGCGGCGACACACACGCACGCACGCGGCAGCACACACGCACATATGCACACACGCGGCGACACACACATGCATGCACGCACGCACGCGGCGACACACACGCACATACGCACGCGGCGACACACGCACGCACGCGGCGACACACACGCACATACGCACGCACGCACGCGGCGACACACGCACATACGCACGCGGCGACACGCACATACGGCGACACACGCACGCGGCGACACGCACGCACATACGCACGCACACGCGGCGACACACGCACGCACGCACGCACGCGGCGACACACACACACGCACGATCGCACGCGACGACACACACAGACGCACACACGGCGACGCACACACACGCACGCGGCGACACACACACACGCCCGCACGCGGCGACACACACACACGCCCGCACGCGGCGACACACACACACACAGCGACACACACACACACGCACGCGGCGACACGCACGCACGCGGCGACAACACACACGCACGCAGCGACACACGCGGCAACACACTCGCACGCACGCAGGCGGCGACACGCCCGCACGCGGCGACACACACACACACACACGCCCGCCCGCACGCGGCGACACACACACACACGCACGCGGCGACACACGCACGCACGCGGCGACACACACACACACGCACTCACGAGGCGACACACACACACGCACTCACGAGGCGACACACACACACGCCCGCACGCGGCGACACACACACACACGCGGCGACACACACACACGCACGCGGCGACACAAACACACACACGCGGCGACACGCACGCGGCGACACGCACGCGGCGACAACACACACGCACGCAGCGACACACGCGGCAACACACTCGCACGCACGCAGGCGGCGACACGCCCGCACGCGGCGACACACACACACACACACACACACACACGCAGCCACACACACGCACGCCCGCACGCGGCGACACACACACGCACGCGGCGACACACACACACACGCACTCACGAGGCGACACACACACGCGGCGACACACACACAGCAACACATACACACACACGCACACGGCGATACACACGCGGCGACACACACACACGCAAGCGGCGACACACGCACGCACGCAGCGACACACACACACGCACGCAGCGACACACAAACGCACGCACGCGGCGACACACACGCACATATGCACACACGCGGCGACACACACATGCATGCACGCACGCACGCGGCGACACACACACGCACATACGCACGGGGCGACACGCACGCACGCGGCGACACGCACATACGGCGACACACGCACGCGGCGACACGCACGCACATACACACGCACATACGCATGTGGCGACACGCACGCGGCGACATACGCACGCACGTGGCGACACACGCACATACGCACGCACGCGGCGACACACACGCACATACGCACGCACGCGGCGACACGCACATACGCACGCACGCGGCGACACACGCACATACGCACGCACGCGGCGACACACACGCACATACGCACGCACGCGGCGACACGCGCACATACGCACGCACGCGGCGACACACACATGCACATACGCACGCACGTACGCCGCGACACATGCACATACATACGCACGCGGCGACACACACGCACATACGCGGCGACACGCACATACGCACGCACGCGGCGACACACACGCACGCACGCGGCGACACACGCACATACGCACGCACGCGGCGACACATGCACATGCGCATGCACGCGGCGACACACACACACACACACACACGCAGCCACACACACGCAGCCACACACACGCACGCCCGCACGCGGCGACACACACACACACACGCACGCGGCGACACACACACGCACACGGCGACACACACGCACGCACGCGGCGACACACACACACACGCACTCACGAGGTGACACACACACACGCACTCACGAGGCGACACACACACAGCAACACATACACACACACGCACACGGCGATACACACGCGGCGACACACACGCACGCACGCGGCGACACACGCACGCGGCGACACACACAGACGCACGCACGCGGCGACACACACAGACGCACGCACGCGGCGACACACATGCACGCAAGCGGCGACACGCACGCACGCGGCGACACACACACACGCACGCAGCGACACAAACGCACGCACGCGGCGACACACAAACGCACGCACGCGGCGACACACACGCACGCACGCGGCAGCACACACGCACATATGCACACACGCGGCGACACACACATGCATGCACGCACGCACGCGGCGACACACACGCACATACGCACGCGGCGACACACGCACGCACGCGGCGACACACACGCACATACGCACGCACGCACGCGGCGACACACGCACATACGCACGCGGCGACACGCACATACGGCGACACACGCACGCGGCGACACGCACGCACATACGCACGCACACGCGGCGACACACGCACGCACGCACGCACGCGGCGACACACACACACGCACGCACGCGGCGACACACACACACGCACATACGCATGTGGCGACACGCACGCGGCGACATACGCACGCACGTGGCGACACACGCACATACGCACGCACGCGGCGACACACACGCACATACGCACGCACGCGGCGACACACAAACGCACGCACGCGGCGACACACGCACGCACGCGGCGACACACGCACGCACGCGGCGACACACACACATACACACACGCACGCGGCGACACGCACACACACGCAGTGACACGCACACGCGGCAACACACACACACACACACACACGCACGATCGCACGCGACGACACACACAGACGCACACACGGCGACGCACACACACGCACGCGGCGACACACACACACGCCCGCACGCGGCGACACACACACACGCCCGCACGCGGCGACACACACACACACAGCGACACACACACACACGCACGCGGCGACACGCACGCACGCGGCGACAACACACACGCACGCAGCGACACACGCGGCAACACACTCGCACGCACGCAGGCGGCGACACGCCCGCACGCGGCGACACACACACACACACACGCCCGCCCGCACGCGGCGACACACACACACACGCACGCGGCGACACACGCACGCACGCGGCGACACACACACACACGCACTCACGAGGCGACACACACACACGCACTCACGAGGCGACACACACACACGCCCGCACGCGGCGACACACACACACACGCGGCGACACACACACACGCACGCGGCGACACAAACACACACACGCGGCGACACGCACGCGGCGACACGCACGCGGCGACAACACACACGCACGCAGCGACACACGCGGCAACACACTCGCACGCACGCAGGCGGCGACACGCCCGCACGCGGCGACACACACACACACACACACACACACACGCAGCCACACACACGCACGCCCGCACGCGGCGACACACACACGCACGCGGCGACACACACACACACGCACTCACGAGGCGACACACACACGCGGCGACACACACACAGCAACACATACACACACACGCACACGGCGATACACACGCGGCGACACACACACACGCAAGCGGCGACACACGCACGCACGCAGCGACACACACACACGCACGCAGCGACACACAAACGCACGCACGCGGCGACACACACGCACATATGCACACACGCGGCGACACACACATGCATGCACGCACGCACGCGGCGACACACACACGCACATACGCACGGGGCGACACGCACGCACGCGGCGACACGCACATACGGCGACACACGCACGCGGCGACACGCACGCACATACACACGCGGCGACACGCACGCGGCGACATACGCACGCACGTGGCGACACACGCACATACGCACGCACGCGGCGACACACACGCACATACGCACGCACGCGGCGACACGCACATACGCACGCACGCGGCGACACACGCACATACGCACGCACGCGGCGACACACACGCACATACGCACGCACGCGGCGACACGCGCACATACGCACGCACGCGGCGACACACACATGCACATACGCACGCACGTACGCCGCGACACATGCACATACATACGCACGCGGCGACACACACGCACATACGCGGCGACACGCACATACGCACGCACGCGGCGACACACACGCACGCACGCGGCGACACACGCACATACGCACGCACGCGGCGACACATGCACATGCGCATGCACGCGGCGACACACACACACACACACACACACACGCAGCCACACACACGCAGCCACACACACGCACGCCCGCACGCGGCGACACACACACACACACGCACGCGGCGACACACACACGCACACGGCGACACACACGCACGCACGCGGCGACACACACACACACGCACTCACGAGGTGACACACACACACGCACTCACGAGGCGACACACACACAGCAACACATACACACACACGCACACGGCGATACACACGCGGCGACACACACGCACGCACGCGGCGACACACGCACGCGGCGACACACACAGACGCACGCACGCGGCGACACACACAGACGCACGCACGCGGCGACACACATGCACGCAAGCGGCGACACGCACGCACGCGGCGACACACACACACGCACGCAGCGACACAAACGCACGCACGCGGCGACACACAAACGCACGCACGCGGCGACACACACGCACGCACGCGGCAGCACACACGCACATATGCACACACGCGGCGACACACACATGCATGCACGCACGCACGCGGCGACACACACGCACATACGCACGCGGCGACACACGCACGCACGCGGCGACACACACGCACATACGCACGCACGCACGCGGCGACACACGCACATACGAACGCGGCGACACGCACATACGGCGACACACGCACGCGGCGACACGCACGCACATACGCACGCACACGCGGCGACACACGCACGCACGCACGCACGCGGCGACACACACACACGCACGCACGCGGCGACACACACACACGCACATACGCATGTGGCGACACGCACGCGGCGACATACGCACGCACGTGGCGACACACGCACATACGCACGCACGCGGCGACACACACGCACATACGCACGCACGCGGCGACACACAAACGCACGCACGCGGCGACACACGCACGCACGCGGCGACACACGCACGCACGCGGCGACACACACACATACACACACGCACGCGGCGACACGCACACACACGCAGTGACACGCACACGCGGCAACACACACACACACACACACACGCACGATCGCACGCGACGACACACACAGACGCACACACGGCGACGCACACACACGCACGCGGCGACACACACACACGCCCGCACGCGGCGACACACACACACGCCCGCACGCGGCGACACACACACACACAGCGACACACACACACACGCACGCGGCGACACGCACGCACGCGGCGACAACACACACGCACGCAGCGACACACGCGGCAACACACTCGCACGCACGCAGGCGGCGACACGCCCGCACGCGGCGACACACACACACACACACGCCCGCCCGCACGCGGCGACACACACACACACGCACGCGGCGACACACGCACGCACGCGGCGACACACACACACACGCACTCACGAGGCGACACACACACACGCACTCACGAGGCGACACACACACACGCCCGCACGCGGCGACACACACACACACGCGGCGACACACACACACGCACGCGGCGACACAAACACACACACGCGGCGACACGCACGCGGCGACACGCACGCGGCGACAACACACACGCACGCAGCGACACACGCGGCAACACACTCGCACGCACGCAGGCGGCGACACGCCCGCACGCGGCGACACACACACACACACACACACACACACGCAGCCACACACACGCACGCCCGCACGCGGCGACACACACACGCACGCGGCGACACACACACACACGCACTCACGAGGCGACACACACACGCGGCGACACACACACAGCAACACATACACACACACGCACACGGCGATACACACGCGGCGACACACACACACGCAAGCGGCGACACACGCACGCACGCAGCGACACACACACACGCACGCAGCGACACACAAACGCACGCACGCGGCGACACACACGCACATATGCACACACGCGGCGACACACACATGCATGCACGCACGCACGCGGCGACACACACACGCACATACGCACGGGGCGACACGCACGCACGCGGCGACACGCACATACGGCGACACACGCACGCGGCGACACGCACGCACATACACACGCACATACGCATGTGGCGACACGCACGCGGCGACATACGCACGCACGTGGCGACACGCACATACGCACGCACGCGGCGACACACACGCACATACGCACGCAGGCGGCAACACACGCACGCACGCACGCGGCGACACACACACGCACATACGCACGCGGCGACACGCACATACGCACGCACGCGGCGACACGCACATACGCACGCACGCGGCGACACGCACATACGCACGCACGCGGCGACACACGCACAGACGCACGCGGCGACACACACGCACAGACGCACGCGGCGACACACACGGCGACACACACATGCACATACGCACGCGGCAACACACGCACACACGCACACGGCGACACACACGCGCACGCGGCGACACGCACACAGACGCACGCACGCACGCGGCAAGACACGCACACCCGCACGCGGCGACACACACACATACACACGCACGCACGCAGAGACAGACGCACGCGGGGACACGCACGCACGTGGCGCACACGCACGCGGCGACACGCACGCGGCGACACACGCAAACGCACGCATGCGGTGACACACGCACACACGCACGCAGCGGCACACGCACACACGCGGCGACACACGCACATACGCACGCGGCGACACACACACATGCACGCACGCGGCGACACACGCACGCGGCGACACACACACGGCGACACACACATGCACGCACGCACGCGGCGACACACACGCACATACGCACGCACACGCGGCGACACACACATGCACGCACACACACGGCGACACACGCACATACGCACGCAGGCGGCGACACACGCACATACGCACGCGGCGACGCAAGCACATACGCACGCACATACGCACGCACGCGGCGACACACGCACGCGGCGACACGCACGCGGCGACACACACACACACGCACGCGGCGACACACACACGCACGCCCGCACGCGGCGACACACACACACGCAGCGACACACACACACACACAGCGACACATGCACGCCCGCACGCGGCGACACACACACACACACACACACACACACACACACGCGGCGACGCGCGTGCGCACACACACACACGCACGCGGCGACAACACACACGCACGCACGCACGCACACACACACACACACACACGCGGCGACAACACACTCGCATGCACGCGGCGACACACACGCGGCGACACAAATACACGCCCGCACGCGGCGACACACACACACACACGCACGCACGCATGCATGCGGCGACACACACACGCACGCACGCGGCGACACACACACGCACGCGGCGGCACGCGCGCGCACACACACACACACACACGCACGCGCGCGCACACACACACACACACACGCACGCGCGCGCACACACACACGCACGCGGCGACACGCACGCGCGCGCACACACACACACACACGCACGTGGCGACAAAAACACACACACACACACACACACACACACACACACACACGCACGCGGCGACCGAAACCAACACACACACACACACACACACGGCGACACACACACGCACGTGGCGACACACACACACGGCGACACACGCACGCACGCGGCGACACACACACACACGCACTCACGAGGCGACACACACACACGCACTCACGAGGCGACACACACACGCGGCGACACACACAGCAACACATACACACGCACACGGCGATACACACATGCGGCGACACACACGCACGCACGCGGCGACACACACACAAACGCACGCATGCGGAGACACACACACACGCACGCGGCGACACGCACATACGCACGCACGCACATACGCACGCGGCGACACACACACATGCACGCACGCGGCGACACACGCACATACGCACGCACGCGGCGACACACACACGCACATACGCACGCGGCGACACACACACATGCACGCACGCGGCGACACACGCACACGGCGACACGCACGCATGCACGCACGCGGCGACACGCACGCACGCGGCGACACACACACATGCACGCACGCACGCACATACGCACGCAGGCGGCGACACACGCACATACGCACGCGGCGACACACACACGCACATACGCACGCTCGCACGTGGCGACACGCACATACGCACGCAGCGACACACACGCACATACGCACGCACGCGGCGACACACGCACATACGCACGCATGCGGCGACACACGCACGCACATGGTGACACACGCACGCACGCGGCGACACACACACACATACGCACGCACGCGGCGACACACACACGCACGCGGCGACACGCACATACGCACGCACGCACGCGGCGACACACGCACACTCGCACGCACGCGGCGACACACACGCACATACGCACGCACGCGGCGGCACACACACGCACATACGCACGCACGCGGCGACACGCACGCACATACGCACGCACGCGGCGACACACGCACACACGCACGCTCGCGGCGACACACGCACGCACGCGGCGACACACACACACGAACGCGGCGACGCACATACGCACGCACGCGGCGACACGCACATACGCACGCACGCGGCGACACACGCACAGACGCACGCGGCGACACACACGCACAGACGCACGCGGCGACACACACGCACAGACGCACGCACACGGCGACACACACATGCACATACGCACGCGGCAACACACGCACACACGCACACGGCGACACACACGCGCACGCGGCGACACGCACACACAGACGCACGCACGCACGCGGCAAGACACGCACACCCGCACGCGGCGACACACACACATACACACGCACGCACGCAGAGACAGACGCACGCGGGGACACGCACGCACGTGGCGCACACGCACGCGGCGACACGCACGCGGCGACACACGCAAACGCACGCATGCGGTGACACACGCACACACGCACGCAGCGGCACACGCACACACGCGGCGACACACGCGGCGACACACGCACATACGCACGCGGCGACACACACACATGCACGCACGCGGCGACACACGCACGCGGCGACACACACACGGCGACACACACATGCACGCACGCACGCGGCGACACACACGCACATACGCACGCACACGCGGCGACACACACATGCACGCACACACACGGCGACACACGCACATACGCACGCAGGCGGCGACACACGCACATACGCACGCGGCGACGCAAGCACATACGCACGCACATACGCACGCACGCGGCGACACACACACACACGCACGCGGCGACACACACACGCACGCCCGCACGCGGCGACACACACACACGCAGCGACACACACACACACACACACAGCGACACATGCACGCCCGCACGCGGCGACACACACACACACACACACACACACACACACACGCGGCGACGCGCGTGCGCACACACACACACGCACGCGGCGACAACACACACGCACGCACGCACGCACACACACACACACACACACACACACACACGCGGCGACAACACACTCGCATGCACGCGGCGACACACACGCGGCGACACAAATACACGCCCGCACGCGGCGACACACACACACACACGCACGCACGCATGCATGCGGCGACACACACACGCACGCACGCGGCGACACACACACGCACGCGGCGGCACGCGCGCGCACACACACACACACACACGCACGCGCGCGCACACACACACACACACGCACGCGCGCGCACACACACGCACGCGGCGACACGCACGCGCGCGCACACACACACACACACGCACGTGGCGACAAAAACACACACACACACACACACACACACACACACACACGCACGCGGCGACCGAAACCAACACACACACACACACACACGCACACGGCGACACACACACGCACGTGGCGACACACACACACGGCGACACACGCACGCACGCGGCGACACACACACACACGCACTCACGAGGCGACACACACACACGCACTCACGAGGCGACACACACACGCGGCGACACACACAGCAACACATACACACGCACACGGCGATACACACATGCGGCGACACACACGCACGCACGCGGCGACACACACACAAACGCACGCATGCGGAGACACACACACACGCACGCGGCGACACGCACATACGCACGCGGCGACACACACACATGCACGCACGCGGCGACACACGCACATACGCACGCACGCGGCGACACACACACGCACATACGCACGCGGCGACACACACACATGCACGCACGCGGCGACACACGCGCATGCACGCACGCGGCGACACACGCACGCACGCGGCGACACACACACATGCACGCACGCACGCACATACGCACGCAGGCGGCGACACACGCACATACGCACGCGGCGACACACACACGCACATACGCACGCTCGCACGTGGCGACACGCACATACGCACGCAGCGACACACACGCACATACGCACGCACGCACGCGGCGACACACGCACATACGCACGCACGCGGCGACACACGCACGCACATGGTGACACACGCACGCACGCGGCGACACACACACACATACGCACGCACGCGGCGACACACACACGCACGCGGCGACACGCACATACGCACGCACGCACGCGGCGACACACGCACACTCGCACGCACGCGGCGACACACACGCACATACGCACGCACGCGGCGGCACACACACGCACATACGCACGCACGCGGCGACACGCACGCACATACGCACGCACGCGGCGACACACGCACACACGCACGCTCGCGGCGACACACGCACACACGCACGCACGCGGCGACACACACACACGAACGCGGCGACGCACATACGCACGCACGCGGCGACCCACATACGCACGCGGCGACACACACGCAAGCAGGCACGCACACGGCGACACGCACACACGCACGCACGCGGCGACACACGCACGCACGTACGCGGCGACACACGCACGTACGCACGCACGCGGCGACACACGCACTTACGCACGCGGCGACACGCACGCACGCGGCGACACGCACGCACGCGGCGACACACACACATACACACGCACGCACGCATGAGGCGACACACACACGGCGACACACACGCACGCACGCGGCGACAACACACACACACACGCACGCAGCAACACACACGCGGCAACACACTCGCACGGCGACACACACACACACGCAGCAACACACACGCGGCAACACACTCGCACGGCGACACACACACGCACGCGGTGACCGAAACCAACACTCACACACGCGGTGACCGAAACCAACACTCACGCACGCGGCGACAAACGGCGACACACGCACGCGGCGACGCACGCCCACGTACGCACGCGGCGACACACACACACACAGCGACACACACACACACGCACGCGGCGACACGCACGCACGCGGCGACAACACACACGCACGCAGCGACACACGCGGCAACACACTCGCACGCACGCAGGCGGCGACACGCCCGCACGCGGCGACACACACACACACACACACGCCCGCCCGCGGCGACACACACACACACGCACGCGGCGACACACGCACGCACGCGGCGACACACACACACACGCACTCACGAGGTGACACACACACACGCACTCACGAGGCGACACACACACACGCGGCGACACACACACACGCACACGGCGATACACACGCGGCGACACACACAGACGCACGCACGCGGCGACACACACAGACGCACGCACGCGGCGACACACATGCACGCACGCGGCGACACACACACACACGCACGCGGCGACACACACATACACACACGCACGCGGCGACACGCACACACACGCAGCGACACGCACACGCGGCAACACACACACACACACACACGCACGATCGCACGCGACGACACACACAGACGCACACACGGCGACGCACACACACACACGCCCGCACGCGGCGACACACACACACGCCCACACGCGGCGACACACACACACGCACGCGGCGACACAAACACACACACGCGGCGACACGCACGCGGCGACAACACACACGCACGCAGCGACACACGCGGCAACACACTCGCACGCACGCAGGCGGCGACACGCCCGCACGCGGCGACACACACACACACACACACACACACACACACGCAGCCACACACACGCACGCCCGCACGCGGCGACACACACACACACGCACTCACGAGGTGACACACACACACGCGGCGACACACACACAGCAACACATACACACACACGCACACGGCGATACACACGCGGCGACACACACACACGCAAGCGGCGACACACGCACGCACGCGGCGACACACACACGCACGCAGCGACACACAAACGCACGCACGCGGCGACACACACGCACATATGCACACACGCGGCGACACACACATGCATGCACGCACGCACGCGGCGACACACACACGCACATACGCACGGGGCGACACGCACGCACGCGGCGACACACGCACGCGGCGACACGCACGCACATACGCATGTGGCGACACGCACGCGGCGACATACGCACGCACGTGGCGACACACGCACATACGCACGCACGCGGCGACACACACGCACATACGCACGCAGGCGGCAACACACGCACGCACGCACGCGGCGACACACACACGCACATACGCACGCGGCGACACGCACATACGCACGCACGCGGCGACACGCACATACGCACGCACGCGGCGACACACGCACAGACGCACGCGGCGACACACACGCACATACGCACGCACACGGCGACACACACATGCACATACGCACGCGGCAACACACGCACACGGCGACACACACGCGCACGCGGCGACACGCACACACGGACGCACGCACGCACGCGGCAAGACACGCACACCCGCACGCGGCGACACACACACATACACACGCACGCACGCAGAGACAGACGCACGCGGGGACACGCACGCACGTGGCGCACACGCACGCGGCGACACGCACGCGGCGACACACGCAAACGCACGCATGCGGTGACACACGCACACACGCACGCAGCGGCACACGCACACATGCGGCGACACACGCGGCGACACACGCACATACGCACGCGGCGACACACGCACGCGGCGACACACACACATGCACGCACGCGGCGACACACGCACGCGGCGACACACACACGGCGACACACACATGCACGCACGCACGCGGCGACACACACGCACATACGCATGCGGCGACACACACATGCACGCACACACACGGCGACACACGCACATACGCACGCAGGCGGCGACACACGCACATACGCACGCGGCGACGCAAGCACATACGCACGCACGCTCGCACGTGGCGACACGCACATACGCACGCACGCGGCGAGACACGCACGCGGCGACACACACACACACGCACGCGGCGACACACACACGCACGCCCGCACGCGGCGACACACACACACGCAGCGACACACACACACAGCGACACATGCACGCCCGCACGCGGCGACACACACACACACACACACACACGCGGCGACGCGCGTGCGCACACACACACACGCACGCACACACACACACACACACACACACACGCGGCGACAACACACTCGCATGCACGCGGCGACACACACGCGGCGACACAAATACACGCCCGCACGCGGCGACACACACACACACACGCACGCACGCATGCATGCAGCGACACACACACGCACGCACGCGGCGACACACACGCACGCGGCGGCACGCGCGCGCACACACACGCACGCGGCGACACGCACGCGCGCGCGCACACACACACACGCACGTGGCGACAAAAACACACACACACACACACACACACACACACACACACACACGCGGCGACCGAAACCAACACACACACACGCACACGGCGACACACACACGCACGTGGCGACACACACACACGGCGACACACGCACGCACGCGGCGACACACACACACACGCACTCACGAGGCGACACACACACACGCACTCACGAGGCGACACACACACGCGGCGACACACACAGCAACACATACACACGCACACGGCGATACACACATGCGGCGACACACACGCACGCACGCGGCGACACACACACAAACGCACGCATGCGGAGACACACACACACGCACGCGGCGACACGCACATACGCACGCACGCACATACGCACGCGGCGACACACACACATGCACGCACGCGGCGACACACGCACATACGCACGCACGCGGCGACACACACACATGCACGCACGCGGCGACACACGCACACGGCGACACGCACGCATGCACGCACGCGGCGACACACACACACATGCACGCACGCACGCACATACGCACGCAGGCGGCGACACACGCACATACGCACGCGGCGACACACACGCACATACGCACGCTCGCACGTGGCGACACGCACATACGCACGCAGCGACACACACGCACATACGCACGCACGCACGCGGCGACACACGCACATACGCACGCACGCACATGGTGACACACGCACACACATACGCACGCACGCGGCGACACACACACGCACGCGGCGACACGCACATACGCACGCACGCACGCGGCGACACACGCACACTCGCACGCACGCGGCGACACGCACGCACATACGCACGCACGCGGCGGCACACACACGCACATACGCACGCACGCGGCGACACGCACACACGCGGCAACACACACACACGCACGCACGCGGCAACACACACACGAACGCGGCGACGCACATACGCACGCACGCGGCGACCCACATACGCACGCGGCGACACACACGCAAGCAGGCACGCACGCGGCGACACGCACACACGCGGCGACACACGCACGTACGCACGCACTTACGCACGCGGCGACACGCACGCACGCGGCGACACGCACGCACGCAGAGACAGACACGCACGCACGAGGCGACACACACACGGCGACACACACGCACGCACGCGGCGACGCACGCACGCGGTGACCGAAACCAACACGCACGCACGCGGCGACGCACGCCCGCGTACGCACGCACGCGGCGACGCACGCCCACGTACGCACGCACGCGGCGACGCACGCCCACGTACGCACGCACGCGGCGACACACGCCCACGTACGCACGCACGCGGCGACACACGCCCACGTACGCGGCGACACACGCCCACGCACGCACGCACGCGGCGACACACGCCCACGCACGCACGCACGCGGCGACACACGCCCACGCACGCACGCACGCGGCGACACACGCCCACGCACGCACGCGGCGACACACGCCCACGCACGCGGCGACACACGCCCACGCACGCGGCGACACACGCCCACGTACGCACGCACGCGGCGACACACGCCCACGTACGCACGCACGCGGCGACACACGCACGCGGCGACACACGCCCACGTACGCACGCACGCGGCGACACACGCCCACGCACGCGGCGACACACGCCCACGCACGCGGCGACACACGCCCACGCACGCGGCGACACACGCCCACGTACGCACGCACGCGGCGACACACGCCCACGTACGCACGCACGCGGCGACACACACGCGGCGACACACGCACGCACGCGGCGACACACACGCGGCGACACACGCACGCAGCGACACGCACATACACACGCACGTACGCGGCGACACACGCACACACGCACGCGGCGACACACGCACGCGGCGACACACACGCACGCAGCGACACACACGCACGCAGCGACACACGCACGCGGCGACACACGCACGCACGCGGCGACACACACACGCACGCGGCGACACACACACGCACGCGGCGACACACACGGCAACACGCACACGGCGACAGACGGAGAGGCGCACGCGGCGACACAGACAGAGAGGCGCATGCGGCGACACAGACGGACACAGCGAGCCCGACAGAGACACACTGCGAACCAGACAGACAGACACGCACACGCGGCGACACAGATGGACACACAGCGAGCCAGACAGACATGCACACACGGCGAGCCAGCCAGACAGACATGCACACACGGCGAGCCAGCCAGCCAGACACAGCGAGCCAGCCAGCCAGACACAGCGAGCCAGCCAGACACAGCGCGAACCAGACATGCACACGCGGTGAGACAGACGGACGGGCACACGCGGCGCCACAGACGGACGGGCACACGCGGCGCCACAGACGGACAGGCACACGCGGCGCCACAGACGGACAGGCACACGCGGCGCCACAGACGGACAGGCACACGCGGCGACACAGACGGACAGGCACACGCGGCGACACAGACGGACAGGCACACGCGGCGACACAGACGGACAGGCACACGCGGCGACACAGACGGACAGACACACGGCGAGCCAGACAGACGGACAGACACACTGCAAACCAGACAGACAGAGACACACTGCGAACCAGACAGACAGACAGACAGAGACACACTGCGAACCAGACAGACAGACAGAGACACACTGCGAGCCAGACAGAGACACACTGCGAGCCAGACAGAGACACACTGCGAACCAGACAGACAGACAGAGACACACTGCGAACCAGACAGACAGAGAAACACTGCGAACCAGACAGACAGACAGGCAGAGACAGACAGACAGGCAGGCAGACAGAGACAGACAGGCAGGCAGACAGAGACACACTGCGAACCAGACAGACAGGCAGACAGAGACACACTGCGAACCAGACAGACAGACAGGCAGACAGAGACAGACAGGCAGACAGAGACACACTGCGAACCAGACAGACAGACAGAGACACAGCGAGCCAGACAGACAGAGACACACTGCGAACCAGACAGACAGAGACACATTGCGAGCCAGACAGACAGAGACATTGCGAGCCAGACAGACAGAGACACAGCGAGCCTGCCAGACAGACACAGCGAGCCAGCCTGCCAGACACGCACACACGGCGAGCCAGCCAGACAGACAGACACAGACGGCCAGACAGAGACACACTGCGAACCAGACAGACAGATAGAGACACACTGCGAACCAGACAGACAGATAGAGACACACTGCGAACCAGACAGACAGATAGAGACACACTGCGAACCAGACAGACAGATAGAGACACACTGCGAACCAGACAGAGACACACTGCGAACCAGACAGACAGACAGAGACACACTGCGAACCAGACAGACAGACAGAGACACACTGCGAACCAGACAGACAGACAGAGACACACTGCGAACCAGACAGACAGAGACACACTGCGAACCAGACAGACAGACAGAGACACACTGCGAGCCAGACAGACAGAGACACACTGCGAGCCAGACAGACAGAGACACACTGCGAGCCAGACAGACAGAGACACACTGCGAGCCAGACAGACAGAGACACACTGCGAGCCAGACAGACAGAGACACACTGCGAACCAGACAGACAGACAGAGACACACTGCGAACCAGACAGACAGACAGGGACACACTGCGAACCAGACAGACAGACAGGCAGACAGAGACACACTGCGAACCAGACAGACAGACAGAGACACACTGCGAACCAGACAGACAGAGACACACTGCGAACCAGACAGACAGAGACACACTGCGAACCAGACAGACAGAGACACACTGCGAGCCAGACAGACAGACAGGCAGACAGAGACACACTGCGAACCAGACAGACAGACAGAGACACACTGCGAACCAGACAGACAGAGACACACTGCGAACCAGACAGACAGAGACACACTGCGAACCAGACAGACAGAGACACACTGCGAGCCAGACAGACAGACAGAGACACACAGCGAGCCAGACAGACAGACAGAGACACACAGCGAGCCAGCCTGCCAGACACGCACACACGGCGAACCAGCCAGCCAGAGACACAGCGAGCCAGACAGACAGAGACACATTGCGAACCAGACAGACAGAGCCACAGCGAGCCAGACAGACAGAGCCACAGCGAGCCAGACAGACAGAGCCACAGCGAGCCAGACAGACAGAGACACAGCGAGCCAGACAGACAGAGACACAGCGAGCCAGACAGACAGAGCCACAGCGAGCCAGACAGACAGAGACACAGCGAGCCAGACAGACAGAGACACAGCGAGCCAGACAGACAGACAGACAAGAGACACACTGCGAGCCAGACAGACAGAGACACAGCGAGCCAGACAGACAGAGACACATTGCGAACCAGACAGACAGAGCCACAGCGAGCCAGACAGACAGAGCCACAGCGAGCCAGACAGACAGAGCCACAGCGAGCCAGACAGACAGACAGACAGAGACACACTGCGAGCCAGACAGACAGAGCCACAGCGAGCCAGACAGACAGAGACACATTGCGAACCAGACAGACAGAGCCACTGCGAACCAGACAGACAGAGCCACAGCGAGCCAGACAGACAGAGACAGCGAGCCAGACAGACAGACAGAGACACACTGCGAGCCAGACAGACAGAGACACAGCGAGCCAGACAGACAGAGACACATTGCGAACCAGACAGACAGAGCCACTGCGAACCAGACAGACAGAGCCACTGCGAGCCAGACAGACAGAGACACATTGCGAACCAGACAGACAGAGCCACTGCGAACCAGACAGACAGAGCCACTGCGAACCAGACAGACAGAGACAGCGAGCCAGACAGACAGAGACAGCGAGCCAGACAGACAGACAGAGACACACTGCGAGCCAGACAGACAGAGACACAGCGAGCCAGACAGACAGAGACACATTGCGAACCAGACAGACAGAGCCACTGCGAACCAGACAGACAGAGCCACTGCGAGCCAGAGACACACTGCGAGCCAGACAGACAGAGACACAGCGAGCCAGAGACACACTGCGAGCCAGACAGACAGAGACACGCAGCGAGCCAGACAGACAGACACGCAGCGAGCCAGACAGACAGACACGCAGCGAGCCAGACAGACAGACAGACACAGCGAGCCAGCCTGCCAGACACGCACACACGGCGAGCCAGCCAGACAGACAGACACAGCGAGCCAGCCAGAGACACAGCGAGCCAGACAGACAGAGACACATTGCGAACCAGACAGACAGAGCCACTGCGAACCAGACAGACAGAGCCACTGCGAACCAGACAGACAGAGCCACAGCGAGCCAGACAGACAGAGACAGCGAGCCAGACAGACAGACAGAGACACACTGCGAGCCAGACAGACAGAGACACAGCGAGCCAGACAGACAGAGACACATTGCGAACCAGACAGACAGAGACACATTGCGAACCAGACAGACAGAGCCACTGCGAACCAGACAGACAGAGCCACTGCGAGCCAGAGACACACTGCGAGCCAGACAGACAGAGACACAGCGAGCCAGAGACACACTGCGAGCCAGACAGACAGAGACACGCAGCGAGCCAGACAGACAGACACGCAGCGAGCCAGACAGACAGACACGCAGCGAGCCAGACAGACAGACAGACACAGCGAGCCAGCCTGCCAGACACGCACACACGGCGAGCCAGCCAGACAGACAGACACAGCGAGCCAGCCAGAGACACAGCGAGCCAGACAGACAGAGACACATTGCGAACCAGACAGACAGAGCCACTGCGAACCAGACAGACAGAGCCACTGCGAGCCAGACAGACAGAGCCACAGCGAGCCAGACAGACAGAGCCACAGCGAGCCAGACAGACAGAGCCACAGCGAGCCAGACAGACAGACAGAGACACACTGCGAGCCAGACAGACAGAGACACAGCGAGCCAGACAGACAGAGACACATTGCGAACCAGACAGACAGAGCCACTGCGAACCAGACAGACAGAGCCACAGCGAGCCAGACAGACAGAGACAGCGAGCCAGACAGACAGAGACACAGCGAGCCAGACAGAGACACAGCGAGCCAGACAGACAGACAGAGACACACTGCGAGCCAGACAGACAGAGACACAGCGAGCCAGAGACACACTGCGAGCCAGACAGACAGAGACACGCAGCGAGCCAGACAGACAGACACGCAGCGAGCCAGACAGACAGAGACACATTGCGAACCAGACAGACAGAGCCACTGCGAACCAGACAGACAGAGCCACAGCGAGCCAGACAGACAGAGACAGCGAGCCAGACAGACAGAGACACAGCGAGCCAGACAGACACAGAGACACACTGCGAGCCAGACAGACAGAGACACAGCGAGCCAGAGACACACTGCGAGCCAGACAGACAGAGACACGCAGCGAGCCAGACAGACAGAGACACGCAGCGAGCCAGACAGACAGAGACACGCAGCGAGCCAGACAGACAGAGACACGCAGCGAGCCAGACAGACAGACACGCAGCGAGCCAGACAGACAGACACGCAGCGAGCCAGACAGACAGACACGCAGCGAGCCAGACAGACAGACAGACACAGCGAGCCAGACAGACAGACAGACACAGCGAGCCAGCCTGCCAGACACACACACACGGCGAGCCAGACAGACAGACAGACACGGCGAGCCAGACAGACAGACAGACACGGCGAGCCAGCCAGACAGACAGACACGGCGAGCCAGCCAGAGACACAGCGAGCCAGACAGACAGAGACACATTGCGAACCAGACAGACAGAGCCACTGCGAACCAGACAGACAGAGACACAGCGAGCCAGACAGACAGAGACACACTGCGAACCAGACAGACAGAGACACAGCGAGCCAGAGACACACTGCGAACCAGACAGAGACACAGCGAGCCAGAGACACACTGCGAGCCAGACAGACAGAGACACGCAGCGAGCCAGACAGACAGACACGCAGCGAGCCAGACAGACAGACAGACACGGCGAGCCAGCCAGACAGACAGACACGGCGAGCCAGCCAGACAGACAGACACAGCGAGCCAGCCAGAGACACAGCGCGAGCCAGACAGACAGAGACACATTGCGAACCAGACAGACAGAGCCACTGCGAACCAGACAGACAGAGACACAGCGAGCCAGACAGACAGAGACACACTGCGAACCAGACAGACAGAGACACAGCGAGCCAGAGACACACTGCGAACCAGACAGAGACACAGCGAGCCAGAGACACACTGCGAGCCAGACAGACAGAGACACGCAGCGAGCCAGACAGACAGACACGCAGCGAGCCAGACAGACAGACAGACACAGCGAGCCAGCCTGCCAGACACGCACACACGGCGAGCCAGCCAGACAGACAGACACAGCGAGCCAGCCAGAGACACAGCCAGCCAGACAGACAGAGACACATTGCGAACCAGACAGACAGAGCCACTGCGAACCAGACAGACAGAGCCACAGCGAGCCAGACAGACAGAGACACGCAGCGAGCCAGACAGACAGAGACACGCAGCGAGCCAGACAGACAGAGACACGCAGCGAGCCAGACAGACAGACACGCAGCGAGCCAGCCTGCCAGACACGCACACACGGCGAGCCAGCCAGACAGACAGACACAGCGAGCCAGCCAGAGACACAGCCAGCCAGACAGACAGAGACACATTGCGAACCAGACAGACAGAGCCACTGCGAACCAGACAGACAGAGCCACAGCGAGCCAGACAGACAGAGACACGCAGCGAGCCAGACAGACAGAGACACGCAGCGAGCCAGACAGACAGACACGCAGCGAGCCAGACAGACAGACACGCAGCGAGCCAGACAGACAGACACGCAGCGAGCCAGACAGACAGACACGCAGCGAGCCAGACAGACAGACACGCAGCGAGCCAGACAGACAGACACGCAGCGAGCCAGACAGACAGACACGCAGCGAGCCAGACAGACAGACACGCAGCGAGCCAGACAGACAGACAGACAGACACAGCGAGCCAGCCTGCCAGACACGCACACACGGCGAGCCAGCCAGACAGACAGACACAGCGAGCCAGCCAGAGACACAGCGAGCCAGACAGACAGAGACACATTGCGAACCAGACAGACAGAGCCACTGCGAACCAGACAGACAGAGCCACAGCGAGCCAGACAGACAGAGCCACATTGTGAACCAGACAGACAGAGCCACTGCGAACCAGACAGACAGAGACACAGCGAGCCAGACAGACAGAGACACAGCGAGCCAGACAGACAGAGACACAGCGAGCCAGACAGACAGAGACACAGCGAGCCAGACAGACAGAGACACAGCGAGCCAGACAGACAGAGACACAGCGAGCCAGACAGACGGACAGACAGACACTGCGAAGCAGACAGACATACAGACAGACACTGCGAAGCAGACAGACAGACAGACACTGCGAAGCAGACAGACAGACAGACACTGCGAAGCAGACAGACAGACACTGCGAAGCAGACAGACAGACAGACACTGCGAAGCAGACAGACAGACAGACACTGCGAAGCAGACAGACAGACAGACACTGCGAAGCAGACAGACAGACAGACACTGCGAAGCAGACAGACAGACAGAGAGACACTGCGAACCAGACAGACAGACACACACAGCGAGCCAGACAGACGGAAACGGTGAAAGACAGACACACGTGCACAGGGCAAGACAGACAGACAGGGACACACACGGCGAGAGACAGTCACACAGACATAGAGAGAGCGCGTGAGAGAGCGCACAAAACAGGCAGTAGAAAAGCAAGAAAATAATAAACAAAGAATAAGTAGAAAGAAACCAAATGAGACAGAGAGAAATAATGAAATAAAAGAGAAAGTGCACACACAAATGACGTCAAAAACCCAAGTTTCTAGAAAAACGTCTGCCGCTGGTCTGAACAACAGGAAATATAAAACATACATCTAAGAGCCAGGCGAGATTATTGTTCAAGGTGATTTGCCCCGCAGCCATTCATGAAAATTGGATGAGCAATGTTTATTTATAAAAATACCTATCAACTCCAAATGATTTTTTCCCTTGGTAATTCCAATTGAAAATTTAAAATGTGATGCAATGGAAGTTTAAAATTCTGTCAAAATCCACTCAAGAACAAAATATGAAATGATTCTGAACAATATTCAACAGTGACATTGCTTGTTACTTAAGTCCTCCTTTGAGATAGGAACCGCGGATTTTGTAGCATCGCTGGCAAGACTTAGATTACCAGGTGCAGATCTGCCTTGTAAACAGGATGCAGCTGTCCAGTAGATTTCAAATGGCTGCAATATGATAAGACCAGATGCACTCGCATGTATAAAACATTGCTGAGATCACCACTTTGTAGGCAGTCACTCGAATTTACACTGCTCGGAAAATATATTTTAATAGTATATGTTCAGAATTGTGAGTAATCATGCAGGTTAATAGATAAAAGGAATGAATGAAAATAAATGAAATCAAGAGCTCAGTATGCAAGTTAAATAGGGACAGTACTTTAAATTAAACTAGGAAATAGCAAAAGGGAGGCCAAATTCAAATTCAAACAAGTGAACGGCAAATTTAGGTCTGGGAATTACAACTTTGCACATGACTTAACAACACAATGACTCAATTGAGCCAAAGGAACTGGCTCCCACATGCAAATAATTGTTTGATGGTGGGAATGGATGGGGAGGGGGGATATGAATTTTTTTTCAAAAGCTTTTTGTCTTGCAATCGGCAGGAATATTTGCCAGAATACCAATTAAATACATATAATACATTGCACATGAAGAGATCTTGATTGGTTGGCAACTGGACAGTGTTTTCTTTTGGGGATGAAAGTCAATGTTTTGGGTCGGGATCCTTTATCAGGACTTGAAGAGTCTTGACCTGAAACGCTGACTTTCCTGTTCCTCGGATGCTATCTGAACTGTGTTCCACCAGCTCCACACTGTATTGAGGCTGACTTCCATCATCTGCAGTCCTTGTCATCTCCTAGTGTGTCTTTTTTTAGGGGTTTGCCATGGAAGTGATGACTGACAGTTCACTGTCAAGCTTTCTTTAAATCTTAAGCTAGGTAGATTGATTTATTGCTCAAGACATTGCCCTGACAAATAAAACAGCAAATGGCTGTCACACAAATATTTTCCTTAGAAAAACAAGATGACAAGCTGCAATAGAATTCCTTTATTTAATCTATATATGGATATAAAAATAGTTTAATGCAGTGTCTCTTTGATAACACAGGATTGTTCCTCTGTTAATTCTCAACCTTCAAGTTGTGCAAACAAAACTCCTGGACTGACATATACTTCAATCTTATGAATGCAGCAGTCGGGAAACATCTGATGCCGAGTCCCAGTCATAAATTAATAAATTCACTCCAACTAAAAATTGAGGTGTACAGAATAGGATATTTAGCATTTCCCAGGTATTAAGTCACCTAAAATTAATAGAAACGTGAGAAAAGTATGGTTTTTTTTTTACATTTTTCCCCAGTTTGCTCCTGTAGAAAGTGCCAAGTCCCACAGTCACTTGGCAGTATAAAACTTGAGTATTGCTCAGAAAAGATAAATGTTGTCAAAGCTTCTTACTTTGCTCTAGGAACACCACATCCCAAAGGATATTTCTCAGCATTGCATGACTCAAAGTTTCCACAGCATCTTTCTTTTTCTCCAGCCATATTTTCACTCCCATAGAGTTAAACATGATTTAAGTGACAATAGTTGTACCAAAAGCATCATTGCTTCCTTAGCTTTATCCACAAAAGAAATTAGTTTTTCTTACCATTTCATCATCAGACCAACACTTTTCTATCAATTTGGGCACAGGCTTTTTAACAAGTCGCTGCAAGGCTTTTCCGGCATCATAACTGCTCTCGTGGAGCTACAGAGCAATAGGAGAAGGGATAGAAGAGAAATAAATAATAGAATGAGATATAGTTAAAAAGCACATCAAAATGAAAACTAATTGAAGCAAGCAAGGATTACTATGTTGCCAATACAGAAATGTTATAATCAGTGCTGCATATTAACAATAAAAATCAAAATCAATATCTTCTTAGAATGTTTTTGTGACAGTGCCTGAATTTTTAAGACACTAAAATAATCCATGGTATTGCAATAAGTCATACCTGTTTCATTAACACAAACAATAAATGTTTTTTTCTAACATACTAGAACATTAACAATTCACCCATCTCTTTATAGAAGGCAATGTCACAAGATAGCACAGCAATGTTTTTCTCCAGCAAGGCTTTAACCTTGGGTTGTAGAACATTGTGTAGCATGAAACCATTTATTGTGCTATTTCTGCACTGGCTCCTTGAAGAGCTATCCAATCAATCAGTCTCATTCGTCATGTTGCCTTGTCAGCCGTGGCTCAGCCTGTCTTGGAATTGGAAGGTGGTGGGTGCAACTCCCACTCCAGAAATTGAGCACAAACATCAAGGCTGATTCTGTTGTGGGGCAATGAAGGCGTGTTGTACTGTCAGAGGTACTCCTTTTTGGATGAGACATTAAAACAATTCTGTAAGTTGTTTAAAAGATCCCATTGCAATGTTTTGAAGAAGAATTTAAGGATCTCCCCCAGTGTCAATTTAATCAAATCAACTTCAGAAAACCAGATGATCAAGTCATTATCCCGTTGTCATTGGGAGATGGTCACTATGCACAACTTGGTTACTTAATTTCCTACAGTGATTATGCCTCTAAATGTTTCTTTGGCTGTGATGTGCTTCGGGTTAGTCAGCAGTCATGAAAGTCACTACTAGAGATACAATCTTCCCCCTTTTTAAATGTTTTTCTTTCCCAAATCTTTATTAACTTCCTTTGCAAAACTGATTGTAGATTTTATCACTGTATCTGTTGTGGTTTTTGCTTTGCTTCATTAAGAAATGTATCTCTCCCTTCCCACACATTTCACAAACATAAGCCTGATTGTGCATCTGTATAAATAATTAGAGTGCAAATGATTAATAACTGAGGAATCCATATTTCATTAGAAAGAATGACAAAATTAATAGCACATTATTTCTGAAATTAATTTTTGTACCCTAAAAGTTATAAAGGATCTACACAATTTACCTGAATCTGGGTTTGTATATGGGTTAGGGTTAATTAGCGGATAGAGGTGTTATAGTTGAATTCAAGGTTATTGAATTAGGAAACAGGAAAATTAACTAAGGATCCCGCTACAGTTTTTCAACTGTGGTGAGTTTTGACTTATCTTTATCAGCTAACTTGCTGTCACCTGGAAAATGACATAATATGCTACCGAGGCCACTTTGTATATTTTTAATTATACTGGTAGCCTTCTGGCACCTGACCCAAGGGTCAACAATGTCAAGAGAAAATTGATAAATGAGAAAAACAAAAGGAATGACATTACACCTCAACCTTAGGCAAGGAATGGAACAGATTATAGTCAGCAAACTCTGTCTTTTTTTTTCCCCCTCTGTAAACAGAACATCTGCTACTGCCTTAGGAAGTTTCAAGTAAACGATTAGCGATTACACAAAAGTCACCAAGTCTTGATTTTGTGGTCAGTGACAAAAAGAATTAGTGCTTTTGTTAAACTCAAAAATGAGGTAGGGTGTGGCATAGTCATAAAGACTAGAATTCTAGGACAGTAGTTTAATGTTCTGGTGACATGGGTTCAAATCTTGCCATGTGGATAATGGTGAAACCCAATTCAATTTTTAAAAATCTGTAATGAAAAGCAATGAAAACCATGTAACCACTGTCAGTTAAAAAATCCATCTGGTTCATTAACGTCATGTAAATAATCTAACCTCCTTACCTGGTCTGGTCTACATGTGACTCCTGTTCCACATCAATATGGCTGACCCTTAACTGCCCTCTGGGCAATCAGGGATAGAAAGAACAAAAGAAAACAAAAAAAGCTCACTACAAAAATCTAGCAATCTCTAGTGTGGCTTTCCCATCTCTCAACAGCAGCTTTAATCTGGCATCAAATGAGACCAAGTGAGAGGTATCTCAACCTAGCAGCAGCTAAGGAACCAATCACAAGTAGTATTCATACAGAGGAAACCACAGGACAGAGAAGTAGGACATTCAGCTCATCAAATTTTTCTGTCATTCAACACGATCATGACTGATCTGACAACCTTCAGTTCCACTTTCCTGCCTTATTCTCAAAACCCTTGATTCACGTACAGACCAAAAATTTCAACTTTGATCACATAATATGGCCGAGCCTTTACTGTGATAACGAATTTCACAGATTCGCCACGCTTGGGAGAAATTCCTCCTCATTTGTGCTTTTAATGGGTGACACCAATACTTTGAGGTCACACTCTCTGCTCTTAGACTCTCCTACAAAGGGAAACAATCTCTCCACGTCTATCCCGTCAAACCCCCTAACAATCTTGTCTGTTTCAATAAGGTCACTTCTCATTCTTCTAATTTCCGATGAGTACAGCCCAATGAAACCAGGAGGTTAAGCCCAAACCCCTTTACTTTCTCAATTTCAGATCTTGAATTTATTAGTATTTTATTAAGATGGAAGCTAAACCAAATGTTTTATATTTTTCAAAACAGTAAAAGATTTTATTTTAACCTTCATGGAAGTGTCCAATATTTCGTAAATTTAAAAGGCAGCTTCTCAGCATCACTAATTGTGTTTAGTAGTAAGAATAGGGTTTTTAAAAAAGGAACAGGTCATAAAAGGTTTAACTTTTACAGAGACTAAAAATGTACACATTTTCATCAAATCAGGATAGTAATATGTAGGAACATCAACACAGCACCCTCTAAAGTAGCACAGATTCAATGACAGGATTCTTTGGGTTTCTACACTCTACTGTGCATGCAGAGCCTCACTAACTTGCTGTTAGTTTCTGTGCATTTAATGATGGTGAACAGTAATATAACCTCACAAAACTTGGGTTGTAATTTAAAAAGTGTATTATTTTTAACACAATGGAAAAATTTGGTATCACACAAATATAAAAGGTTTCCAAAACCAACAAGAGCGTTTATGAACCAATTATGAAGTTAGCATGTTATTAAAAATGGGGGTTTTGACAGTTTTGTACCAAAAATCGGCACAAAATCCTAGTCCACATAACACCATTCACAAAGTTAATTCCATGCAGTTCTTAAATCGCACTGGATTGATGTAGATAACACAGTGCATAAATAAAATAGTGATTTCTGCAGTCCTTTGGTTATTAGAAATTTGCTTTCTATTAAGAATTCACTGTCCAACTATATTGTATGTTACATTTGATGGCTGCCAATAGAAAAAAGCTCACCTAATTCAGATTAACTGATATGTATGAACTATCAATGGAACAGGAGTACTCCTTGAGGGCTGAAAATGTATTTATGGTGATAACTGAAATCAGGTGTGCTGGTGCTGTAATACAACTGATTGGTATGAGATCTCAAAAAAGTATATTCACAGGTAGAATCATGATACCATCACATGCAACTTCCAAACAGCTGTTTGGTTTAAAATGGCAGTCACAGAAAGCAATAGATGGGGCAGGTAGTATGCATCCGTTTCTATCAATAGTTTATTCATGTTTACAATTGTTAACATATCCAAAATCATTGTTTACAAATCTGCACAGTGATCTTACAGGATTTCAGATATTAGGATTTCCATATAGGTCTTGTCAAAGAGACTGTTAATGGACATTATTTTGGGGGCAAATACATAAACACTTGTACACACAAAGAAGAAAGACTAAATGGTTCCTTTCCCTATTGCATCAAAAAGCTTTGGTTGAAAGCGTAAATAACAAAGGTTGGCAGTCCTGTCACAGCAACACAATTTCACTGTAAGGTTTCATTGCATCTGCACAAACTGTTCATACGATCTGCCATTTTCTGTCAGCACAAACCGAAGAATAAATTTTCCTTTTGGCATGGCTCAGCTGTCAAGCACCTTTGTGCTATAATGAACTCATGAATTACATCTTGCTGCTCTGACAAACTCCATCCAATACATCAAAATATTGTTCTTCAATTGTAATTTATAACTTCATTTACATGTCTCCTTTCCCATTGTGACCTTCCTCAAGTGGGACTGTATGGTTGCAGTCACAAGCCCACCGATGCATCATTTGTGATTAGAACCATTATAGTTCCAGCTTCATTGATCATGTTGTAGTTACATTATTCACAAGCATGTCACAAACTGAACTTGTGTCAGCATTTTAAAACTGCATTGTTAATATAAACACTGTTAATACAATTTTTCTCATTATTACTGTGTCTACATATTATCAAAAAAAGATGATACTCAGCAATGTCAAGATGAACTGTACAGCATTATTTCATTTTCACCCCATAATGCTCAAACACTGCATGTGCACAAATCATATTTTCTAGTCATTAGAAAATATATGTTCATCTTCCAGCCCACTTTAGTCTGGTCGATAAAGGATTACTCAATATTAATACTCAAAATAAGGCAAGTTCAATTACAAGTTAAAATGAGTCGTTTCAATAGCAAGAGGAGAGGAGAATACTGAATAAATTCCACATGAATAGTAGGCAATGACGTGCTTTCCCTTCTATAACCCTTGCCAAGATGACAGAAACAAATCAAATCCCTCCTCATAGAAAATGAAATCTGTTTATTTGAGTCCTACTTTTCGTGCCATGCTCCCTGATACTATGTTTAGGCTAGGAGAAAATAACTGTAAACAAATTTGAAGCTAAAAGACAAAATGAAACAAGTCTCTTGGTTAATCATTATGAAATACAAGAATTTCGCTTCAGCTAAATCTAAATTATGAGTTAGCATTGCAGTAAAATTGTTCTTGTATTTACTTTACCCTTCTTCATTAAAATAATGAGTCTTGCTGGACTACAGTTTAATATATTTTAGTAATTTTTAATCCAGTTTCTTTCTCAGGATACCTTTGTTCTAAAATTTATTAACTCATGGGGTGTGGACAGTATCAGCTGGGCCAGCATTTTTTCCTGTCCACAGTGACACTTGAGAAGGTGGCAGTGAGCTGCTTTCTTGAACCGCTGCAGTCTATGTGCTGGAGGTAGACCCACAACGCCCCTAGACAGAGAATTCCAGGATCTAACAACGGTGAAGGAATGGCGATATATTTCTAAGTCAGAATGGTGAGTGGCCTGGAAGGAAATTTGCAGGTGGTGGTGCTCCATCTACCTGCTGCCCTTGTCTTTCCAAATGAAAGCTGAAATAACAGACGATGATGCAAACCAGAAACAAAAATGGAAATTGCTGGAAAAGCACAGCAGATCTGGCAGGATCGATGGAGAGAAATCTGAGTTAATCCTTCAGGTAGTGTGAATCTTCCTCACAACAGTTCTGACGCTGCCAGATCTGCTGAGCTTTTCCAGAATTTCTGCTTTTTATCCCCCCTTTTAAATTAAAGTGACTGCGGATTTAGAAGGTGCTGTCCAAGTTCCCTTACAAATATATTGGAGGCTTCTTCCACGATTTGCCTGATAAAAAGAATACTTCAACCAAACAAATTAGGAGGTATGATCTGTCACGATCCACTGAAGTTGGCAAAACTCACCAACAGACCAGCTCTTCTACTTAGGAGTTATATCTTTTGAGTACCTGTATGAATTGACCTCAAACTATAGATTTTCAAATCTGCTAGTAGTTAATCTGACAAACCTCTTTCTCAATCTAAATAAAGTCAAGAATTTGGCATTATAAGAATCGCAAAGACTTTGTCCTGAATACTAATATATGCTTTACCAGAAACTGTATATATAACTACCATTTGGTTATCCTGCTTTATTCTACAGCTATCCAAACAATGCCCAATGGGGCAAAAAAAAGGACAAACAAAAATACTCACAAGTTGCCACCCAGGTTGGCAGGGCTGTTAAGAAGGCGTACAGCTTTTATTAATAGAGGGATCGAGTTCCGGAACCAAGAGGTTATGGTGAAGCTGTACAAAACTCTGGTGCGGCCGCACTTGGAGTATTGCGTACAGTTCTGGTCACCGCATTATAAGAAGGATGTGGAAGCTTTGGAAAGGGTGCAGGGGAGATTTACTAGGATGTTGCCTGGTATGGAGGGAAGGTCTTACGAGGAAAGGCCGAGGGACTTGAGGCTGTTTTCATTACAGAGAAGAAGGTTGAGAGGCGACTTAATTAAAACATATAAAATAATCAGAGGGTTAGATAGGGTGGATAGGGAGAGCTTTTTTCCTAGGATGGTGACGGCGAGCATGAGGGGGCATAGCTTTAAATTGAGGGGTGAAAGATATAGGACAGATGTCAGAGGTAGTTTCTCTACTCTGAGAGTAGTAAGGGAATGGAACGCTTTGCCTGCAACGGTAGTAGATTCGCCACCTTTAGGTACATTGAAGTCGTCATTGGACAAGCATATGGACGTACATGGAATAGTGTAGGTTAGATGGGCTTCAGATCGGTATGACAGGTCGGCACAACATCGACGGCCGAAGGGCCTGTACTGTGCTGTAATGTTCTATGTTCTATGAAAGAACTACTTTCTCCAAAGCCAAGGACAACAGAGCCCAGAATAAAGTAGGTTAAGTAATGGTTGTAAATATAAGCCACAAGGCTTTGAACGATGTTATACAACCTGAGTGGGTGTTTGGGTACAAACATGAGAAAAGGCAAGTACATATGTCTTAATTCGCTCTAGCTGGCAAACTATTGTATCACATAATAAGATTTCCTCTAAATGGCACACCCTTTTCTTTCCATTTTGCTGCAAACATGAGGCTTATGCGATTACACTTTAGGACTGTACTTTCATTTTGATGATGATGACATTTTGTACTGTATTTTTAAATTTAGAGGGAAGGAGGGGGGAATCGTGGGCTGTTTTGGAGTCTGCCTGACGAGAAAGTCTGGCTGGTTGAATTGTTAAGATTTCAAAGGATGTTTCAGAATGTTTTACTGAGTAGAAAATGTAAGATAGCTATGTTGTGACCATATCCATAAGTACACCCTGAACCGAAGGGCCAGAAAGGTCTTATTGTTACATTGTCCATTTATATCTGAGATGAAAAGGGTGCTGAGATCAAGGATAACTAATTAATATTCCTACTGAGGGACAAAGCGAATAAATTTCCTGTTGTTGGACAGAAGAGTTAGAGAGGAACTAATTGTGCAATCAGGTTGCAAGGTTCCCCAGGAATCTGTTAATATCGCAGCAACAGAGAAGTTTTATGATAACAAAGTGTAGAGCTGGGGGAACACAGCAGGCCAGGCAGCAGAGGAACAGGAAAGTTGATGTTTTGGGTTGGGACCCTTCTGCAGAGGTGAGGTAGGGAACAAAAAAAAAGAGAAAGAGAGAAATAGCCAGGCCTGCTTGTTAAACTGAGAAAATGTTGACTCTTGTTGTTCATCATGCAGCATATGGATAGGAGATTGTAATCAAGTTAAAAATGGAGAATTTGAAAGAGGCTGGAAGTTTGGAGCTCAAGGAAGAGACGTATAGTGTAATTCTCAGAGAAGCTCTGGGATTAGGTGAAGTAGAAAGCAAGCCATCAAGAGCTCTCAGTAATTTTTAGGCTGGTTCCTAGGGGACAATGTAACATAATCATAGTAGAAATGAAAATCTCCAGCTAAGTTAAATGGGGAATCTCTTTAGAACATAGAACAATACAGCGCAGAACAGGCCCTTCAGCCCTCGATGTTGCACTGAATCTGTAGATTCATATTTAAATTGCCTAAGAAAATGAAGTAGTGTTTCATCAGTAGCATTTCTAGTCTTGTCACAGCAAGTTTCAAAGGTAACATTGATGTGGATTCTTTACCTGTTAAGTGGAGGTTTGAATTTCTCTTCTAAAGTTATCAGTCCCTACACCAAAGTGCACTGAAAAATTTACAAGTGCTTGATTCAAAGGTGCTTAAGGCTTATTTTTGAACATAGTACTGCTTCTAGGAACAAACTAAATCTGTTTTGAAGCTACAGAATTTCTAGCTACCAAACAAGGTGCTTCCAGATGAATTTAGTAAATAGGTTAATATTAAACACAACTTATTTTCAAATTTAATGCCAATTTTAACTATACACACTTAAATTATTTAGCATCTGAACTTTAATTTAAAAGCATTAAGACCATGCTTGGTGCTCTCCTGACCTAATCATGATCCAACGTAAATCTTTGCCTATACCATGAGTGTCCCAGTTCTAAATCTTTGGCAGCAATCAGCGAAGTAAATATGGTCACAGTGAATGTATAAATGAAGGGCAGGGTGAAAAGTAAGAGAGAAAGGAGGAAAGGATCAGGCTTGGCCCCTGCTTCAAATTACAATTCATTGAGTTCTGTTGCAAAGTGCACGTGTGCTGAAGATGGAAAATTTTGGAAGATCCAACCAATGCCCCACCAGCCCTTGTACCTTCCATGCCCATTTACCAATTCTAGGAGTTGCCAAAGTTTGTGCCCTGACATCAGTGGGGCGGCATTCATTCACAAGTTTCTACTTTTCAAAAGAAAACCTCTTTTACGACAGTCCTATAAAAGTGTCAATCATCCATACCCTCTGAGGTATCGATAGCAGAAACCACAAGCACTTAAAATCCCTTTATCATATGTAAATAAAGATTGCTTAATTGACAACTGTTTCTCTTTATCTTTTCTGTTAATTTAAATAATTGTCTTTCCTCAGACGCAACAACTTCAACAGTCTAATGAATATCAAGGGTCTCAGTTGACACTTGCCCTCCTGAAATGAAAATATACCTTTGCTGACAATTTCCTGAGGCAATCATGCTAAGAAATTTCCAACTTTTCCCACCCAGGATGTAAATTAAACAACTGGAGCGAGGGTTCAAGCTTGAGTAGGTGTAGCTGCTCAGGGAATGACAGGAAGGGATAGAGAAAATAAAACCTCCAAATAAAGCAACAGTCTGGACAAAATTATAATCAGGAGAAAGAAATTATAGCATGAGAGGAAGTAAGAGAAAAAGGAGGGAAACATAAAAGTGGACAGCAAGAGTTTCTTAGGTTATTTGAAAGTGAAAAGTATAAGTAGAAAGGGTGCTGGCCCTGCAGAGATGAAGAGCTTAAGTTAATAGCATATAATAAAATAGGTAGATGAAATGACAAAGTAGTTGGTTCAATTTTCACTATTGAAGCTCCAAAAAGAAACTTCAGTCATAGACGTAAATTAGAAGGTAGACAAAGAGGAACCTAGTGAACTGGAATCAATAGAAAAGAGGTGCTGAGCAAACGGATGGAGCTGGGGGCCTAAAGTCTCTGGGTCCAGGAGGAGTTCATCCTAGAGTATTAAAAGCTGTAACAATAAGGTAACAAATCTGTAGACATAAATTTTCAAAATCTGCTAGACAACCCCTCAATCCAAGAAGAGATAATGTAGGCAGATAAAAGGAAGCCATTTATTATGAAGGTTATAGCTGGTAATTTAGAAAAATTCAAAGTAATCAGTACTAAAGGGATATCATGATTAACTGATTTATTGCAGCTCTTCGACTGAATAACAAGCGCTGTGGATAAAAGGCAGCCTTTAGACATTTTCTACTTGAATTTTCAGAAGGCATGTGACAAAGAGTCACAAAAAAATTTTGCGCAAAGTAAGAGCTCATGGCATACAAAGTAACATGTTAGCACAGATAGAAGACTGGCTGGCTAATGGAAAACAAAGTACAATAAATGGGTCTTTTTCTGAGTGGCAGGCACGACAAGTATCACAGGTATCTGTGCTGAGGCCTCTGTTTTTTACATTTTATTTAATGACTTAGATGCAAAGGCACAGCAGACAAATTTGCAAATGACACAGATAGGTAAAGAAGTCCGCCCTTGGGCAACTGTCTATGTGGTGTTTGCACGTTCTCCCCGTGTCTGTACAAGGTTCCTCCGCATGCTCCCGTTTCCTCCCACAGTCCAAAGATGTGCGGGCTATATGGATTGGCCATACTAAATTACCCATAGTGTCCAGGGATGAGTAGATTAGGTGGGCTACAGAAGGATGGGTCTGGGTGGGATGCTCTGAGGGTCGGCGTGGACTTGTTGGGCTGAAGGGCCTGTTTCCATACTAGGGATTCTACGATGAAGAGTAGGACGCACACAATATACATAGCCGAGATCCAGGTGTTCTACTGTGTAAGTCACTAAATATTTGTATATAAATATAACAAGCAATTAAAAAGGTTAGTAGAATATGAGAGGAACTGAACCTAAAAGTAAAGGTGTTATGCTTCTATCATATAGGGCACGAGTGACACCACATCTTGAGTACTGTGCACTGTTCTTGTCTCATTATTTAAGGATGGATGTGCATGTGTTGGAGGCAGTAAGATGAAGTCTTATTAGATTGATACCTGGAATGGATGAGTCATCTCATGAGGAAAGGCTATATAGATTGGACTTGTTTTCACTGGAGAAGACAGAGGTTTGTTTGATTGAAGTTTATATGACCTTGAACAATCTTGATAAAGTGGATGTGGAAAGAATACTTTCACTTGGGGGTGAGTCTGTAATGAGGGGACACTGTTTAAAAACACTTTGATAACTTTCCTTAATAAAAATCTAATCCTTTCAGATTTTAGAATTTCGATTGATCTCTTAGCCTTTTGGAAGAAGAGCATTCTAGATTTCCAATATACTTTAACTGGCTGTATAATGAAGGGTTTCTCTTTTGGGACAGAGATTAGGAAAAATAATTTCCCAGACAGTCGTGCAACTCGGAACTCTGAAGAGGTGGCATTAAGGAATGTTTTTAAGATAGAGTGGATAGATTCTTGTTAGGCAATGAATCAAATGTTAATAGGGCTAGGTAGGAATTTGATACACAAGCAGATCAGTTACAGCTTTATTGAAGGGTGGAGCAGGCTTGAGGGACCAAATGCCTTTAGCTCCTATGTATATCGGTTTTGGTTTTCCATTCCTATATTTGTTTGCGTATGACCTCTGTACAAAGGTGTTTGGATAACCACAGGCTGAGACAATTTCCAAACTCGAGAGATTATTATACAGCCAGGTATACGAAACATGAAACATATTTTCATTGCAAGTGTATTGGAAATCTAGAATGCTCTTCTTCCAAAAGGCTAAGAGATCAATCGAAATCCTAAAACCTGAAATGGTTATATTTTTATTAAGGAAGGTTATCAAAGTGTTCAACACCAAGAGGGATAGATAAAGTTAAGATTTTAGGTCAGGCATGATCCAAATGAAAGGCAAAGTGAGTTGAAATGCCTACTTCTTTACCTATAATGCACTGAAGTGGAAGAGTGCAACTTCAAGATTGAGACTTCTATCAGGAACAAATACACTGATGTGGTGTAACAAGGTGTGGAGCTGGATGAACACAGCAGGCCAAGCAGCATCAGAGGAGCAGGAAGGCTGACAGTTCAGGCCTAGACCCTTCTTCAAAAATGGGGGAGGGGAAGGGGCTTCTGAAATAAATACATTTGGGGAGGCGGATAAAGGAGACAGACCGGTCAAAGGGGCAGGGATGGAGCCAGTAAAGGTGACAGTGTAGGTGGAGAGGTAGGGAGGAGATAGGTCAGTCCAGAGAGGATGGACAGGTCAAGGGGGTGGGATGAGGTTAGTAGGTAGGAGATGGGGGTGGGGGTGGGGTGAGAGGAGGGGATAGGTGGGAGAAAGGACAGGTTAGGGAGGCAGGGACGAGCTGGGCTGGTTTTTGGATGCAAGAAGGGGAGGGGAGATTTTGAAGCTTGTGAAGTCCACATTGATACCATTGGGCTGCAAGGCTCCCAAGCGGAATATGAGTTGCTGTTTCTGCAACCTTTGGGTAGCATCGTTGTGGCACTGCAGGAGGCCCAGGATGGACGTCATCTGCGGGATGGGAGGGGGAATTGAAATGATTCGCAACTAGGTGGTGCAGTTGGTTAGTGCGAACCGAGTGTAGGTGTTCTGCAAAGCAATCCCCAAGCCTCCGCTTGGTTTCCCCGATGTCGAGGAGGCCACAACGGGAAAAGCAGAAGCAGTATACTACAATGGCAGATGTGCAGGTGAACATCTGCTTGATGTGCAAAGTCTTCTTGGGGTCTGGGATAGGGGTGAGGGGTAGGGGCAGGTGTAGCACTTACTGCAGTGGCAGGGGAAAGTGCAGGGTGTGGTGGGGTTGGAGGGGAGTATGGAGTGGACAAGGGAGTCATGGAGAGAGTGGTCCCTCCAGAAGGCAGATAAGGGTGGGGAGGGAAAAACGTCTTTGGTGGTGGGGTCAGATTGCAGATGGCGGTAGTGTCCGAGGATGATGCGTTGGATCCAGAGGTTAGTGGGGTGGTACGTGAGGATGAGGGAGATTCTGTTTTGGTTTTTATTGTGAGGTGGAGGTGTGAGGGAAGAGTTGCGGTAGGGCAGTCAGGTTTGTGGATTTTGGGAACGAGATAGAAGTGGGCGGTGCGGGGTGCTTATACCTCCTCCCATCACCCCCATCCCAGGCCCTAAGAAGACTTTCCACATCAAGCAGATGTTCAGCTGCACATCTGCTAATGTGGTGTACTGCATCCGCTGTACGCATTGTGGCCTCCTCTACATCGGCGAAACCAAGTGGAGGCTTAGGGACTGCTCTGCAGAACACCTAAGCTCGGTTCGCACTAAACAATTGCACTTCCCAGTCGCGAACCAATTCAACTCTGCCTCCCATTCCTCAGACATGTCCATCTTGGGCCTCATCCAGTGCCACAATAATGCTACCCGAAGGTTGCAGAAATAGCAACTCATATTCCGCTTGGGAACCCTGAAGCCCAATGGTATCAATATAGGCTTCACAAGCTTCAAAATCTGCCCTCCCCGTACTGCATCCCAAAACCAGCCCAGCTTGTCCCCACCTCCCTAACCTGTCCTTCCTCCCATCTATCCCCTCCTCCCACCTCAACCCTTCCCACATCTCCTACCTACTAACCTCATCTCACCCCCTTGGCCTGTCCATCCTCCCTGGACTGACCTATCTCCTCCCTATCTACACTCACCTTTACTGGCTCCATCCCCGCCTCTTTGACCAGTTTGTCTCCTCTCCACCTATCTTCTCCTCTATCCATCTTCTATCCGTCTCCCCCTCTCTCCCTATTTATTTCAGAACCTCATTCCCCTCCCCCTTTTCTGAAGGAGGGTCGAGGCCCAAAACATCAGCTTTCTTGCTCGGCCTGCTGTGTTCACCCAGCTCTACACCCTGTTATCGCAGATTCTCCAGCATCTGCAGTTCCTACGATCTCTGAAACACTCATGTGGTAGGCTGCTAGCACCAAAGGAATCATCAAAATACAATGACTTCATAAGAATGGAGAAAGAATATTTCTTTCAAGGTTGCAAAAATGTGTGCACGTCTCTTCAAAAGCCTCACTTGTAACAGTTTACAAATGACCTTACCAGTAGGTGTTATTTAATCAAGAGCAACCATATTCTACAATGTGCTCAGTAAATTTAAATGCAGTGTAAAACTCACAGCTCTGGCTTCAAAATAACCTTATGGAAAAGTGAACAATTCAAAACTTTATCAAGGAGAGGACTGTCGGTAATCTGAATTTAATTTATAAACTGAAGAATTTCTGTTGGCACTGATATAGCATTTTAGGCAGTAATCAAATCAAGCTTTGCCTATTGTCATGGCCCTGGTTCACCTCATATGTACCACCCATGGACTAGAGAATTGAAGAAGTCTTGAAGAAGTCTTGAAGAAGTCTGCCACCAGTTCCATCTGGAAACTGTCTACTGACACTTGTACAAGAAAGAGGTTTTTGTCCCCCTCTCTCTTCTTCCCCCCACTGCCTCTGAAGCATCTGGACTTTGCTTGATACAGCCGCACAGTTGCAATTGGCAACACTGTGTTGGGCTTGGAAGAGTCTTCAGTACGTACATAACTCGGGCTGTTGCTGATTTCCACAAATGTGGAAAAAATCTATGTGCAATCGTCGGTAAAGTGAGGGAAATAAGCATCAAGAATGCATCAGTTGACACTGCACCAGAACCAAGCTTATTTGCTTCTGGACAGTATTACAACTTTTAACTGGTTTAGGATGCAAATAAGATCCAAATGCCAGGGAAAATGGGAGTGACACTCCTGAATATTGAAACAACATTTAGCTGATGGCATCAAAGGGCCCAAAAAAAGTGAAGGGAATGGGAGTCAAACAGGATACCGTCCAGCAGTCATAAATGAGACAAAGGAAGATTGCTATTGGCTGTTGGCAGTCAACTAGTGCACTACATGAGTTTCTCAGGAAAAAAAAACATTCACAGTCCAAACATCTTAAGCTACCTCCTCACCCGGGTTCAAATCCCACCATAGCAGATAGTGGAATCTGAATTAACTAAATATCTGGAATTAAGAGTCTAATGATGACCATAAATCCATTGCTGATTGTTGGTTAAAAGCCTTCTGGTTCACTATTGTCCTTTACGGAAGGAAACTGCCATCCCTACCTTGCTTGGCCTACATGTGACTCCAGACCCACATCAATGTAGATGACTCTTAACTGCCCTCTGGGCAATTAGGGATGGGCAATAAATGCTGCCTAGCCAGCGAATAAGAATAAAGAATAAAGGACTCCTTATAAGGTTAAGAGTGAGGCTTGCAATTCCTTATTTCTAGAATCCATTCACATCTCCAGTAATAAATGATAACAAAGTGTGGAGCTGGATGAACACAGCAGGCCAAGCAGCATCTCAGGAGCACAAAAGCTAACGTTTCGGGCCTAGACCCTTCGGGTCTTTTGTGCTCCTGAGATGCTGCTTGGCCTGCTGTGTTCATCCAGCTCCACACTTTGTTATCTTGGAATCTCCAGCATCTGCAGTTCCCATTATCACTGATCCAGTAATAAATGAAGTAGTTTATCTTCCCAAGTCAGGACTTCTTAAATTAATACAGGTATTTCTGATATACAGCATGCTTCGTTAACACAAATCGGCTGTAAAGTACTTGAAGAATAGTGGATGCTGTTTGGATAATGCAAACATTCTACTGTACAGTATAGCAATTTCCCTATAACACAATCTTCTATGGCGATTTCTATAGCATGAGGTTGCACAAAAACTCAACTAGCGTGTTAGAGGAAAATTACCTATAGGTAGCAACATTCACACCACCCAAGTGCTTCGTACTGATCATATTTGACAACAGAAGGCTCAGCTGGCTCCTCCAACATTCAAAAGCACCACCACCATCAATATCTTAAGTTCAACAGCAAATAGATCAGTCGTATCAATTCCACATTAAAGTGTGGACAGCTGCAATAAGTGGTTAACCCCATGACTCTTAAAGCTTCTCCACCATCAACAACATTCAAGATAGGATTGTCAGTAGACACCATTTACCTTGAAGAAACAACAGCAACAGTCAAGAAGCTTGACACCATCTTGAATAGAACAATTTGTTTGACTGCTGTAAGCGAAAACTGCAAGACGCAATACAGTAACTCAAAAGGTTATAGGAACATACCCAAATCATACAGCTGAATTATACATATCTATCTGTACTGGTCTAAAACCTTGAAATTTCTTCATCACAAGCACATCAATACATTAGGAATGGACTATTAATGCATCTTAAGCTCCCTCCTCACATGTTTCCACATCCCAAGAACACATCCTAATAACAATGGCATATGTAGAATAAAGTGCTTTCATAGCCAAAGCAATAATTTGCAATGTCTAAATATCAAAGCTCATTATGTATGAAATGTTCAAAATGGTTACTCGGTTAGGAATGCCAACGGTTGCTAATCAATCTCAAATTTCTGCAACAGTCATCTGCATGATCTGGGCAGGCAGCCATGTATGTAAGAGTGCATTAAATATTCGTGTCCACCACCTATTGATGACATATCAACAACTTTAGCACAGGGTAAAGCAGGGATGTATTAAGCTGAGACACGTCTTGGTTTGTAGGCTTTTCAAGGTAAATGAAAGGAATACAATTCTGTTCAGCTGAATAACTTACTAAAAAATTTAACCATTGCTCTCCACAGGAGAGGCAAACCTTGGTTGGAAATACATTTTATTCAATTCGAGGTATTCCTACCTTTAGTCTAAAGATACAGAAATTTTGCTCTGTAAACTTTCAAATAAAATTCAGCAGGTATATTCAATGGATGAAAAACCAGGTACTAGTTTTAATTTTCTTGATATAAATCTTACCTCTTCTCTTCAACCCTAGTTATTTACTTTCCATTCTGTTTGAGTTTCCTTAAATCAGTGTTACCCATGACCAAGAAAATTTTGCTGACCACTTTTTTTAAGCTCAAGGCGGGCACATACTCTGTGCATTGAAGCCAGTTCTCCAAACCAGCATTGAATTGATGCAGTACTAAAATGTAGGATATATGTATATATATGTAAATATTGTGGCTTATCAACATGGTTGATTAAGATACTGATCATGAAAAAGGAAAACTGAAAATACTAAATACTTAATCTCATCTAAGTGCTCCTATTTGTGATTAAATGAAAAGCATTCCAGAGATCAGGGACAGGTTATAATATTACAACAAAAAGAGGGGAAATAATGCTAACTGCAATATAACACAAGTTCAAAATAGCAGTCTACTCAAGAAGTTTCTGCTGATAATTTGTTCTTTGTTTATGTTAAATAAAAATTGTAGTGTGAAGATTAAGAGTGATTTTTGAATGAACAAATATTTAGACTTTTTAAAACATTGAATGCATTCAATTTAGACATTTAGTGTCTGCATTTGACTTGCAGAGTCTGAATTTAATAATTAAACTGTAATGTAATGCATGGTGATGACACATTCCTGCTTCAACAATGTTCTGAGCAACACACCTCCAAAGGGAAAGGGATGGCAAATCCATGTAAATCTTAAACTAATTTCAGCTGGAAAATAATGAAAATAGGTTACATTTTATCTTTTTTCCCCCTGAGGAAAGGGGCATGTGACTTAAAAAGAAAATACATTTTTCTCCCAAACTGATGACAAAACTGGTCCATTTTCAATGGCTTTTTTAAAATTTAACATGAAACTGAATAATTTAGCTGGTCCATTTTTATTGCGTGTATCCATCTGAAGCTCAAGAATAGCTCAGTCATTCCAGTGGTTCACTGGTCAGCACTGCACATATAGTTCATCCCAGAGACTACTTTGGATTTAGCATATTATTATTGTGTGCAAAATATTGGCAGCCAGCACACCACCTTCTATTAACAACCCAGACCAAGTTGCCATACATACCTACTGTGAACAACATGCATTGGCAAGCACAGGAACTTCTTTTAAAATAAACTCTTTACTGCTAAGAGGGTCAAAACATTCAATTTCTTGCAACTTTTAATTAATGCATACTACCACACCATCCAGTGAAGACAATACAAAGAAAGATGCAATTTGTAGTGTTTCTAAGACAGTGTCCCACAGTGACATCATTTGGAAATTCAAATTTGACTTGGCCAGAGTTGGGGAGCTGAGAGATTTTGGTAGTAATTTGGTGAAAATATTCAATTTTCAGAGAGTTTTGGAAACCTCTCCTGATTTTTGAAGCGAGAATTGCACAAGGGTTAATCAGTCAGGCCATGCTCACCAGTCAAAATCGCAAGGCAGACGGTTTTGGATTCTGAGTTCAGGGTAGGGGGGGGGGAAGTTGAGTTGGAATTAGAAATTAACACGAGTGAATGAATCTAAAAGGCAGAGGAAGTACAGGTTAGATAAGACAGAAGTGAGTTTAGCAAGGCCAGATGGAACATATTTTAATGTAAGGAGCACGAGAAACAAGATAGATGAGCTGAAGGCACAGACAGATACATGGGAGTACAATGTCTTAACTGCAGCTGAGATTTGGTTAAAAGGCAGACAGGACTGGCAGTTCAACACAGGGCATTCAGACAAGATAGAAAGGGGAAAAGAGAGGAAGTGGGTGTCACAACTGATCAAGGAATTAATTATAGTAGTGGGGACGGATGCTATCAAGGAAGCATCAAGTGAATTCATATGTGCAGAAGAGAATGAAGCATAAAATATTCAACCTATTACAGGTGTTGCAGCTCTATAAAACTCTGGTTAGACCACACTTGGAATATTGTGTTCAGTTCTGGTCACCTCTTTAAAGGAAAGATATAGAAGCTTTAGAGAGTGTGCAGAGGAGATTTACCAGGATGCTGCCTGGGTCTGGACAGCAGGTCTTATGGGGAAAGGTTGAGGGAGCTAGGGTCTTTTTCATTCTGATTGGACAGAGGTTTACAAGATGAGGAGAGGCATGGATAGAGTGGATAGTCAGAGACGTTTTTCCCCAGGGCAGAAATGGCTATTATGAGGGGGCATAATTTTAAGGTGATTGGAGGAAGGTATAAGGGAGATGTCAGAGGTAGGTTCTTTACACAGAGAGTCATGATCTTGCGGAATGTACTGCCGGCAGTGGTAGTGGAGTCAGGTGCATTAGGGACATTTAAGCAGCTCTTTGAAAGGCACATGGAGGATAGAAAAATGAAGGGTACACAGGGTAGATTGATCTTAGTAGGATAACAGGTCGGCATAACATCATGGGCCGAATGGTCTGTACTGTACTGTACTGTTCTACGTTCTATGTACTGTGGGCCACCAAACAGTCAAGGAGAGAACTGGTGTCAAATATGTAATCAAATTTCATAAGTGTACAAGGTAGCGAAAGGGCAAAATTCTTCCATTATAATCAGGAGAACTTTTGTAGCCAGTATCCAGAAAGCTCAATAAGGGAGGAGTTCCCAATACTTGTATGTCAAGGCATATCAACAGGTGAGCACTGTGGTGTTGACCAGAACTTAATTAGTTGTAGGATCTCCTTTTGGAAAAAGGACAAGGATGGGCCAGGAATAAAAACTCTTAACTGATAGAAAACTAAGTTTACCAACAGAATATATGATTTGGTCCATGAGGACCACAAACAGCAGTTTGCAGAAAAATTTTGTCAGAGCAGAACTGTGGGAGGCACACAAGGGAAAAATTAGCAATTGTCCAGGCCAAACATACTCCCATAATGGCAAAAGGTGGAGCCAAGATTGGAAATCCCTGAATGGTAAGGGACATAACAGTCACCCTGGCCAATCAATCTAACCTGCACGTTTTTGGACTGTGGGAGAAAACCGGAGCACCAGGACGAAATCCACGAAGATACAGGCAATCACCCAAGGCTGGCACTGAGAGGCAGCAGTCATAACCACTATGCCCCTTTGTAAAAATACTAATGATCTCTATCGTAGAACCCTTACAGTGTGGAAGAAAGCAATTCGGACCATCAAGTCTGCACTGACTCTCTGAAGAGCATCCATCCAGAGCCTGTTCCCCACCCTGTCCATTTTTTATTTTACCAATGGCTACTCCACCAGCCTGCACGTCCCCAGACTCTGCAGGGTAATAACAAGAGGATTAACAAAAAGTAAAAGGTTAAGAGGGCAGTTGAGGAGAATTATTTTTTCTGAGGGAGTAAGCAGTCTAACTCTCACTGCCTGAAAAGGTGGTTAAATCACAAACAGGGGGAGGTGATGACACAATGATATTATCAATGGACTGTTAATCCAAAAACCCAGCTAATGTTCTGGCGACCCAGGTTTGAATTCCATGACGGCAGATGGTGGAATTTGAATTCAATAAAAATCTGGAATTAAGAATCTAATGATGAAAACAAATTTATCATTGATTATTGGAATCTGGTTCACTTGTGCCCTTTAGGGAAGGAAACTGCCATCCTTACTCTGTCTGGACTATATGCAACTCTAGACCCACAATGTGATTACCTCTTAATTGCCCTCTGGATAATTAGGGATGGGAAATAAATGCTGGCCTGGCTAGTGATGCCCTCGTCCCAAAAACAAATCAAACAACACTCATAGCTTTTAAGCAGCATTTAAGTATTGATTTGCATTGCCATACCTCCAGATTATGGGCCAAAAGCTGAAAAGTGTGATTAATGTAGTCAGATCTTTGTTGACCAGTATGGACATGATGGGCCCAATGGTTTCCTCTGGGCCCAATGGTTTCCTCTGTGCTATGTCTAAGAGTAACGGCTGTTAACATATGGTTGGAGCTATGCTGCTCAAAAGCTCACAATTTCAGAAAGGCAATCATAGCCCACAGTTTGGGAACTCTGCAGAGTCTGAAAGAATTGAAAGATTTTCCCAAGTGATATAAACATTAAATTGTACAGATTTGTCAAGACACACAGATTAATTCAAAAATTGAGTTTAGAAAAGAAGCATGTATAAATGCTTTAGCAAGAGTGGCATAGAGAAGGTAGTGTTTGAAACAACATTGTGTAAATGGGCAAGTCTGGACTGAAACCAATGTAGAGAAATGAAATAGGAATAATTGTCAGACATGCACAGATAGGATTTTAGTAACTAACAGATTATAGCCAAATACAAGTTCAAACGTAGAAAACTTCAAGTCAAAGCAAATTTAGATCAAGCTTATTAATGCTTGAAATATTTTGTTTTAAAATAGTTAATGTCATTTCCAATGTGGCCCATCTTCAGAATTTTACAAACAACTGGAATTGGTTTTCTTAATACGCTGAACCGATACTCATATTTCCAATTTCATTTTCCACATTACACTTCTGCCCCTGCACATCATTCCCAGTTGAGAGCACGCTGCCTGTCAATTCTCTCTTTCGCCACTGAGTGGATTGTAGTGTCTCCAATTTCCTTTCTCCCTCTTCCCTGTGGGAAATTAGGTGCCACTGCTGTACTTGACGCAAAATTTGCAATTAGGAATTTCCTCAGTAGGCAACTGTGTTGACATATCCGAACAGCCCCTGAAGTATAACAATATTATATATCACATTTTTCACAACACTTAGACTAAAGGAGTCAATATCATTCAGTTGCCATAGCACTGTGAAAAAATATTTTCAACTGGCTTTTAATACCATGAATTTTGAAAACTGGCAGTGACATTTATTGAGTAAAAAGAAAAATTGGTATATTATACACATATAAAAGGTGTTTTTTTTTAAACAGCTTTTCCTCAAAATGCATTTTTAGTACGGCCAGCACTCAGGCCTCATCCCATGATGGAACCTTAAAAAAGTCATCACTTTTATCAAGGGCCATACTGTAAGAGATAGGGAGCAGCACATTTTTAAATTAAGTGCCCAAGCAACAAATCATTCTTAAAAATATAACAGCTTTAACACAATAAAATTTTCAAGTTCCTGTTGAGAGCCCAGGTTCAATTATATCAGGCTATAATCCTGAGGTATCAATTATCTTCTTTTTCTCAAGCTAGCAAAGTTTATTCACTAAGAATTTCAGCAAAATATAAATGAATTGATCCAATACATCTTATACAGGTACAGCATTTATAAATCATGATTGGAAGAATACGTTTATTACATTTCAGAATACAGCTGAATGGCATTTCTCATTTTCTGTCCCTCATAGCTATCTCTCACAATTAACATTAAATCCCATTGCTTTCTGCCGCAGTTTGCCATTACATAAATAAAACATTGTGGCAGTGAGCTGCCAGCTTTGATTTATACATCGTGCTGCAGTAAAATTGATGGAGTTCTCATCATGCTTTCATAACTTTGTAAGAATTAGCAATGTATATTACAGAAATGCACAAACACCATCAAGATCAATAGTTGCAGATATTTTTAAATATAGATATCTATTTTGATTGTTCATAGCTTTAATGTCAGCTATATAAAAGAACGTTTTCTGGTTATTAAATAGTCTACATTTTCCATGTCCTTTAACATCCTGAGCCAACATTTATATGCAATTTCCATGACTACCCCACTTTGCATCTGAAAACAGAATCATACAAGGCTTGTCCTCAGGAAATGGCTGTCAGCTCTATTAAAGTACCCAATTTTGATTCTAAAACTTAAGCCTCTGTAACAAATCTTTCAATAGCTCACATTAACTTAAGGTATAATTGTAAGACGGAACAGTATCAGAAAGCAGTCATAATATTCAGAAATAACCAGAAAATTATAGCAATTCTTTTTCAGTTAATTTGGCATTCAATTAGTATTCAAGTAATCTGGTTTAATGCTCTGTATGTATTTATTCAAATTCAAAGGTGTGAACTGGAGCAAAAGTTTTACCAGAAGTTTTGCAATTTCAAGACTTAAAGAAATAAAATGTTTTATTAGAGCTGGTAACAGTCTGTTTGAGGACAGAAATTAATTAATTCTGTGCAAGGTGGGGAAGTCAAGAAACTTGTGTTTTTGCTTCTTTTCTGGGATGTGAGCATGACAGACAAGGTTAGTATTTGTTGTACGTCCTAATTGCCATTGAAATAAGTCGCTTACTGGATCAATTTAGAGTATAGTTAAGAGTCAAACACATTACTGTGGTTTTGGTTTCACATCTGTGTCAGAGCTAGTAAGGAAGGAAGATTTTTTCTTTCAATTCCAAATGAATTGAATTTAAATTCCACCACCTGCTGGGGTGGAGTCTGAACATATGTCTCCAGAGTATTGGCCTGGGTATCTGAATTGATAGACTAGTGACATTACAAGTCGGCCACCATCTCTAGCTCCAGATTTTGAAGGATATGGAAAATATTATCCAATTAATAATCAGAACATTGTACATTGAAAAATGGTATTGCTGAAATAATGCCTTTTCAATTTTATAATCTAAGAAATTCAGAGGTCCAGAAGCAATGACATAGAATGTCACATCTAGAGCACAGCAAACTGCCCAATGCAAAGGAAACTTACAGTATTTAATGCATTTACTGTAGTATCATCACGAGATGCTGCAAGACAGCCATCTTCTGTGGATCCACCATCACACATCCCTGCAAAGGCAGCCATACTCCTGCATGCAAACACATTTTGCGTTATTCTGAATATAGCCTCAAGGGACATCTTAAAAGAGGAAAGTGAGATAGAGAAATAAACAGGCGAAAGGAGCGAATTCCAGAACTTGTGACCTAAGCATCAGTAGGTATGAACACCAATGATGGGTCAATTAAAATTCCATCAGGTAAAGTTCTCAATTTCTTGATTAGTCAAGCACCTGAGCAATTTGTTTGCAGCAAATATTATTTTATCATCATAGCTGAGAGAATGACTTCTTACACAGCTTACACATTTAATTAACTAGGATGCGAAAGTATTTTAAGTATCTCTCTACATTTACTATTATAACAGCCAAACTCATTGCACCATGGTTGGCTCTAATGCACGGAAGAGGAAGATAAAGAATGGTAATGGTATAGTAGCAGGTGAGTCAACAGCAAGAAGAACAGACAGATGGTTCTGTGGTTGCAAACAAGACTTCAGGACTTGTTTTTCTGAGGAAGGGTCTAGGCCCAAAACGTCAGCTTTCCTATTCCTACGATGCTGTTTGGCCTGCTGTGTTCATCCATCTCTCCACCTTGTTATTTCAGGATGTTTTGTTGCTTTCAAAGTGCTAGAGCTACAGGATATTCTGATGGGCAAGGGTGAATAGCCAGCGGTAATGATACACGTCAGCATTAATAATAAGAGAGAGGAGGTCCCAAAAGCAGAAGTTGGGGAGGTAGGAAGTACATTAGAAAATAGGATCTTAGCTTGTGATCTCAGGGTTGCTACCAGTGTAGCAAGTTATATTGGATGGATACATGGCTGAACAGATGGTACAAGGGGGAGGATTTCAGATTCCTGGGGCATTAGGACTGGTTCTGGTGGCACCAGGACAAGCTGAACGAGCTACACCTGGGCAGGTCTGGAACTGATGCCCTCGAGGGTGTATTTGAAAATATGGTCCAGAAGGATTTAAATTAAAATGGTAGCTGAATGGGAACCTATGTAGGGAGATGAGTGACAAAAAATAAGAATGGAACAAAAGACAGAACGGGAAATAAGAATGGCAACGTACAAAAAAATCAAAGGCAAGAATCAAGCAGAGCCACAATAAAGGGAGCATGAGAATGTTTAAAAAAAGCATTATGGATTTGTGCCTTAGTGAGTGTCATTGCTTCTGGACCTCTGAATTTCTTAGATTATAAAATTGAAAAGGCAATAACATGCTTGAATCAGTCATGCAAGCAGATTTAAATAGGTACAAAAAATAGCAGGGATTATAGAGATGGAGCTGCAGGGTGGTCTGGAGTAGGAACTTTTAGAAAGGACAAACAAAAAGGAAAAAAAGGGAGGTGGGGTAGGACTGCTGATTAAGAGTATTAATGTTATTGTGAGGAAGAATATCAGTTCTGGTGAAGTAAAATTTATATTGGTTGAGCTCAGAAACACCAAGGGGCAAAAAACAACAGGAGAGGTTGTAAACCTCCAAACTGCAGCTGTAATGCTGAGGAAGGCATTAAGAAGAAATTAGAGATTCAAGTAATAATAATATGGCTGTAATAATGGACAAATTCAATCTGTACATGGATTGAGCAAGTGAAATCAGCAACAACAAAGTAGAGGAGGAACTTGTGGCACGTAAAAGGGATAGTTTTTCGAATCAATATGTTGAGGAAACAACTCAAAAAGAAGGCCATTCTTGACTGGGTATTGTGCAACAAAGAAGGGAAACTGATAATCTAGTTGTGCGTGGGCCCTGAGGGAAGGGTAACCACAAGAGTAAAGAATTTTACACTAAGATAGAGAGTGACAAAGTTGTTTCCAACACCTGAATCATGAATTTAATTCAAGGAAATCATGATTGTATGAGACGCAACTAGCTATGATAAATTAGAGATTATTGTTTTCAGGGATGACAATAGATAGGTAAATATTTAAAAAGGAGTGGGTGGCCAAATTTCAAAAGCTATTCATCCCAGCATGACATAAAAATAAAATGAGAAATGTCGTCACACTGAGGCCAACAAGGAAAATTTGGGGTAGTTATATATCCAAGGAAAAGGCATACAAATTGGCTGTCGAAGTACTAAACCAGAGGGTATTGACAGTGCAGATTCCAGCACACGAAGACAAAAATACAGATTAAGAGGGGAGAAAGAGAGTTTGATAGCTAATTTGAAGGGCCATACAAACGAACAGTAAAATATTCTATAGATTTATGAAGAGAAAAAAGTTAGTAAAGATGATAATATGTGCCCCACAGTCAGAAACAGGGCAATTTATAACGTAATGGGAACAAAGAGACAGTAGAACAATTAAGTATGTACTTTCGTTCTGTCTTCTCAAATGAAGACATAAATAAAATCCCAAAAGTATAGGGGAGCACAGGGCCTAACAGGAAGGAGGAACCAAAAGAAATTAATGTTAGTAGGGGAATGATGTTGGAGAATCGAACAGGATTGAAGGCAGAAAAATCCCCAGTGCCTGATAAATTTCATCCTAGACTAGTTAAACAAGTGGCCTGAGAAATAGCAGACGTGCTCGTGGTAATGTTCCAAAATCCTACAAGCTCTGGAACAGTTTCTGCAGATTGGAGGGTAGCTAATGTAACCCCATTGTTTAAGGAGAAAAGCAGAAAGAAAGCAACGAATTAGACTGATTAGCTTGACATCACCAGTAGGAGAAACACTAGAGTCCATTATAAGAGTTGTAATAACAGAGTACTAGGAAGATAATGACAAAATCAGACAAACTCAGCATGGATTTACAAAGGGAAAGTCATGCTTAACAAATCTACTGGAATTTAACTAATTGAGAGTAAGAGGAGAGCCAGTGGATGTGATTTACTTGCATTTTCAGAAGCCTTTTGATAAGGTCCCTCATAAGAGATTTGCATGTAAATTTTGAGAAGGTTTGTAGCTCAGGTTGAAGTTCTGGATGTGAGTTTGCTTGCTGAGCTGGAAGGTTCGTTTTCAGACGTTTCGTCACCATTCTAGGTAACATCATCAGTGAGCCTCCGACGAAGCGCTGGTGTTATGTCCCGCTTTCTATTTATCTGGTTAGGTTTCCTTGGGTTCCTAGAAAGCAGGACATAACACCAGCGCTTCGTCGGAGGCTCACTGATGATGTTACCTAGAATGGTGACGAAACGTCTGAAAACGAACCTTCCAGCTCAGCCAGCAAACTCACATCCAGAATTTGCATGTAAAATTAAAGAACATGGTATTGGAGATCACGTACTGAAATGGATTGAGAACCAGTTGACCCACCGGAGTAAATGTGCCTTTTTCCAAGGGGCAGGCAGTGATGCGCGGGATACCATAGAGATCCCAGCAATTCACAATATATATTAACGATTTAGATAAGTGTATTTTATTTCCAAATTTGTAGATGATACAGAGCTGGGTGGAAGGGTATGCAGTGAGGAGGACACAGAGAAGCTTCAGCATGATTTGGGCAAGTGGGCAAATATGTGGCAGAAGAAGTACAATGTGATAACTGCAAGGTTGTTCACTTTGGTCGCAAAAACAAACAGGCAAATAATACGAATGACAATAGATTGGGAAAACAGGAGGTGCAACAAGGCCTGGAGGTCCTTATACACCAGTGCTGAAAATAAACATGGAGGTGCAGTATGAAGTGAAAGCAGCAAATGGTACATTAGCCTTCATACGAAGAGGATTCAAGTACAGGAGCACAGATGCCTTTCCATAATTCCACAGGGAATTGCTAAGATCACACCTAGAATACTGCGTGCAGTTTTGGTCTTGAGTTTGAATGTTGTGGCTACTGAAAAGTGTTCATCAGACTAATTCCTGAGATAGCAGGGACTGACATATGAGGAGAGGATGGATAATTTAGGATTATATTCTTTATAGAGTTTAAACAGGGTGGGATCTCATAGAAGCCTATAAAATTCTTACATTAGACAGAATAGATACAGAAACAATGATCTTGATGATCAGAGAGTCCCGAAACTGTGATTACAGTGCAAGGATAGTGGGTAGGCTGCTCCGGCCAGAGAGGAGGAGGAATTGCTCCGGCCAGAGAGGAGGAGGAATTGCTTCAGCCAGACAGTGGTGAACCTGTGGAATTCTCTGCTCCACAAAAACCGCTAAGGCCAAAACATTGAAGACTTTCAAGAAAGATGTATATATAGTTCTTAGGACTAAGTGGATCATAGGACATGGAGTGAAAGCAGGAACAGGATACTGAGTTGGTTGATTAGCCCTGATCATATTGAATGTGGAGCAGGTTCAAAGGGCTGAGTGACCGACTCTTGCTCTTATGTTTCCATAATTAACAAATAGAATTAGGAATAATTAAGCATGTTGAAAGCAAAACGACAAAGAATCAATACAAGTGGTTGTACATGATTATTCCCATCTCATCAAACCAAACTGTAGTCTGTGCTTTTTCCTTCTTTTGCTTTTGAGACTCCCAACTTAGATAGCGATCAGTTGCAAGAACACGGTGTTCCCCTAATTACCCCATGCCAGAGCCCTGGAGCCAATTGTGCCTCTCACTATTAGCCTAACAGGTAGGTGAACTCAGTACATAACAGGGATTGATGAGGGCTTTTGAAGTGCAGTGGTAATGGCTACCTTTGGGCCACAATGTTCAGATTCAAGTCCCATCTGCTGTACAGGTGTATCACAACATCTCCAAACTATTGATTGAAAATACCCAGAAAAGGGATTGAATGTTCAACCTTCCCATCTGTCAGCTGGTTCTTCTCCCTCTATCCCCATCTCTCCCCATAAACCACCCTCTCCCCAATCTATTTCTAAGGCATATCACCACAGGTTTGGTTGTACTGGTGTTCATTTATGATTTATTTGCAAATGCTACTTTCTGCTTGCCCAATCATAGACACAAGGAACAAATCTTGCAATTACATCGACCATTGTAAATTCTTTTTCTATACAATAAAGCAGGTCCCCCCCTTTCTTCTGCAATCCAGTACTACAGAGTCCTGAATGGAATTGTATATGTGATGCCTTGCATGTGGTTAGTTTCAGAGGGCATGGGCCAAAGCAAGAAATCACATTTCGTGACCCACACAGTAAGGTACGACGGAGAGATAGGAAATTGTGCCCCAACGTTGTATAGCTGAGGAAAACAGCTTCTATCAGCAAAACTAAATCAATCCATTATTCAAAAATAATCAAGCATTTCTACTTTCATTTTCTTGCAGGGATGTAAAACAAAAGGAGCCAAACTACTTGCATTCTTTCAAAGTACTGACGCAAGGCATGAAGTTTCTGCACATTCTTACCTGGCAGCTCTTAGGTACATAAGAAGATCACAATCGTTGACACCCGGTGTCCAGACCAGCTCCTCATGCTCAGTTACCATTTCACCAGTGGACAGGGGAACAGGCTTCAATTCTGGAAGCTTAGCCTAAAAAAAGTTTAATTATTAATGTTTTTGAACATAAAAGCAGAAGAGTTTCATGACCAGGAATAATCTAAACCAAAGAATCTCTTCAGAACAAAGAAAAAGAACAAAACAACAAGTGAATCAAGAAGGCAAATATACAAAATTATCAATTCACAGAATAATTAACAATGAGGATAGTTATTTGGCTCATCTTGATTCATTCATTTGAAAAGGGCAAAGTACTCCACTGTAATACCCATTTTGATCTTAAACTCCATCCAAGGAGTTTATCTCGAATAATTCACCTGAGATTCTGTTTCTGATGTTGATCATTCATGTCTGAAGAACATATCATCCAGAATTTTCCTTTCAGTTAAACGAGTGAGAGACCCTTTGTCATTCTCTATAAAGTAGTTTCTTTCTGAAGAAGGGTCCCGGCCGAAAGCTCAACTTTCCTGCTCCTCCCACGCTGCCTGGCCTGCTGGGCTCTTCCAGCTCCACACTGTTATCTCAGACTCTGGTATCGGCAATTCTTGCTACCCACTTCCTGTATGATTGTTGGTATAAAATTTACTACATTTCAAAAGGTTTAAATCTCCTACACATATGTTGAAAGGGTAAATAATCCCAAGATTTTCTGGTCCTTCCTTACAGTTCTACCACTCTTTGGTTCTTTGTTGCAGTACCTCCTTTATGATGAGGCAAAATGAACCGATCACGCTATTCTGGCCCTGGTTTTACTACGGCATTTTAGACTCTGATCAGGCTTCTTTTGACTTTTATTCCACATACATACAAACAACAGTCAGAAAACGATGCTCTGGTCCATTCAAATCGTCCTACATAATTTCCTATCCACTACTTTATAACCAAATACCAGGCATTTCTTTAGCGTGATCTGTGAACAAGGAATGCATACAAGCTTACATGTAGTCCCCCTTTGATCTTTGAGTCTTTTCAATTTAAAAATAACCCATAGCTTAACATAATGTTTTAAACAAGACAAAATGTTAGTTTATAACACAACTATTGACAAAATTTCATTCCGTAAAATGTGGCTTGCTATTGTCTAAACTGTTTAAAGTAAGGACGGATAAAATTTATTTATGAAGTTTGAAAATTAAATCAATTCCAAATATTGTTCAAGGCTTGGCTTGCTTTAACATTCTCCTTTTGAAGTGAAGGTGGCCAGATTCAGCAAATATGATGGCTTCTCTTGTCAAATTGGCAGAGTTTGCTTCTGATAGTGGACTCAGTAGTTATAGCAGTTTCGGGTTGAAAGCAAAAGTCCCTTTGCTGAACTGGCCCTACTACTACAACACTTGAACATTTTCCACAAGTGGAGCAAGGAATTCTGTGCACTACCCTTGGTAACTTGCACAGGCAAAGAGAAAACCTAACATTCACTTGCTGTTTACAATCAGTTCAGCCAGGTGTGGTGAATGGAGCTTTCTACACAGATTCTCACGAGATTTATGCACAACATGGTTATTGTCAAGATAACAAGGTGCAGAGCTGGATGAACACAGCAGGCCAAGCAACATCAGACAAGCGGAAAGCTGACTTTTCGGGCCTAGGCCCTTCTTCAGAAATGGCGGAGGGGAAGGGGGTTCTGAAATAAATAGGGGGAGAGGGGGAGGCGGATAGAAGATGGATAGAGTAGAAGATAGGTGGAGACGAGACAGACAGGTCAAAGAGGCGGGGATGGAGCCAGTAAAGGTGAGTGGAGGTGTCGGTTTCTAGGTGGTTGTCAGAGATGGAAACAGAGGTGTCCAGGGAGGAGAGAGGTATTAGAGATTGTCCAAGTAAACTCAAGGTTGGGGTGGAAGGTGGGTGCAGCTACAGAAGAGGGATTGTTCCACGTAATCTACAAAGAGGCAGGCACAGCTTGGGCCCATGGCCACCTGCTTGGTCTGTAGGAAGTGGGAGGAATTGAAAGATCCGTACCTACACTGGCCCTAAACCCCACCTCTTCCTCCGTTACATTGATGACCAAATCGGTGCCGCCTCATGCTCCCACGTGGATCTCTAACAGTGCATCCACTTCACCAACACCTTCCACCCCACCCTTAAGTTCACCTGGACCAGCTCTACTACCTCTCTCTCCTTCCTGTATTTCTCTGTTTCCATCTCTGGTAACCACCTAGAAACCGATATCCATTTCAAGCCCACCAACTCCCACAGCTACCTAGAAAACACATCCTCCCACCCACCTTCCTGTAAAAATATCATCCCCTATTCCCAATTCCTTCGCCCCTGCCACATCTGTTCCCAGGATGAGGCATTCCACTCCCGTGCATCTCAGAAGTCCTCGTTATTCAAGGACCGCAACCTCCCCCCACTCAGTGGTCGAGAACACCCTCGACCGTGTCTCCCGCATTTCCGCAACTCATCCCTCACACCCCCTCCCTGCAATAACAACCAAAACAGAGTCCCTCTTGTCCTCACGTACCACCCCACCAACCTCCAGATCAAAGACATCATCCTCGGACACTATCGCCATCTGCAATCCGACCCCACCACCAAAGACACTTTTCCCTCCCCACCTTTATCTGCCTTCTGGAGAGACCACTCTCTCCGTGACTCCCTTGTCCACTCCACACTCCCCTCCAGCACCTCCACACCCGGCACTTTTCCATGCAACCACAGGGAGTGCTACACCTGCCCCTGTACCTCACCCCCATCCCAGGCCCCAAGACGACTTTCCACATCAAGCAGATGTTCACCTGCACATCTACCAATATGGTATACTGCATCTGCTGTTCCCATTGTGGCCTCCTCTACATTGGCGAAACCAAGCGGAGGCTTGTGGACCACTCGGATCACACTAAATAGCTGCACCTCCCAGTCGCAAAGCATTTCAACTCCCCCCTCCCATTCCTTAGACGACACGTCCATCCTGGGCCTCCTGCAGTGCCACAACAATGCCACCCGAAGGTTGCAGGAACAGCAACTGATATTCCGCTTGGGAACCCTGCAGCCCAATGGTCTCAGTGTGGACTTCACAAGCTTCAAAATCTCCCCTCCCCCTACCACATCCCAAAACCAGCCCAGCTCGTCCCCGCCTCCCTAGCCTGTCCTTCCTCCTACCTCAAGCCCCACCCCATTTCCTACCTATTAACCTCATCCCAACCCCTTGACCGGTCCGTCCTCCCTGAACTGACCTATCTCCTCCCTAACTCCTCACCTACACCTACCTTTACTGGCTCCATCCCCATCTCTTTGGCCTGTCTGTCTCCTCTCCACCTATCGTCTCCTCTATCCATCTTCTATCCGCCTCCCCCTCTGTCCCTATTTATTTCAAAACCCCTTCCCCTCTCCCATTTCTGGAGGGGGGTCTCGGCCACTCCTCTTATGTTGCTTGGCCTGCTGTGTTCATCCAGTTCTACAGCATCTGCAGTTCTTACTGTCTCTGAAACATCGTTATTCTCAACATGGCTTTTGTACAATTCAAAATTTAAACATGACGAGTTACGTTTGGGTTCCACCAAGCCCACTCAACTCCCGATCTCATTTAAGCATTGGTCCAAATGTGGACAAAAATCTTAAATTCCAGAGTGCGAGAGACATCATGACAGCATTTTATATTCATCCTCATTATCCTTGAACTGAGTGGTTTGGAAGGCAATCACAGAGGGTAGTTGAGAGTCAATCGCATTGGTGTCTCTGGAGTCACATGTAGGTTACACAAGTTAAGAGTAGCAGGTTACTTTCCCTAAAAGGCTTTAGTGAACCAGATGGATTTTTACAAAAAACCAAGTAGTTTGATGGTCACCATTACAGAAACTAGCAGCTTAAACGTATGGCATCAAGGAGCCTTAAGAAAAACTAGTGTCAGTGCAAATGAGTTGAAGTTATACATAGCTCAAAGGAATATGGTTGTTGTTTCTGGAGGTCAATCATCTTTGGACCAGGGCATCACTATAAAAGTTCCTCAGAGTTGTGTCCTAGGACCAGCCATCATCAACTGTTTCACCAATGACCATCTTTCCATCATAAGGTCAGATGCAGGTTGACGATCGCACAATGTTCAGTACTGTTCACAGGTCCTCAAGTATTGAAGCAGTCTGTGTTCAAATGCAGCAGGACCTGGACAACATTCAGGCTTAGTTGTTGAGTGGCAAGTAACATGCACACCATACAAGTTAAAGGTCCTGATCACATCCAACAACAGAAAATCCAACTCGACATTCAATGGTTTTATCATCACTGATTATCCTTCTATATACATCCTGTGTGTTACCACTGACCAGAAACTGAACTGGACTAGCCACTGAAATTATTTGCCTGCAAGATCAAGAAAGAGGTAGGGAATTCTGCAACAATTAATTCACAGCCTGACTCATTGAAACCTACATGATACAGGGCAGGAACACAATAGAATACTCTTAACTTGCCTGAATAGTGCAGCTTCAAAAATACACAAAAAGCTCAACCCATCCAGGACAAAGTAACCAGCTTGATGAGCTGCTCATTTAACACTTTCAACATTCACTCTCACCACCAACTCTCAGAAGCAACTGTGTGTACAAGAAGCTCTGAAACAACTCATCAAGGCTCTTTCAATAGCCAAGCCCACAACCATAAGCACTTAGGAGGACTGCTGACACATGGTGACTCAAACTCTTTCAAGTCACACAACATCCTGAGCTTGGAGCTGTACTGCCATTTTGTTTTGCAAAGTATGACATACTACTGAATTCAACACTCAATTTTATTGTTCCTCTGTATTGTTTGAAAGCCTACTGCATTGGTTTCAACTTTATCTATACTTATTTCAACACCATTCATGAATGTGTGCACCACTCATTTGCCTTCATACTTGCAGGACTTTACACTGGAGAATATTATTAGCTCCATCTGAAATATTATCCTTCTAGATTAACTGTATCACATATAATATTGGTCCAGTTCCCATGCAAAAATCTGTGTAAATACAACTTCAACACTTCTATTTGCGATGCTGTTTAACAGCAGACTCTCTGTGATATTGGGCAGGTTGTGTTTTAAAACTGGGCCAATAGTCTGAAACTTAACCGTAAAACAAAGCTGCCCTCGGCTAAACACCTGCATTTCCATGTACTAACAAGGCATGATCATTTAGTTTTTCCAGTCAGTGTATATTTGTAACAAAGAAATATCACTTGTCTGATCATTTAATCATTGCTTCAAACAGCCAAAAATAAACAAAATACTACTAATGAATGAAAACCAAAAGAACTGCGAATACTGTAAATCAGGAAGAAAAACAAAGTTGCTGAAGAAGCTCAGCAGGTCTGACTGCATCTGTGGAGGAAAAAACGAGTTAACGCTTCAAGTCTGGTGACCCTTCCTCAGAACTGAAGGAAGGGTCACCGGACCTGAAATGTTAACTCTGTTTTCTCCTCCACAGATGCTGCCAGACCTCCAGAGCTTTTCCAGCAACTTTGTTATCATTACAACTAATGAATGACTGTATATGGGTATTTGCACATTGTCTTAAAGAGGCAGTGATCAAGGGCAAATGTATGAGTAATTCTGCGCGCAAAGTGTCCAGCATGTTTATTTTGCTGCCCAAAAGTGCTGTTTCTCTGAACATTAAGCACTACTTGTTCACTTTGCAGAGTAGCTTTTAGTAAACTCGTTGAATATAATCTCCAGTGACCCCTGGAAATAGTTATTAGGGCGAGTAACATGATACAACCGTTGCAAATAAAGTAATGCGATAATCATCATGGGGTCTAATTAGTAGTAATCACTCTACAGATAGTTCATTGCCTTTTGGATATTAGCATTTAGTTTTTTTTAAAAATTGGCACATTGTTAAAATTTTAAAATAGATCAACATAAATATTGAAGCAATGCTTAAACTAAAATAACTATATTGTAGCAGGACACTTTTATCATGTCTTTTAATGTTTTACAATATCCCTTTAGTTTCACTTACAAGCAATAGTCCTCAGCTGAAAACGGCATGATGAGTAAATTTGTGCAATTATCATGCAAATTTAAAAACAAATTTAGGCATTAAACTCATTGTTTATTGTGAAGGGTGTAAATGAGAAAGTACACATGTTGAGTCAATTGAAAAACAAAAATTTACACAGTCAGATACCATAAGAAAAATATGTTGATGTCTAAACTGGTAATGGATCAGCAGCTGCGTGATAATTGTACAAATTTCTTTGCCATGCTGTTGTCTACTGAAGAGTTTGGTTGGTGCCTGTAACTGGAACTAAATGAGTATTATAAAGCATTAAAAATATATTAAAATGTTTAACTATACACAAACAGTTCAAATTCTTTATTAAATATGGTTTCAACTTAAACATTACTCCAGTGGACATGTTGATCAGTTTTAAAATTGTAATAATGTACCATATGAAAATAATTAAAGCCTTATTTGAAAATACCATCAATGAGCACTAACTTTTGGGGTGTTGGAAAATCTAAAGTTAAAACGCGTGGAACAAAAGAATGCAAATGAAATTATCTGAAGATCAGTCGAACAACGAAAGCAAAACTTGTAGGTGTAAGATTTCTTTCCTTCTAATCAAAAAACGGTATTCTCATCTGGCAACACACAATGCAGGTTTAAATGTTGCATTGCCCTAAACTCAAGTTATGATCACAATGAGGTTACTGAAAAGTTTAAACTTTCTGTGCTGCTTTCTATTTTCTTACAAAACCTCTTTCAAGTTTTTCTCTCTGTTGAATCCCCAAAAAACCAATCACATTTTTGAATTAGATCCCCAATGACAGAAATAAGAAGTTTAAAAAAAAATCAAAGGCTGATTAATTTATGGAATTTTATTGTCAAACTCAAAACATTAATTCAATCAAAATTAAAGAATAAAACTGTTTATTTGGTTTAAATTTAATTTTGGACTATAAGTAAGCAACAAAGTGGTGAATGAGGTTCCATGTCACCACATTCCTTGTATGAAAAGGCAGCCATAAATGCAACATATTGCATACTACAACCTTGATTCTTAAAATTTCTTTAATTCCCAACAAAAAACAAGAAGTTTGATGAGTCAATGGGTAATTTCTGTTCCCAGAATGGATGACTTGGGCCGAAGGGCTTATAACTATGACTCTTCTCCTCTGGTGATTTTTCACTTAGTCATTATTCTTCCTCTCCTCCAACAGCAAGCATAGAAAGTAGAAAGCTTTATTTTAGAAGAATAGAAAGTAGAACGAAGCAGACAATACTAGGAACATCATTCCATTATGAGCACAAGTAGCAAATTTCATGGGGCAGAATACACACTTCTGTCACTTAGAAGTCTAGAAAGTTTACAGTACAGGAAGAGACCATTCAATCTGTCATGTCTATGCCAGCCACCTAAGAGGAAAAAGAAAACTAGCCACCCATTTGAATCCCACCTTCCAGCACTTAGTCCACAGACTTGCAGGTTACAGCCCTTCAGTTGTTGATCCATGTTGAAATGAGTTGAAGGTTTCTGCCTCAAAGTGGGCAGTGAATTTCAGGCACCCATTACACATTGGTTAAAAAAAATGGTTTCTCATAGCCCCTCTAATCTTTCTGTGCCCCTTGATAAATGGCCTGCTCACTAGGGGCAATAGATCATTCCTGTTCACTATCTGAACCCATTATTTTGTACATCTCATTTAAGCCTCCCCTGATCTTCAAAAAACACACAACACTAAGCAACCAAACTTTCATCATAACTGCAATTTTCAAGTCCTGGCACCATTCTTGTAAATCCTGCCTATACTCTGCCCGAAGCAATTATGGTTTTTCTGCAATACAGTGACCAGAAATGTAACTAAATTCCAGCTGTGGCCTAGCCTGTATTACATACAATTCCAGCTTTACATCCCTGCTTTTACATCCGTTGAAACACAGAAAAATACAGGAGTTCATCTTTTGGTCCTTTGAGCCTGATCTGCCATTCCATACGATCGTGACTGATCATCCAATTCAGTATCTCTCTTTCTACCATCCTTAAATTTGACGTGTTTAGCCTGAAGGACTATATCTACCTCCCCTTGAAAGGCATTCAAATGTTTGGGCTTCAACCACTTTCTGTAGCAAAGAATTTCACAAGCTCAGCAATGGGTGAAGAAATTTCTCCTCCTCTGAGTCCTAAATGGCCTGCCCTATATCCACAAACTGTGACTGATTTCTGGATACCCCAATCATCAGAAATATAGAACACAGAACATAGAAAAGCATAGCACAGTACAGGCCCTGCGGCCTTTCCTATATTCACCCTGTCTTGTCTAGTCAAAGTTTTGTAGGTTTCTATGAAATCCCCTCATTCTCTGAAACTCCAGTGAATATGATTCTAACCATTCTAGTCTCTCTTCATACATTAACTCTGTCATCTCAGGAATCAGTTTGGTAAACTTTCACTGTGTTCCCTCCTTAGCCAGAGCATCCTGCATCAGATTATTGTACAACGGGTATGGTGTACAATGGTAACAGTACATCCCTGCTCCTGTACTCACACCCTCTTGCTACGAAGGCCAACATACCACAGGCCTTCTTCACCTGGATGCTTACTTTCAGCAACTAGTGCGTGAGGATATCAGTTCTTGTTGCCAATTCATTTTCATTCAGGTAACAATTCACATTTTTGTTTTTGTGACCAAGGTGAATAACTTCACTTTTATTCACATCATATTTCATCTGCCATGCGCTTGCCCATTCGCTCAATGTACCCTACAGCTTATCCAAAAACAACAGAAAACAGGGTACCTGCTCCTTTTGTAAATTCTGAGCTCAAATGATATGGCCTCATTTGGTGGTTCAATTAGGTTATCACCCTACTTCACAGCTATGATTGATTCTTTAACTAATAAATAATCATGTTATTTTAACCACCCCATTCTATCCTGCCTGAAGACCCCACACCCAAAATGCTAAGCTACCACTGTGCAGGGGGAGAGCATGGTGTGTGTGCACGAGTCATGCGTGTGCACATGGGGGGTGTGTACACATGTGCACGCATGCATGTGTGTGTGTTTGGGGGGGAAATCGTGAGGGGGGGGCGAGTTGTGCATCTGTGCACAGTGGCCTTCTAATTCACACAGCTTCGCTATGCATTTTCTTTTATCGATAAAGTCATTGGGGAACACAAACAATGACGACTTCTTATTCATTTCACTTTGGATTTTCTGCAATCATTTTGTTTTGTACCAGAGCATAACTGTCACTGATTTACATGAAATCTGGTGGGTATGTACAATAGAAATCGTTACAGCACGGCTTTTATGAGCTTTGCAGAAGCAATATGCCTTAGGCAATGCAGGATAGTTAGCCGTCAAATCTTACAGTACAACGCGACTGCTGGCAAGCTGCCAGAGGCATACAGACTTCTCGAACTGCTTACAACTCGATATAAAAGTAATGGAAAATTGTGTTCCCAATGCACCACCAACGTTGCAAATCTCAATGTATGTGGGTTGAATATGTGCTTTTACCCACCTGTTTCCTTGGTAACATGTGGCACAGAAACTGATGCAATCAGGTCAGTAACTGCATCTGTCACTCTACCTGCTGGCAAACAAAATAGCACGAGAAGGTTCAACCTGGCTGAAGGCTACTGCTAATCCCTGACTCATGGGACAGAGGGATATGTTAGCATTGCTTACTTTCAATTTAATTAGTAGAAGAAATCTACAACGCATACAACACTTCTCATGCTCCATTTAAACCGACTTACACACATGGCACACTGAAAATGATTTCTGGCAGAAGATCTTAGGATTGGATCTTTGCTCAAATCAGGAATTCCTTCCCCAAAAGGCAGCTGAGGAGAGGACAACTGCAAAAATTCAAACTTAAGACTGACTGATATTTGTTAGGCGTGTGCATTAAGGATTACAGAATTAAAACTAGTGGATGGAATTAAGATATAGATCAGCCATGATTTAACAATGGTGGGTTCTCTGGCGCAGTGGATAGTGCCCCTACCACTGAAACAAGAGGTTTGGGTTCTAATCCTACCTGCTCCAGAGGTGTGTCGTAGAACAGGTTTAAATACTACAATAGTTAGAAACATCAAGCAAGGCCATCTTTGGTGCGGGGACACTTTACATTTTTTAAACAAGGGCCAAATCCACACATGACAGCAAATGAATGAACCGCACATGATTTAGCATACTTTAAGTCAGCCAAAATAATGAGTAGAATCAAAAATGTTTTAAACATTTGCCAGGCAATGCAGAATGCAGCACTCTCAGAAATGCTGATCTACAAGTTTAAATAAAAAATTAGGGAACTCAGGTGGGGGGGGACAAAAGTATATCAACGTTTCATAAAATCTAGATTCCGCCTTACCTCAAGTGCAAAAAAATTAAGAAAAATGCCCAGGACTGTGATACCAGAGGATGAGAACTCATGAGAACGTCAATGCGTACAAATTTTGAGTTTCTCCATGCCTATGGGTAAAGGCAGCAAACAGGTCTAAATTTCACTTGTGATCCTTACACAGGTGATCCCATGTGACAAGTTCCCATTGTCCAGCCACAAAGATTGGATACCTTTAGAATGGACATAGGTCCTGAACTAATGGGGGTTGAAGGCTTCATTATATTCTGTTCACAGTCGGAATTGTTCAGTTATCAGAGCACCAATCACTAAGCATTTGGTAGGCAAAAGGCTTTGATGTCGGGTCTGTGGACCAGTGACCAATCAGCTACGTGCCGCCAATCAAAGCTTCACTTCTACACAAGCCTCGGGCTCCAGATCACCTGCAAACCAGACTTCAAGTACTTTTCAAACAAGTAACTGTGTGAAGAGTATACACAGTGGAGTGGCTGGTTACTTGCTTTCAAAACACAGAGCAATCCTTGGTTTTAAAACAGTCCTTTCCCTTTTCAGGGTCAAATGAAAACTGCAGAAAAATAAAAAAGCAGATCTAACACAATGTTTTAAATTTTGCAGGCTTACAGAATTTGTGAAGATTGATAACTGCTGAACTTAGATCAACGAAAGAGTAGCCTTATTTCCGCTAATAGAAGATTCATCTTTGCTAATTAAGGAAACTCAATACACTACAACCAACAGGTAAGATACAACAGTTTCAGAGAACTGAAACAGCTGATACAATGAATGATGGAGGCATAGTGGCTGAGACAGGAATGCGACTCAGAAAACAGACACCAGACAGGGGTAGAACAAACCAAAATCTGAAAAATAAATATGAATGTATAATATAGCGGCTGGAGTAGACAACTCAACCACCCTTCAGTAAGATCATGGCTGCTCTGATTACACAACATACTTACCTAACCTGAGCAAATTTCAATCCCTTGCTTAAAAGAATCTATCTACCACATATTCAAAGATTCTGCTTTCACTGTCATTTGAAGATAAAAATCTTCTATCCTTGAATGAAAGCAGAGGACAGGAATGGAGCAGACCAATGGAGACAGGACAACAAATACCGCAGAGGAGATTAGGCCAAACAAGCGCATATAGACAGAGTTGGGCTGAAATTCATCGCCTTGCACCAAATGACAAGCTGATACAGAGCTCACAGAGAAAAATTAATCACTGAGGTGTCATATTTGCCAGAAATGGCATTAAGTTTTAGAAGGAGGAAAAAGCCTGGCAGTCAAACAGCAAGTTACATCTGTTACACTGGGGGTACGTATCTTCAGCCAAGTTACAGGAATGCCCTCTGCATCATCATTCTTTTCCTTTCAGGGCTCTTTTTCCCCTCTGTAGTCAACCTACCAAAGTTCATCGATGTTTTGGGTGCATGATGACTCCCTTGCGTTTCAGAAGGTGAATACATACATGTGTAGCTTTGAACATTGTGCAGCAATTACTAAAATGCAAGCCAGGGTGAGCAACTGATCAAAGCTTATAGAATCACAACTGATCAAATGGCTTCAAACTACGAAAACTGGTTTTAAGTACAATTGGGTAGCCTCAGCAGCATGTATTAAATAGCTTCAGAGATAGAAGGAACTGCAGATGCTGGAGAATCTGAGATAACAAGGTGTACAGCTGGATGAACACAGCAGGCCAAGCAGCATCGAAGGAACAGGAAGGCTGATGTTTCGGGCCTAGGCCCTTCTTCAGAAATGGAGGGGGTGGGGGGGGAAGGGGGATCTGAAATAAATAGGGAGAGGGGGGGAGGCGGACAGAAGATGGATACAGGAGAAGATAGGTGGGGACGAGACAGACAGGTCAAAGAGGTAGGGATGGTGCCAGTAAAGGTGAGTGTAGGTGGGGAGGTAGGGAGGAGATAGGTCAGTGCAGGGAGGACAAACAGGTCGGGGGGCGGGATGAGGTTAGAAGGTAGGAGATGGGGGTGGGGCTTGAGGTGGGAGGAGGGGATCTGTGGGAGGAAGGACTGATTAGGGAGACGGGGACTAGTGGGCTGGTTTCGAGATGTGGTAGGGGGAGGGGAGATTTTGAAGCTTGTGACATCCACATTGATACCATTGGGCTGCAGGGTCGCCAAGCGGAATATGAGTTGCTGCTCCTGTAATCTTTGGGTGGCATTATTATGGCACTGCAGGAGGCCCAAGATGCACGTCATCTACGGAATGGGAGGGGGAGTTGAAATGGTTTGCGACTGGGAGGTGCAGTTGTTTAGTGCGAACCAAACGTAGGTGTTCTGCAAAGCAGTCCCCAAGTCTCCGCTTAGTTTCCCTGATGTAGAGGGTGCCACAATGGGAACAGCGGATGCAGTACATCACATTGGCAGATGTGCAGATGAACAGCTACTTGATGTGGAAAGTCTTCTTGGGGCCTGGGATGAGGGTGAGGAGGGCAGGTGTAGCACTTGCTACGGTTGCAGGGAAAAGTGCCGGGTGTTGAGAGGCTGGAGGGGAGTGTGAAGCGAATAAGGGAGTCACGGAGAGAGTGGTCCCTCTGGAAGACAGATAAGGGTGGGGAAGGAAAAATGTCTTTGGTCTAGGAGTCGGATTATAGATGGCGAAATTGTCGGAGGATGATGCATTGGATCCAGAAGTTGGTGGGGTGGTACGGGAGGACAAGGGGGATTATGCTTTGGCTTTTACTGCAGGAATGAGTTGCAGGAAATGCAGGGGACATGGTCAAGAGTGTTCTCGGCCACGCCGGGGTGGGGGGGGGGGGGGGGTGGGGGGGGGGGAGGGGGTGAGTAGTGGTCCTTGACAAATGAGGACATCTGAGATGTATGGGAGCGGAATGCCTCATCCTGGGAGATGTGGCGGAGCTGAAGGAATTGGCAATAGCGGATGGCATTTTTGCACAAAGGTGGATGGAAGGTGGTGTTTTCTAAGTCACGGTGGGAGTTGGTGGGCTTGAAATGGATATCAGTTTCCAGGTGGCTGCCAGAGATGGAGACAGAGGCGCCCAGGAAGGAGAGAGAGGTAGTAGAGGGGGTCCAGGTGAGCTTAAGGCTGGGGTGGAAGGTGTTGGTGAAGTGGATGAAGTGTTCAAGCTCCTTGTGGGACCACGAGGCGGTGCCGATGCAGCCTGATTAACTAATTGCTTTGTAATTCAAACTGAATGCCCAAAGTCATCTTACAAAGTGGTTTGTTCTTTTTTTAAATAAAAGCTTGCACAAATAACATGATCACCACATAATCACAATACTTTAGCAGCTTGCTCAAGTTACACAGAACTCAGACTATATTTGGAAGAAAAAAGACAGAAGGGTTTCTTTGCAGAATTGCCATATTTGGTGGTGAATATGCTCAAGCAGCACCTCTAAAGACAGCATTCTTTCATGTGTCGGACCTGGCCTCTGCATCTTCAATGCGCCCCTGAAGCAAATTTTGATAAGTACCAACCGGTAGGGCAAAACAATGATCTCAACTAACTATTCACCACTGCTGGTTAGCTCAGTTGGCTGAATGGTAGGTTTGTGACACCAAGTCTGGTCAACATTGTAGGTTCAACTACCACACCGGCTGAGGTTTCCGTGAAAGGTTCTCCTACTCAAGCTCAGCCCTTGTATGAAACAGTGACCCTCAAGTTAACTCATCACCAGTTGTCTGTCCCTCCCTCCACCCACCCACCCCACCTTGCGCGCTCTCTCTAACGAGACAGCTTCCCTTTCATCTGGTAAGACTATGGCACCTTTAGTTTTTACACCATTACCAATGTTGACGGGTAAAGTCAGTGGGCAAAAAATTGGTAAATGGAGTATAATATGAGAAAATGCAAACTTGTTCATTTTGGAAGGGAGAACAGTGTTATTTAAAAGGAGAAAAATTGTAGAAAACTGCAGCACTTGGTGGGGGAAGGGGGAACTTGTGCATGAAACACAAAGCAAGCACACAGGTTGCAGCAGATAATCAGGAAGTCTAATTGAACTTTGACCCTTTATTTCAAGGGTGATGGTGTGTAAGATTAGGGAGGTCTTCCTGTGACTGTGCAAGGTACAAGTGAGGCCACATCTGGAGTACAGTGAGCAGTTTTGGTTCCTCTATTTAAAGAGTGATACCCCTTCCTTGGAGTCAGTTCAGAGAACAATCACAAGAATTATATGGAGGAATTATTTGGTTAGGGAAGGCTTAACTCACAGGGGTTTAGAACAATGAGAGATGATCTCATTGAAACATACGGGGTTCTTAAGGGACTTGACAGGGTCAACGCTGAGAGGATGTTCCCTCATGGGAGAGTCCAGGAACAGACGGCATAGCCTCAGAATAAAGGGGCACCAATTTAGTATTGGGATGAGGAGGAATTTAATCTCTTAGGGGATTGAATATCTTTGGATCTCCTTGCCACACGGAGCTCTGGGGGCAGGGAGTCCTGGCGTATTTTCAAGGCAGAGCTAGACAGATTCTTGATCAGTAGAGCAATCAAGGGTTACAGGGAAAATGCTGGAAAGTGGACACAAGTTACATTGGATCAGCTATGATCCAAATGAATGGTGGAGCAGGCTTGTAGGGCAGAATGGTCTACTCTTGTTCTTGATTCTTATGGTCAGTAGCAGCTTACGGGGTGCAATGCAATTCCTCTGATGCTTAATCCAAATTTTAATACTACAAAAGGAAACACCAAGGAAACTGAATGAAGCAATGTGTTACCCTCTATTGTACCACACAGGGGTTCTGCTATAACACAACAGTTGTGTTCCTGTGCAATATTGCAATATAGAAAATCACACATAGAAACAACTGGGCCTATAGGAAAAATGGGGTTAAAGGCAGAGCACCAAAAATATCACACACAATCACTCAAAAAGCCTAACACAAAGGATAGCAAAGCTTGAATAAATGTTTATTCATGTCAAGTGATGAAATATAAGTAAATACAACACCTCTTGAAAAAAATGTCAAGGGGATTTGATGGGGGAGGAGATTGAGAGGCTACTCTGTTGTCAATCCAGGGGCCGAGGGTCATCGTCATCACCACCTTCAGATGCAGTCATGGTTGCAAGGTGAGGGCCAGAAATAGTTAAACCAGAAGTGGATGGCTGTGGTTCATTGTCTTCTGTCTGATTCTTGGGGGTTGGCTTAAAAAGACATCTAGTTTTTGTTGGTTTGCCCCTTTTCTTTTTTTCATGAGGGAGCTGTTCATAGCATGCCAAATAAGATCTTATTCCACAAACGGTTATCCTGCTGCATTTTGCATTGTAATTGTTGTCCTCTAAGAGCTGCAACTGCTTCTCAATTTCCCTCCGGAAAGAAGAGAAAACAAAAGTGGAGAGGTCTTGTGGTGCTGCATCCCAGACTACTATTACTACATTTGCAGATTTCACTTCCCGCTCAGTAACAACCTGTTGTAGATCAGCTGTAGACAGGTCTTCAACATCCCCAATCTTCAATTCTTCAAATCCAACTTACTTTGTAAGATCAACCCAAAGTTCTTCGATTCCTGGGAGCTCCTCTGGTACAACAACGGTTTTAAAATCTTGAAAAAATCTGGGAAAAACTTCTGCCAAACTGCATGCAAGCAGTCCTTCCTGACTTCACCCCAGGACGCTTTGTGCTAACATTCTTGTTACTTTGTCCTCGCATTTTTATGGGTAACACAGCAGAATTTGCAAGAAAAACATAGAGTACTGTGCTCACAGGAAGTGCGATGATCACATAATGCCAGCGTGAAAACTCTTTCGGTGCTTACATTGTTTCGCAGGCTTTGTCCTGAACATGCGCAATCATGTGATGTCAACATTTGCTCTTCTGCACACTGATGGAATCGCATTATAGCCAACACAAGTTTATGTTTTAGAAGTAGCATTTCCCCAGTTGTCAGTGTGGGGCTGGAAGAACACAGAAGGCCAGGCAGCATCAGAGGAACTGGAAAGCTAACGTTCTGGGTCAGGACCCGTCTTCAGAAAACCTGAAATGTCAGATTTCCTGCTCCTTTGTTACTGCCTGGCCTGCTGTGTTCCTCCAGCCCCACACTGTGTCATCTCTGACTCCAGCATTGGCAGTTCTTACTACCCCCCATTTGTCAGTTGCGTTATAACCAATTTGCATTGCCGGAACATACATTACAGCTGAACCCTCTGTACCGGCAAGTCTAGTTTTTGAATACTGATTCTATTTGCTGGCTGTAATGGTCCTCACGAAATATGTTTAGTGTTATTCATCCAGTTTCTACCGAGAATGAGGATGGCATGGACAATCCTCTATAATAAGTTAGTTTGCAGTGGAATACAGTACATCATCGATTAATGTTGTGGTTGCTTTCTTGAAAATCACAACAATAAGTGAACTGACTTTTAATGAATCATAGGTTCCCATAGGAATCAACTTTAAAGTCAGAGTTAGGTTCCATCGGACATTTTTGCCCAGATAAAAATAATGCACAATTGAAACATTTCACTAGACATGTTTAGCATTGTGCATTCCTAGCTGAAATAACTTATAAAGTAAATTCATCATTAAATACAAAATAAACACATTACAGCACACCTCTTGTACAAGATATTTTAAAAGTACACTCACCTGTATTTTTAGATCTACTAAGCTCCATCTAGCAGAAGTAGACAGTTAGCACAGGGAGCTGCAGAGTTCCTGCTCCAACCAACAACTGCCACTAGATGGTGATCTCCAGCATGAGTTCAGTCTAGCATACAACAAAAAAGAGTGGCTGTCATGGCGAACGAAGTAGCCAAGAATAGAGAACAGAAGGCAAGGCCAAGACCAGGGCAGAAGGAGAGAGGAAGCAAGGCCAGGTCGGTAGATGGCTTGCTGTGAATTTAGGTCAGATCTAAGCAAATCAAGTTGGGAGAACGCAAATGCAGTAGGAAGAAACTCCGGGAGGCAGGTCCTGGTGGCTACAACATTAAATTTGAAACGCAATCATTACCAAAGGGAAATATGTATTAGATATAAAACAACATCAATCAAAATTACAGAACATATGTCTTACCACATTTTTAAAAGTTGTTCTTGACTTCACTTCTCCCTATCTCTGCATCTAGAAGAGGTTACACAAACCTTCAAGACATTGGCACTCTAGTTCAGATCCCTGGCTTATCCACAATTTTAACCATTTTGCCAAAAAGCAGTTGTGCTTTCAGCTCCAATGCTCTAGAATTCCTTGCTTAAATCTCTCTGCCTCTACATCTCTTTCACTTAATAACAATCCTTAAAACCGAACTCCAAAATTAAACTTTTGGGCATCCACCCTAATATCCTTCTTTATGAATAGAGAAAGCATCATAAATCTCTCGACCCCATTCTCCAGTCTGATACAAAAAGATCCAGAAAGACCCAACTGGATTCCACTCTTCTTTCTCATGCAAATTCCTTTGTTGATACAAAAAAAACAGAAGTCATCTTCAGAAACTGTGAAAGAGGCAAATCCTCAAACAGTGAATGAAAGCCTGTATCAGTGCAAATCATCTCGTTTCAATGGCAAAGAACGAAATGGAATTGGAAAAAACTTAAAGAATCTCGTGGTTCAGACTGCTACTGTCAAATTGGTTCTCTCTCATTTTATTCTTTTTTTCGCCTTTAATATTCAAATCGTTGTGTGCGCGTGTATTTACAGAGTGACAGAGCGAGTGACAGGAAGTGAATTTTAGAAGGGGTAGAGCTTAAGGTCTGAAGTTAGAGTCATAGAGTCATGTAGCATAGAAATAGGCTCTTCGGTTCAACTCATCCAAGTTTCCCAAACTAAATCAATTCCACTTGCTTGCACTTGGCCCAAATCTTTCTAAACCTGTCCTGTTCATGTACCTATCTAAAATGTCTTTTAAATGTTGTCACTGTACCTGAAACTACCAGATCCTCTGGCAGTTCACTCCACATACAAACCACCCTCTGTGTGAGAAAGTTGCCTCTCTAGTCCCTTTTAAATATTTCTCCTCTACTTGTAGAATTATACCTTCTAGTTTTAAACTCCTCAAGCCTAGGGAGAAGACCTTCGCTATTCATCTCATCAATGCCCATCATGATGTTATAAACCACCCCTCAATGTTCTGTGTCCAGTGAAAAAAGTCACAGCTTATCTCCTTATAAAACTCAAACTCTCCAGTCCCAGTAACATCTTTGTAAATCTATACTGCACACTCACCAAATTAATAATATCCCTCCTATAGCAGGGCAACCAGAACTATACACTGTACTCCAAAAGTGGCCTCACCAACGTCCTATACAGCCTCAATATGCTGTCCCAACCCCAAAAACTCAATGGTCTGAGCAACGAAGGCAAGCATGTCAAATACTTGCTTTACCAGTCTGTCCAGCTGTGACACAACTTTCAAAGAACTATGTAATTGAACCCCTAGGCCTCTCCACTGTCTAACATTCCTCAGGGCCTCACTATTTACTGAGCAAGTCCTGCTCTTGTTCATCTTATCAAAATGCAACACATTGCATTTATGCGAATTAAACTCCACCTGCCACTCCTTGGCTCTTTGGCTCAATTGATTGCAATCCCTTTGTAATCTTAGATAACAAAGCTGGATAAGCATATGGACGTACATGGAAATGGATAAGCATGTGGACGTACATGGAATAGTGTAGGTTAGATGGGCTTCAGATCGGTACGACAGGTCGGCACAACATCGAGGGCCGAAGGGCCTGTACTGTGCTGTAATGTTCTATGTTCTATAACCTTCCTCACTGTCGACTATACCACAAATTTTAATGTCATCTGCAAACTTACCAACCATGCTTCCTAAATTCTCATCCAAATCGTTGACACAAATGACAAACAACAGCGAACCCAGCACAGATTCCTGCCGACCACCAGCCAAAGGCTTCCAGTCCAAAATACACCCCTCCCCGACCAACCTCTGTCTCCTACCATCAAGCTAATTTTAAATCCAATTGGCAAGCTATCCCTGAATCCCATGTGATCTACCTTTACTAACCAGTCCACCATGAGGAACCTTGCCGAAGGCCTTACTAAAGTCCATGTAGATAATGCTTACTACTTTGCCCTCATCTATTTTCTTGGTCACATCTTCAGAAGAACTCAATCAAGATTGAGAGAGACAGTTTCTCACGCAGAGAGTCATGTGCACTATCCTTAATCAGTCCTTCCCGCTCCAAGTGCACGTAGATCCTGTCTCTCAGAATCCCATCCAACAACTTCCCCACCGTTGATGTTAGATTCACGGGTCTATAGTCCTCTGGCTTCTCTTTGCAGCCATTCTTAACTAATAGCACATTAGTCACTAACAAGTCTTCCAACACGTCACCTACGGCTTTGGATAATACAAATATCTCTGGTAGGGGCACTGCAATTTCTTCCCTTGCTTCCTAAAACGTCCTGGGATATACTTCAGAGTCTGGAGATTTATCTTAGGCATTTTAAGAGCTCTAGCACCTCCTCTTGTACAATGTGGACCTTTTCAAGACATCAATACTTATTTTGTCCAAATTCCCTAGCTTCTATGTTTTTCTCATCATAAATACTTAAGTGAAACATTCGTTTAGTATCGCTCCCATCTCCTGTGGTTCCACACATAGGTGACCTTGTTGATCTTCAGGGACCCTATTCTCTCTCGCCGTAAGTAAACAATTCCTATTTCCTAAATAAAAACCAAAAGAACTGCGGATTCTGTAAATCAGAGGCAAAAACAAAATTGATCGAGAGGTTCAGCAGGTCTGGCAGCATCTGTGAAGGAAAAAAGAGTTAATGTTTCGGGTCTGGTGACCCTTCCCCACAACTCAGAACTCCTATTTCCTCTTTGCCATTGGATAAAGACAATTGCTCGCAATAAAGTTATTCTCTTGATAAGTATAGAAACCTGCTGAGTGTTTTCTTTCAATCTGCATTTGTTAGTCAGGTAAATTGATAGCGTTAGTTGTTTGGATTTTTTTCCCCCACATTTGAGAAGACTCTGGGAACAGTGGAGCTTCATTTCCAGGACATTGCCACAGTCAGTTGTCACAGGCACCTTATAAATGCAAAGTGTCTTTAGAACACGGAAAGGCAGTGCTTATCAACACCAGACTGCCCAACTGACTACATATGTGTGAACTTCAAGAGTCGCATACACACAATCGCTTGACCCTGCATTGCCAGCTTGCATGCATGGAAGCTCCATACGGTCCAAATGACAATGGAAAAATGTTATACTGTTACATAAGGAAGTAGTCATCTGAATTTGTAGATATTTTTGGGACGGGATAGAAGAAACTTACTCTGCATTTGATTACAATATAACTAACCATGGAGCGCTTATTGCGGACACTGATGCAAAAATTACAAACTAGTCAACATTCCTCAACCCTGTTAAGCAGAAAACTGACAAAACAGAAAAAATCTTTGCTCTCGGTCACCTCATTTTCAGCATGGGCGTCCAGTCCCTATACACCTGTATTTCGCATGCAGATGGCCTCAAGGCCCTCCGCTTCTTCCTGTCCCGCAGGCCCGACCAGTCCCCCTCCACCGACACCCTCATCCGCCTAGCCGAACTCGTCCTCACCCTCAACAACTTCTCTTTCGATTCCTCCCACTTCCTACAGACTAAGGGGGTGGCCATGGGCACCTGCATGGGCCCCAGCTATGCCTGCCTCTTTGTAGGTTACGTAGAACAGTCCCCCTTCCGCACCTACGCAGGCCCCAAACCCCACCTCTTCCACCATTACATGGATGACTGTATCGACACCGCCTGTTGCTCCCCAGAGGAGCTCGAACAGTTCATCCACTTCACCAACACCTTCCAACCCAACCTTCAGTTCACCTGGGCCATCTACAGCACACCCCTCACCTTCCTGGACCCCTCAGTCTCCATCTCAGACAACCAGCTTGTAACTGATGTCCATTTCAAGCCCACCGACTCCCACAGCTACCTAGAATACACCTCCTCCCACCCACCCTCCTGCAAAAATTCCATCCCCTATTTCCAATTCCTCCACCTCCACCTCCACGATGAGGCATTCTACTCCCACACATCCCAGATGCCCAAGTTTTTCAAGGACCGCAACTTTCCCTCCCACAGTGGTCGAGAACACCCTTGACCGCGTCTTCCGCATTTCCCACATCACATCCCTCACACCCCGCCCCTGCCACAACCGCCCAAAGAGGATCCCCCTCGTTCACACACCACCCCACCAACCTCCGGATACAACGCATCATCCACTGACACTTCCGCCATCTACAATCCGACCTCACCACCCAAGACATTTTTCCATCCCCACCCTTGTCTGCTTTCTGGAGAGACCACTCTCTCCGTGACTCCCTTGTTCGCTCTACACCGCCCTCCAACCCCACCACACCCGGCACCTTCCCCTGCAACCGCAGGAAATGCCCCCACACCTCCTCCCTCACCCCTACCCCAGGCCCCAAGATGACTTTCCCTATTAAGCAGAGGTTCACCTGCACATCTGCCAATGTGGTATACTGCATGCACTGTACCCGGTGTGGCTTCCTCTACATTGGGGAAACCAAGCGGAGGCTTGGGGACTGCTTTGCAGAACACCTCCGCTCGGTTCGCAATAAACAACTGCACCTCCCAGTCACAAACCATTTCCACTCCCCCTCCCATTCTTTAGATGACATGTCCATCATGGGCCTCCTGCAGTGCCACAATGATGCTACCCGAAGGTTGCAGGAACAGCAAATCATATTCCGCTTGGGAACCCTGCAGCCCAACGGTATCAATGTGGACTTCACCAGCTTCAAAATCTCCCCTTCCCCCATCGCATCCCAAAACCAGCCCAGTTCGTCCCCTCCCCCCACTGCACCACACAACCAGCCCAGCTCTTCCCCTCCACCCACTGCATCCCAAAACCAGTCCAACCTGTCTCTGCCTCCCTAACCTGTTCTTCCTCTCACCCATCCCTTCCTCTCATCCCAAGCCGCACCTCCATCTCCTACCTACTAACCTCATCCCACCTCCCTGACCTGTCCGTCTTCCCTGGACTGACCTATCTCCTCCCTACCTCCCCACCTATACTCTCCTCTCCACCTATCTTCTTTTCTCTCCATCTTCGGTCCGCCTCCCCCTCTCTCCCTATTTATTCCAGAACCCTCACCCCATCCCCCTCTCTGCTGAAGGATCTAGGCCCGAAACGTCAGTTTTTGTGCTCCTGAGATGCTGCTGGGCCTGCTGTGTCTGCTGTGTTCATCCAGCCTCACATTTTATTATCTAAGTTTATTGTAGTTTTTTTTCATTGTTAAGCATTGAATCCAATAGTTCTACAAAGAAAAGACTTGAATAGTAATCAGAGATAACAAGGTGTAGAGCTGGATGAACACAGCAGGCCTAGCAACATCTTAGGAGCAGGAATGCTGACGTTTCAGGCCCAGACCCTTCATCAGAAATAGGGGAGGGGAAGGGAGTTCTGAAATAAATAGGGAGAGAGGTGGAGGCGGAAAGAAGATGGAAAGAGGAGAAGATAGATGGAGAGGAGATTGACTGGTCAAAGAGGCGGGGATAGAGCCAGCAAAGGTGAGTGTAGGTAGGGAGGTAGGGAGGGGGTAGATCAGTCCCGGGGTTTGAGATCCCCTCCTCCCACCTCACGCCTCACCCCCATCTCCTACCTACTAACCTCATCCCACCCCCTTGACGTGTCCATCCTCCCTGGACTGACCTTTCTTCTCCATCCCACCCCACCTACACTCACTCTTACTGGCTCCAAACCCGCGTCTTTGACCGGTCTATCTCCTCTCCATCTATCTTTTCCTCTATCCATCTTCTAGCAGCCTCCCCCTCTCTCCCTGTTTATTTCAGAACTCCCTTCCCCTCCCCCATTTCTGAAGGAGGGTCTAGGCCCGAAACGTCAGCTTTCCTGCTCCTATGATGCCGCATGGCCTGCTGCGTTCATCCAGCTCTACACCTTGTTATCTCAGATTCTCCAACATCTGTAGTTCCTACTATCTCCTGAATAGTAATCAGCTCTTTACATAATAAATCTAGCACTATCTTTAGCTCCTTCAGGTGCAGCAATAAATGCACAAAAGACAGGAACATTAACTACTCCTGTGAGTTTTCTAACTTGCTGACGTACAAAGAAATCCTTTCCTGGTTATCATTTTTTCAAAAAATGAAGTCCCAATACTCCACTCAAATCAGAGAAAACTCGAATAAGAAAATAACTGAATCTTTTGGAATCAACAAGAACATAACAGCTAGCAGGTCGAACAGAATACTGTAACTTCTGTTAAATACAACACAATTTCACAAGGCAGTAAATTGGGGCACTGAATCAAACTATTTTGCTCAAGGTAATTGTGTTTCATAATATTTAACATGATACAAAAGAGATTTCTTTTAAAAAAACTTTGTATGCGACGAACACTATTAGGTTAAATAGACGATGCAGATCAGCAGCTGTTTTAACACAAACTACACCAACAAAAGCGCAACATCTGTTGCATCCAATGGCTCTGGTCACTTCATTTGCTAAGAACAGAAGTAACAGAGGTAATTAGAGATTTGTACCTGAATAAATTGGCACAATGGTAAAACAATAATTGCCGAAGACTATTAAATATCAGATTCGCTGGTTAAAGTACAAGATATTATGTCCTTTAGAAATTCATGCCCCTAATGCACCTGAACGTGAAAATTAATCAAGAGTTTTAAAGTACAGTACAATGGTTACTAAATGCATATTTAACTTATAAATCCTGAGCAAGAAGAAATGTCGCCATCATCTCACCAAGAATCTCTTCTCTGGTTTCTAAGGTGAATTAGATGACCTGAAGAAACCAGGGCTTGGTCAAAGAAAAAGAACAAGTACTGCACGTACACAAGCACTATACCCATATGCTCAGTGTTCCCTTTCTTTTAGTTAAATTTCATTTATGCTCTGCATGTTATGCTGAAGCTGTACAAAACGCTGATGCAGCCACACTTGGAGTATTGTGTACAGTTCTGGTCACCACATTATAAGGAGGACGTGGAAGCTTTGGAAAGGGTGCAGAGGAGATTTACTAGGATGTTGCCTGGTGTGGAGGGAAGGTCTCACAAAGAAAGGCTGAGGGACTTGAGGCTGTTTTCGTTAGAGAGAAGAAGGTTGAGAGGTGACTTAATTGAAACATATAAAATAATCAGAGGGTTGATAGGGTGGATAGGGACAGCCTGTTTCCTAGGATGGTGACGGCGAGCACAAGGGGGCATAGCTTTAAATTGAGGGGTGAAAGATATAGGACAGATGTCAGAGGTAGTTTCTTTACTCGGAGAGTAGTAAGGGAATGGAACGCTTTGCCTGCAACGGTAGTAGATTTGCCAACTTTAGGTACATTTAAGTCGTCATTGGATAAGCATATGTACGTACATGGAATAGTGTAGGTTCAATGGGCTACAGATCAGTATGATAGGTCAGCACAACATCGAGGGCCGAAGGGCCTGTACTGTGCTGTAATGTTCTATGTCCATCAAGGAGAGATGGATGTAAACGCTGAGTGCACTGATGCATACTGGAAGTAGGTGCAGTGATTAACAAACTGAGCCTCAGTGACAAAAGAAAGACTCATCCTTGCACAATCCAAAGATGTGTTTACAGAGTTTCTGGTCAAGGTCAACCAAATATTTCTTGGGGACCTTCATCCAATCTAAAATATTAGGTCACTTTTAGGGCATACAATTTTGTTTCAAAACCAAAAAAAATGACCAACAGATAGGAGTTTGCTTGCTTTCTCTCCTTGCCAAGAGAAATTTGCAAAGACCTAATTACTTGCTGAATTATGGTTTCCTGGCCTGTCACAACCCTCCAGCACATTAGGTGAATGTTCTACTCTGGCAGTACGTACTAGCAGGCTAGTCGACTGTGAACAGTGCTGTAATTCTGCCCCAATCAACACCCCTAGAGACGTCTCTAAAGCAGGAAGGTTGTCGTCAACCGAAGACACATACTGTTTGTCCCAGAGTTCAGCTATCCCAGCACAGCAAAGATTTTACCTGCAAACTTTCTCTGCTGAACCTTACAGAAATCTAGCACAAAGGCCAAAATCCAAATGCTAACTATTCAACTGATTGATGCCAACTCAAATTTCATTTTACTGCAACCATTAATTATTTCTTTTTAAATATTCACTACAAATTATGTCTCTGGCTCAAAAGCAAGATCTAGGAAAGGATTTATTGCTCCAATAAGCTTGTGTGAATGTTACTGACTTCATCTTTCAGTTTTTGTCTGTTTATCCACGCTGTCATTTTCCCCACTGAAAACTTACAAGAAAAATAATATTTTTTAAAAAATCATTTAATCTGAGATCATTAATCGTTTCCATCAATCAAAAGGCTCATATTTTCACAACTAACTTCTCATCTTAATATAACTCTAATGATTGCTCACTGTGTTTTTCACCATGGATCAAATGGAATGCCAGAACTACACGAAATACTCTGACCATGCTAAATAATAGTAAATATGAAGCAAAGACTCCCTGCTGCTATATTCAGTGGTCAAATCACAGAAAAGAAACAAAGGAATTCTAGCTCAGCAGGCCTGGCAGCATCTGTGGAGAAAAAAATATCAACATTAATGTTCCAGGTCCGGTAATCCTTCCTCAGTTCTAAGGAATGGTCAGCGAACCTGAAACAATAACTCTGATTTTCTTTTCTCCACAGATGCTGCCAGGCCTGCTGAGCTTTTCCAGCCACTTCTGTTTTTGTACCTTATTTACAGCACCCAGAGATTTTTTTCAATTTTTATAAAGGAATTCTATCTTTGTAACTGCACGTACAGATGTGTATCTATACCCACAGGTGTCTCTCTGGTTACATTTACATAGAACATAACAGCACAGTACAGGCCCTTCGGCCCTCGATGTTGTGCCGACCTGTCATACCGATCTCAAGCCCATCTAACCTACACTATTCCATGTACGTACATATGCTTATCCAATGACGACTTAAATGTACCTAAAGTTGGCAAATCTACTACCGTTGCAGGCAAAGCGTTCCATTCCCTTACTACTCTCCGAGTAAAGAAACTACCTCTGACATCTGTCCTATATCTTTCACCCCTCAATTTAAAGCTATGCCCCCTCATGCTCACCGTCACCATCCTAGGAAAAAGGCTCTCCCTACCCACCCTATCTAACCCTCTGATTATTTTATATGTTTCAATTAAGTCACCTCTCAACCTTCTTCTCTCTAATGAAAACAGCCTCGAGTCCCTCGGCCTTTCTTCGTAAGACCTTCCCTCCATACCAGTCAACATCCTAGTAAATCTCCTCTGCACCCTTTCCAAAGCTTCCACATCCTTCTTATTACGCTCAGAGGAAACCTCACAGCAGTGAAAGCTTCAGGCGAGAACAGTGACAATTGATTGTTTCAGAATTCTTTACTTTACTACATTGGTCTCTTTGAGAATGTTTTCAAACAATTACCTTGCATACGCTTGCAAAATTAAACAATGGGACATAGATCAATGAATAACCAACAAAAATGATTATTGGATACAGTTACAAACACATTAAAAATATCTGGATTAACACTTCCTAATAAAGTAAATAACCCAGAGACAGGACAGAGTATGAGGTTTCTATGATTAACTAGCTTTGCATTAAACACTCCTGTACTCTAAACAAATAAAACTGTTTCTGGCTCATTCAAATGTTCATTACTTGACAATCAGTTTTTAAGCATACCTACCGCAAGCATAGTGCTCCTCATTCTAAGAGAAGATCAGGGTTCATCGAAAAACAGAATCATCATCAAACACATGGTGGGCGGAATCACCAAGACCACATCCTTTTAAGAAATTTGGGTCCTTGAGGTGGCAATTTGGTCAGCAACCTTTTCACTCTGATCTACTAAGTTTTATCCTTGAAAGCTTGGTCTGTAGAGTCAGCAATGTAGAAGTGTCAATATACCACACGTACCAGTCTTTGCAATGTTGCAAATTGGCAAAGTTCCTTGAGAATATAACTTCTACTTCAATTATCTGTTCATTATTAATTTTTCTGGAAGAATAAACATCTTGCACTGGGGACTTTAAAAATCTAGTCTGTACACAGAAACCTACACTGGGGAATTTGCTGAAGACAAAGAAAACAGAGGTTCCTTATTAACTATGGGAACTTGTTAAATCTGTCTGGTTTGGAAGCAACTGCTGCAAAGAGGAAGAGGAAACTATTGTTCTGAGAATGTCTGCCCTTGAGATAGCTCCACTGCTTCCAGAAATGTGTTACTGAGTTCTTTTGCAGATTTTGATAAGCAAGTTGTTGAAAGATAAACATGCAAGATATAACACATCAGACAGAGCAGCAATGGTTAAATTTCTAGGTGTTGTTACATTCCAATTTTTCCCCCTTTCCAGTTAGTTGGCAAATCATCAGCATCTTGGAAAAGTCCTCAAATTAAACACTGAAGAACTGCAAATTATGATTTCCCATTTGTTCAGTATGGATAGCATATATTCCACAAGCCTCAATAACTTAAATGAACTAAGGTCCCAAATCTGCATACCTATATGCACCAGCAATATTCAGCTCTACTTCTTCACCAATATCGCTTGCTGTCAATGTAAAATATGGGTTTGGTCTAATCAAGTCAGTCCTGTGAGCCCTTCTTCTGCTTCTCAAGCAGATTGCAGCTGATCAATATTTCAGCTTCTTAACGTCTTAATTCCAAGCACCCATATCCTATATCTTGTTCTTGTGGCTACCAGTAATCTCAAGTAACAAAGATCTAGCAAATTCGGTTTCAAAATTTGAAGCGACAGATTCAATAAGCCTTTAAGAGGTATGATGCAGTTCCAGATTTCCACCTCCCTCTATTTAGAGAAGTATTTCCCAACATGAGCCGTGAACAACTGAGCTCTAACTGTAAGGCTATGCCCTATTGTTCAGGAATGCAGAAAAGTGACCATTACCTGCATTCTCAAACTTCTGCCTGATATCCAGTCTCGACTTCTCCTTCATTGCTGTCTATCTAAACACCGAGAACATTGAAACTGTCTTCACTCTCTGCCATCAATTTTATCCTTCTTCCTGCCCATTATGTTAAGATAAACTTAATTATTCTGCAATAAAAACAAAGTGCTGGAAAAACTCAGCAGGTCTGGCAAAATCTCTAGAGAGAGAAACAGAGTTAACATTTTGAGACCTGTGCCCCTTTGTCAGTACTGAAAGCTTTTCTCAAAATATTAACTTTTTTTTTCCTCTCTGCAGATGCTGCCATACCTGCTGAGCTTCTCCAGCACTTGTTTTTTGTTTCCAGTTTTCAGATTTCCAGTATCCATTGTTCAATATTTTATTTACTTGATTATTCTGCACCTGATTTGACCGCAAACCAGGTATCCGGCCCCACAGATACTCCATCATGAAGGCTACTTCCATAATATAACCTGCTTCCACCCCATTCAGCACATCTACCACTGAAAGCTGAATGTCTTTGCCACCTCCGAACTCAACTACTCACACTTTCCTCTCTATATAAACCTTTACTACCCACTGTAATTTCAGCATCAGCCTGATCCTGTTCCATTCATGTCCATGGTTTACTACACTGGCTTCTAGTTTAACATCACTTCCAATTCAACCAACTTTTTGACTAAATTTTGATGATCCCTTGCCTCATGACCATTTACAATTATGCTTTTGTGAAATACTTTGGGATGATTTGTTACATTGAAAGCTGCTACATGAACTTAAGAGATTGTTGCCTGTGTGGCTATCTGAATCACGAGGATCCAAGGCTAGCATAGTCTTTTGCAGTCAAGTGAGAAAAATCCCAAAACTGGCCTACCCTACCAAGCACCATCATAAGGTACATTAAATCAATCTACTCAGACACATTATGACCCACATGAATTCAGGCTTTCTAGCCAAGACACCATGCCACAAGGGTCCGATGCCATTAATCAATCTTAGTTTGGTCATTGTTCAGCAGCAGACTGAAATATTGTGGATGGGCCTGCTTGTTTCCAAACAGAGTTATGATGTTTACTTCAAATATTAATTTGGTTCTAACATTTCATCAAAAGGTACAATAATTTAAAATAATCTCAGCCCAGAGGGTCGCATCCAGGGGCATGAATTGAACCTTATTATTTGAATTGCTATATTCGTCTTGACTACAGTAGACATATAAACTCCATCATATCAAACTTGCCTCTGCAACTTAAGGAAGCTAACAAAATTACCTTATTAACACAAACACATTTAGACATCAAGTTTCATGATATAGCTACCTAAGACCACTTGACTTTCACATTATTCTGCCTGCTAATGCCAAGCAGATGGTTAATCACCTGGATAACTTGTATTATTCTAGCCACAGTGATGCTGGAAGACTAGGGACGTATGATTGACTGATTAAACCCAGTTTCTTGTGCAAAACATGAGAACTGGTCACAACTAATGTGATGAGTTAAATTATGTAAATCTTGCATAATCAGCTGCAACACAATGAAATGGAAATTGGCGGTCATCAGTATGCTACACAGATCTGGCACAGTGACCTGTTTAAACTACACTTTGCGAAGGCCTAACTGAAAGCTACAGATTCAGAACAGCTGGAATTCTGGAATGACTCAACACTGTTTTGCAGATAAGAAAATTTTGAGCATAAGGTTGCCGTTATCCCAAATGGAGCACACAGGCAAAGATCAGGATTTAAACGACAGAATAATTCCAAATGCGGTCTTCCATAAAGATGCTCCAGAACACAGAAAATGGTGATGTAGAATGCGATAGTTCAGTCCAGTTCTGTAATATCCCACTTACTTGTATAGTTTCTACCTCTTGAGGAACAGGAACAGGAGAAGCAGTCTGTATTCATCTATGGATGATATTTACTTTGCTGTACCATATTTAGAACAGTAGTTCTCAGGAGCAGATCAGCAATCCAATTGCAAGAGGTCACCTTACAAATGCCAATCAACAAAGCTACAGCTAAGTCTGAGAAAGGCAACAAAAACATGCAAAACAAAATACCAGGGAGAGCAGATATTACACCTAAATCCCGAATTTGGATTAAGTTCCCAAAATGAAATCCTTAAAAAACTGTTGTGGAACAAAAATGATTGTGAAAAGGAAAAGAAACTTTCCACATCACTGTTTAAATTCTGGCCTGTTCTGTTGCAAGGTGACCACGGGCTTTGCGCTTGATAGAATCCCCTTGTTTAAATATCATATCAAGACAAGTGAACTGTAAAATGTGAGCCATGACTTCTCACATACTGAATTAATTTTAAAACTTTCGCAATAAATGTCAAGTACCAGATGTTCAAGCAGACTTTCAGAACCCAATAGTTCACTGTGGTTAGATCTGACTAACCTTACACCACAGATTCCTGACAAAGATCGCATTAAGTAAGGGAGGGTGAGTTTCTGTCACTAAACTGGACAGGAGCTTATGCAACTTCAACTGTCAAAATTGTTGCCAATTTAAAATTTGGTACAGAATGCTTGAACAATTTATACTTCTCTTGATGTGAATCTGAAATAGGGAGATTTACATTTGAATCATCCAAGGTATGCTTCCCATGCGCTTACAAGCCACAGTGAGTGACTGAATATGCTGCATGATATTACCCCAAAGGATATCAAAAGAAGCAACCGAACAGACAAACGATCCTATAGTATAGTAGAGCTAACAAAGTGTGGGGCTGGATGAACACAGCAGGCCAAGCAGCATCTCTGGAGCACAAAAGCTGACGTTTCAGGCCGAGACCCTTCATCGGAGGGGGAACTGGAATAAATAGGGAAAGAGGGGGACCGAAGATGGAGAGAAAAGAAGATAGGTGGAGAAGAGAGTATAGGTGAGGAGGCAGGGAGGGGATAGGTCAGTCCAGGGAAGATGGACAGGTCAAGGAGGCGGGATGAGGTGGTAGGTAGGAAATGGAGGTGCGGCTTGAGGTGGGTGGAAGGGATGGGTGAGAAGAAGAACAGCTTAGGGAAGCAGAGACAGGCTGGGCTGGCTTTGGGATGCAGTGGGGGGAGGGGACGAGCTGGACGGGTTTTGTGATGCAGTGCGGGGAGGGGAAGAACCGGGCTGGTTTTGGGATGCAGTAGGGGAAAGGGTGATTTTGAAGCTTGTGAAGTCCACGTTGATACCATTGGGCTGCAGGGTTCCCAAGCAGAATCGGAGTTGCTGTTCCTGCAACCTTCGGGTGGCATCATTGTGGCACTGCAGGAAGCCCATGATGGACATGTCGTCTGAGGAATGGGACAGGGAGTTGAAATGGTTCGCGACTGGGAGGTGCAGTTGTTTGTTGCAAACCGAGCCGAGGTGTTCTGCAAAGCGGTCCCCAAGCCTCCGCTTGGTTTCCCCAATGAAGAGGGAGCCACACCGGGTGCAATGGATACAATATACCAGGAAGTGGGAGATATCTTTCGAATCTTATCGTACAGACAAAGGGGGTGGCCATGGGTACCCGCATGGGCCCAAGCAATCCTGCCTCTTTGTAGGTTACGTGGAACAGTCCCTCTTCCACACCTACACAGGCCCCAAACCCCACCTCTTCCTCCGTTACATTGATGACTGTATCGGCGCTGCCTCTTGCTCCCCAGAGGAGCTCGAACAGTTCATCCACTTTCCCAACACCTTCCACCCCAACCTCAAGTTCACCTGGGCCATCTCCAACTCATCCCTCACCTTCCTAGACCTCTCAGTGTCCATCTCATGTAACCAGCTAGAAACTGATGTCCATTTCAAGCCCACCGACTTCCACAGCTACCTAGAATACACCTCCTCCCACCCACCCTCCTGCAAAAATTCCATCCCCTATTCCCAATTCCTCCGCCTCCGCCGCATCTGCTCCCAGGACGAGGCATTCCACTCCCGCACATCCCAGATGTCCACGTTCTTCCAGGACCACAACTTTCCCCCTGCAATGGTCGAGAACGCCCTTGGCTGCGTCTCCCGTATTTCCCGCAACACATCCCTCACACCCCGCCCCCGCCACAACCGCCTCCAGAGGATCCCCCTCGTCCACACATACCACCCCACCAACCTCCGGATACAACATATCATCCTCCGACACTTTCACCATCTACAATCCAACCCCACCACCCAAGCCATTTTTCCATCCCCACCATTGCCTGCCTTCCAGAGAGACCACTCTCTCCGCGACTCCCTTGTCCCTCCACACTCCATTTCAACCCCACCACACCTGGCACCTTCCCCTGCAACCTCAGGAAGTGCTACACCTGCCCCCACACCTCCTCCCTCACCCCCATCCCAGGCCCCAGGATGACCTTCCATATCAAACAGATGTTCACCTGCACATCTGCCAATGTGGTATATTGTATCCATTGCACTCGGTGTGGCTTCCTCTACATTGGGGAAACCAAGCGGAGGCTTGGGGACCGCTTTGCAGAACACCTCCGCTCGGTTCGCAACAAACCACTGCAACTCCCAGTCGCGAACCATTTCAACTCCCCCCCCCCCATTCCTCAGACGACATGTCCATCATGGGCCTCCTGCAGTGCCACAACGATGCCACCCGAAGGTTGCAGGAACAGCAACTCCAATTCTGCTTGGGAGCCCTGCAGCCCAATGGTATCAATGTGGACTTCACAAGCTTCAAAATCACCCCTTCCCCTACTGCATCCCAAAACCAGCCCAGCCTGTCTCTACTTCCCTAACCTGTTCTTCCTCTCACCCATCCCTTCCTCCCACCTCAAGCCGCACCTCCATTTCCTACCTACCACCTCATCCCACTTCCTTGACCTGTCCGTCTTCCCTGGACTGACCTATCCCCTCCCTACCTATACTCTCCTCTCCACCTATCTTCTTTTCTCTCCATCTTCGGTCCGCCTCCCCCTCTCTCCCTATTTATTCCAGTTCCCTCTCCCCATCCCCCTCTCTGAAGAAGGGTCTAGGCCCGAAACATCAGCTTTTGTGCTCCTGAGATGGTTCTTGGCCTGCTGTGTTCACCCAGCTCCACACTTTGTTATCTTGGATTCTCCAGTATCTGCAGTTCCCATTATCACAGTATAGAAGAGCTAACTGTTTCCCAGCTCCTGTCAGCTAACTTCTACTTGAGTTCAATGCCACGTATGCCAATATTTTTCAAGGACTGATTCAAATGACTGGCAAACTAATTGTTCCATCAGAAATATCAGGAGTTGGCTGAATGTGGTCCACAAGAATGAACTTATTCATTCATCAGACTTTGAGAGGACATTTAATGACACCAAACCGAGATGAGGTAATTTCTCAAAGATTACAGATAAAAACTGACATCTTTCTTGCTACTCAGTTACTCTTTAGGAAGCAAATACATCAAACAGACCTTCAAGATACCTTCTAGGATCAGTTAGGTTACAAAAAAAATTGCTTTGTGTGCTCTAAGAGGTTGCTGGGCTCCTTGCTGAGGTATTTGGATCTTCAACACCCACAGGTGAGGTGCTGGAGGACTGGACGGTGGCTAATGTTGTGCCACTAGTTATGAAAGGTGTTAAGGAAAATCCAGAGAACCGGAGACCAGTGAACCTAACGTCAGTGGTGAGCAAAAACAAAGCTGCTGGAAAAGCTCAGCAGGTCTGGCGGCATCTGTGGAGGAGAAAACAGAGTTAACGTTTTGGGTCCGGTGAGCCATGAGCATGTTGTTGCAGGGGATTCTGAGGGACAGGATTTATATGCTTTTGGGAAGTCATGGGCTGATTAGAGATAGTCAACATGGCTTTGTGTGTGAGAAGTCATGTCTCACAAACTTGATTTGAGTTTTTTTGAAGTTGTGACAAAGAAGATTGATGAAGACACATAGTTGATGCTGACTATATGGTCTTCAGCAAGGTGTTCAACAAGGTTCTTTGCATGGTAGACTGGTTAGCAAGACTACATCATCTGGAATCCAGGGGAAGCTAGCCAACTGGATACTAAATTGGCCCGAAGGCAGGAGGCAGAAGCGGGTGTGGAGGGTTGTTTTTCGGACTGGAGACCTGTGACGAGTGAAGTGCCGCAAGAATCGTGCAGGGTCCTTTTTGCCTTTTGTACAAATGATTCCGATACTGATATAGGATGTATGGTTAGTAAATTTGCAGATGACACCAGAATTTGGTGGTGTAGTGGACAGTGAACAAGAGTGTCTCGGGATACAGCAGGACCTTGATCAGATGGGCCAATGGGCCAGAGTGGCAGATGGAGTTTAATTTAGATAAATGTGGAGGTGTTGCACTCTGGTAAGGCAAACCAGGGCAGGACTTTTATAGCTGATGGGGAGGTCCTGCTCAGTGTTGCCAAACAAAGAAACCTAGGGGTGCAGATGCATAGTTCCTTGAAAGCGAAATCGCAAGAAGACAACATAGTGAAGGTGGCTTTGACATGCTTGCCTTAATTGCTCAGTGTATTGAGTATAGGCATTACAATCTTGTGTTGCGGCTATACAGTTATTTGGTGAGGCCGTTTTTAGAATACTGCTTTCTATTCTGGTCTCTCCACTACAGGAAGGGCATTGTTAAACTTGAAGGGGTTCAGAAAACAGTTACAAGGATGTTGCCAGGATCGGACGGTTTGAGTTACAGGGTGGGACTGAAATTGCTGGGGATTTTTTTGACTGGAGCATCAGAGGTTGAGGGCTGACCTTATGGAGGTTTATAAAATCACGAGGGATATGGGTAGGGTGAATAGCCAAGGAAATTTTCCTAGGGTAGGGGAGCCCGACCTAGGCAGAGGTTTTAAATAAGAGAACAAAGATTTAAAAGGGACCTGAGGGGCAACCTTTTCATACAGAAGGTGGTGTGTGCATCGAACAAGCTGCCAGAGGAAGTAGTGGAGGCTGGTGCAATCACAACATTTAAAAGCCATCTGGATGGGTAAATGAGCAGGAAGAGTTTAGAGGGATATGGCCAAATTGGATGAAATCAGTTTTGGACATCTGGTCAGCGTGGACAAGTTGGAACGAGGGGTCTGTTTCCATGCTATACATATATACATACATGCTATCTGTAGCATTTGACTGGTATCTGAAGAAACTCATCTCTACTTATGCTCCATGTCAACGTTAATAGGTATAAATTATCAAAACTCCTCTCCACTTATTTTTTGGGGGAGGATGCAGACTATACAGTGAAAGATTCAGAAGAGCATTGATGTTTGTTCAGCTGATCAATTCTGGCCGAAACAATGATTTCTGAACGTGACCAAGATGTTGGCAGCTGGATAAAATTGATTCCAAGTTATTAAATCACAATCCACGAGCCTTTTGTCAAAACAATTGGCAAAGAGCAGACATTCGCATTATTCTTAAATATATGCCCCATGGGATGCTTTAAATAGCTAGATAAGTTAGACAGAGAACAACGGAAAGAGGAAGAAGTATAAAATCTTGATATCAAGTAAAATGAATTTACTCGGCTAAACAAACTTGGTTACAATTTAAAATTGTTCAACAAAATTTAAGATCCTTCTGATACAGTATCTGAATAATTTGACTTGTGTTTATTGTTCTTTATGTTCTTAAATAGGAAGTTGGCAAAATAAGTAAAATATTATGTTGATACAAGATTTATGAAATTCCATGAACATTAATTCCTGACACAGTTTAAAAAGGTTCATTTGTGCCGGCATAAAGAGTGTGATGGCATTGTGAACAAGCAAAGCCAGCAACTACAAATACACTTTGCACAATAAACTGAGCTCCATTGTGGTAAAGTATTGTGGTCATAACGACGCAATGACTGTGTTTACCCAAGTTACTGCAATGCTGAATGATATGATTCAGGGTTTCTCTCTGCTTCTTTCTTTGTTACTCCCCTCTACCAAGTGTTGTCATCAGCACCTCTCAGAGGGATGAAATCAAACATTCTTTCATCGTTATTGATTTTTTTTTAAAGAAAAGGTCTGGACACAAAATTCCAGAACATACGAAGGATTTACTATCCCTTCCTCACTGTTGTCGGTGCTCCGAATGCATAAATATCTTCAGGTCTAAACTCTGAACATCATATTTCCCTTTGATATTCCCCTTGGGATATTTAATCTTAGTCATTATGCAGGAAGTACTCTTGTTCAAGGACACTTAGATGCAACTCAGTGTAAAAATCTACCCATCTTAAGGGGAGGATTCAAAATTGCTTGGGTTCAACAACTCTAATAGGTGCCAACAGCAGTTGCAACTCAGCCTTACGTCCAACTTTAACTGAGGTACTATTCCATATTTCACAAAAAATACTCAGGTAATATGATTTTATCTTTCAGATTTTATAAATACATCTACATGCGAAGTTTATGACAATAATTGGAAATATCCAACAGTTCCCCTACCTGATGACTGGGCCCCACACGGATTTCTCCCTGCGTGCTATTCAACCTCCTGCAAGAGACAATAATCATATGTAAAAAAGAAATCAGCAACTGCACCCCAAACAAGATATGTTTGCAAGAACAATGAAAAACAGCATAAAATATAGAGTACAATCCTAAGGCAGATGAAGGAGCAGAGGGGTCCGAGTGCATATGTGTTTTGATCATTGACAGTAGTAGGAAAGGTATAGACAGCACTAAGTAAAGCTTGCAGTGTCCCCAGTTTTACTAATAGGGGCACAATGTACAAGAGCAAGGAGATACTGTTGTACATTTATACGGCACATATTAGACCTCATTTGGAGCACCGTGCACAGTTCTGAGTGCCACATCATAGGAAGGATGTGAATATATTCGAGCAAGTACACAAGTGGTTTACAAGAATGGTTCCAGAGAATGGGAACTTCAGTTGAGGATAGACTGACAAAGTTCAGACTGCTCTTGACTATTCTTTGGGGCGGCACGTTGGCAGTGGTTAGCACTGCAGCCTCACAGCGCCAGGGGCCTGGCTTCGATTCCTGCCTCGGGTGACTGTCTGTGTAGAGTTTGCACATTCTCCCCGTGTCTGCGTGGGTTTCCTCCGGTTTCCTCCCACAGTCCAAAGATGTGCAGGCTAGGTGGATCAGCCATGCTAAATTGCCTGTAGTGTTCAGGGGTGTGGGTTATAGGGGGATGGGTCTGGGTGGGATGCTTCAAGTGGCAGTGTGGACTTGCTGGGCCGAAAGGCCTGTTTCCACACTGTAGGGAATCTAATCTACTTCCTTAAAAAAAAGCATCTTATAGGAGAACTGATGGAGGTTTTCAAAATAATGATCAGATAAAGAGAAACTGTTCCCGCTCTTAAAAGAATCAAAAACGAGTGGGCACAGGTTTAAAATGATTTGTAAAAGGAGCAAATTATGCGTGAAAAAGCTTTCTTACACAGCAAGTAGTTAGGGTATAGAATGCAAAGACTGGAAGTGTAATGGAGGCTGGCTCCATTAAGACATTCAACAGAGTACTGGATGTTTATTTGAATAATGTGCAAGGGTAGAGGAACATTTAGGGAATTGGCAGTAAGTAATCATGCTTATTTGATGAGCCAGAACAGATACAATGAGCCGAGTGGTCAATTTTGTGATTTGAAAATCAGTAATCTCTGTTCTGCATTCTGAAACAAAAATATGTTTCCAATATAACACATTCTACCTTGTATTTCCTTTAGTACATTACATGCTGGCATAAGTTACAGAAAATACAGCAATTAAGAAGCATCTGAAAATATAAAGCCTAGATTAATTTAATCCAAGTGAGTTCACCTCAAAATACGGAATCTTATATAACAGGAGTAGCATTAGAGGAATGAAGCAGAAAGCTGCGAAAAAAACCCATTCTGTTAGACTCTCCTTCACTGTACCAAAAAACAGTGATTAAAGTCAAAAGGTTGTAAATCAAACTATATACAACATAGGCAGACCCAGAAAATAAAAATATTAACATTAACTCACATTATACATTGCACTAATATGAGAATGTCGCCATCTGGAGTTCTGACAATCTCCTTTTGCAGCTCAATATTAAAAACTGTTTGTTAACACTCCTATGAAGCACCTTGGGACACTACACCATATTAATAGTGTTAAATGATTGCAAATTGTTCTTCTCTACAGATTAGTAACAAAACTGGCAAATCCAGCTGAGTTAAGTAATGTAAGGGTTAAAACTGAACCTTCTTAAATCTCACTGTATAACTTCATGAGTTGCTTGGCTATTTTTTTTCAAACAAAGAGAATCTGGAATGTCTCTGAATGTTAAAAAGCAGCAGGAAACTGGGCACAAAAGTGGTTGATGCAACAAAGATCGTAACTATAGCAACACCAATTTAATTTTTTGGTTCCACAGCTGCAACGGATTAAAGAAAATGACAAGATGTTCGCATTGAATGTGCACCGTTGCTATAGCTACACTGTAGATTTCATGTTACAACAAGCCCAGCAGTGCTCAGAATTTTTAAGTCTGTGCTTGTGAACTAATACATTGCCAGTATGGCTGTGTTTAATTCTACATGTATATAGGGTTGCTTCTTGAAGCCTATACATTGCCATTATGGTATACGGAATGCCACATTTGACATTTTTTAAACAAAGGATGTTGCTTCTATGTAAGGAACCACATTCAAAATTTTGTGTTTCTCAAATAAAAAGACAATGCAAGTTTTCTTAAAAATAAACTGTAATTTTCAAGTGTATCTTAAAATGTGACTAGTGGTTCTTCAAATGAGATCTTCATTTCAGTTTCAGCAAAAATGATGTTTTCAATAACTGCCATGAAGATCTATAATTTTCAGTATGAATGGATAACAGGGCTACCTTTTGGCTGTAATGTTAATGTTATGTGCATGTCTTTGAGTGTATCTTTATTTTTCTAATTAGGAGCTTGCTAATTATAAAGATACTTTGCATTCGTATTAAATTTTCTCATGTTCAAGTATCTCAAAGTGTTTCACATACAATGGGTTGCTCTGGAGTCAAATAACAACGCGTAAGCCACAGTGTCTATTTTGAACAAGTAATATGCAAAGTAATGAGACTAATGACCAGTTAATTCCCTTTGACAACAGGGGATGAAAGAGAAATAATGGTGCTGGATTAGAAAAATTCCTTGGTTTTCAAAAATTGCCACAGTAGTTTTAATAAAGAAGGAGGTCTTTCAAAAATTCTAAGTTGCCAGTGTCAGTAGCTGAGCCAAAATGTATTGCCCATCCTCATTTTCCCTTGAGAAGCTATGTGGTGGTCAGCTGCTTTCTTAAACAACTGCAGTCCATTTTGGCACAGGTAGAACTACAATACCGTTAAGGCAGTGTTTCAGGGAAATTGAAAGAACAGTGATATATTCCACATCTTTTGGGGGGGGGGGGGAGGAGGAGGAGGAGGGGGAAGTTGCTTGGAAGAGAATGGAATCTCAATTTAACATCTTGTGCAATCGCGTTTTGTTTAAAACGGATATCATTTGTCACATGTCAACAGCAATTACTCTTTCTAACCTCAATCTCATCCTTACCTCAAACTGCTTGGCTCAACATCAGTAAAAATTTTAGGACAGCAGTAAAACCGTATAGTGTCACATGCCTGCTTATGGGAAGAAAGTTATTTCTTTTCTTCCAGTATGTAATACTGACTTCCAATCACTATTGTCTTCCACTTCATAGTTTGTCCAACGTTTGAAAATGTATAAAGTACAAGCAAGGCGTAAGGGGGCCAGAAGAGACAGAAAAGTGACTTATAGAATGAAGATAGTGATATACGTTGGATGTTGGCCAAAGGGAAATGTTTAAGCTGAGTGGTGTAATACATTTGCCACCCAGTCCCTGAATCCACAAGTTCCTACTATTTTTCATCTTCTACACACATCTTGATCTCAGACAATTCTTGTAATAATCTATACATATCTCTCTCTCCCTTTCTCTTTTAAAAATCCTCTTCCAATATACTCTTATTTAATTTGTAGATTTTACTTCCTCCAGCAGTAAACTTCACCAACTTCATGGACAGATAAGGCAACCTATACATCAATAACTTAAAGAAAGTGATTGGATTGGGTGAAGATGATTATGTGTATGTGCAGTAACATGCATGGGTGAGAGAAAATCAAGTGTAGAGTTGGAGGAAGATGGATAGGAGATAGAGGATTCACATTTGAAAAGTCGACAGATAAGAGTAGGAAGCAATCAGGGGTCCGAGCTACAGTGATTGGGATTGGTGGGTCCAGAGTTTTGATGTTGTGATCCACGGTGAATGGCCGTCCTAATGTTAGGACAGAAGTAGAATCATGGACATGAAATGTACAAGCAGTGATAGATCAGAAGAAGAGTGATGACAAACAACAGTTAGACTTTGGTACTTATGACATAAACACCGAGAAACCCCATGCATAACGCTGGTTCAGAGACAGTAGGAACTGCAGATGTTGGAGGCTCTGAGATAACAAGGTGTAGAGCTGGATGAACACAGCAGCATCAGAGGAGCAGGAAAGCTGACATTTCAGGCCTAGACCCTCCTTCAGGGTCTGATGCTGCTTGGCCTGCAGACCCTGAAGGAGGGTCTAGGCCTGAAACGTCAGCTTTCCTGCTCCTCTGATGCTGCTGTGTTCATCCAGCTCTACGCCTTGTTATCTCAGCATAACACTGGTGCTTGGGAAGGGAAATGTACTGGTGAGGTTGAGGCTTGAGACTCAGAGGAGGAGCACTATTGATTAGATAAGTGAGGCTGAATATGAATTTGAAACAGATGAGGTGAACAAGTGTGTGGCAGTAAATGTAATATGAACCAAAGGTAGTTATATTTTGATTAGGGACATACCGAATGGCTATTGCTGACTGTTAATAGTAATTTTCAGGTGGTACACAGCATGAAGCAGAACCAACAGGTCAAATATCTGGCAGGTAGTGACTGTGTTCCTTTTCCTGCTAATGTTAAGGGGAGACAGTGCTGGTCTGAGGGAAATGTTAAATGGAGTTAGAGTGCAATAATAGTTTTGAGCAGAAGGGACAAAGTGCACACAAAGCCTTGCTGGAAAACAGAAACGTTGCTTTATTACTTTGAGCAGGCAGGATGAACTTGGGATTAGAAATGAACAAAATCTACACAATTATTAAAGGGGTAGACAAGGTCAATGCAGATAAGAAGGTCCCCTTAGTTTGGGAACCTAGAAACTGGGGCACAATTTAAAAATAAGACGGGTGTCAGTTGGGTTTGAAATGACGATTTTTTTTTTTTACTTGGAGGGCTGTGAACCTCTAGAATTCTCTACCACAGCAGGCTATGGAAGCTCAGTTTTTGAGATTGTTTAAGGTGAAGATTGATAGTAAAAGGCATTGACTGCATTGAAACACAAACTGGAGTCAGGCTATCCTATGTTCCTAAGTGCCAAAGCAGAAATTGACACAATGGTAATTGGGGGAGTAGGCAGAGTAGATCATTAGTGATATTTTCTTTTTCAAACAATCAGCAATATCAGAAGCTGTTTGTAATATTCAATGCTTAATAATGAAGGGAAAGGAGAGATGGCTAACACAGACATGAGGAAAAGCTAGAGAGAATTAGGGAGGGGAGTGAGAGAGATAGGGAGACTCAATGCATAAAAGCAAAAGCAGCATGCATGCATAAGAAATGGCATGCAAGAAAAATAATAAATCCAGTAAGAGAGGTTAGCGCTTCAGTTGGTCATTTAAGTTATTCAAGCAGAGCAGGCTGAACAAACAGCTTTCCAGGCTAATTTCTCCAACAAAAAGACATCATTTCTGCAATGGTTCAAATTATCTGTCAAGTGGTCTGGCCAACACTTGAAAAATATGCTCAATTACCTCTAGAAGCTCAAGTGTTGGGTAGCCTCTGTATTAAAGTTTGTAAGCTCTATGGAGTGGCACATGGCACAATGGTTAGTACTGGTGTCTCAGTGCCAGGGATCCTGGTTCACTCCCAGCCTTAGGTAACTATCTCAAATGGGCCAAATGGCCCCTATCTGCACTGTAAGTGTCCTACGATGACTACAGAAATTAAATGCACAAGTGTCTAAAATTTTAGCACAATCTGTCTCCCTTCTCACACCCTGCTCCCCCAACCTAAAGCAAATATGTTTCATAAATAGGATTCAGTATACGCAACACCCTGGATATAAACATTTCTTTATTGCTCTAATATTAAAGTGCAAAATAATAGTATAAAAACATCACAATTCGATGCTCTGATTAAGTTAGCAAGGATTAGGTCAGGATCTAAAACATGCAATTTTAAATAAAAAACATACTGTACCATCATTTTATTTTAGTTTTGCCTTAAATACATTTTTAAATATGCTGTGCTAAGCAATTCTAATTAAAATTGATCTATTTTCTTTGTCTCCTTTTGACACCAGGACACTATGTTCATGGCAAACATGAGATTTTATTTTTAGTCTCAGTAACGATACAAAGGTTACATGAAAAGTTGTCATTATTTGGTTGCCGAGTTTATGACAGATCTCTGAAAACCATTCAACTAGACTCATTCTATGACCTTAACCTATTTCCTTTCAGGGGTTTAAGCAATATCCCTAAGAAAGCCTTGATTAAAGATGCCCCTATCGTCCTCTGAGACAATGCATTCCACATCACAACCGTCCTCTGTGGGGAAAACAAAAGCTTTTAAGAAAAACAAACCTGATTTTTCTGATTTATCCACACAGCTCTTCTTCCATAGAACTATTCTCCTTAATTCAATTTGATTCCCTATAGTGCGGAAACAGGCCCTTTGGCCCAACAAGTCCACACCGCCCCTTGGAGCGGCCCACCTGGACCCATCCCCCTATAACCCACACACCCCTGAACTACAGGCAATTTAGCATGGCCGATCCACGTAGCCTACACATTTTTGGACTGTGGAAGCAAACCGGTGCACCCGGAGGAAACCCATGCTCACACGGGGAGAATGTGCAAACTCCACACAGACAGTTACCTGAGACTGGAATCGAAGCTGGGTCCCTGGCGCTGTGAGGCTGCAGTGCTCACCAATGAGCCACCGTGCCACCAACGCAAAACCTACACATCTTTCCTAAAATACAGTGCCAAGAATTGGACGAAATATTCCAATTATGCTCATCATAACTTTCTTGCTTTGGTACTCTACACCTTTATTTTAAAATGTCCAGAATCCCAAATGTCCTTCCAGTTTTGTGGTCTTCAACAATCTTCAATACATAAACCTAGAGGGCTGTCTTTTCCTGCACCACCCTTGAAACTCTATTATATTGTACAGAGTTTTACTTTGGTCTTTCATAAAAATATTTCACCCTGCACTTCTCAGTGTTGAATTTTACATGCCCCTGTCCATTTATTCCACCATACTATGTCCTTTTGAAGACTTTTCTTCATACAACTATAGTCCTATTTTTAATTGACTCAGAGTTTATGCACATCGCTGGCTAGGCAGCATTTATTGTCTGTCCTTATAGAGGTTTATAAAATCATGAGGTGCATGGATAGGATAAATAGACAAGGTCTTTTCCTTGAGATGGGGAGTCTTACCAATTATTCTATTCACAGGTTTCTATCTGCCTTATTATTTGCAAGTTATCCTGTAACAGACAGCGAAATAAAAATCTATAAATAAAAATTAAATACTCCTGCAGCATCAGTCACAAAGCAAACCAGAGTTGTTGTTTGGATTTGGATGCTTGTACGTTAGAAAGAAAATACATTCTTTTCCTTTCAAAATGTTTTACAGTCTACAATGTGGAAAATTGGATAGCAGGTTTTGTGATAGCAACACTGAAAAAAATCAGAAGTCTTTGATGTTAATCAACCCCAGTTTCACATCCCATTCCTGAACCCTATAGTAAGTGCAAAGAAGATCATTCATTGCAGGGCTGTCAACGCATTGCTAGCCTAGCTCTGAGTGACAGAAAGAGGAAGATCACCAAACGTACATTAAATTTAACTGATATCACTTAGCATCCTTCCTACTTTTGATCATAATTCAGTAAAACCAACTGGGAATTACTGGACAGCTTAAGATATGTTGGGTTCCACACTGTCAAACTGTCTGCATACACAAACAACTCTTCATTTATATGGCATTCTTTGGTAGTAAAACATCCCAAATCCCTTCTCCAGGATGCTATGAAACAGTCACAATAACTCCATATCTACTTCTGTTAAAAGTTTATATCGTTATGGCTAAAGAATTTAAAATATTGCAAAAATAGTTTCAAAAACTATGCAGTAAAAAATCAAAAAAGTAAAAGCATGTTAGGAGATTTCAATTTTAATTATTATGTATGAACTCAAAAATTGTGCATCTTCACTAAGATATCAACTTTACAATATACAGATAAGTTAAATTTATTGCAAAATACTGATGTAATAGAATTTTAAGTGTGGCAGTTATAAAACTGAAGAACTTTGGGGTGAAGAGTGGCAAATGGAGTTTAATTTGGATAAATTTAAAGTATTGCATTTGGTTAAAACAAACAAAGATAATACTTGTACAATTAAAAGTAGGACGTTGGACAGTGTTGTAGAACAGAGACACCTTGGGTCTCAGGGACAGAATTGTTTGAAGTTTGCATCACATGTAGACAGACTGGTTAAGAAACTGATCAGCATCCTTGCCTTCGTTGCTTAGACTTTGAGCGTAGGAGTTGGGACATCATGTTGAGGTTTTACAGGACGTTGTTAAGGTATCTTCTGGAGTATTGTGTCCAGTTCTGGTCTCCCTGTTATAGCAAAGATATTGTTAAGCTGGAGAGGGTTCAGAAGAGCTTTATCAGGATGTTGCCAGGAATGTAAGGTTTGAGTTATAGAGAGAGGCTGGATAGACTGGGACTTTGTAACTGGAGCGTAAGTGGTTGACAGGTGACCTTATTGAGGTTTATAAACTGAAGAGGGGCATAGATTAGGGCATTGGCAAATGTCTTTTCTCTAGGGTGGGGGATTTCAAGAATAGGGGTCATATTTGTGAAGGTGGAAGGTAAAAGATTTAAAGAAGAGATGAGGGGCAATTTCTTTTATACAGACAGTGGTTCGTGTGTGGAATGAACTTCCAGGGGAAGTGATGGATGCGGGTTGTTACAACATTTAAAAGACATTTGGATAAATACGTGAACAGGAAAGTTTTGGAAGGATATGGGCTCCAAGCAGGCAAGCAGCATCAATTTAGTTTGGCATTATGTTCGGCATTGGCTAGTTGGACGGAGGTGTGTTTCTATGCTGCATGACGCAATGACACTAACTGGTTCAGGCCCACGCACCAATTTGATACAGGTAAGTGAACTCAAGTTACACAACTTCACATATACAGGTTCAGACACGTATTCTGTTTGGCGGTCAGCAAATTGTTTAATAACTTAAGAGCATGGATAGGAATGACCAGTATTACAGCATTAACGAACCACTGTTTTATTTCTCAATTGTGCAGGACACCGCATTGGAGTCATATGCAATGTAGTGATGAACCCAAGCAGTGAGCGATGGGTTCTTTGAGGAGGTTTTGCACAGCTGCATTCAACAGTAGACTCCAGAATTCTGCAAATAGAGATAACATTGCAAAAAACAGGGCACAGCCACACCATAAAGATGTGGAGACTATGAACCTCATATTATATTTAACATTGAAAAGGAACAAACATATTACAAAATAAGGGACACTATTGTAAAATAGTTTCATCAGAATGTTTAAGAGTTATATCATTTACATCACTTGCTATTTGTTTTTTCTATACAAGTTTCTATTACAATTGTCATAATTCACCATTAATACAAAATAACCTATATCCAAAATGCATCTTTCACATCTTCAGAACATCTCAAAGTGCTTCACATTTACAGAGTTACTTTTGAAGATGAGGCATGACTGTGATACAAGCAAAAACAGCACCTAATTTGCACACACCCAGCTTAGTTAGAAAAAAGGGGCTACGCAATTGTGAACTGTGAATACTGGGAAGACTTACTTAAGCAAAGATATACTGGCACTGGAGGCAGTCCGGGGAGGAATCAAGGGAGGGATTTTCTCATGGAGACAAATTGAGTAGGTTGGGCTTGTACTCATTAGAGTTCAAAAGAGTGAAAGGAGACCGTATTGAAACATATAAAATTCTTATGGGTCATCATAAGGTGGGTGTGGAGAAACTGTTTCTCCTTGTGGGGGAGTGTAGGATCAGAGGCATGCATACAGAGTTAAGGGGCTGCCTATTTAAGACAGTGATCAGGACAAATTTCTTCTCTTAGAGGAGAGTGAATCTAAAAAATTCTTTATCATAAAAGGGATGTCAAGCCTGGGTCATTAAATGTGTTCAAGGCGGTTCAGGTTTTTAATCATTAATGGAAATCAAAGGATGCAGGGGAAGCGGGAAAATGGAGTACAGGAACATAAGATCAGCCATGATATCTCTGAATGGCAGAGCAGTCTCAATGGGTCAAATAGCCTACCTCTGCTCCTACGTCTTATGGTTTTAAGATCTCATTTAGAAAATAACACTTAGGACACTGCACTGACGTACCAACCTCAATTATACACTCAAGTCCTGGAACGGTAGTTGAAACCACAACTTTGACTGAGAGGGAAGAGCACTCCAAAGGAGCCAATATGTAATATTGCCATGATAATAAAATGTGAGGCTGGATGAACACAGCAGGCCAAGCAGCATCTCAGGAGCACAAAAGCTGACGTTTCGGGCCTAGACCCTTCATCAGAGAGGGGGATGGGGAGAGGGAACTGGAATAAATAGGGAGAGAGGGGGAGGCGGACCGAAGATGGAGGGTAAAGAAGATAGGTGGAGAGAGTATAGGTGGGGAGGTAGGGAGGGGATAGGTCAGTCCAGGGAGGAAGGTGATGTGGCTGTGGTACCTGGTTTGCTTCAGGACATGGTCGAGCAGTTTCAAGGCCGAAGAGATTACAAGAGAGTTGCAATGGGAGAGAGATTCCCTGAGGTTGGTCCGGAGGGAGGAGGGCAACTTCTTCAGGTTAGGCATCCCTGGAAGAGGCTTCTTTAGATGCTGGAGAATTCCAAGATAACTCTCCAGCATCTGCAGTTCTCATTATCTCTGATACTATTTTAACCTCACGGCGAAGCCTCTTCCAGGGATGCCTAACCTGAAGAAGTTACCCTCCTCCCTCCGGACCAACCTCAGGGAATCTCTCTCCCATTGCAACTCTCTTGTAATCTCTTCGGCCTTGAAACTGCTCGACCATGTCCTGAAGCAAACCAGGTACCACAGCCACATCACCTTCCTCCCTGGACTGACCTAGCCCCTCCCTACCTCTCCACCTATCTTCTTTACTCTCCATCTTCGGTCCACCTCCCCCTCTCTCCCTATTTATTCCAGTTCCCTCTCCCCATCCCCCTCTCTGAAGAAGGGTCTGGGCCCGAAACGTCAGCTTTTGTGCTCCTGAGATGCTGCTTGGCCTGCTGTGTTCATCCAGCCTCACATTTTATTATCTTGGAATTCTCCAGCTTCTGCAGTTCCCATTATCTCTGTAATATTGCCATGTCGATCTTTGAATTACAACAATACCATTTAATGTAAACACTTTCCTGAAATCTCCGCAACTGTACTGTTTGAACCACATTGATGTTGCCGGTAGATCCTTTAATGAAATAGCTGATGGCAGCATATGTTTACTTTTGGATCGGAACTCTTCTTAAATTTACATCAAAAGAAATGAAGAATAATGTGTTTGAAATCTATCAATAATCAAACAATTCTTAAGTATGAGAAATAAATATTCATCAAGCTATAGCAAAATAATAAATTTTGGATTGAATTTGGGTTTTAAGCTTCTGCATTTATGAATGTTCCTACTGACTGAAGATACAGTTACAACTGTGAAAAGGACAACAGAACATGATACAGTGAGCCAATGCTCCAACAAATTCACAGTGCAGTCATCTGAAGATGACTTAAATCTGCAATTCTCCACAATTTTGGATTCTGTCAGGAGGAAGGTGCCATCCTGGAGCCAAGTCTTTCCGAACAAAATCAGAGCGAAAGTCACCATGGTCACTGTCACATGTCATTTAACTGCTGTCAAAAGATTAGTACATTTCCTCAGGATCAAGTGGGAGGAAAAAGGAAAGAACACCTGGTCTTGGTCAGATCAGGATGGATTATCTCCTTCAACTCATTGATAGTGCACATCTCATTATGAATATGCACTCTGGATTTTAAAAAAAACTACTGGAGGAGTTATAAAACTCTAATGAACACTGCTGATCCAGACTAAGCTCATCTTCACAACGGATATGACACCCTCATCTGACTTAAATGAACATAGTTGACTATTTATACTGTTTTAATGTCCACGAAAACATAGGAAATAGGAGTAGCCGCCTATATGGCCCTTCAAACCTATTCCAGCTTTCAGTACAACTCAATACCCCAATTTCACTTCCTCTCCATACCCTTTGATCCCTTCAGCCCGAAGAACCACATCAACCTCTTTCTTAAAAACATTCATTGTTCTGGTCTCAACTGCTTTCTGCGGTGGGGAATTCCAGCGGCTCACTACACTCCAGTTAAAGAAATTTCTCCTCATCTCAGACCTAAATAGCCACCTCATCTCCTTAGGCTGTGACCCCAGGTTCTGGTCTCCCCAGTCATCAGGAAAATACTTCCTTCATTTGCCCTGTTAGAATTTTAAGTTTCTATGAGATTCCCCCCTCATTCTTCTAAACTCCAGTGACTATGAACATAACCATTCCAATCTTTCTTTCCACAACAGTCCTGTCATCCCAGGAATCAGTCTGATAAACAGTTGTAGCGCACTCTTCTTGGGCAGGACATCCCTTTTCAGATAATAAGAACTCCCTAAAACAGCATTAAACGCCTCACGTTGGTCTCACCAAGGCCCTGTACATTTGGATATGACATCCCTGCTCCTGTACTTGAATCCTCTACTGATATCCAACAAACCATTTGCCTTCTTCATTGCCCGCTGCATCTGTACGCTTATTTTCAGTAACTGTTGTACAAGGACAACCAGATCGCATTGCACTTCCCCCTTTCCCAATATATTACCATTCAGATTTGCTTTCATGCTTTTCCAACAAATTGGATAATGTCACCTTTATTCACATTAAACTTCATTTGCAATGCACTGATTGATTGAAAACAATGTTGCCACAATGTGGATCATCACCAGACAGGGGCAAGGTAGGACACAAATGGAAGTCAAACAAGCAGGATAGACTGTGGGTTTGGCAAATGGTGAGTTGGGTTAGGTGACAAGGAGGTGCTTTTTCTTGTATCCAACCACAACTTACTTAGTTATCTTTATTATCCAGTCCTTGGCTCCTATCTCGATACAATGGAAAGAGCTGCTGGTGAGTAACTGGCTAGCTGTTTTACTGGTAATAAATAGTTAACACAGGTAATACATGGCAAGGTGCCTCAAATGGATAAAATGCACCGCCTAAAGATTGTATGACGTCAGATACCTCACATAAACATATTTTCTACAAGTATTAACACTTACGCATGAAGGGCTGGGTTTTGCAACCCGAGAAGTGGCTGGAGTCACTGTTGTGCATGCATGAGGCAGAGGACTATACCGACAGTGGGTGATGGTCACACTGCAACTTGGGAAGTTTCAGGAAGATAAGGATTGAAGGCCTCCAGGCAATCCAGGAAAATCAGCAATTTCACTCTCAAATCAGTTTTCCATTTGGGATGCTAGTGACAGAGTTTGTCAAACAACGGTTTGTCAAGTCTGTGGCACCACAGGTGGCTTAGCTGTACTGGAGGCAAGGGCGAATAGAGGCAAGGGCGAATAGAGGCAAGGGCGAATAGAGGCAAGGGCGAATAGAGGCAAGGGCGAATAGAGGCAAGGGCGAATAGAGGCAAGGGCGAATAGAGGCAAGGGCGAATAGAGGCAAGGGCGAATAGAGGCAAGGGCGAATAGAGGCAAGGGCGAATAGAGGCAAGGGCGAATAGAGGCAAGGGCGAATAGAGGCAAGGGCGAATAGAGGCAAGGGCGAATAGAGGCAAGGGCGAATAGAGGCAAGGGCGAATAGAGGCAAGGGCGAATAGAGGCAAGGGCGAATAGAGGCAAGGGCGAATAGAGGCAAGGGCGAATAGAGGCAAGGGCGAATAGAGGCAAGGGCGAATAGAGGCAAGGGCGAATAGAGGCAAGGGCGAATAGAGGCAAGGGCGAATAGAGGCAAGGGCGAATAGAGGCAAGGGCGAATAGAGGCAAGGGCGAATAGAGGCAAGGGCGAATAGAGGCAAGGGCGAATAGAGGCAAGGGCGAATAGAGGCAAGGGCGAATAGAGGCAAGGGCGAATAGAGGCAAGGGCGAATAGAGGCAAGGGCGAATAGAGGCAAGGGCGAATAGAGGCAAGGGCGAATAGAGGCAAGGGCGAATAGAGGCAAGGGCGAATAGAGGCAAGGGCGAATAGAGGCAAGGGCGAATAGAGGCAAGGGCGAATAGAGGCAAGGGCGAATAGAGGCAAGGGCGAATAGAGGCAAGGGCGAATAGAGGCAAGGGCGAATAGAGGCAAGGGCGAATAGAGGCAAGGGCGAATAGAGGCAAGGGCGAATAGAGGCAAGGGCGAATAGAGGCAAGGGCGAATAGAGGCAAGGGCGAATAGAGGCAAGGGCGAATAGAGGCAAGGGCGAATAGAGGCAAGGGCGAATAGAGGCAAGGGCGAATAGAGGCAAGGGCGAATAGAGGCAAGGGCGAATAGAGGCAAGGGCGAATAGAGGCAAGGGCGAATAGAGGCAAGGGCGAATAGAGGCAAGGGCGAATAGAGGCAAGGGCGAATAGAGGCAAGGGCGAATAGAGGCAAGGGCGAATAGAGGCAAGGGCGAATAGAGGCAAGGGCGAATAGAGGCAAGGGCGAATAGAGGCAAGGGCGAATAGAGGCAAGGGCGAATAGAGGCAAGGGCGAATAGAGGCAAGGGCGAATAGAGGCAAGGGCGAATAGAGGCAAGGGCGAATAGAGGCAAGGGCGAATAGAGGCAAGGGCGAATAGAGGCAAGGGCGAATAGAGGCAAGGGCGAATAGAGGCAAGGGCGAATAGAGGCAAGGGCGAATAGAGGCAAGGGCGAATAGAGGCAAGGGCGAATAGAGGCAAGGGCGAATAGAGGCAAGGGCGAATAGAGGCAAGGGCGAATAGAGGCAAGGGCGAATAGAGGCAAGGGCGAATAGAGGCAAGGGCGAATAGAGGCAAGGGCGAATAGAGGCAAGGGCGAATAGAGGCAAGGGCGAATAGAGGCAAGGGCGAATAGAGGCAAGGGCGAATAGAGGCAAGGGCGAATAGAGGCAAGGGCGAATAGAGGCAAGGGCGAATAGAGGCAAGGGCGAATAGAGGCAAGGGCGAATAGAGGCAAGGGCGAATAGAGGCAAGGGCGAATAGAGGCAAGGGCGAATAGAGGCAAGGGCGAATAGAGGCAAGGGCGAATAGAGGCAAGGGCGAATAGAGGCAAGGGCGAATAGAGGCAAGGGCGAATAGAGGCAAGGGCGAATAGAGGCAAGGGCGAATAGAGGCAAGGGCGAATAGAGGCAAGGGCGAATAGAGGCAAGGGCGAATAGAGGCAAGGGCGAATAGAGGCAAGGGCGAATAGAGGCAAGGGCGAATAGAGGCAAGGGCGAATAGAGGCAAGGGCGAATAGAGGCAAGGGCGAATAGAGGCAAGGGCGAATAGAGGCAAGGGCGAATAGAGGCAAGGGCGAATAGAGGCAAGGGCGAATAGAGGCAAGGGCGAATAGAGGCAAGGGCGAATAGAGGCAAGGGCGAATAGAGGCAAGGGCGAATAGAGGCAAGGGCGAATAGAGGCAAGGGCGAATAGAGGCAAGGGCGAATAGAGGCAAGGGCGAATAGAGGCAAGGGCGAATAGAGGCAAGGGCGAATAGAGGCAAGGGCGAATAGAGGCAAGGGCGAATAGAGGCAAGGGCGAATAGAGGCAAGGGCGAATAGAGGCAAGGGCGAATAGAGGCAAGGGCGAATAGAGGCAAGGGCGAATAGAGGCAAGGGCGAATAGAGGCAAGGGCGGCATGGTAGCTCAGTGGTTAGCACTGCTGCCTCAAAGCACCAGATTCCACACTCAGCTGACTTTCTGTGCGGAGTTTGCACATTCTCCCCGTGTCTGTGTGGGTTTCCTCCGGGTGCTCCAGGTTCCTTCCACAGTCCAAAGATGTGCAGGCTTCGTGGATTGGCCATGCTAAATTGCCCACTGTTTTCAAGGGTGTGTGGATTATAGGGGGTTGGGTCTGGGTGGGACGGTCCAAGGGTCAGTATGGACCTGTTGGGCTGAAGGGCCTATTTCCACACTATAGGGGTTCTACGCTTTTAGTTAAGGGAGCAGCCTGGATGTGAAAGTATGTCTCCAGGATATTCTTCGGGAAAGGGGAGCTGTGAGTGCACAAGAGATCATCTTCATGCCAGTATCTGTTACTTATTACTTAGGGAATGGGAATTGAAGCAGACTTCAGGGAGTTAAAAAGAAAACCGGCATGTCCAAAGCAGTAATCTGTGGATTACATGCTAGCAAGCACAGAAATGGGAGAATTGAAAAATTAAACATGTGGCTGGAAAAATGGTGCAGGATGGATTGTGTCAAATTTATGAGGCCTTAGGAGACATCTTGGGTTTCCTTGAAGGGGGTCTTGCTAGCTCTGTTGAGGATTGTATGAACTACATTTTCTGGAGAATGGAATTCTAAGAGGGAGCTCAGATTCAATAGGAACAACGCAAAGGATAGCCAGGTTTTTGACCAGTAAAGAAATTAAGGGTTAAGGGTTAAGGTGAACAAGTGAGTAAGTGGAGCCAAGTCCACAAAAAGATCAGCCATGATCTGAATGAATGAGGCTTAAAAGGCTAGGTGGCCTATTCTTGCTCCTATTTCTGATATTATCTAAAACTTTAAAAAAAGGACCATAGTCAATAAAAATAGAAGATCGACAAAGCAATGGTTAGCAAAACACATAAAACTAATATTAAAAAGCTGGGTTAAATGTACTTTATCTAAAAGTGGTGGCACGTGCAAAAAGGGTTTGATTTCAAAGTACACATTGAGGTAAACGAATATGATTTCATTGCCATTACAGACAGGGTTTCTAAGAGTAGGGACTGAATACCAAAGGCTATTTTACAGAAGGCAAAGAGACAGAAAAGGAAAAGGAAGTGGGGTTAGCAATGCTAATAACATACGACATCAGTACTTTGGCAAGAAAGGATCTTCAACTGAAGAATCAAGATACAGAATCAGTTTGGGTGGAGCTAAGAAACTGCAAGGGGGAAGCAAACAAACATCGAGGGAAGTCATTTACGGAACATCAAGTTGTGGATTAGACTCGCTATGAACAGGTTGAATGTGGTGTTGTGATGGGAAAGGATACCTTGATGTCAAGGAGTCTTTTGGAAATAGAGACTATTTTATAACAGAATTTTACATTAAATTTGAATGCATCATGGTTTAATCTGAAATTAGGTTCTCAAGTCAGAGCAAAGAAAACTATGAACACAGAAGGGCAAGTTATATACATTGGATTGGCAAAATACGTTACAAGATTTGGCTATAAACAGGCAATGGCTATTACTTACTGGAATACGAGAAGATCTCTATAGATATACATTCCTTTAAGGCGAATACAGACCCAAATCAAGGTTAACAAAAGCAGTTGCATTATATGAAAGAACCTGGTTTACAGGAATGTCAGAAATAGTTGTAAATCTCAAGACTGTGGGCACTTTTAGGCCCATCAAAGCAAGGCCAAGAAATTGACAAGGAAAGAAGAGATTTGAGAATATGAATGCAAGCTGCTGAGGATGGAGAAGGACAGATTGTTAAAGCTCCTAAACTGGAAAAAAACAGGATATTGCAAGATGTGACTCAATGCACATGAAAAGAAAGGAAAATTCATTGAGGAGGACAGAGAAATGGCAGAGAAGCTAAACAAATATTTTGCATCCGTTTGCACAGATACAGAAAATCTCCCAGAAATACCAAATGGCCAAGTAGGAGTACTGACAAACAAAGAGATCTTGGAATGCAGGTTCCAAGTTCCTTGAAAGCGGAGTCGCAGGTAGACAGGGTTGCAGAGGCAGCATTTGGTACACTTGCCTTTATTGGTTAGTGCATTGAATATAGGTTAGGCCACTTTGGAATAGTACATTCAGTTCTGGTCTCCCTGCAATAAGGAAGATGTTGTGAAACTTAACAGGGTTCAGAAAAGATTGTGCCAGGGTTGGAGGGTCTGAACTAAAGGGAGAGGCTGAACAGGGTGGGTTTTTTTTAAACACTGCAGAGTCAAAGGTTGAGGGGCGACATTATAGAAGTTTATAAAATCATGAGGGACATTGACAGGGTAAATAGACAAGGTCTTTTCCTTGAGGTGGGGGGAGTCAAAACTACAGGTTTAAGGTAAGAAGTAAGTTAAGAAGGGAAAGGTTTAGAAGGAACCTAAGAGACAATTTTATCACATAGAGGGTGATGCATGTATGGAATGAGCTGCCACAGGAAGTAGTGGAAGCTAGTACAATTACAACATTTAAAAGGCATCTGGATGGGTACATGAATAGGCTGGGTTTAGAGGACCAAATGCTGGCAAATTGAACTAGATTAATTTCGAATATCTGGTTGGCATGGATGAGTTCAACTGAAGGATCTGTTTCCATGCTGTACAGCTCTATGACTCTGTGACTTGCGCTACTAAAGAGTTTTTAAAAAATTGGTATCTGTAAAGAGATAGCCCAATTAAACTTAGCTGGATTGAGGGTCAATAACTCTATCAGACTATTTGAGATACATCCCAATGTGGAAGGAAGGAAAGGTATAGTTGCTCATGGGGCATTGCAGAATTTCAGACATTGGCAACCTTGCCTTCATACGTCCAATCAGAAATGAAATGAAGAATCATATCCAGATTCTTCTTGCTTTATGTATTAATTCTGGATGGCGGCTGAACATCAAAGCACAGGAAGTGTCCGATTTACAAACATCTGACTTAGGAATGTTTGTACTTATGAATGCAACCCCGTACAGAGGTGTAAACTCAAGAGCTGAGAAACAAATGTTTCCTGTACTCATGAATGGCTACTTTATCTTGTCCTGCATTGTGTTCGCATTTGTGTGCAAATAACTTGCAAACAGACTAAAGAATGGAACCTGAGATAATGGGAACTGCAGATGCTGGAGATTCCAAGATAATAAAATGTGAGGCTGGATGAACACAGCAGGCCAAGCAGCATCTCAGGAGCACAAAAGCTGACGTTTCGGGCCTAGACCCTTCATCAGAGAGGGGGATGGGGGGAGGGAACTGGAATAAATAGGGAGAGAGGGGGAGGCGGACCGAAGATGGAGAGTAAAGAAGATAGGTGGAAAGGGTGTAGGTGGGGAGGTAGGGAGGGGATAGGTCAGTCCAGGGAAGACGGACAGGTCAAGGAGGTGGGATGAGGTTAGTAGGTAGCTGGGGGTGCGGCTTGGGGTGGGAGGAAGGGATGGGTGAGAGGAAGAACCGGTTAGGGAGGCAGAGACAGGTTGGACTGGTTTTGGGATGCAGTGGGTGGGGGGGGAAGAGCTGGGCTGGTTGTGTGGTGCAGTGGGGGGAGGGGATGAACTGGGCTGGTTTAGGGATGCAGTGGGGGAAGGGGAGATTTTGAAACTGGTGAAGTCCACATTGATACCATATGGCTGCAGGGTTCCCAGGCGGAATATGAGTTGCTGTTCCTGCAACCTTCGGGTGGCATCATTGTGGCAGTGCAGGAGGCCCATGATGGACATGTCATCAAGAGAATGGGAGGGGGAGTGGAAATGGTTTGCGACTGGGAGGTGCAGTTGTTTGTTGCGAACTGAGCGGAGGTGTTCTGCAAAGCGGTCCCCAAGCCTCCGCTTGGTTTCCCCAATGTAGAGAAAGCCGCACCGGGTACAGTGGATGCAGTATACCACATTGGCAGATGTGCAGGTGAACCTCTGCTTAATGTGGAATGTCATCTTGGGGCCTGGGATGGGGGTGAGGGAGGAGGTGTGGGGACAAGTGTAGCATTTCCTGCGGTTGCAGGGGAAGGTGCCGGGTGTGGTGGGGTTGGAGGGCAGTGTGGAGCGAACAAGGGAGTCACGGAGAGAGTGGTCTCTCCGGAAAGCAGACAGGGGTGGGGATGGAAAAATGTCTTGGGTGGTGGGGTCGGATTGTAAATGGCGGAAGTGTCGGAGGATAATGCGTTGTATCCGGAGGTTGGTAGGGTGGTGTGTGAGAACGAGGGGGATCCTCTTGGGGCGGTTGTGGCGGGGGCGGGGTGTGAGGGATGTGTCGCGGGAAATGCGGGAGACGCGGTCAAGGGCGTTCTCAATCACCGTGGGGGGGAAGTTGCGGTCCTTAAAGAACTTGGACATCTGGGATGTGCGGGAGTGGAATGTCTTATCGTGGGAGCAGATGCGGCGGAGGCGGAGGAATTGGGAATAGGGGATGGAATTTTTGCAGGAGGGTGGGTGGGAGGAGGTGTATTCTAGGTAGCTGTGGGAGTCGGTGGGCTTGAAATGGACATCAGTTACAAGCTGGTTGCCTGAGATGGAGACTGAGAGGTCCAGGAAGGTGAGGGATGTGCTGGAGATGGCCCAGGTGAACTGAAGGTTGGGGTGGAAGGTGTTGGTGAAGTGGATGAACTGTTCGAGCTCCTCTGGGGAGCAAGAGGCGGCGCCGATACAGTCATCAATGTACCGGAGGAAGAGGTGGGGTTTGGGGCCTGTGTAGGTGCGGAAGATGGACTGTTCCACGTAACCTACAAAGAGGCAGGCATAGCTGGGGCCCATGCGGGTGCCCATGCCCACCCCCTTAGTCTGTAGGAAGTGGGAGGAGTCAAAAGAGAAGTTGTTGAGTGTGAGGACGAGTTCCGCTAGGCGGATGAGAGTGTCGGTCGAGGGGGCCTGGTCGGGCCTGCGGGACAGGAAGAAGCGGAGGGCCTTGAGGCCATCTCCATGCGGAATGTAGGTGTACAGGGACTGGACGTCCATGGTGAATGAGGTGTTGGGGGCCAGGGAATTGGAAGTCCTGGAGGAGGTGGAGGGCGTGGGTGGTGTCACGGACATAGGTGGGGAGTTCCTGGACCAAAGGGGAGAAAATGGAGTCCAGATAGGTGGAGATGAGTTCGGTGGGGCAGGAGCAGGCTGAGACGATGGGTCGACCAGGGCAGGCAGGTTTGTGGATTTTGGGAAGGAGATAGAAACGGGCCGTGCGGGGTTGGGGAACAATGAGGTTGGAGGCTGTGGGTGGGAGGTCCCCTGAGGTGATGAGGTCATGAATGGTGTTGGAGATGATGGTTTGGTGCTCGGGTGTGGGGTCATGATCGAGGAGGCGGTAGGAGGTGGTGTCGGAGAGTTGGCGTCTGGCCTCGGCGATGTAGAGGTCAGTACGCCATACTACCACTGCGGAACCTGTTCGGATCCTGGGGACTGCCTTTACAGTCAGAGATAAGTAATTGAACTGGATTTGTTAATTAATCTTTTTCACTTGAATGGATAAAGCAACTCCTCCAAGTTACTTTCCCAAAGAGTTCATCATAATTTACTGGATAATTATGGGGAAAGAAAACAAAAACAGTCAAGAAAATAAGAGAATCTTAAAATGGTAATCATTTTGATTGGTATGTTTCGCCTCAAGGTGTTAAAGTTCCTATAAGCAAACAAGTAACCATGCATTATTTACTATGGAACACATGGATTATACTTTGCAAGTCTGACTGTCTTTTAACTGCATACATGAATTTCAGCCTCACTAAAACTACTTTAATTGAAAGTTTCACATGCTAGCAAGGACCTGCAGACTTATTTAGTACGCATAGCTCTAAAATATTAAAAAAGCAAATGAGTGCGTTTTGCTGTATCAGCCAACATCGCAATGTAAAACTCTGATCTTCAATTTCATTACAGAAGAGGCAATTGTGATTTGTTCCTTAGCTGTGTGCATTTCACAATTTAGAAAGAAGAATAAACAAAACCTTGGTGTAATTATGATAACTGTGTTATAAACTATCACAATCAGCAGAGAAAGAAGTGGACAGAATAACAGAATGTAACCTCGACCTCCACTGACAGAAATGTAAAGAAGTTGTAATTCCAATCATAAAAATCAACATTTCATGTGTTCAGTCATTATGATCTCATGCAATGTTACACAGATTGAATCAAGGGCTGTAACCCCTAAAACATCAGTTAAACATCTTGATAAAAGCAGTCTACAGTCCAGGGCAACTGGAAGCAGAGATCTGGACTTCCAGCAATTTGCAAGTTGAAAATTTGAAATTGTGAGCTCTGAAGCAGCATTTACCAACACCCCTCCCCCTTACCACACTGGTCTTCTCTGTTTGATCCCTACCAACTAACTCCCACCCCCTCAAAACATTCACTGAGACGTCATAATAATATACAAAATTTTGAATGGGTCACACTGGAAAAAAGTTTGCGAAGTACCGCAATAATTGTTTTGTTACCTAATGGTCTTGCAAAACATTAATGCTCACGTGCTTAACCAAAATAGCCATCTATCATTTCTTTAAATTACCAGATTACGTAACCCAATGTCACCTACATTTGAAATAAAGTGCAGGTCTTCTGCTGCTCTATTCTCATTTGTTGAGACAATTTAAACTACAGCATTCATTCTCATTAGGACTGACAGGCAACAAAAATTCACCAATCTTAGATAGAAAACAGATTAGCATCTGTCAAGAAACTGCCCAGTTTTGCAGAGCATTGCTTCCTTCCTGCGTTTTATACCTGTCAGTACATCTCTGAGCACTATTAAGTGAATTCAGCTCAATTACCTGATGTTTTACCTCAGTAGAATACCCTGGCTTCAAACCACAGTCCGTGCTTTTAGCAGGTCAACATTTAGGACTCAACAATTGACACGACCACCTACTGAGGGGGAAAATTCACCCACAGACTAATGAGGGGGAAAACGAAGGGTTTTGCACTTCTAACTCATCACCTGATAGCAAGATTGTGGAAGTTGGTCACAAGCAAAAGGGAGATCAACGATATTTTCATGAACAAATCACATTGCAACAACAAGCAGACTGATCCAGCCACCTGTGGGAGGCAAGACTGCCATACTCATGAAACATTACTTCATATCAGTATCTGCAAGTAAGATGGGAAAATTCTGTCTCATGAGTTCAAACTACGCCCATTTGTTTGTGCTCATTTCCAGTGTGTAAAAATGCTTGAAGTAGCTAATTTGGCAGAATCTGAATAACTATTACCAAATGCAGAAACAGCAACTATATCACATCAATCACCAGATCAAATTAGCACCTAGATGCACTTATTCTAATTCAATTAATGAAGCACTAATATAATGCACGATGCTCTATCTTAACTTTGAGAGGAACAGTACCAAACTAAGATAGAAGCAGAAGTATGCCACGCAGCCACTTATTAAGCCTGCTCCACCAATTAAGCTCATGCCTGATCAGAATGCACCGTCAATCCCACACTCCTACCTAACTCTGATAACCTACCCACTACATTGCTTTACCAAGAATCTATCCACTTCTGCCTTAAGATTATTCAAAGTCTCTGCTTCCATTGTCTTTTGAAGAGTTTCAAATATCCACAACCTGACATAATTGAAATTTGTGATCAGAGATGATGGGAACTGCAGATGCTGGAGAATCCAAGTTAACAAAGTGTGGAGCTGGATGAACACAGCAGGCCAAGCAGCATCTTAGGAGCACAAAAGCTGATGTTTTGGGCCTCGACCCTTCATCGTTAGAATTGAAATTTGATCAATTTTGCAATTCAGAAGGAATCTGATGACATGTGCCTTTAAGAGGGATTTGCTCTATCCTGTTTCTCTTGAAGAGACTATTGTAAACCTGTTGCAGAGGTGTCTGCTCCCTGGAAAGCTCAGTAAATAGCTTTCAGTTTTTTTTGAGTTGGTGGATTCAGGCTCACACGAACCAGAGTTTTAGTTTTTGCTTTCAGCTGCTGAAATTGGGGATTTGGAATTGAACCTGTTGCAAAAAGCCAGAGTTCTCTCTCTGCTGCTAGATTCATCTTATTATTGTTCATTCTCCTAGACTAGAGAAGTTAGCAAGTGAAGGAATTTATTGAATTTGCCTTTGTCAAGGGTGTGTTTTTATGGGATGTTATTATCTTCAAACAGTTGATGAGTAGTAAACAATATGTAGTAGTTTGTTAAGTATTTCAACAGAGTTAAAATTATGCCAAATTTTTTTGTTTGTACTGTAACAGCGGTGTAGGAATATTGCGTTTTGTTTAAAGCCTAGCATTTTGACCAATCGGATCACATCTGGAATGCAGCACCTTACACTTGCCTTTAATTAAAATTCAGGGTCTAGGCTTGATATGCTTTGAGGGGTTATGGTCTGGAAAAACAAAATTTCACTTTTAGCACCCAAATAGTGGAGGAGTCTAAGAAAGTAGGCCAAGAACTTTTTCTGTATTGTTACAATAACTGGTTACATGAGCTTGTGAAGGATTGACTGGCTGGGAAACCAGTTATGAGCCAACCCGAAACACGTTAAAATTTAGCAGACAGCCAAATATACTTTTTCTATGTGTTTAAGATGGCACTAATTTGCTCCCATGTCTGTTCAAATTTGTGCTATCAGGTTGCATCCCTTTCTACATAAAGACACCAAAAATTAGACATTTTTAAAAAATCAGTATTCTGTTGTGAAGAATGTACCAAAGGTTATGTGGCTACATTAAATATCTGTGTTTTAATTTGATATTGCTTTATTGGAAGCAACAAGCATAGTCCACATCATAGTACAGGGAAAATGAAAAGCAGAGTTGCAGAATAATTAACGCATTATTGGTGTTGTGCCTGTACCCTCATCTTACCTATGTTGATAAATAATGATAAACTACCACATCATTAAAAGTCTATTGGTCATTGTTCAACGTTGCAAATCTGATTAGTATAAATGCTTCTTGTGAACTGACAATGGTATTAGTTATTTAAGACTGATAGTTTGCTGTACAGTTTTAGGGAACAATCTATAGAGATCAAGTGTTCAAAACTTTACCTGCCAAAACAAAATACTGTGGGTTTAAGGCCCACGACTGAACCTGAGCATGTAATCTGAACTAACATGCTGCACAATACTGAAGAAGTGCTGTTACCATCAAAGATGTCATCTTTCACGTGATATTAATCCAAGGTTAGGTATAGCTAGCTTCAGAGTTGTATATGAAAGATATATTCTACTCATTCTAGAGTTCCACTCAAAACTGTCCAACACATGTTTCTAAAGCAACAATGACTGATCCAATTATGAAACCTTGATATGCAAAAATGGATGCCTTATTTGCTTGCATAACAACCATGAATGTATCACAATATTTTACTACATTCTATTATGATGATTTAAATGGGTGTCATGATAATGCATGAATGCAGGTCTTGGATAGCTCCAGCTGCCAATTACAAATTGCCCTTTTTTCACGTTTTAACCTGCATATTGGCTGTTTGACTTCAAGTCATGTCCACACAAATGCTTGAGGCCAGAACTGCTGCTACTTTCTCCCACCTCAAACCAAGAGATGTAGAGAGGATTCCTGCATTCTCAAGGCCACCTTGGCTAAGTTTGGTAATCTTAGCGAAACCCAAAAATAGAGCATGAAATCTTCCTCGTATGGCTCAGCTTCACTCAAAGCCGCAAACACAATGTCTGCCATTAACAAGATGGTGTTGGTTTACATCAATTCCTGGCATATTATTAATGAAACATTCTGAAATATATAACTATCAATGCAACATCTGGTGCTGTATGTTTTATTTGAACTTGCCAGTGGCAGACAAGTTAAAAACAAACACTGAAGTTGCTCCAAAGATATATAATACAAATTGTAATATGAATGAGGAAATTATCATCCTATTACAATCTTAAATTGCTGACCTTCATTTGACTCAAGTCAAGTTACCACAACATGACTTTAAAAGACTAATTTTAGTGTGTTTAAACTGGTATTGCAATTGACTAACTTTTCTACTGTGCTGGTATAATGTTAGCATGCATATCTCCATGGTTATTGCACAAAGGTAGTAGCAAGCAAAACACTCTTCCTTAAATAAACTATTTAGGTTGTCAATTGAAAATTTTAAAATAGATTGAAACATATTTGTCTGGAACCCAGGACAGGTAAAGAAGGTTAAAAAAACAACAACCAATATCTAGTTGAATTACAGAATAGCTTCAAATGGCTGAATGGCCTATTCTTGCTATATTTCTTTCTAAGTTCCTATGATCAGTTGACAAGTTTGACATGTTACTGTATTTTAATACTGATCGTCTATCCATTTATAATTTTATTTTGATCACATTTACACATAAAATCAGAGTCAAATTTCATTGTGGATTCAGAACATTTACTTGAATAAATTGTCTTTCGCCCTACAGTTACAACATACTTGAAGATTTACAGTCAGAGGATCCATTGGACCAATTGTCAACACAGTTTTATCACAAAACATTGCACTAACAGTAAGTTCCCAATCTCAGCTGAATCATCAAAAATTGGTGTCAGGGAAAAAGGCAGAGCACATTTTGGCCAATTCAAGAGAACTTTCAGCAGCCAACTACAATAAAGCCAGCACAAGAAGAAACCAGGAGGCAAACTATTTTAATACGGACTAAAATTCATTGTCTCTGTCTTATTATTTTAAAAAATCTGTTTTCTAGAAAATCAAAGCCATAAACATTTGGCCATTGGTCTTGAAGGACTGCTCTTGGTGTGAATCAGGAAATCCTTTTGGCAACGTTAATGTAAGTCAGGGAGTAATGTAGGTAATGCCAAAAGAATTTATATTATTTGCCACAAGATGCCTTTAAATAGGTCAATTTACAAACTTGTGAGCATGACATTATCATGCTACTTTCTCATATCTTGAGAAGTTTAATAACGATTGCACTGGTGATTTCAGACAAGTACATATCATTTCAAATAAAAGCAATTCTCTATTTTTTTCCCCAAATGTCAATTCTGTGCAGCAACAACTTAAGAGAACACTGAAACTTTCAGAGGCTTCCGAGTTGAGAGGCATTGTCTGTCGATCCTTCAGAATAGTAAAGTGTATTTTGTCTCTTGATGCAACTTTCATTCAGACTTCAGGGTTACTTTAAGAATCTTGTGTTCAGATTCCAGTGCTGACCAGAGTTTTGCTTTTGTATCAATAGAACTGTTCAAGGATGGGAAGAGGTGCCATGACATCCAAGCATTTGGACAGTGTTTACAGAATATTCGCAAAACCTCTACAGATTACTTCAAAATATGCCACTCCTGTCATTAGTGAGCTTGTTTCCACCATATCACTCATGAATTTTGTTTTAATGCACTGATCAGAATCATCTCTAAGGTGGATCCAAATAGGTAGCATAACAGATAACAATGTCCATTTACAAACAGTAAAGCATGCAAGTTACAGTGAGCAATAAGTATCTGTTTTGCAGTTATACAACCTTATTTCATTTTCACCTTATAAATTTACACAGACACTGCACTTGTTTATAATATTATGTTTTCATTTTGCAAATGAACTTTGAAATCAAAAAGACTGAAGTTCAAGTAGGCAGAAGAATTAATATGTGAGGTCCCACCCATTATTGAAAACCACCAATAGCTGTCCATTCCAAATCCTCCCTAATACCATTTTCCTAACCAAATAACTGACAGGCCCAAATAGTTCTCACACCCACGTACGTCCTTTAAAAAAATGCATTGTCTGTGCTTAAAGGAAATCCATCAGTTGCAAATTTTACAAACACTGCTACAAACTCTGATTTAAACAGGTATGAAAAAGAAAATTCACAAAACGCTAGCAAAATAACTACAAATTATTTTTATGGTGATAATTCGATTTCTCTTTTCTAGACCCCAAATCAAAAGAAACTGCTGACAATCCTTTATTTTTCAAAATGAGAGAAAGACAGCTAGCTGTTCAGGAAAGAGTCACCATTTTCTGTTTAATGCTGATCAAACGTTGAAAAACAGCAGCAAAAAGCCTTGCAGCATTAATAATGAAGATTTCATAATAAATATTTGACAAGGCAAGGAATCTACAAATGCAGCCTTATAGGATAGGCCAGAATAAATAAGCCTACCTCCGAGGGCTGAAGAGATCATCCATGGTCAAATCAAGTCCTTTAGGTTTAATTATATCCCCAAGTCTGGTTACAGTCTGCACTGAAAGCAAAACTCTCCCTTTTTCCTACTCTCAGTACTCAAAATGGTGGCACACGCAGTCTGAGACCTCAGAAAGCTTTCACTGAGCTTGTGCTATGACCTCAGCCACCACGCAGAGCGTAAAAACTTCCCTTCAAAATGTCAGCACTGAGCATGTGCCATGACCCTGCCTCCCTCACATACTGCGTAATCAATCTCTCCCTTTATGTTCTCTAAATAAGCATGCTGAACCAGCTCCCAGCTCCAGGGAGCTTTAGCGAGAATGCTGAAAGGAAAGGGCCCTATTAAGGGGGGTACTTTGACAAACATCAAACCCAGATTAGTTCAGATTCAAGTCGGGCAGTTAAAGATACTCTGAAATGGTTGTCGCAATATGCAAGCAAACTTAAGACAGTTATAATCCAGAATAAAGACACTATCCTAAATCAGTCGGCAATCATTTCATGTAAAAAGCCATTACATTCTTCCTAAACCAATGAGTATCATGGCATACTTTTCTCCCCTTAAAAGGACATCAAAAGTATCTAAACGACATTAAAATAAAGATACTATAAGGCACATTTGATTTTTTTAAAATAATGACTATTTGCATTGAAGCAAAATGATTGAAGTATATGTAATGTTGGGTATTGAGCTTAAGTGGAGTCAATTACGACAGATAACAAGGTGTAGAGCTGAATGAACACAGCAGGCCAAGCAGCATCAGAGGGGCAGGAAAGCTGACGTTTCAGGCCTAGGCCCTTCTTCGGAAAAAAACCATGTCGCGTACTAGTATGCCCAAGTCACTTGTGCCAGCTCTTGGCAATCCATTGTGCTCCCTTCTCCCTAGCATTTCTACATAACCCTGGAAAATGTTCCTTTCCAAGTAAATATCTAATTTTCATTTGAACTCTGCTATTAAAATGGCTTCCACTACTCTTGAAGGCACTGCATATCGTTCTGACCTTTGAAGATTAATTTTAAGGTAGCATCATTTAAAAAAGACACCAGCATTTCACAATAATTCTTGTCATATTAAACTCTGGTCTGCTTGGCCTTTCTTCTTTCATTCCAATAACACATTTGGATAGATCTCCACCCTGCTTCCAGATTTTGATGGTTCATGACGTTTCTAAAATTCACTTCAATGTAAAGTTTAATTAATTTCATTGACTTCTATCCAGTCATCTCTTCAAAAACAAAATGACAAATAAAAGATACATCTGGAAGATGTGACAGCAAAACTTATCAAAAGTTGTACGTGCTGTTGCAGGCTCAATCCTACAATCCATTGCCGTTCTGATGTGGGCAAACATCAGAATGTTAGCCTGAAACTCTCATGGCTGCTCTAAGTTACAATCAAAGGTGGCACAGTCACATCACATTGCATATTTACATTAATCTTTGCAGAGTAGGACTTAACGCCACAACTCTGTCAGAACTGAGAATGCTACCAATAAGCCAAGAGAATATTATAAAACCATTGAGAAATTTTCCAAAACATTTGAGATTTAATTACTTAACTTTATCAGTTGAATTTTATCAATTTTGAAAGTTACATTTGGCTTCAAGTGCTGTTTGATATTTTCTCAGTGACCAAATCTCATGCTGTGCACGAGATTGTACACTGACTCTGAACTTGCCAATGGACGATTAATACATGAGGTTGTTTATCTCCTCCACAGTAAGTACTAATGCTTGCAACAAGTAACTTCTTCGTTTAGTTCGACTGTTCCTACAGATCAAGGATCTACATTTTATCCAAAGAACTACATTTTTTCCAAAGAACTCCAGCTCCTCTCCTTTGCCCTTCCAACAAGGCTTCCATTTTGAATCTAACAGATAGGTGTGGAAAGTTCTTGGTTTGGCAAAGTACTGATTTAGTGGGTGGGTTCAGTAATTACTGATTATTATTGGTTAACTGTGGTAGTGGACTGGTGGTCTCTAACTGTAGACCACTGGTGCTGAATGGCTGCCTGCTGGTTATGAATGTATGGCTTCAGAAGGCTAACAGGTTGTCTATTCTTCCTGGTTTTATAAGGCTTAGTGGCTCACTAGATGAAATAATCAGGGATGCAGGTTTTAACTGTCATTATATTGTGACAACAGCATATAAAGAAGCTTTAACGTCAGAAACTATTTCTCAATTTATTCAAAATGGTTTCCATCAAATACTACTGGAGAATGTCAACTGTCCCAAGGAAAAAAGTACCACATGCTAACAAATTGTCATTATACTGCTATGTAAATTGCAAACATGCTGTCCAATAACCTTGTCACAAACCAGAAAAAGAATACAGAATTAGGAATGCAACACATACGAGGACAAATTGGCACTTCAAAACAATAAGGTAACTGAAGCGCTGCACAACGATGATCGTGCAGAGATCCAGTAAAACAAAGTAACAATAAATGCAAAATAAAGAAGAATGACTCAAGATACAAAGAATGTAATTTCTAAATAAAATCAAATTAACATCAGACTGTTAAAACTCCGATGATAATTTGAAACAATTTGTAGTACTGAAAAGTAGAAGTGGAAACCATCTGAACATGGAAGGAAAGAAGTTTATTAAATAGTTGCCTCCAATTTTAAGTTAAGCATTAGGTGAGCAGTGGAAGGATTTTAACTTTTTATTGAATAAAAGGAGTAACATCAGGAGTCTGAAAGAATTTCATCATTTTTCAGTCAGAATCTCAATACATGGACTTGCAGTGATATTGCCTTGGCATCTGAAGCAGATGTCTATATTGAACAAAATAAAGGAAACAATCCAGGGCACTGATACACAATTTCAATGGAAATAGAAGGCTTCACAAAAGGCAGGTGAAACCTACCAAATTGAATGAAATATTTGAAAGACAGTTCTTTGTGGTGCAGTGGTAGCATCCCGGGGCCTGGGTTCACGTCCCACGTGCTCTACAGGTGCCTTACAACGTTGCCGAACAGGTTGATTAGAAAGCGTCTCATTGGAAAACTGAAGGGCCTAGGTGGTGAAAGTAACGTCCCTACTGCTTTTAGTTGAGCTAATTTGCAAATGGAATACACTATTATGAAATATATGGTCAGATACTTGAGCTGGAGACATGACCAAAAAGTGAAGTTTATATTATTAAATAGGGTCAATCAAAAATCTGTATTATTAATGTACAACCAAGGTTGGTTGAGAACACATACAAAGCTCTATTTTCAATAAAAACACCAAATTTACAAGAAGGATGTTTAAGCTGTGATGATTTAGAAATGGCTAACAAATATGACCATGGATCTTGGTTTGAGAGACTGAGATAGTTTGAAAAAAAAGAAGACTTTTCCAAACAGAAAGAAATGAACAGAAACAACCCACAGTTTAAATAAAAATGAAGTAAACCAATACAGATGTAAATACGTAGTTGACAGGATGAGAGAATTAAAAGCACAAGCTATATTCCTAAGAAAAAAAGTCCAGTTGCAATAGTTTTTATTCAAAGGTCCACCTTATATCTCCCAGATGGTGAATCTTCTTTGAGTAACTTGTAAAAACAGAAAGAATAAGTGAGCGCCATTTAGACGGAACATGATTAGGAGATAAAGCAGAGTGCAAACTAGAATAAATTAAACAACTTGGCTTTTTTTTAATGTGTGCCAAAACATCAATTCGGGTTTATTTACCATAACTCAAAGCCTTATTTCTGTCGCCTGTATCTGTAAACATTACTTCACACACTTCAATCTGGAATTTGTCATCTTTGGCTTCAGAAAAAGTATTTCTTTGTTTGTGAATACCTTCATTTGTCCAATGGCTTTTTTTGTCTTTCTTGTACATTGCTGGTTAGCTGTAGTATACAGCAAGGTAGTTCAAGGGTAATTTCTGGTAAAGCATACAATAGCATTCAAGACAATGTCATTGCAACTCCTATAATGCCAAATTCTTGACTTTAAATACATTGAAAAAGTAGTTTGTCAGGACAGCTACTAGCAAATTTGAAAATTTTCTACAGATACATGGAATGCCACCACTTGTAAGTTACCGTCCATGCCACTCACCATCCCGACTTCGAAATATACTGCTGTTCCTTCACTGTTGCTGGATCGGAATCCTGGGTTTCCCTCCCTAAGGGTTCAAGTCAGTTATGCTAATGGGCATACAGGAATAGCAAGGAACTAGGAAAGCTAACACAAAGAACTGTGCCAGAATGTCATCAGGGTCCATAGCCTTTGCAGTATCCAGTGCCTCCAATGTTTCTTGATGTAACACAGAATGGAGCAAGTTGGGTGAAAACTGGTAAATGTCTGGGTGGTCATGGTGGTGGGGGTACAGGGCTGAGAGAGGGAGTTTGCTTCTGACGAAGGTTGGACCATCTTGGCTTGTATCCACTACAGTTTAGAAAAGTAAGAGGAGGTTAACTGATTGAAACAGAAAATATCCTGAATGGTCTTGTCAGAGTAGACATAGAAAGGATTTTTACTCTTATGAATGAATCTAGAACTAGGGATCACAGTTTAAAAATCAGACATATCCCATTTAAAACAGATGAAGCCCAAAAATTTCACTCCTAGAGGCTAATGAGACTTCGGAACTTATCGTGTAAAGGTAGTGGAAGCAAAGACCCTCAATATTTTTAAGGCAGGCATGGACAGATTCTAATTAAGCGAGAGGTTTAAAAATTATAAGCAATAAGCAGGAAGAGAGATTTCAGGTTACAATCAGATCAGTCATGAATGGAAAAGAAGGCTTGATAGACCAAATGTCAGTTTTCTACTTGCATTCATCAGGGTGATTTGCAAGAATAATCAACTTCACATTGTACAAAAGGACTATGAGGTTTTCTTTCCGGACAAAGCAAGAACAAATGAAGAACAATACTGTGTTCATTGAAAAAGCTTTCACAATGTTCATGGTGCTTTATTTCATTGCATGGCATTAAGCTCATTATACTAAAGAGCTTAATGCTTTATATGAAACTGAAGGATAATTAAGGTGAAATTTTATGGCACAATGTCACAATCACTGAACTCTTAAGTGACATGGTAGTGTTCTCCCTGTAGAAACATAAATTAGTTTACTTGTTCACAGTTCCCCTCTTTCCATCATCTGCAAATGGTCAGCATTTCACTTGGATTCAACCATGTTAATTTTCAGCAAGAAATGGCCTTTGATACAGTGCCTCACGGGAGGCTGCCGAGCAAGGTGAGGGCCCATGGTGTTCGAGGTGAGCTACTGGCTTGGATTGAGGATTGGCTGTCTGACAGAAGGCAGAGAGTTGGGATAAAAGGCTCTTTTTCAGAATGGCAACCAGTGACGAGTGGTGTCCCACAGGGTTCAGCGTTGGGGGCCACAGCTGTTCGCCTTCTATATTAATGATCTGGATGAAGGGACTGGGGGCATTCTGGTGAAGTTTGCCGATGATACGAAGATAGGTGGACAGGCAGGTAGTACTGAGGAGGTGGGGAAGCTGCAGAAAGATTTAGACAGTTTAGGAGAGTGGTCCAGGAAATGGCTGATGAAATTCAATGTGAGTAAATGTGAGGTTTTGTACTTTGGAAAAATGAATACAGGCGTGGACTATTTTCTAAGCGATGAGAAAATTCGCAAAGCAGAAGTGCAAAGGGATCTGGGAGTGTTGGTCGAGGATTCTCTAAAGGTTAACTTGCAGGTACAGTCCGTAATTAAGAAAGCGAATGTAATGTTGGCGTTTATCTCAAGAGGGCTGGAATATAAAAGCAGCGATGTGCTTCTGAGGCTTTAGAAGGCTCTTGTTAGGCCCCATTTAGGGCCCCACACCTCAGGAAGGACATACTAGTCCTGGAGCGTGTCCAGCGGAGATTCACACGGATGATCCCTGGAATGGTAGGTTTAACGTATGATGAACGGCTAAGGATCCTGGGATTGTACTCATTAGAGTTTAGAAGGTTGAGGGGAGATCTAATAGAAACTTACAAGATAATGTATGGTTTAGAAGGGGTGGTCACTAGGAAGTTGTTTCTGTTAGGTGGGGAGACTAGGACCCGTGGGCACAGCCTTAAAATTAGAGAGGGGGTAAATTTAAAACTGAAATGAAACAGCATTTTTTCAGCCAGAGAGCAGTGGGCTTGTCGAATTCACTGCCGCAGAGTGCAGTGGAGGCCGGGACGTTGGATGCCTTCAAGGCAGAGATCGACAAATTCTTGATCTCAAAAGGAATCAAGGGCTACGGGGAGAGTGCAGGGAAGTGGTGTCGAAATGCCCATCAGCCATGATTTAAATGGCAGAGTGGACTTGATGGGCCTAAACTGTGTAAATCTTTCTGCAGTTTCCCCATCTCCTCAGCCTATGTCTTATGGACTTATGGTGAAACACTTAAAGAATCTTACAGAAAAACAACTTATTTTCTGAGAATTCAGTATTTGGTAGCATCCACAGTGTGTAGGGGAGATACACAACAATAGACTGAGGAAGTGCAGAATCATTTAAAAATTGGAATTAATTTGAGTTACACTTTTGAGTCTAGGAAGACTTTAGGATACAGTTCTGTAAATGAAGAAAGGGAACAAACAAATGCAGAATATTTGAGAAACACATTAAGGGTACATTGCATTAAGAGTAAAGAATAATTTGGCAAAGAGTAGGGTCCATTAAGTGGTCATTTGTACACTGTGTCGGAGGGCATTGGTAGGGTTCGAAATGAATACTTTGCATCAGCGCTCACTAGTGAGAGGGACAATGAAGTATAGAAATCTGATGAAGGACTGACATAGACTAAAAACAAAGAAAAGTGGTTCTGAGTGATATGGCAGGATTAAAAGTAGATAAACTCCTACAGACAGATGAAATGTATCCCAGGCTGTTCACAGAGTCTGGGGAGAACATAGCAGAGGTACTGACAATAATTTTCATTTTGTCTCTAGCTGTCCTCAACTCCTGTCATACTGTTATTCAGGGCAAGAAGCGATAAACTGGGAAACTACAAGCCAGACAGTCTCACGTCAGTGATGGAGAAACTACTGGAAGGGGTTCTGAGGGACAAAATTAATCTGCACTGCTGAGGTAGAGATTAATCAAGAACAGTCAGCATAGCTTGAAGGACAGATCATGTCTGACAACTTGATTGAATTCTTTGAAGTGGTGACCAGATGTGTAGATGAGAGCTACACACTCGACATAGTCTACTTAAGACTTTAGTGATGCTTTTATTAAGGTCTACGTGGGAGACTGATAGAAAAGTAAGAACCCATGACATCCAAGGCAATTTAGCTAATTGAATCCAGAATTATCTGAGTGGTCGGAAGCCGAAGGTGATGGTCCAGAAGCCTATGTCCAGTGGGATTGGAGTTATACAGCACAGAAACAGACTGTTCGGTCCAACTTGTCCATGCCAACCAAGTTTCCCAGACTAAACTCGTCTAATTTGCCTGCACTTGACCCATATACCTCTAAATCTTTCCTATGCATGCAACTATCTAAATGTCTTTTTCATATTGCACTGTATCTGCAACTCCCACTTACCAGGGCAGTTCATTCTACATACAAACCACCTTCTGTGTCAAAACGTTGCTCCTCGGGTCCTTTTTAAATCTTTCACCTCTCACCTTAAAAACATGCCCCCTTGATATGAACTCCCCTTTCCTCAAGAAAAGGCCTTTACTATTCACCTTATGTATGCCCTACAAGATTTTATAAACCTCTACAAAGGTGTGCCCTTAACCTCCTACATGGTGACGAAACGTCTGAAAACTAACCTTCCAGCTCAGCGAGCAAACTCACATCCAGAACCTCCTACACTCTAGTGAGAAACATCCCAGCTTAACTAGCTTCCTCTTATAACTCAAGTCCAGGTAACATCCTGGTAAATCTTTTCTGCAACCTATCCAATTTAATAACATCCTTCTAGTAACAGGGTGACCAGAACTGTACACAGTACTCCATAAGTGGCCTCGCCAATGTCCTGTACAACCTTGGCATCACGTCCCAACTCCTGTAGTCAATGATACTTTTGCTTTCATTGCTCAGGCCAAATGGCTTCTTTACCACTCTGTCTACCCATAACGTAACTTTCAATGAACTATGCCCTGGAGCCCCCGAGGTGTCTGTTCTATACTAGTCCCTGGGGATCCACCATTAACTGTGCAAGTCCTGTCCTTGTTCCACTTACCAAAATGCAACCCTTCATATTTATCTAAATCAAACTCAATCTGCCACTCCTCGGCCCACTGGCACAAATGATCAAAATCCTTTTGTAATCATAAATAATCTTCCACACTCCTATTATACAACCAATTCTGGAGTCATCCGCAAACTTATTAACCAGGCCTTCTATATTTTCATTCAAATCTTTTATATAAATGACAGCGGATCCAGCACCCATCTCTGCAGAATACTATTGGTCGCAGGCCTCCAGTCCAAAAAACAACCTTCCACCATCACCCTCTGTCTCCTACCATCAAGCCAATTTTGTATCCAATTTGCAAGGTACCCCTGAATCCAATGTGATCAAAAACTTTACTGACCAGTCTACCATGCAAAACCTTATCAAAGGCTTTGTTGAAATCCAAGTAGGCAACGCTTGTCACTCTGCTCTCATCCATCTTCTTGATTGCATCCTCAAAAACCTCAATCAAGACTGGGAGACATGATGTCCCGTGCACAAAGCCATGCTGACTATACCTAATCAGTTGTTGTCTCTCCAACTACAGGGTTCCAGGAATCAGTGTTGGGGGCCTTGCTGTATATGGTATGTATAAATAATTTAGCCCTGAATGTAGTAAGGCTGATCATTAAATTCATGGATAATATGAAAATTGGCAGAGTAGAAAATAGTGTAGAAGATATAGACAAGCTGATCACTGACAAATGAAATTCAATCTTGATAAATGTGAGGTGATGAACCTGAGTAGAAGAAACCAGGCATGGGAATACATGTCCAGTGTAGAACCTTGGGAAGCACCAAGGATCGGACTGAACTTGGTGTGCACATCCTCTGATCCCTCAAGGTAACAGGCAGTTGGGTAAACTGGTTGAGACAACAAATGGGATGCTTGCCTTCGTTAACTGAGGCATAAGCTTTAAGAGTTGGGTGGTTCTGCTGGAATTATACAAAATGTTTGTTAAGCCATAGCTGGACTGTTGTGTGCAGTTCTGGAATCCACATTACAGGAGGGATATGAGTGCACTCGAGAGGGTATAGAGGAGATTCGCTAGGATGCTGCCTAGGAAAAGGAGCAGTAGTTATAAAGACAGATTCATAGACTAGAGTTGCTTTCCTTTGGTGTAGAGAAGACTGCAGGGGGACATGATTGAGTTAAGAGGAGCATAGATGGGGTAGATAGGAAAGAGCTTTTCCCCTTGCTGAAGGTGTCAATGACGAGGAAACACAGTTTTAATTAAAAAGGGCAGAAGGTTGAGAGGGGATGCAAGGAAAACATTTTTTCGCCCAGAGGTGCAAATCTGGAACTCGCTGCCGATAAAGGGTAGTAGAGGCAGAAACCCTCATAGCTTTTAAAATATTTAGATGCACATTTGTGATGCCAAAGCATACAAGACTATAGGCTAAGTGCTAGAAAATATGATTAAACTAGTTACATGCTTGTCTTTGACTGGCATATTTGTGATGGGTCAAAGGGCTGTTTTTCTCTGCAGTAGGCCTATGAATCTAGGTCTGGGAGTTAACATTTCAAATCCAGTTTCACCCTTCTTTAGAACTGTGCTTAACTGTCATGCTGGACTCCCCAGAAGTAACCAGACTAGAGTTTCTCCAGCATTCTCTTCACTCGAGTGTCCGGTTCCTAGCATCTGCAGTGTTTTGCTTGTATAAAAGTAGCAAACACTTATGGGGTAAGAAAGCAAGTCTCAGCTTTTTCAAAGTAAGTAGAGAAGGAGGGCAATAAAACACTGCAAATGGCCTAGAGTATGAACTTAATTCTCTCTGTCAGATCTCAAAGTTTTATTTTCTAGAAGCTGGTCTCTGGGTTCTTCTGCAGTGGATCTCTGAAAACATTTGCAAACATTTGAGTTTTGTCAAAAGATTGGCAGAATAAGGGGGAGGGTGAAAACTCAAGTGAGAATAAGGTGGAATCCCTGAAAGGGACAACAGTTCCTTTAAATTAATCAGCTGCTGCAGAGGATGACCTGGGAAGTGTAAAATAAATTCTGGAGCATTCCTGTAATCAGCCTTCTTTGTTGCGTCAGAAGAGAGCCTGTGAAGAGACAGCAAGTGATTTCAGCTTACCTCCAAAAACAATTATCATCAAATGCATCATATTTACTATCAGTTTTTTGCCAAAGATACAGTTGAAGACGGCAACAAATTTAAAACAGCAAATTCTTGTGCATACTGCTGCATTTTTCAGGCCAAAATCAAAGGGACCTCCCTTAAAATTAGTCCCTTCACTTCTTACTAAAGTAAGGTTAATCATTTACTACAAGTATCCAATAATTTGGCTTATGAACAATAAAACCACTGTGCTATAAGAGTTCAATGTCAGTTCAAAATGAGAGGAAATGATCAAATTCTGCTGATATCTCCACCTAACAGTCAAACAATAATCTAACAGTCAAGTGCACAAACTGTACTTAAATCACAATGAGCTGAAATTGTATAACCTGAAACTCCAGATGCCAAGCTGTCAGGCCTTCCAACTGTCAAAGAAAAATATCCAGTAGAAAGACATACGATACAAGGTGGAGCTCACCCTCTGTTGAGATGTGCATGTTCAAACCAATTGGAGGGGAAGAAGGCCACACTATAGCCCACAATCAAGGCATACCATCGTTTAACATAAAGGTCCCTCTGTAAATCCCTGCAAACGTGCCTAAGTCTGTGACATCAAACAATGTTGTCAGTTAGAGATACAGAGAATTTATTACAGAAAACACGGTCACTCAGTGGTTAGCACTATTGCCTCAAAAGGCCAGGAACCTGGGTTCAATTCCACCCTCAGCAAATGTCTACTTGGTGTTTGCACGTTCTCCCTGTGTCTGTGTGGGTTCCCTCTGGGTGCTCTCAGTTTCCTTCAACAGTCCAAAGATGTGCAGGTTAGGTGGTTTGACCATGCTAAATTACCCAATAGTGTCCAGGAAAGTGTAGGTTAGGTGTGCTAGCCATGCGAAATAAAGGGTTACACGGACAAGGTAGGAGGGTGGGCCCGAGTGGGATGTTCTTCAGAAACTTGTTGGGCCGAATGGCCCGTTCCCACGCAGGAATTCTAAAACAAGAATTGAAAAACTACAGTGCTAAGCAAAAACCTGAACACAGCGAAGGAGTGGGTGATTGCACCCTTGAGTTTCTCGATCAATTTGACAATCAAAAATTCTCTCCAACAACAAAGAGAATGCGAATGGTTGTCTGTGCTGACAAAGAGGCTCAGCTATTAAAATTTCAAGACAGCTTAAGTGAAAAATGTTTTAGCTTCTCAGGAAGAGAGACTGGGCCAGAAAGAGTTTGCATGCAGTGATGAATAGCTGGACCGATTCAAGACAAGGCACATCATCTGCTTTAAAATAAACTGTGAAGTTGCAACAGTTGTTATAACAGTAATAGCAGATGATTGGCTGCGAGAGAGACTTGCACAGGTCTGAATAAGCACGCACTAAGAGACACTTCCGACACACGAAACCCGAATGCATTACCTTCTTATCACAGATCACTGTTTAACATTGAAAGATGAAACATGCGACTGTGTCAGTGAAATGGTTTACTCTAATATGAATATCAAAAAGCTGTGGCATCTTGTGATAGGACAAGAAACCACGTTGCTTTGTGAATGAAAAGCTCCTACCCCAAGCAGCACCAGTCGACATAACCTCTAGGATTTTTGATCAGGATAGTGATCAAAATTTATCAATGGAATTTAAAGGAAGGTGATCAATCATTACAAACAAGCGTCCAGCACATTCGACTATCACTGACATTAATAATGCCAGATATTCTTGCTCATGATGAAGATGATATGAAAGACAATGACGGATGCTACAATTGCTAATTACTTCTACCCCAATAACTTGAAATGGTGTACAACTGTGCAAGACGCACAGACTGAGGAAGAGCCAGGTGACTGCAATGATTAGGATAGTTTAATTTACTTCCCAGAGGCTGACATGGAAATTTCAGTAGAGACAATCATGGAAACGTGCACCAACGTGGACAATACCATAGCATACTAGACCTGACCGATGTGGTAACTGTGGATGAAATATGTTCTTCAATCAAGGTGTAGAAAGAGGCCAATAATCCTAAAAAAATTCTGATGAATGCCCACCTCTTTACCTCCCTGAAATCTCAAAGGCTGTAGAGATGGCCTGGGCATTTGCACTACGGCATAAAAACACAAAGGCGGCTGGCTGAAGTGATGGCAGATTGTACCACACACATCTGACAACAACATGCTATGCAGAATAAGTTTATGGAGTTTCTCCAGAGCTATCTCTTGACATTTTTCAATGCTGCTACAATTCCAGCTGATGTTATTCCTGGACAAGTCAGATCCCAGACTGAAATCTGACTTGGTGGACCATGCTTTGTTTTTGTTTTATTTCATGATTTTTGTGAAACACAAACACACTGTGTTACAGATCTAGTTTAAACAAATAAAACAGAACATTATGAAAAACATGATTAAATAACGTGATTTATTCTATTTTCAGAAAACACAATTAGAACATTATATTTTCACTTTTTAAAAAGAAATTTTCCATCTAACCCAACAGCAGTCCTTTCAATACTCAACCACCAGAAAAACATTCTCTATCACATCTTTAGGTCTGACATAACTGTTGGCTTCAATTCATGGTCTTGAGAGTTGGATAGTCTCTTCCTTAACTATTCACACAATGGAGCTAGTTTCTTAGCTTTGAATAATGCCTTCAAAGTTGTAACTTGGTCTGAAGTTTTCAAACTCAAATCCTTACAGAGGTAACGTTTTTCCAAGGCTTTCGAACTAACTCCTTTCTTCAGGAGTGAGCTGCTTCACGTGTCAAGCGTGAAACAGGACATCTCTGAACTGAAACCAGAAGTATTTCAAGTTTTAGACATGTCCGCTAATCAAACCAATTCTTGATCCTTCTCACTGAAAGCAGGTAAACGCTCTTCAATGTTTACCCTGACTGTAAAACCTTCCCTTTGCAAACAAATTACAATTACTAGTCCAGAGGGTGTCCGTCTCATACTGTTTCTTGTAAAAAAAAAAGGCCCATTTCTGAAGCAGAGTCACGACCTGAAACATGAGCTTTCCTGCTCCTCTGATGCTGCCTGGCCTGCTGTGTTCCTCCAGCTCCATGCTATGCTGTCTCTAGAAATACTGACAAGCCAAGTATTAGACCACAGCTCTCCTTCATACACATAGGCCAAAACCCACATGCAACTAGTTTGAAATAAATGGTAGTGATGAATAAATGATATTTAAATATACAAAAACAATGATAAAGAAGATCTATGAAAAAAAGTCTTTTTTTTCCCCAGCACGTTCACACCTTACAATGGTCCACTGGCCTGACCTTGTATAGTGAAACACATTGTCATGTGAGATAATTGCGAAGCCGCAAATATATCTCGTAAGAGAACGTATAACCTCACATTTTTAACAGCAAGAACATTACCATCAATAAATCCCCATTATCAACATCCAAGGGTCGATGAGAATCCCTACTGAATGAGCCACATAAATGCCATGACTATTATAGTAGGTCAGAGGGGAGTACAAGAATAAAGAAGTTTCCTGCGGGTGCACAGATTTTTGATGAGACTATACCTGAAAGTGCTCTGTGTTGCTTTAGTCTCCATTTCTAATGAAGTACATATGTGCCATTGATTGCTGGGTTGAAAAGGTTGTCTTACAATGAGAGGCTGTTAGATCCCTAGAAGACTGAGGTGACCTCAGTGAAGCATAAACAATTCTGAAGGGGTTTGAAAGGTAGACACTCAAACATTACCACTCCCACGTTGCCATATTAAAAACCCAGAAATGCCTCCACCAAACTGAAATGGTTGAAGACAGCAGCTTACTCTCACCTTGCCATGCAATCTCACTATTTTCATTACTGGCAGCCACAACAGCCAGTGACTAAGCACTATTTATACCAAGCAAACCACAGCTACAAATCAACTTACTGCAAAACTAGCACTAAGGCTCCAAAATCACCAGCTGATTTGCCATCATAGTGAGATTTACATCTGCAGAAGAAAAATCAGTACTGGAAAGCCACTCCCAGTGTGCTAGATCAGAGTTCTAATTTTTTTTGTTCAAAACAAATAGATAGCCACTGAGATATAATGGCAATCTCCTGAACAAGTAGTTTCTGATTGTGCCGCTATACAAACAAAAAATGGATACCAACTCATCTGCCATTTAGCAACAAAATTAATGTGAAGACGCCCTCAGAGAGAAAAAGCACATTAAAGTGTCAAAAGCCAACCTGCAGGCTAAATGTACGCAAACAAATTACTAATCTAACAACCATTGCTAATTTTAGGAAAACAGATAGTTTATAAACCACACAAGCAGCGGCAGTATCTCTGAACTGCAAAATTGAATTAACAGTTTCACCAATTTGTGCGCAAATAATAAACTTAATAACTGCAAACATCAAATTTCTACATTCCTAAACCAAACGAAATAGTGACTGTAGAAAATAAACTATTAAGTTCTTAAACTGTACAAAATATTATAAATCTAAAATTTGTTACTCCAAGCAGATCAAGAACCTAGAAAAAAAAGATACTGTTAAAGACAAAGGGAACAGTTATTCTGGAGCAATTTATTCAACAAATCTTAAATCACACTATTCCTTCAGGGAGAGTTATTTCAACAGAACCACTATCAGAATCACAAAGGGATAAAATTCTAATATTCTATTATGAATAATTAGTGTGATATATATATACCTAAGTAAATATTACACTGCAATCCGCAGCTCTCAGATTGACCATTTTACATATTCAGTTATCTCGTTACAAGATAATCAGTAGTACAAGTAAGTCAACTGGAAATTTGTTAGCCATGGCTCAGCTGATAGCACCACGAAAGCACAAGCCTCCAAGTTCAAATCCCACTCCAACCATCACAAAATCACAGCCAGTATTCCAGTGCAGTGCTGAGGGACTGCTGTACTGTTGCAGATGCAATCTCCAAGACGAAAGTTTAAGCTGGCGACTTATCTGCCTGAACAGACAAATGTAAAAGATTCTATGACGCTATTTTGAATAACAGCAAGGGAGTTATCCCTGCTGCCCTGGTCAATATTTATCCCTCAAACAACATGAGGGAAAACAAGAGATCATTTGGTCATTACCACATGGCTGTTTACAGGAGTTTGCGGAGCACAAATTAGCCATACATGTTTTCTACGTTACAAGAGTAACTGTTGCTATCGACACAAATAAAATTTTAAAAGCTGTACAACAGTCCATAATCTAAAATAGAAAATATGAATGCACCAAATTAATTATTTCCTGAAATACAGTTACACTTGTTTGGTGAGCAGAGGTGGCGGATAATTTCCATACAGGCTATTGTCACAAATAACAATGAGATGAATGACTTGCTGGTGGCCAACTGAGGATGTTGGTATGTACGATGAAAGAACTTCCCTTCTTTCCAACGACCGAAAAAGATGCTTCATGCACATTGCAGTATAATCCCTTGTTTAAGAGCACCCACAATAAACTAGCAGCCCCTCAGTATTTTTGCCAACTCATTTTACTTATTTAAATCTCAGCAAGAGCCTTGAATCCACAAGTTTTGGAATCAGAAGCAAGAAATATACTGCCAAGAGAAAATGACACTCAAATCCACAAAACCAATATTTTCTGTCCTGCTCCAAACATTTTTAAAAAGCCCAACCCTCTATAAAGCAGACTGTTCAAGGTTGAATACCATTCCATTCCTGCAGAGTCAGTTTTAATGAAGTTCCACTCCTTTGAACTTTAGTGTGTTGAAATCAAAACCTTCCTTCCATTTACTCACTGTCTAGCCATCTATCAAGAGCTGGACAGAAATTACTTCTGACACAAGACTCAGCAAAACCAGGAGAGGTGGGCCTGTTGGAACCTGTGATTAACCAAGGACTGGTTCCTGAGCGTGGAGAATGTAGTATAATGTATAAACATGCCACGGCATTATTGTATGTATTAAGATCTAGTGGGGAGACGACGGCGTAGTCCTAGGAGTCACTGGACTCTTAATCCAGAGACCTAGATAACGTTCTGGGGACCTGAGTTTGAATCCTGCCACAGGAGATGGTGGAATTTGAATTCAATAAATATCTGCAATTAAGAATCTAATGATGACTGTGAATCCGTTGTCAATTGTCAGGAAAAATCCTTCCAGTTCACTAATGTCCTTTAGGGAAGGAATCTGTCATCCTTACCTGGTCTGGCCCACAGCAAATGTGGGTGACTCTGTACTGCCCTCTACGCAATGAGGGATGGGCAATAAATGCTGCCTGGCCAGGGATGCCCTAATCCCGTGAATGAATAAAGAAATAAAAATTGGGACGGAGCATCTTCTTCTGCAGTAGAATATTATAAGGGAAAAATACTCAGGATGCTGGAAACCTGTACTATAACAGGATGTTGGAGAAACTCAGCAGGTCTGGCAGTATCTGTGATTCATGCTTCATGCTTCAAGCCTGGTAATGACTATTCTTCAGAGCTTCTGCTAAGGCCTGTTCAGTTTCTCTAGCATTCTCTGAACTTGAATTAGTTACTATTGTCGCCTACTAACTTATGTTTGGTTGATGCTGGCTGTAGTTTGTTAAATACAGTCAAACGTCTGAACTTGAAATCAGGTTATACAATCCATTAAATCAATCACTTGGAATTCAAATCTGCTTCTAAATGCTAAAGGCTTCTGAAGGGAATCATAACAGATTGCATTTTTCACCCTCCCTCTCCTTAAGATACCCACGCTTGCCATGATTTGCAATTTTAAATTTCTGCTAGCGCATGCACACTTTTTTCAAACAGCCATCCTCTCTCCATGAAACCAGACAGGAGGTTTTGGCAGGCAATTTCACTCTATTACAACTTAGACCTTTTCTTGTTTAATCCGATTTGCACATATTGAGTAGTATTCAGTAGAAACCAGCTTTTTTTTTCCCTGTCTCTAGTCCAAAGATATTATAACAAGCTTTCGAGCGCCATATAGTTCATGTTTGGCAGAGATTAACTAATTCAGCATGGGGCACAGTCAGTTCATAAAATTTCTTGATCTCATGATGGACCCATTATAACCTAAGTTAACCATAATCTATTGATACATATTTTTCACCATATAAAAAAATAAAAACACTGGGAAACTGAGATATGAGCCTTGATGAAATGTTTGCGCTTTAATTTGTAGCTTGAAATGAATAGCATCATTAGGAAAGTTTCAATAAAACAGAACTTAGATTTTGTCTTAATTTCACAATAAAGGCAGAAACAATATGTACTAGAGTGGAATTAAAACTCACTTGCAAAGGAGAATAGCAAGATCTAATGAAGGAAACCGGAAGAACGGCGGATGTTGTAAATCACAAATAAGAACAGAAATTGCTGAAAAGCTCATCAGCTTTGACAGCATCTGTGCAGAGAAATCAGAGTTAACATTTCAGGTCGAGTGACCCTTCAGAACTGCTTAATGAAGGACCTAGCTCAGGTAGAAAAGTTGGCAATTTGAGCTTGAAAAATCTGCCAATGAGAACGCACGCATGTAACTCTACAACTCCCGTTTCACTAATTTGGTATGCCTTTTGCTTCAGTACCATTTATCGCTGTTTTCAGTTGTTTTTTTTCCCATGCACTAGTCTTTGATCATGCAGTCTAGCGAGGGATTTTTCCAATAACTCACTCTGTTGAAATTGGAGATCTTGGAGATGAACAACTGTTGTATACAATTACACAACAGTTCTCCAAACTCTAAATAATTTGTTGAGTAAACTTTGAGGGCATTCCTAAGAGCCATGAAATTGTGTCGGTTAAATACAAGGCCATTTTTGCTATGAAGTAGTCCATGTAACAATGTTTAAATCAATTATAAGTGACAGTTGTGTTTTGGTCTATGCCATGCATTTGCAAACTCACGCAATTGCTATGCTAACTTGTTATGTTTTTATATTAAGTTTTATTTAATTAATAATGGAGCCACATGCGTTACCTCAAAAACAAAAGAAAATTCATCCTGTTCTCATTTTCCATTCCGGGAAACCATTAACCTTTATAGCTTTCAGATGTCAGCCCTATGCTGACATATTAAAGGGATTGGATAAATTACAGATGCAAGAATAAAGTACAAAACGTAGACAGAGTCAAAAGGAAAGATTTTGGCAAATCCTGGAAAGGCACAAAATGTATGTAAATTTGAAGAAGCAATCTTAATCAAGTATCCAAACATAAGTGCCAAAACTATAGAAAAGAAAAAAACAAGTCGTCACTTATCAAAGCCTAATGATGCCTCAACGTACCTAGATTTCAAGAAATTCACCAGTGCTTTGTAAACATTTTACTCACAGGCAATTCAGTCAAAGAAAAAATTGCTGGACAAGCCAACCTGAGGATTTCTAATGTCTAGCTGTGAAGATGATTCAACACCTCAACAGATAAATGGCACCTCCTACAATGTACACTCCCTCAGCACTTGACTGACATGCCACCTCCGCTGTACGCTTGAAATCAGGAATAGCATTTAAACCATTAAATTTACTATGTAAGTATGTTGAGCAAAACAACCACTTGACCAAGATATTTAAGCAAGTGGAGAAATTAAAGTTAGGTCAATGTGTAGCAGGAACATTAGCCTGTCTTATCATTTGCTCACAAATGGAATTTCAACCGCTTTATACTGCTGAAACCTAAAAACTATTTTAAAACCACATTACAAACGACAATGCTCTTTGGAGGTACTTTTTAAAATAAAGTCAACAAAAGAGCACGCTAGGAAAGGCACAATAGTAAAACATGCACGCTATGTCATGATATGAGCTCAAACCAATGAGAAGGACATCAAGCTTAAGCGTATCTGAAATCTTCTGAACTATTCTTCTACTTGTGGTAATATGAAATTAAAGCCACTTTAGTATTGCTGAAAGTCTGGATTTCCAACACTATCATATAAAACAGGTAGCTCTTTTTTAAAAAATTATTCTTTCATGGAATGCAAATATCATCAGTTAAGACCTGTTGCCCATCCCTAGTTGCTCTTGATGAGTGGCCTGCGAGAGCAGTTAAAAGGTAAGGTAACAAGTCTTGGCAATTTGACAATCAACTCTATTACTGTGGACTTGGAAACATCTAGATCAGACCACCATTTGTAGGGGTGGCAGGCATTTACTGCCTGTGCCTAGTTGTCACTGAGAAGGTGGCAGGGAGCTGCATTGTTGAACCACTGCAATCTGTTTACAATGACATTAAGAAGAAAATTCCATGATTTTGACCCAGTGTCAGGATGGTGAATGGCTTGGAGGGGAACTTGCAGGTGCTGGGTGTTCCCATAAGCGTGCTGCCCAAGTCCTTCTAGATGGAAGTGTCATAGGTTCGTAAGGTGTTGTGAGGAGCCTTAGTGAATTTCTGCAGTACTTCTTGTGAATGATACTCAATGTTGGAGGTTTGGATGGAGCACCAATCAAGTAGACTGCTTTGTCCTGGATGTTGTCAGGCTTCGAGTAGTTTTGGAACTCACTCACCCAAGCAAGTGGGGAGTATTCCATCAAGCTCATGGTTGTCAATCGGCCTATCAAGTCTGTAATGGCTCCCAAAGAGTTATCCGGCAATAGCTATACTCCAACTAATCTACGAAGCCGTCCGAATTCATCACTTTTAAAAACATATCCAGCTCTCTTTTGAAACCTTCTGTGGAATCCGTCTCCACCACTTTTCTACACAGTGCATTTCAAATCCTAACAACTCTGAATAAAGATGTTTCTTATCTCATGTCTAGGCCTCTTGTAGCCACTGTATTGAAATGGCAAATCCAGTTCAGTTTCTGGTTAATGTAAACTCCAGGATGATAATCTGAATATTGAAGGATGGTGGTTAGAATGTCTCTTATTGGAGATGGATGTTGCCTGGCTTTTATGTGGTGTGAATGTTACTTGCTACTTTTCAGCTCAAGCCACTATATCGACAAGTCTTTTTCGATTTGAAAATGGACTGCTTCAGTATGAGATGGCATGAATGATACTGAATATTTTTGAATCTTCAGCAAATATCCCTGCCTTTGACCCTATGATGTCAGGAAGGTCATTGATAAAACAGCTGAAGATGTCTGGGGCTACGACACCCAGAGGAACTCCTGCAGACATGACTTGAAGACAAGATTACTAACAACCACTCTCTTATATGCCAGGTATAACTACAATCAGAGAGCTCCCCAAGTTCCCAGTTTTGGTAAGCTCCTTGATGCTACACACTGTCAAATGCAGCCTTGATTTCAAGGGCAGTCACTCTCATCTCATATGGTGGCAAATTTCCTTCCCTAAAGGCATTAATGAACCACACAATTCATAGCACCACTGATGGTTACAATAATTGATGTTAGTTAAGCAGTCAACATCAGCAAGACTAACTCTTGATACCAGATGTATTAGTTCAATTTAAATTCCATCATATGCATGGTGGGATTTGAAACAATATTCCACAGTGATAGCCTAAGCCTCTAAACTACTAGTCCAAGTCTGCACCAAATCTAATCACAGAATCACATTTCACAAATAGGCTCATTTGCATTTCATCGGTATTGTGAATCTTGCTCACTGTGGTACAGATGAATGAAGTGCTGATGTTGGGGCCACAGAAGTCATGACCTGCTTCAGGCAGGTAGCCTCTCAAGCTGGCTGCACCACTGCTAGCAAAGGCATTTGGTTGCAACTGGTCCTGGTTGCCACAGGCCTCCTTTTTTTTTGGATTCAGAGTGAACTACATTATCCATGGGTGCACAATGTTTATTTATAATAGTCCAACTGGATAGACATGCTCACTTATTCCCCTTCCTCCAATCCTTTCTCTCACTGTACCAGGATGATTCATAGATGCCAATGCATCTAAAGAATTAATGCTGATTCCATTAACCAAATTTTAGTGTGTGCCCCATTACTGTAATGCAGGCACCGTGTTTTCAAAACTGGTATCATTTATACCTTGTATGAAGTCATTGCAAAATTTGTCAACACAAAATGCAAGTGGTCATTGACAAACAACTGGTGCTTCCAACATTAAATTAATTAACAATTTCCACAACATAAATAAAAAAAAAAGAACTTCTGACTTTGGTACAAAATCACTTATCTATTGAAAATCAAAACTAAAACAAAACAAGCCAGCAGAAAAGATTCTGCCAAAGTTTGTGAAATTCAAAAACATTTTATGATTTGTGAACAATGATTTTTTTTTAAATTCAGCACGGCTGCAGGTGGCATTAAGTTTTTGATTGTCTTTTTTGCATTGGAATGATGCTGGGAGTGGTGGCAGAAAATGAATTTACAACATGATCTCACAAATATCAATGAGATGAACAGGCAGGTGACTTGTTTTGGAGAAGTAGTTTAGGAGATAATTGATGGCCAAGATACTGTGATAACTCGACTGCTCTTCTTTGAAAACTGTGACGGGGTCTTCTAATTCATCCATCTGAAGATGGCACCTCTCTCAGTGCATCATTACTGCACAGGAATACTGGCTTAAATTATGAGCTCACATTTTTCCCCCCCTTGTTTGTAAGGATATGAACATTGCTAACAAGGCCAGCATTTCTGAACTGAGGTTTGAATCCTCAAGCTTTTTGGGTGAGTTTGCAATTACTCATTGACATCTATCACAAATAATAGTTAAATAATTCCAAATCTTTGATGAAAACTGCTATCTAAAATATGCTATCAGTGTATTGATTTATTAATGTTAAAATTGCCTTGTGTCGATGCAGCTTTAATCTGGCTCACCAATATCTTTTAGTGAAGGAAATCTGCCATCCTCGCTGGGGTCAGGATGACACGTGGTCTAGCCAGCAACACACTCATCCTGTGAATGAATTTTAAAACAGAAGTACTGTACAGCTTTGGGTTACTTCTTACTTTGGTTAGACCCTCTGCATGTGACTCTTATATCTATCACGTTATTCTAGCCATTTGGATTTTCTCCAGCACCACTTTACTTTCAATTTTTGTAATTATCTCTGTCTCAACTAATCAGATTAAAGGTCATCTCTTCACTTGTTATTGAGCTATTAAGACGTCATTCACACCATCTGACACTTTTGGTCACCTGTAGAGACTTATTATTCAGCCTGTCGACACTCCATTCACACCACCAGTATGATCTTTTGATCTCTCTGCCTGTAAATTCTGTGCCCATGTGCTTCCCTCTCATTTCACCTGATGAAGAAGCAGTGCTGCTGAAAGCATGCGATTTCAAATAAACCTGTCGGACTGTAACCTGGTGTCATGTGACTTCTGACCATGTCCACCCCAGTCCAACATCAGTACCTCCGCATTAAGTGTGGCAAAAGGTAAGAGGTGGTTTTTCGCAAGCATCAGTGCTGCTCACACCATGTTATAAAATGTTTCAGAAGTCCTGGAGAAGGTGTGAAGATTTACATGAATGACATCAGAAATGTAGGGTATACGCATCAGAAAAGTTCTGACAGGCTGGATTATATCTCTCTCGAAAAAGACTGAATAATGGAGGTTTCTAAAATTATGAAAAGTCTTGATCGAATGCACACGGCTCGAATGTTCCCTCTTGTGAGGAAGTGCATACCTAGAGACCAATGATACAAAATAGTCATCAAGAAATTCAACTGGGAATTCAGAAGGAACACTTCCACCCAAAGAATGCTAAAAATGTGGAACTTGTTACCAGAAGTTATAGCTGAAGCTAATAGTATTGTAGTATTTAAGGGGCTGCCATACAAGCAAACAAGGGAAAATAGATGACAAGCCTGACAGCATTAAATAATAAGAGAGAGGAGTTTTGAGTGAAGGAGTAAGTGGCATTGATAGATCGTGCCAAATTGTCCATTTCTGTCCCATATATCCTATACATTTCTATGTGACTGATTTGGTATGGATAATTGCTGAACCAATGCATTATTTAATGAAAAGGAAGGAACGGGAATAAACATTCAATTGAAAGATGTAGAAGAGAAATGTAGGGGCTCAAATATGTAACTCTGAAGTACAACTGTGTTTACATCACAAAAGCTGGTCTAGATCTTGTCAACAGGGGTACACTGTACAAAAGTAAATATGCTAAGTTTATTCAATTAGTCACGACACGTTGCAAGTACTAAATGCAGCTCTGGACAGAAACTATTGTATATTTCGAACGTAATTTGGATATAGAGCACAATTAAGGAAGGGCGGCATGTCTTGGACTGAATTAGCATATGGACAGAATAACCATTAGGCGCCAAACTGCCAAATCCTTTGCTATAAAGATCTCTCACTCTGTGGCTTTTATAGTATTTGGCAGCTTATCCACAAAATTAAAACTGCTGTGGTTTATTTATGCACTTCATTCTAATAATCATCAAAACAGTGCGATTCCAATCAGCTAAAACAACTAGGAAGTGAAAGAATTCGAGTTGTGATTGATTTACAGCTCTGAGAAGTCCGGCTTGTTGTGCTTGTGCGTGTGTCCATGGTAATTCTTTGATGAGCAACTCTTCTGTCAGAATATTCTTCTGAAGATCCACATCACCAGACTACAGCTAACAGAGAAATTGGATAGTGTGACTCCAGTGCTGTGCTGTACCATGAAAGCAAATTTTCATTTTTTAGGAGGGGCAACTAAGGTTGGCTAAGGAGAAGTATATGGAGAGGGGTGCAGTTTATGTGGTTAAAGGCAAAGCTATCAACAATGCTCCTCAGACTCATCCTTCTGTACAAACAGTTCAGAAGGAGACTGCTAGCAGTTATAAGGATGATGAGGGCAAAGTCAAGAATTGACTGAAACATTGATCTTATGTGTAATTCAAAGAAAATGAACTGAAAAACACACTACAGTGCAAACTTCCCCTACATTAAAATGTTTGAGAAATACTACCATGAAAGGTTTATTGTTTCTTTCTCCTTCATACTTGTGGCTCAATGGAGATTTCAGGGTTGGCCAAAAACAAGCTGCAGATATGGTCAAAAGATGCAACCACAACATACAACATGAAGGACACTAATTTTTCTTCTGCCCAAGATGAAATTCTACTTTCACTGTAGTCCATGGGGCAAAACAGTTGACAATAGACTGACTCAAAGATGCATTTGTCAAAAGAAGTGGTTAAAACACGTGCAGGCCATTCACAGTGGTTAATTAAAATCAGTGTTTTGGGGTCAGTTACACTTACACTGCCATGAGCTATTTTGGAACACTTCAGATATGGCATATTGAGCAAACTTGATCTACAAGAAAAAGTCTGAAAGATTCAAGTAACCACAAGAGGTAAAACCTTTTTAAACTGTTTTAGCCACAAGAGTTACGAATGATCCAATTTCTCTGCTAGCTGTAGTCTGATGATGTGGATCTCCAGAAGAATATTCTGACAGAAGAGTTGCTCATCAAAGAATTACCATGGATACCAGCGAGACACCAAAGGTTTGAAACGAAGACAGAGAATGTGGTCAAAATATTCTTCTGAACAGAGTCAATGAACTTTTCATGGAATATTTACAGCATATAAAGCCAAAACATGAAATCACTTGGAATTATCACATGGAAAAATTATTTTAGATTATAATTGTACTGTGTAGGCAATGCTGTCCAGAGGCTATTCAGCACACTGGTACCAGTATAATAATGGACATTAACACTGTCAACTAATGAAGTTTGATGATGCTACATCCTTTATCATGGTTAGCACTGCTGCTTCACAGCGTCATGGACCCAAGTTCGATTCCACCCATGGGTGACTGTCTGTGTAGAGCTTGCACGTTTTCCTGGGGTGCTCCAGTTTCCTCCCACAGTCCAAAGATGTGCAGTGTTGGTGGATTGGCCATATTAATTGCCCGTAGCGTGCCAGGACATTTAGGTTAGGTGGGTTAGACATGGAAAGTGCGGGAGTAGGGGAATGGGTCTGGGTGGGATCCTCTTCAAAGAGCAAAGAAAATTACAGCACACGAACAGGCCCTTCAGCCCTCCAAGCCTGCGCCAATCCAGATCCTCTATCTAAACCCATCACCTATTTTCCAAGGATCTGTATCACTCTGCTCCCTGCCCATTCATGTATCTATCCAGATACATCTTAAGTGATGCTATCATGCCTGCCTCTACCACCTCCGCTGGCAACGCGTTCTCGGCACCCACTACGCTCTGCACAAAAAAACTTTCCCCCGCTCACCTTGAAATCGTGACCCCCTAGTAATTGAGTCCCCCACTCTGGGGAGAGAAAAAAGCTTCTTGCTATCCACCCTGTCTTTACCTCTCATGATTTGGTAGACCTCAATCAGGCCCACCTCCCCGCCGCCCCAACTTCCGTCTTTCTAACGTAAATAATGCTAATCTACTCAACCTCTTTTCATAGATAGTGCCCTCCATACCAGGCAACATCCTGGTGAACGTCCTCTATATCCTCTCCAAAGTACCCACATGCTTTTGGTAATGTGGCGACCAGAATTATACAGAGTACTCCAAATGTAGTCCAACCAAAGTCCTGTACAACTGTAACATGACCTGCCAACTCTTGTACTCAATAACCCGTTTGATTGATGAAAGCATGTCGTACGCCTTCTTGACCACTTATCCATCTGCGTTGCCACCTTCAGGGAACAATGGACCTGAACACCCAGATGTCTCTGAACATCATTTTTCCCCAGGACATTTCCATTTACTGTATAGTTTGCTCGTAAATTAGATCTTCCAAAATGCATTTGACCGGATTGAACGCCATCTGCCATTTATGTGCCCAGCTCTCCAATCTATCTATATTCTATATCTCTGACAGTCCACTTCATTAACTGCTACTCCACCAATCTTCGTGTCATCTGCAAACTTGTTCATCAGACCACCTATACCTTCCTCCAAATCATTTACATATATCACAAACAAGTGGTCCTAGCACAGATCCCTGTGGAACACCACTGGTCACAGGTCTCCAATTTGAGAAATTCCCTTCCACCAATAGTCTCTGACTCCTGTTGCCCAGCCAGTTTCTTAATCCATCTAGCTTGCACACCTGGATCCCACGTAACTTCACTTTCTCCATCAGCCTGCCACGGAGAACGTTATCGAACGCCTTACTGAATGTCTATATATGACATCTATAGCCCTTCCCTTATCTATCAACTTTGTCACTTCCTTAAAGAATTCTATCAAATTGGTATGACATGGCCTTCCCCGTGCAAAACCATGCCACCTGTCACTAATAAGCCCATTTCCTTCCCAATGTAAATAGATCCTATCCCTCAGTATCTTCTCCAGCAGCTTCCCCACCACCGGCGTCAGGTTTACTGGTCTGTAATTATCTGGATTATCCTTGCTAACCTTCTTAAACAAGGGGACAACATTAGCAATTCTCCAGTCCTCCGGGACCTCACCCATGATCAAGGATGCTGCAAAGGTATCTGTTAAGGCCCCAGCTATTTCCTCTCTCACTTCCCTCAAAACCTGGGATAGATCCCTTCCAGACCCGGTGACTCATCCACCCTAATGCCTTTTAGAATACCCAACTTAAGCCCCCTCCTTATGCTGACTTGACCTAGAGTAATCGAACATCTATCTCTAACCTCAACATACATCATGTCCCTCTCCTCAGTGAATATTGACGCAAGTACTCATTAAGAATCTCACTCATTTTCTGACTCCTCGCATAACTTCCCTCCTTTGTCCTTGAGTGCGCCAGTCCTTTCTCTAGTTATCCTCTTGCTCCTTATGTATGAATAAAAGGCTTTGGGATTTTCCTTAACCCTGTTTGCTGAATGATCCCTTTTAGCTCTCTTAATTCCTCGTTTCAGATTGGTCCTGTTTTCCCGATATTCTTCCAAAGCTTCCTCTGTTTTCAGTCACTTAGACCTTATGTATGCTTCTTTTTTCCTCTTTGCTAGTCTCACAATTTCATCTGTCATCCATGGCTCCCTAATCTTGCCCATTTTATCCCTCATTTTCACAGGGACATGTATGTCTTGCACTCTAATCAACCTCTCTTTAAAAACCTCTCACATATCAAACATGGATTTACCCTCAAACAGCTGTTCCCAATCCACATTCTGCAGCTCCTGCTGCATTTTGCTCCAGTTGGCCTTCACCCAATTCAGCACTGTTCCTTTGGGACCACTCTCATCTTTGTCCATCAGTATTCGAAAACTTACAGAATTGTGATCACTGTTCCCAAAGTAATCCCCTACTGAAACTTCAACCACCAGGCTGGGCTCATTCCCCAACAGCAGGTCCAGTATGGCGGAGGGGCAGTGTGAACTTGTTGGATCGAATAGCCTGTTTCCACACTGTAGGGACTCTATAATATACTTTGGATATAATATTACTTGCTCTCACTGCCAGTGATCTGTTAACAATATGACTGTAGTAGTATGTGACAGCTCAAAATGGCCATTACTTAATATATAACGTGGAATACTGAAGTTTACGCCCAACATCAGGCTTCATTGACAACTCAGCAGTTAACATGAAGGAGATGACAAAATTCCACAGGAAGAACAAGCTTTGTTAGACAGTGTATCAAATGAAACTTCCAAACCACTTTTAATAGTGTCAAATATACATATAAAGCATTCACACACAGAATTACGGCATTCTGGTGGCTTCCACGTTTCTGCACTGCTATGAGAAGATGCAAAATGGAAGCCCACATATTACAAAGGGAACAATCACTCTTAGGTTTCTCCTGCCCATCAGTCTGAAACAGTTTTGGTTGAGTCCCAGAATGAAATCCCTTTTTGTGATCAGTGTGGAACACGGGTGGAAGAAAAGACAGGGTGCAGTATCTTGAGAAGAAGCTAACTGCAAAACTTATCGCTTGTAATAAAACATGGTGCTGAGCTGGAGTGTTTTACATGTAAATTTTAAAGTATCAATACTGTTCACTGGTGTGAGCCATTTTTTATACTAACTGGGATATATTATTTTAAACGCTAACCTTACCTTCAATTAGTTTGGTTTGAAAGGGGGCAGTGGCATCTCGAACATTTGATTAAATAATATTACGAGTAGTTGTACATAATATTTGTCAAAATAACCTTATTACCCTTACCTTGTCTCTGGGTTATAGCCTAGTATATAAAAAAATTGGTCCGGTCGTGGCTTAAACTCTCTGGCAGCAAATATGTCAGAAAAATGTATAATATTGCATTTCCCTCTGCAAGGAAAAAAAAGCATTGATGTTACCACAAAATATTTGAAAACCAATTCACATTTCAATCTTTGTAGTTTTATTCAAACAAACCATCACATTAATCTCTCAAACTTGCCTGAGTGCTGCTGCATGGTAGGTGTCTACATAATCCGAAATGAAGAGTTCCCGACTCCTAATTACTGGGTCTGTGATCACAAGCTCACGGCCAGAATCTACAGGAAATGTAATTATTATGTCCATGAATGATTTCCACTTATTTATTTTGAATATTCAGATGGCGGATAAATGTTAAAAATGCTAATATGAGAAAAAACAATATAACTATCTAAGTTGAAGGTTTGTGACAATTTTATGACAGATGGAAGTAATTTGAAAATAAAGAACTTCAACAAAGAAGAACACAAGAACAAAGTCCAATCAGAAGTGATTGTGACGTGGTAGCTTTAAGCCTGAATGAAACCTGTGCTAGAATTCTTCCAGCAATAATATTGTACTATACCTGCCCCTTATAAATGCCCATTTACAATCTTATGTGGCAATTTTGTCACATTTTTTCCCTAATGTTCATTAACTCTACTCTTTTTGCTCTGAGTAGCTCACAAATACAACTGATTCTGAGCAAATTTAATCCTTTACTGAACCTCAATTTTCCATACCTATTTGATTGAAAAAGACAAAATTATCCAATCATACTTTGAAGTTAAGCAACCATAATTATGTTAAATTTGCATTTAAAACGTTCAACATGGTGCCAAAATATATTATCTTGAAGGATTAAAAACTCTTCTCATCAAATATTCCCTTGGTATTAATGTTCAATTTCAAAAATATAATTTACAAGATCATCCTATGGTCACGACAAAATGTATCCAACCTTTACTTTTAAAAAACAGCGACATTCCCAGCAAATATTTCACACTTCCCAATCTCACTTTCCATTCCCTCAATATTGTCCTTGAAATTAATCAATTGGAGGCAAATAACGTTGCCCTCTATGAGAATCTTAGCCAAGGCTGATCTTCATTCAGGGTCAGCTCTTGCAGTCCGTATTTAAACTGGCCTCCATTTATACCGTTAAAGTAAAACGTTAACAACTTGAGAGGCACAACTTCTTCTTTATGTGTACATCTCACCATGTGAAGTTGAGTTCTAAAAATTTTATTCCCACAATATGGGAAGTACAATTAATGGTATGCAGAACAAAGTGGTGACAGTAGCAAATCCAGCCACATCTAGTATCTAAATTAGGCCAGTCACAAAACCTACTTGAGACAATTGCTGTACTTCAAGCTAAGACTGTACCCCAAACCTAATTGGCATAACAGGTTGATAAACATGATAAAGAAGGAGAGTTACTACAGCAAGTATATAACTCCTTTCCAACCCAGTATTTAAGAAGTGCAAGAAATGTTGAATTCACCACTGTATCTAATAATTTAGAATGAACTATAGCAGGAGAGAGAAGTGAAAATCAGGGAAAATCTGTGCAATGGTGACTGTAATATGTTTGATGATGACAAATGAAAAGGACATAAAGCATGATAAAAGATCAGTATGCAAGACTGGAGAATGAAAGTTCTGATAAGTTCACGTAATTGATCCTGAAAAAATGGTCAATACAGGCAAAAAATAATAATGAACAGGAACAGAAAACATTTAAAATGATATTCAAGAGTCCAGAAAAGTAACGAGTCAAAATGGTCAATGAAGATTTAAGGAAGAAATTGAGTGTAAGGATAAATAATGATATGAGAAGATGAAGTGAAATCATGAAATAAAATTATCAAAAAACACGCAATACATGATGCAAAATTGGTCAACAGACAGTGAAGATTATTATTTCAGAGTACAACGGGATCTTGATCAGGCGGGGCAATGGGTTGAGGAGTGGCAGATGGAGTTTAATTTAGATAAATGTGAGGTGTTGCATTTTCATCAGGCAAACCTGGGGAGGACTTGCACAGTTAATGTTTCGGCCTTGGGGACTGCTGCCAAACAAAGAGATCTAGAGGTGCGGGTTTATAGTTCCTTGAAGGTGGAGTTGCAGGTAAATGGGGATGACAGAGGCATTTGATATTCTTGCATTCATTGGTCAGTGCATTGCATATAGGAGCTTGGACATCATGTTGCAGCTGTACAGGATATTGGAGAGGCCACTTTTAGAATATTGCCTTCAATTCTGGTCTCCCTGCTATAGGAAACATGTTGTGAAACTTTAAAGGGGCACAGAAAAGATTTAGATTAGATTACCTACAGAGCGGAAACAGGCCCTTCGGCCCAACAAGTCCACACCGCCCCTTGAAGCATCCCACCCAGACCCATCCCCCCATAACCCACACACCCCTGAACACTATGGGAAATTTGGCATGGCCAATCCACGTAGTCAGCACACCTTTCGAATGTGGGAGGAAACCGAAGCACCCGGAGGAAACCCACGCAGACACGGGGAGAATGTGCAAACACAGACAGTTGCCCGATGTTGGAATCGAACCCGGGTCCCTGTGAGGCTGCAGTGCTAACCACTGAGCCACCGTGCCACCCATTTACAAGGATATTGCTGGGATTGGGGGAGTTTGAGCTGCAGGGGGAAGCCAAATATACTGGGGCTTATTTCTTTCGAGTGTTGGAGGCTGAGGGGTGGCCTTCTGATTTTATAAACCCCTATGAGGGGCATAGTTAGGGTAAATAGACAAGGTCTTTTTCCAAAGGTAGGGTGAGACCAAAACCAGAGGGCATGGGCTTAAGGTAAGAAGGGAAAGATTTAGGAGGGACCTGATGGTGGTGCATATGGAACGAGCTGCCAGAAGTGGCGGCGGCAGTGGGTACAATGACAACATTTAAAGGGCATCTGGATGGCTATATGAATAGGAAGGATTTACAGGGATATGGGCTAAATGCTGGCAAGTGGGACTAGATCAGTTTAGGATATCTGGTTGGCATAGATGAGTTGGAGAAAAGGGTGTGTTTTCATGCTGTATAAATCTATGAGAATAACTGATTTGTTATAGTGGCTGCATTAATACGTGCTGAAAATATTTTTAATGAAGTTGAGATGGAGAAAAGGCCCACTCAGGGACAGGCAGAATAAAGACGCAAGTTGTGATAACAAAATGACTGAAATTTAAAACAATTATTTTGCTTCAGTGCATTCCAGGGAGACAAATCAGGTGAGCATAGCATTACAGGATGATATTAGAAGTGATATAACCTTATTTTAGAATAAAAAGATGAGAAATATTCATTAAAATAATTAAATTCACACCAGATAAAATGTCCTAGGCTGATGGAAATACGTCCACACATTTTAAAAGAATTTTGAGAAATGACATCAGAGGCACAAATAGTTCATTTGAAAAAGCAGAGCCAGAAAACTGATTGACATTTAGCGTCACAACTCTATATAAAAGATGATAACTTGGACAGACGGTCTGTAGACTGGTCAGCTTAACTTCAGAGATAAAAGAGAAAAAAAAACAGGTAAAGAGTAACCATTCAGGGTAGCAGTTGGTTAAAATGGGGGTGTCACAAGAGTCACTTCTGGCACGACGATTATTCATGTGTCATATTAACAATTTGAACTTGTGGAATGAAAACCATAATTTCCAAATTCGTGGATTTCAACAATTGAAGAGTGGGGTCATTACTGAACTTGCAAAATGGGCACATAATTGGAAAATAAATTTCAGAGAAATATAAGGTCTCACAAATTGGTAAGAAATACAAGGATGTCACATGACTTGGAAAATAAGTTATGAGAGACTGAAGATCAAAGGGATCTGGGAGAAAAGATTCCACATATCACACAAAGTAGGTCACCAAGGCCATAAAAAAACAAACCAAGTTCCAGAGTTTATTTCCAGAAGTATTGAACTGGAAAAGAGAAAAGTTATGCTAAACTCATGTTGAACTTTGATTGGACTGAAGGAAAGAGGCGCACTGGAGAGGTTGAAAATAATGAACTCTGCCTTTTTAAAGAGAATAGGTGATTGGTGGGATGACCTGAAACATTAAATTTATGAGAAGTTTTGCTACAGCATTTGCAGGGAATAATAGAACCTATGGTCAACAATCTAGAATAACCAACAAGAAATCAAATAGAACATTCAAAAAGGAAGCTCTTCATGTATACACCCACCGGGTGGGGGGGGGGGGGGGTGGTGCGCGGGTGGGGTGTGTGTGTGTGCGCGCGCGCGCGTGAGAGAGAGAGAGAGAGAGAGAGAAGAGGGAGAGAGAGGGACGAATGTGGCACTTGCTTTCAAAATGACAGACTGAGGCAAATAATACAAACGCATTTAAAATGAGACTAAATAAGCTAATGAGATAAAATGGAACTTAGGTTTTTGCTGATGAAGAAAGATAGAAGGAAGCTTGAGTGGAACATAAATGCTCACAGGAAACTGTTGTGTGGGGGATTCCAAATCTATGTTTAATTGAAGAGTTTACAATGTATCCCCACCCAACCTAGTCTTAAACATCTGTATTCATAAATGCAATGCTCACTAGGGTTTTCTTTCAAAGCTCCTGATTTTTCAAATTTATTGAAGTTACTTTGAAAACATTTTGCTGCTACCAGCATTATGATTTCCAAAAAGGACAACAGACCTCTTTCGGTTGGTGACACTGGTGATGAACTCAACTGCTTCTCATGAAATACTGAGAACTATAGGTGGGCATGGAGTACCAAGTTTTAACTACCTGCTTTGTAAATAAGAATTATGATATCACAATTACAGGTTTATCTGATAGAAACTGATGTGTATTCAGAGGAGGTATTAAGTCCTTCAGATATAGGAGGATAAATAATAGATCCCAAGATATTAAATGGTCTGCAAAAATGACAATGGATCCCACCAAACATGCCAAGTGTCCAAGTTGACTGTTGAGAGCAGACCCCACTAATTTATGCTTTAAAGCAAAATTCTCTGCAACCTAACTTCAAACTATTAATAATGGTTACTTTATACTTTCTAAATTTCATTTTCAGGAGATATCTGATTAATACCGTCAACACGAGTTTCTTTTTGTATACAGCATAACACTTAAACCCTTGCTACCCATGCTAATCAGAAATAGTTAATTTCAGCCATAATACACTACAGGTGTGAAATTATTTTCTATAGATTGACATTACCCAGATTTCCACTGCACCACTTAAGCAAGATGCTTTTTCATTCATTCATACATCATATTTCACACTACAATTAACAAAATTAAAGTGTAGACATTTAGTGAATAATTTACCATTGCTGATCTAAGGACAAAATATCCAAATCTACAAGATCCTATTTGTTATTTGGGGCCTTTATATCTCACATTGATAAAGAAAGCATAAATATATTTATCTTTAGGCATGGCATTTTTCATTTCTCTATTGAAGTCTCTTCCAAATAAAATGGTACAATGGTACATCCACCATGGATAAATTTCTCAAGACCCAGCCTTTCAAGAGATTTTCTTCCTGAAGTGTGCAATTTGCCCTCTATCTCGGAGTAAAATAATTTTTGATCAAGCAAACCAGGTTCCCAAGCTTTTGTGGAAAATTTTTTTAAAACATTTTAAAATTCATTTTCAAAAGTTATTGAAGAAAGTAACAGGGTTAAACAGCTTGGAGTATATATCATTAATGCTACAAATCAAAATTCAAAATATTTAAGCAGAAGGCAATATGTTTTCCTGAATGCTTAGTAAGTAAAGGAATTGCTTAATGCTATATAAAATACAATTTACAATCTGTGTTGAGTCAGTGGATCATAATTAAATTCGAGAATAAGCTTCAACATCTTAGGGTAATGTGAGGTGCTGGAGGAGAGTCACTCCCAGTGTGGACTTTGGATGAGTTCAGATGTGATGTCCTACACAATCATACTGCCAGTTGACAAATCACCTGTCTAAACTCACCTGAAGAATGGCCAAGTGGATGAAATACCCGAGGGCTGTGAGTACCTGTAGAAATGCAGCCCCGTAAGAGTAAGGAAAGAAGAGCAAACATTTATAGGGACAAAACTTTAAAAAGTGATAATAAAGGAAGGTCTGTTAAAATAGAGTACTTACCCATTCGCAAATCCTATCTGCCTAAATTTTAAACCTTTGAACCATAGAAATTAATTGAAGGGCTAAGATTTCAGGTTTCTGCCAAAATTTTCATCAAAGCAGACACCCTCTGCTGATTGTAGGAGGCCCTTATGAAACATGGTCACAAACTGCCATTTATCATTAAGAAGGTTATTCACAGGCCAAATAGAAGAATGCTTCTCTGTCTTTAAAAACACTCAGCCAAGTTTTGTATCATTCACAATAAAATACATCAAAAACTAACATAACTAATCAGATACTACATAAACCAACTTTGCTAAACCATATAATTTATGCAAAGTCAGCCAGATCTCAAAGATCACATTGGTTTGTCTTGCAACCCAAGATAATGCTAGACAGCATAATTTTACATGTGATCCCATCAAAAAAATCAAGTGTGTTTCATGGAATAGGGATATTTTTTTAAAAATCAACTTTTTCAAAAATATTCCATCAAAAGGCATATTTAAGATATTCCAAAATAGAACTAGATGAATTAAAAAATTTTAAAACCGTTAATTAACAAGCTATCCTATATTTAATGATATCTTTAAGTGAAGTTTAATTTCCACATGAATTAAAGTTTAAAATTAACTTGTTGCAATTTCTCCCTATATCCATAAGTTGAGAGCTTTCATTTCTTTTCGAGATGATGCACTTGAGTTCTTCAGTAAAAACACTTCATCAAAGACAAAAACCTTAAATGAAGCACACACACACACCACTGGCCATTATTCTAACACTTGTCATGCCCAAGACACAAAATATAATCAGCCCTTCAGCAGATATAAATTTTGAAACTTCAGAATGTAATGCTTTCAAACATGAATGGCATGCCACAAAGTCACTGATTCACAGGAACATACCACAGTTTATTTAATAAAAGGTTCAGGTGCTAATACTGCAGTTTGGAATTTTTGAACACAATTTTTTAAAAATGCCCTCACTTCCAAATTGCACGAGACAGTAGGATGCTATAGAATCCTCCTTAATTCATATGTTCCAACAAATTGGTATCAAAATGTTTTTCAACATTTAACAGAACAGTACAAACCTTATGTTTTAGCAGAAATAACTTTTGTAGGCTGGGAAAGAAAATTGAACGCTGATATAGGTACAGGGTGTAAAATGTGATTCAAGTAGGTTTTATATCGCCATCTAGCCTTTCAAAGATGAGAAAATGTTCAAACATTTATTAAATAAACAGATTAAATCTATTATTTCAAGACCATTAATTAAGAAAACCAAGCAATAACATTCACCAAATTCCATTCTCAGATGAACATGATGACCTAAATCATTCGGCTCTAGAAAAAATTATGTCTAAGACGCACAGCTATTTGTGGTCAGATTTTGTTTGAAGTAAAGCTCAAGTTGTGCATAACCAAAATCATTGATGCTTCTGAGTAGCACCTGGGTACATCATTGAAATATGACATGATATTTTCTGTAAGAAAACTTTTATCACTATACTCTGCATAGAATATTAGATCTACTGTTTCCAATTAAAAAGTGTTCTGCTAGCGTTCAGTATCTTTGCAAAGGATGTTTTCCACCAGTGCCAAACCTCAAACACAGTCATGAAAATGATTAGGGATCACAGTTCTCCTTCCTGGAGAATCAAACTCAGTACTTTTTATAGGATGATTACTTGACCTTGGAATTGAAACATAATAGAAAATGCTGATAAGACAAGCCAATCCCATCTTGTTTATACACTATTATATTTATATTTTCATGAAGTTTTTACTAGCAAGCTTAATTTGGATCTTGATTCCCATCAATACAATGATACTGTAATGTTTTCATTTGAAATTTTTCCATATCTACAAGAGTAACCAAAACTAGCTGTGTCCATTGATACGATCTTGGCAATTGTTCAGTTTCAGTGGTTCATTCCAGGGACTATGGACAAGTCATTTTAATTTAGGAAAGGCATCTCAGCCATTTCAGCAAAGATACATGGCAACTAATGGCACCCAAGTCTGAAAGATGAGATTAGGTAGTGGGTGGAAAGAAAATGTTAGACCAAAGGACATAACCTTTCAAAAGAAAACAGAATCATAAAGAGGCTCCAAATTTTCCATGGGACACTTTGGCAACGACAAGAGCAGAAACATCAGGCGTGGGGTTAGAACAAAACATTAGAAGAATCTTTTCAGTTCCACTTGAGGATCTATTGCCTCCTTCGGGTAATGTAAAAGTATGTTGGGAAAGAATTTCACTGATCCTCATGCTTCCAGCAGATTCTCAACAGCATCACAGTTCAGAATAACTGTTATCTCCCTGTGCTGGAATTTCTCTGAAATTCAATCCCACGTACTCACTACAGTTGACACTGGGAGTAAAGGGTCAATGAATTTATCCCACAATCTATCATTATGATTCTGATGGCTTATAAATATCTTTGTGAAAATACTGTTAGGACCATAAGATGAACTGGCAACTTCAGTGAGAAAACTAAACAAGACAAAGAGCCAGAACATAATTCAATAAAGAAGCTGCGCAAAATATAAAGCTGTAATTCTGATAACTAATGTTCCAAAGTGAAATGCAGAGGTTGAAAGAAAATTTTGAATGCCCAATACTTTTCAATATCTTCTTCAAACAAAACAGCATGAATATATTTGATGTAAGGTTGAGAACTGAAGGTAAAGAATGTGTGAATTTTTTTTGAAAAAAGCTAAAAAGTAAAAGGCAATGAGTATGGATGGAACGTTTGGAACAGATGGCATGTCTAACACCCAAGGTTCTCTCTCTTCAAGATAACAGGCAACTTATAAAAAAGAATTAGGTTCTACACATGCATGTGGCAGCAGGCTCACCGAAAAATAGTCATTATCCACTGTTTGCTGCAGTGACATGGAGACTAGCTGCAGTAATTTGTCAACATCCAGGTCAATGACACAGAATACGTTAACTAGAGAAAAGCATGATGCATCAATTACATCTTTGTGGAGATGAAATCTCATCTTTACCAGGCAATCTTAAAACTGAGACGCAAACCAGGTAAAGCCATAAAACAGGTCCACTTGCCTGTCAAATAAGATAATCAACACACAGCAGACACTGCTAAGCAATCCCAAAATACAAAAGATTGGATTCAAGCTCTGTAGGCCTTTCACATTGAGTTGTGAACAATTAATAATTAATATGGTGAAGGTGCTACGACTAGCTCCATCCTCAATGATGAGGGTGCCCAGGATGTTAGCGCAAAAGACAAGGCTGAAGCAATTGTGACCGGCTTCAGCCAGAACTGCTGAGTGGATAATCAGTTTCAGTTGCTTCCTCAGGGCCAGAGTCTCTCAGATACCAGCCTACAGCTAATTTGATTCACCTTACGTGATATCAAGAACAGCTGAAGACACTGGATATTACAACTGTTTTAGAACCTGACCAGATTCCAGAAATAGTACTGAAACCTCACGTTCCACAACTAGCTGCAACCCTAGCCAAGTTGTGCCAGTCCAGCTACAGCACTAGCCACTAGCCATCAATGATAATCTTAAATAGAAATCTAATGCAAATCTAACCATCTTTCCCTGGACATTCATAGAACAGTACAGCACAGAACAGGCCCTTCAGCCTATGATGTCGGCACAACATCGTGGGCTGAAGGGCCTGTTCTGTGCTGTACTTTTCTATGTTCTATATTCTATGACCATTGGTGAATCCTACCGTAATCAATATTCTGGGGTTACAACAGAACTAGACTAACCGTATAAATATTGAGGCCATAGAAGCAAAACAGAGGTTACAAGTTCTGTAGTAAGCAACTCACTTCCTATCTTCCATAGGACTCTCCACTATTTAATAGACACAAATCAACACTGTGATGGAGTGCTCCCCAGATACCTGGGCAAATACAGATCGAACAACACTCCAAGCTCATGACAAATGAGGCTGCTTGTCAGCAAACACCCACCATTAACATATCATCACAGCAGTGTGCACCATCTGCAGCAACTCACCAAGGCTCCTTGACAGCACTTTCAAAACCCACAGCCTCTATCACCTAGAAAGAGCAAGATAGCAAGTGCATGGGAACACCACCACTTGCAAGTGATAGAATCATAGAAACTTTACAGTGCAGAAAGAAGCCATTTGGCGCATCAAGTCTGCATCAACCCTCCCACCTAGAACCAGCCCCTTACCCTATCCCCGCATTTACCGTGGTTAATCCATCTGGCCTGCACTTTGGGCAGTCAGAGAATAGCTGAGCACCTGTTGGAAACCCACGCAGACACTGAGGGAATGTGCAAAGTCCATACAGGCAGTCACTCAAAGCTGGAATCAAATCCACATCCTGGCCCTGTGAGGCCACCAAGCAGATAGTGGAATTTGAATTCAATAAAAACCTGGAATTAAGATGGCCTCAAATCCATTGCTAATTGTCAGAAAAACCAATCTGGCTCACTAATTTCCTGGGCTGGCCTAAATGTGTCTCAAGACCCATAGTAATATGGTTGATTCTTAACTGCCTTCTGGGCAATTAGGAATGGGTCATAAATGCAATGCTATTATCCCATGAATGAACAAAATATAATCTACAAAGAATTCTACTATATTGACTAATTACAGATCCAGTTTAGCATTTTGTTACTAACTATAGGTTTTGAAAAGACACTTTTCAGGCTTGTGGGAAAGCAATATCCAAGCACAGAAACTCTTGGTATCCATCGTTCTTTAAGTCTCAAAGGGAGCTATGGTTGGCCCAGCCAATTAGGAGGAAATAAAAGTCTGTATTTTTTATTATGAATATCATTCGGTGGGTCTTGCCATTAACTACATCCAAACTGATCCATCATAGACCCCCTATTCCCCACTCCAAAAAGTAGTAAATTTGCTGTTCATACAGCCTCACTGATAACGCACAGTGCCTTAGACAGCAAGGTACAGTAGAATCACTATCATTTGTGAAAGTCTAAGGGCCCTCTTTAGGCATGGAAGGTAGTCAAGGAAAGATAATGGGAGAGAAAAAAAACTTACTTCATAAAATTTTATTCATGGCAAACTACTCACCATTCTCGTTGTGTCGATCCTGAACCAGATGCTGGTAGACCGAATCTGGTACCTCTGACTGACGATAGTACCACTTGACATTCATTAACAGGTGGTCCCGTTTGCTCTGAAATGTTAAATATCAGCAGATTAAGTAAATAAAATTATAACTCCACAACAAGTATCATTCTTCACTTTCTGTGAACAAAATGGTCTTACAGAACAGAAACAGATCCCACACTCCAACAGATCTGCACTGACAAGACATCCCAATCTGACCTAGCCACATTTGTCAGCATTTGGCCTTTATCCCTCTTCATCCTTCTTAATCCTTCTTATTCATATACCCATCCGGATGCCTTTTAAATGATGTAATCATACCTGCCTCCACCACTTCCTCTGGCACCACCCTCTATCAAAGGGTTACGCTCCCAGGTCCTTAATAAATCTCACCCCTTTCACTTCAAACCTGTGCCATCTAGTTTTGGACTCTCCACTCAAGGAAAAAGACATTGGATACGGTGAATAGCCACGCCCCTCGTGATGTTATAAACCTCTATAAGGTCACCACTCAGCTTCCACGGAAAAAAGCTCCAGTCTGTTCAGCCTCTTCCTATAACTCAAGACCTCCAGCCCTGGCCACATCCTTGTGAATCTTTTCTGCTTCCTCTCAAGTTTAACAACAGCCTCTCATTAGAAGGGTGATTAGAACTGTAAACAGTATTCTAAAAGTGGTCGCATCCATGTCCTTTACAAACCAATAAATACCAAACTCAATAAGGAATTGGCCAAAAGGAATATTCAAGTTATTACTTAAACATTTTTGATGAAGTCAATCTACCAAAAGCAGCAGTGATGATCAAATGGCTGCAAATCATATTACAACCTCCATGTCATCAATAATGATTGATTAGAGAAACAGACTGAATGGTACAGCCTTATAAATAGATGGTGATGGTATAAGTAAATCATAAATCTAACTGCGATGGATCAGTTCTAAACAAGTAAAAGGTAAGTTCACTATAGTCCCAGAGGACCACTGGGCTGCTTTCCCATTACAGAGAGACGGCCGGTGGTGGTTTAGCCTGAGGGTCACCACAACTCAGATGAGGGAAAGATTGATCGGGACAATCCTTTATGGTGACCTCAGCCAGTGTGGGAAGTGAACCCACTGGCATCCCCCTACGTCACATGCAGAGTATCCAGCCAATTTAACTAACCAACCCACATTACAGTTCTGCAAATATCTCAATTTAGAAAATTGAGTTTAGAAGCAAACTTAATTGACATCCTGGGAAGAGTTCAGGGCAGTTCTTAAAACCAGTTACTTCAGCAGAAGGGATTAGTTTGTAAAGTTCCAAAACACAGATTTTGGTTAGAAATCTTACATGGTGTGTTTTTGTTTTAGATTTGGATTTTTCTTTTGTTTTTAACCCAAAACTCAAGTTAGGCATTGGAGAAACAACTGCTTGAACAAGCAGTAATTGAAGTTGAGTTGTCAACAGTTTGAAGCGGCAAGGTAAGCTGATGTAGCTTTTGCTTGCAACAAGCAGTTGATTGCACTGTGAGTTAGCAACCATAACTTAACCACAAAGACATTTTTGCCTGTAAACAACTGTGTAATTGGTTCTCAGGTAAATGAACAACTTGAGACCAGAACAAGTTAGAGTTACAACATTTAAAAGACATTCGGACAGATACACGAACAGAAACAGTCTAGAGGGACACGGACAAAACACAAACAAGTGGGACGAGTTTAGATTAGGACATTTAGTCAACATGACAAGTTAAACCAAAGCGTCTGTTTCCATGCTGCATGGCTCTGAGTTTATCTTTCCTGCAACAGCCATTGTAAGCTGTGACATTTAACTGATAGGTCAGAGATTTTCATAAGAGAGCCAGCCGCCTTGCATCTCGAACCAACCATTCAGAAACATCTGGAAACATCCAGAGAAAAACGAATAAAGCATTGTGTTGGTCATCAGAAGAATCTTGAGCAGCATGTCAGCAAAAGTACCTGGGAAGACAGACAACTGAACTGTCTTTCCAGATTTTTGGCCTCCACTCAACCTATTTTGCTCTGTCTGTCCACCTGTGTACGTAAGGAGGAGTTCATAAGAGAATTAAGAGTTTTAATTAGTGGCATTATGTGCCAACCATTTATGATTGCTTACCTGTAGTTAGTGTTTAATTAGTTTTACTAAATAGTGATTCCTAATCAGTACAGAAATCTGTGTTTTCTCTCCATAGATGCTGCCTGACCTCTTGAGTTTGTCCAGAAATTTCTGTTTTCATTTCTTACAAAAACTTGGCCCATGCTTTCTTCCAATCTGGGTCTGAAAGTCAGATAAATTGGGGACCTCTGCATACTTTAAACATCCCTAACTTTTGTGACAACTCCAGAAATACTGGAATTTGACCTCCTGTGCACTACCCCACCAAGTCAGAAGAATCTGCAGATTTTTAAAACAATGTTTAGGCTTTTAGATTGATGAAAGGTTCTTGCTGACAGACTTGGATAGAACTTACCTAATTTTCTCCATCACTTATGACAGAGAAATTGCAATTGGAGTAAGACTTCATGATACCCATATTCCAATCACTTGGAGATAAAGACCATAAGACATAACAGTAGAAATTAGGCCATTTGGCCCTTTGAGTCTACTCCACCATTCAATCATGGCTGATAAGTTCCTCCACCCCACTCTAAGACCATCAGACATTGGAGGAGGCTAACATTCCATTAGTTTCCTTACAACTTGCTGCACCTACACATTAGCCTTCAGTGATTTATTGACTAGGTCACCTTGGTCTCTTTATAGACCTACACTTTCCAACTTCTCTCATTTATGAAACATTCCACACATTTGTACCTCTTACCAGCGGATAATCTCTCCCATTTCCACATTATATGCCATCTACCAATGTTCCTGCGCAAATCATCCTGAACTTCTTCACATCTTCCTCATAACACACATTTCTGCATAGCTTTAAATCATCAGCAAGTTCATACATATTACATTTGGTCTCCACTTCCAAATCCTTCAATATTGTGAACAAGCTGAGTTCCAAGTACAGATCTGTGCAGTACCTCACCAATTAGAGCCTAGCAATGCATGAACAAGCCATTTACTTCCTCTGTTTCCCGACTGTTAGCCAATGCTTAAATCATACCAGTACATTACCTCCTATCAATCCAGAATTTCCTAGATCACAAATGCAGTGTGTTATTGAACTAGCTACTCCACCAAAACCCATGAGGAAACAAGCCCACAAGCAACTGAAAGTCAAGGTGTAAAGTACTCGCAATCAAAACAAATCAGCTGTTGATGGAAACAGCATCAGGAGACTCGACAACTTGACAATTACAACACGCACGGGTTCCTTCAGCACAAAGTCTCCTATAGTTTGAGTACCAAGGGTCCAACTCTACTGAGGGGCAAAAATGGAGAACCGCTCATCAAGAACCAAGAAGCAGTTAATGTCTGCTGGTGACAGCACTTCGAGAATCTCCTAAATTGAGACACAGTCTTTAATGAAAGTACTCTCACAATCAATCATGGCCCATTGTTATCTCAGCACTCATCCAACCCCCACAAGGTCAAATAATAGTGTGGAGCTGGAGGAACACAGCATGTCATGCAGCATCAGAGGTATAGGAGAGCTGACATTACTGGCCTAAATCCTTCTTCAGGACTGGGCCTTCAGCACAGATGGAATCTCTGAAGTTGTAAAGTAGAGAAGAGAGACTGGATCCATCGTGATAGTCTTCAAGAACAGACACACGTCTGACTGTGCAAATCAGAGAAGGATTTTACTACAATATGCTACGGAAAAGGTCATTGCAAGAATCCTCTTCACCACCCTCTCCCAGTAGCTGGAGAGTTTCCCCCAAGTCTCATGCAGCTTCTGCCTGTCAAGAGACATAAATGGATGTGACTTTCAGTGCACAAGAAATTCAAGAAAAAAAGGGCAGGGAACAGGCACCAACCTCTGTACATGTCCTTCTTTGATCTCACAAAAACCTTCCAACTCTGTCACTATGACACAGAGTGGAATATCCTCGAATGGGGCTGCTTTCTCCACCTGTTTCATGATGCAGTCTGTGATCCTCAAATCACCACAGACCCTTAATAAAAGTGTTACACAGGGTGAAGCAGAGCTGGGTCATCACACCAATGACCTTCTCCATCTCTCACTCTGCTACACTCCACCCCATTCCCATGAAATTCCGATAGCAGCTAGCCACAGGACAACAGGCAAGCTGTTCAATTGTCAACACCACCAGACCCAAGGTGATCCCAACTTCTATCACCAAGCTGCAATATGCAGACACCGCATTCACCAAGGCTAATGACAGAACGGGCCTCAGACTAAACATCTGGAAAACAAAAGCCCCCGCTCCCACCCATCTACCAACAAAATCCCATGAAGTGCCTTTGGACAACATGGATCATTTCCCATCAGACACTGACAATGAAATCCAGCAGTGATGCCAATATGCCAGTGCAGTGTTGACGAACATAATATTTGAAGTCCAAAACCTCAAACGCAGCATCACGCTCATGGTCCACATAGAAACTCTGGTCCCCACTCCTGTTTTGAAAGGGCCATTTACACCTGCACTTCCATTGCAAAATCTTAGAAATACGCTGGCACGATAGGTATACCAACGTGAGCATCTTCTTCCAGGTCAATATCCCCAGCAGCACGTGATTAGCTGCTGTTTGCAGACCACATTGTCCGCATGCTTCACAAAAGACTCCCTAAACAAGGACTCTACTTGGAACTCCGTAATGGTAAGCCATCACTAGGACAGCAGAGGAAATGCTGTGAGGACACAGTGAAAGCCTCCTTAAACCACTGCAACATCCCCAGTGATGTGGTAATCACTTGTCCTAGAATGCACAAAATGGAGAATGAGCATCTGTGACGGCAACAACCACTTCTCGCATCAGTGCGGCAAGCATCAGAAAGAGTACTCAGAATCCAGAGCATCCCGACCAGCCACCTCCTCTAAAGCCACGTGCCCCAATTCTGGCAGAGTCTATAGTTCCAGTATTCAGCCACCACAGAATCCAAATACCCCCAGCGTGAAAGCAAGTCATCCTTAATCCTGACAGGTTGCCAAAGATGACATCTGGTCCCTGGAATTTATCAACTTTCAGCTCCATTAATTTTTCCAGTACCTCTTTTTCTCAATGCTAATTTTCTTCCACTCTTCATTCTCCATAGACATTTGGATCTCTCAGTCTGGAAGATCTCTTAGTATTGTCCACAGTTTAAGTAATCACAAATTAATTATATAAGCTTCTCTGCCATTTTTCTTCTCCCCACTGTAGGTTTTCCTGATTCTGCCTGCAATGGCCCCACATTTGTCTTAGCCAAATGTTTCCTTTTTACATGCCTTTAGAAGCGTTTGCAGTCTCTGTTTGGGTAGGTTGCTTTCATATTCTAATCTCCCTTTTTTTGGAAACAATTTCTTGATCCTCTGTTGTATTCTAAAAATTTTCCAATCCTCAGATTTACTATTTCTGGCAACTTCTATAAGCCTCTTCTTTTAATCTTACACAATCTTTCACTTCACGTGTCAGCCATGGTGATTGACACTTCACAGTATTTTTTTGCATTTTGAAGGAACATATAGTCGATGTGAGTCATATGATAATTCATCAAGACTGTCCATTGACTACGTACAGACATAGCTTCTAATGTAGTTTCCCAATCCACCACAGCCAATTTGTGCCTCTTGCTTTCATAACATCCTTTCCTCAAATGTCACATCTTTGTTTTAGAATGAGCTACCTCACTTTCAATCATAATCTAAAGCTCTACCATATTGTGGTCACTCATCCCTCAAGGTTCTTTTCTGACAAGATTGTTAATTAGCATTTTTGTTGTTACATAATACTAGATTTAAAATAGCACATGCTCTGGTCAGCTCCTCAGAAAAACCATGCCTAACACACTCCTGAAACTTGTCCTAGTCCTCAGGTTGGAGCTGGGTTCAATTACCTATATTTTCTTAATAGGTTAACATGTTTGGGTTTCATTAGACATCCAGCAGGGGTTGTGCTATGGAGAAAAAAACTGAGGAAAATAACTGGCCAAAGGTCAAAGATGGGGAAAGAACAGTTTTACCAAGGTAACAAAAAAAAGTCCAGGTATTCTCTGAGTTTGACAGTGGATTCATACATGGCAATAGAGACAGACTTGCACAAAATCAACAGTGTGGACAGGAAACTAGCAGCAGTGACAAAGAAACGTGTTTCTTACAATTTAGTAACATCTACACTGAAGTTGAAGGTGTGTAGTATAAATTAATGGCATGTTATATAAAAATAAATGACCATCAAGTTGTTTCTGTGAACAGCAAAATATACCACTTTTCCCTAAGTGGTCAGAGTTCAAAATGTTACTTATTAAAATTGGTAAACCATACATTAACAGCAGTAATTTCAAGAATTTAAATCTACACACAGGGACCTGGTTACAGACTTTACTTGAAGCATCAATTAATTTCATACTATAGCCAATCTATAATTATTACTATAATTGACTGTTCTGAATTATCACTATATTGAGAGGTTCGAAGGCAACATGATATTTAATTTTGTTTGCCCTTTTCCAGTTGGCCTTTTTAGTAAAACCATCAAGCTTTACAACTAATTACGTGTTAACAGCGTATATTTAAGAAATTATGTTTTAAGATTAAAAATAAAGTTTCTCAAGGATTGTGGCAATGCCTACACTAATAGTTGTTGGTGCAGAATTTGCCATGGATGCACAAAAATATTTGTGAATATAATGAAATAACCTAGAGCAATGCCATCTTCAGAATTTTATGTCCTTTTCTGAATGAGTTTTGAAGTGCCTTTTGTCACTGCAGGCTTGGAGGGCCAAAGGGGCTGTTCCTGTGCTGTAACTTTCTTTGTTCAATTTTTATTTTGTTCTTTTTTTCGTCTCAATATTAGTTGTTGAGTTTCTTTATCAAACTGCTAAGAAAAACTGCATGATGCAAGTGCTCTTTAGTAAAATCTGTCTGTCAAATCTTTAGTGCCATGCAAATGTTTCAGTCAATGCACATATATTCTGTATGATCAGACCCACAGTAGCATCATCAGCACACCAGTCAGTGGCAGCACTGAGTTAGAAAACTGCAATCTGTGCTTCCACACGCATACAGTATTTTGTTGAAGTTAGCAGCCCTATATACATTCAACACAGGTTTGTAGTAACAAAAAAAGTACCTATAGCTAGCTTGTTTTCTTTTCTTATTTGCAAATAAAGCTCATTGACCCTTTGAGGGGGTCACTGGACCTGAAATGTCAATTCTGTTCCTCTCTTTGTAGATGCTGCCAGACTTGAGTTTCTCCAGCAATTTGTTTTTGTTTCAGATTTCCAGCATCTGCAGTTCTTTGTTTTGCTTTATTTATACATAATGACTTCAACACAGGATTCATTAATCCTGGACTCAAGACCACAAATGGTAGGCAAATCACAAATCCATGCAGGAAATTCAGAAACCAAAATCCAAAGCTCTGCTCAAATCAAATTTGAACCCTTCTTTTGGTAGTGGTGGTGGTATTGGTGGTGATGAGGAGGGGAAGAGACACAAAGGGAGACAGAGAAGATCAAACTTGTTTTCAGCTTTTCAAAAAAGTTTAAAAGTACCTTTAATGGAGTATACATTGAACAGCACTCCACCTGGTTCAACATGGAAAGCCCTTGTCATATGAATGAATTTTAAAAAGGCTTTAACAGAGAGTTGTCAAAACCTTTGCAACAATTGTGATTCGAGCTATTTGCCAGCATGCCACATGCCCGACATAGAAGGTTAGTTTCAGCCAATGAGTTACTCATCATTTATTTTGATTTTCCTTTCAGAGTGACAATTTGAAATATTTACATACTTGTTTCTTTGCAATTAAACTGTGCTGCTCCATATAACCATTCATCCCTGCTAATATGATGCTGTATTTATCTCACAGGTTAACATATAATCAAAATTTTAAGAAATTGCTGCTTCCCAACAACTGTGTCTCTAATGCTTTGCAATCAACTGGATTAAAAATTAAACAATCCCTTTAATAGCTATTTCATTTAGAAGTGTTCAGTCCTTGTCGTTAGATGTCAGCAAGGCTCAAATGAAAGCAAAATTCACCTGCACCTGACCCTTTTTATTCTTCCACAGGTTGTGAACACTGTTCATAAGGACAGTTGCTCTCAAAGGTTGTGGCCAACCATTTTCCTGAGCTGCTACAATCCACGCAGCGCTAGGAAGAGAGTTCCTGGATCTTGATCCAGTAACAATGAAGGAACAATGATTAGTTCCAAGACAGAGTGGTGTGTGGCTTGCTGGGATTCCCACACATCAGCTTATCTGTGCCTTTCTACGTGTAGAGGTCACAGGTTTAGAAAGTGCCATAGAAAGAGCCTTGGTGAATTACTGCAGTGCATTTTATAGACAGTACACATTGCTGCCATTTGTGCATCAGCGATGGAGGGAATGACCACTCAAGTAAGAATCATTGAATCATGCAGCACAGAAACAGACCCTTTGGTTCAAATAGTCTATGCCAACTCAAGTTTTCCATACTAAACTAGTCCCACTTCCCAGCATTTGACCCATATCCCTCTAAACTCTTCCTATACATGTACCTGCCCAAATGTCTCTTAAATATTGTCACTGTATTTACATTTACCACTTCCTCTGGCACTTCATTCCACATACGAATCATGCTTTGTATTAAAAAAATGTCCCTCAGGTCCCTTCTAAATTTTTCTCCTCTCACCTTAAAAATATGCCCCCAGCTTTGAACTCATCCACTCTAGGGTAAAAACCTTTGCTATTCACCTTAACTATGCCCCTCATGATTTTATAAACTTCTATGAAGTCCTCGTCAACCGTCCACCCTTCAATAGAAGAGTCCCAGCCTTTCCAGCCTCTCCTCTCTTCCAGTCCTGGCAACACAGTCCCAGTAAAGCAGAAGTACAAAGGGATCTGGGAGTGTTGGTCCAGGGTTCTCTAAAAGTTAACTTGCAGGTAGAGTCCGTAATTAAGAAAGCAAATGTAATGTTGTCGTTTATCTCAAGAGGGTTGAATATAAAAGCAATGATGTGCTTCTGAGACATTATAAAGCTCTGGTTAGGCCCCATTTATACTGTGTCCAATTTTGGGCCCCACACCTCAGGAAGGACATACCGGCGCTAGAGTGTGTCCAGCGGAGATTCACACGGATGATCCCTGGAATGCTAGCTTTAACATAAGATGAACGGCTAAGGATCCTGGGGCTGTATTCATTAGAGTTTAGAAGGTTGAGGGGGGATCTAACAGACACTTGCAAGATAATGTATGGCTTAGAAAGGGTGGGCACTGGAAAGTTGTTTCCGTTAGGTGGGGAGACTAGGACCCGTGGGCACAGCCTTAGAATTAGAGGGGGTAAATTTAAAACATAAATTAGGAGACACTTCTTCAGCCAGAGAGTGGTGGACCTGTGGAATTCATTGCCACGGAGTGCAGTGAAGGCTGGGATGTTAAATGCCTTCAAGGCAGAGAATGATAAATCCTTGATCTCACAAGGAATCAAGGGCTATGGGGAGAGTGCAGGGAAGGGGAGTTGAAATGCCCATCAGCCATGATTTAAATGGTGGAGTGGGCTCAATGGGCCAAATGGCCTTACTTCCACTCCTACGTCTTATGGTCTTATGGTATAACACCTTGGTTTTTGAACCTTCTCCAATTTAATAATATCCTTTCAAAGCACGGAAAACAGAATTGCATACAGTACACCAGAAAGGGCCTCAATGTCCTGGTCAACCTCAACATAATGTCCAAACTCCTATAATCAATGGTCTGAACAATGAGGTCAAGCATGTCACCCTATCTACCTGTGATACACATTTCAAAGAACAATGTACCCAAACTTCTACGCATCTCTGTTGGACAACACTACCACTAACTGTACAAGTCCTGTCCTTGTTTATTTTACCAAAATGCAATACCTCGCATTTATTCAAATTAAACTCCATCTGCCACTCGTTAGCCTACTGACCCAATTGCTCAAGATCCCTTTGTAATCTTTGATAACCCTCTTCACTGTCATTCACAAACCTTCTAGCCATGTCTCCTAAATTCTCAACCAAATATCATTTATACAAAATGACAAGCAACAGTGGGCCCAGCACCGATTCCTGCAGAACATCACTGGTCACAGCCTTCCAGCCCAATAAAAAGCCTCCACCACCCTAAACCTCCTACCATCATACCAATTTTGTACACAACTGGCAAACACTCCCTGAATCCCATGTATCTAACTTGAATAATTAAGTGGATAGCCTTGTCCTGAATGGCGTCAAGCTTGAGTGTTGTTAGGCAATGAGAAATATTACATCACATTCCTGATTGTGCCTTGAAGAGGATGGACAGATTTTTCGGAGTCAAGAAGCACTCTCCAATGAATCTCTAGTCTGAGTTAGTCTTAGCTGGAGTATTTATATGGCTGATCCAATGCAGCTTCTGCAGAATGCGAACAGTGGAACGTTCAGAGATGTTAATGTCTTTGAATGTCATGGAGAGAAGGCCATTGAACTTAGCTCATTTACCTAATCATGATTAATGACGGCCATATTTGCTTAATTACCAGTCACTACCACACAAAAGGTAATTGTATGAAGTACCTGAGGCCTACTCAGCTTCCAAGACTCTCCTTGTGACTTAAGACTGTCGCAGTTTTTCAGTTAATTCCCAAAAAATATATTTCTTTGGCCCAGCTTTATTTGATTAAGCTTGTGAAATACCTTAAAATGCTTTCACACTTAAGTGGCACTGCTTAAACACAAAATCGTTGTTGAAGATAACAAAGTGTGGAGCTGGATAAACACTGCAGGCCAAGCAGCATCTTAGGAGCACAAAATCTTAGACATTTCGGGCCTAGACCCTTCATCAGAAAAGGGGGATGGGGAGAGGGTCTCCAGCATAAATCAAAGCTTTTCAGAGGCAATGAGCAGAATGGGGGAGGGGGAAGTAGGAAGGAGGAGGAATGGGCTTGTCATAACCAAAGCTGTACCAAATTTTCAACTTTGGTACATTATTGAGTCACATCAAATATTTTCACAACTCATTATTACTGTTTTTAAGAGCATATAATGCAAGTAATGGCTCCGATCATCTTTTAAAAAAGTAAACTGTCCTTTACATGACCTTATCCAGCAAATAATACGATTTAAAAGCCAACAACAAGCAACATAACTATCTGGTATCTTAAGTGCCTTTTCCGATATAGTTCTGTTGCATGTTCTAAGAATTCCTTAGCAAGTTTCCTTTGAATTAGAAAGCTGCAGGCAATTTATCATTACTATGATTTAACGTTAGAGTGTGCAGCCAGCAGCAACTGGAATGGGATCAGGTAACTCAGGAAATTAGCCTTGACAGTTACTGAGAACATTGAAGTCTCGCAAAGTAAAGTGTGCATTGCAAAGGGAGGAGAGAACCATGTATGATTTCTTCTAACATTCCTTAGTTTACAAGTTAGCCATGAAGTCAAGGCAATTAGATGCAACACTTTTGCAAAAAGCTGCATTTAAGGTCAACGCTACGTTTAAGGTCAATGCTGCCACTAGATGGAGCACTCCACATGCATGTGCAGAATTAAAGCGTCTTATTCAAATAAGATATGGCAGGCCGAAATGGAATGCCAAGGAATTGTACAAACTGAACAGTACTGCAACCAGTCCAGTCAAGCACTTTATTGGCCAGCATTAATCAGACCGTTGACTTCAAAGATCAGAGGTAACACATTTTCTCCCCTCATTATTCATTCACAGGATGAGGGTGTCACTGGCCAGGCAGCGTTTATTGCCCATCCCTAATTGCCCAGAGGTCAGTTAAGAGTCAACCACATTTGCTATGGGTCTGGTGTCACATGTAGGCCAGAATGGGCTGGAATGGCAGTTTCCTTCCCTAAAGAGTATTAGTGAACCAGATGGGTTTTTCCTGGCAATCAACAACAGATTCATGGGCATCATTAGATACTTAATTCCAGATATTTGTTGAATTCAATCTTCATCTGCCGTGGCTGGATTCAAACCCTAGAACATTATCTCTGGATTAGCAGTCCAGCAGCAATACCACTCGGCCATTGCCTCCACTTCGAGTTGCAAAGGGTGTCATGGGATATAGGGAGAGAACAAGAGTATGGTGCTGAGGTAGCGAATCAGCAGCAATCATATTGAAAGGACTTGATGGCCCAAAAGGCTTACTGTTGTTTCTACTTTTTTAGGATTTCCCTTCACACTTGCGCGAGGCCATTCTGACAACTCCATGCATGCGTTAAGAGCCCCCAGTGGCCATCGTTAATAGCAAATGTACTGGTAACACACACTCCTTGGTAAAAGTTATTTTGAGGTAGTTTGGAATGGGGTGGGGTGGCATTGAGTTGTCCTGCCACAATTTCCACATTAACACTCCAAGAACAACAAATTAGCATAAATAATTTTGCATTTGGTAGCATTTCATTGTGAAATGGCCATAAGGAGTTACTGAGTGATTACAGTTAGTATTCAGTAAAATTATGATATGTAATATTTAGTTTTCTTCCCATCACCATGTAAATATTATGAAGGATTAAATTTTACAGAACTAGTGTCTATAATAGGACAATTTTGGTTTTGGACGGAAATCATTACATTTTATTTCTTAGTTGGTAAGAATACCACGGTAATATTTTCACTACACCTTGTCCAGGGGTTCAAGGTGCCTTATCAACATCTTGAGAACAATCACAAATAGCCAACAAATACTGGCATTGACAGCAATATCCACATCCTGTGAATGAATTTTAAAAGAGAGCTAGCAACTTAGGAACATTTTCAAAAGCAACCGAAATGTCAATTCAGACTGCATTACAAGATGGAAGAATAACTGGTATAAATATAGTTTTTTTAATCCCAGCATGTGCTTAATTTCTCACAAACATGAAATTACCAAGAATATGAAAGTCTGCTACTTCGGACTCAAAATCACTAGCAACACAGCCTGAATTGCTGAAAGAGTACAAGATGTATTTATAGGCATGACATGACTATATGATGTCTGCACAGCACCCACAATCTTCCCATTTCTGCTTACATGTTGAAGGTATACGATGGAGAGCTCAAGTATCTCAATTCTTGAAAATCAAAGGAGCAAGGGCACTTTGAAGGCTTCAGGTCCTGGGAGAAGCTAGCGCAAGGTTGTTACATGGTGCAACAAAATAAAAATTGGTATGGCTTCCTTCAAAAGTAAGCCATTATCAGAGACTGACAGAAAGCATTAGGAGGGTACATCCTGTGCCAACAACTCTCCAAAACCCAGTCATTTGTGGCATGTTGGCCTATCTACAGCAGAACTATCTGAACACAGACCAGCTATTTGTGATTGTTCTATATGCCGATTGGTGGCTTAGCAGGCACCATAGTGAAGAAAGTAAATACCGTTACCTAAAAAAACTGAAGAAGGTTAAGAGTAAAGATAGTGGGAACTGCTCGAGATAACGAGGTGTAGAGCTGGATGAACACAGCAGGCCAAGCAGCAACAGAGGAACAGGAAACCTGACATTTCGGGTCTGGACCTTTCTTCAGAAAAAACCCATTGAAGAAGGGTCCAGACCCGAAACGTCAGCTTTCCTGCTCCTCTGATGCTGCTTGGCCTGCTCTGTTCATCCAGCTCTACACCTCGTTATCTCAGAAGGAAAGAGCAGGATGTTATTTGGTTTCCAAAAGAGGACCTTGCCTTGGGTGCAGTAACCGCTTCAAATTTATAAACATATGTTTAACAGCCACTTATCCAAACTGCTAAAAAACAAATAAGTGGGACCAGCGTCTCTCGTGACCATGAAGTTAACACATCCACTAGTGTGAATTCTAATTTTGGTATAACTTCCTAAATCAGCACCCCAGCAAGTAGCATAAGGAAATAGAGGTACTAGAAATTATTTAAATAAAACTGAATAAAGATTCACGAGAACAAACCAGTAGGCATAGAACATTCCAATTTCGAAACAGCAAAACAGTGTGCTTGATTTCAACAACTTCTAAAAGTGCATTTAACCTCGCTAAATGTCTCAAGGCACTTAACAACAGCAATGTCAGTAAAACCACCAAACAACATAACGAAACTGGTGCCTAACAGCTTGATCAAAGTGGTAGATTTTCAATAAGTATCTTAAAAGAGAAAAGTTTGGGAAGGATATTCCAATCTTTTGGATAAAGCAGCTGCCAATCATGGTGGTTAAAGACAGAGATATGCATAAGGCCAAATTTGGTTAGGGACAGAGATCTTGAAGACCAGTAGAACTGAAAAACGCTACATAAATAGGCACTAGCAATTTGGAGGGATTTCAAAACAAAAATGAGAATTTTAAAACTGAGGTATTGTTGGACCAGAAATTAATCAAAGTTATAAGCATAGGAGTGAATGAAAATTGTAGTTAGTTAAGAAACAGGAACAAGAACACAAGAATTAGGAACAGAAAAAAGACGTTTACTTCCTTAAACCTGCTGTCATTTAACAAGACCATGGCTAACTTGATCAAGGCCTCTACTTTCCCATCTACCCCTTATTTTTAAATCTTGTCAATCAAGAATCTAACTCAGCCTTAAAAGTGATCAATGATCTGACTCCAATGTTTTCTGGGGACATGAAATCGACAAACTAGCAAGCCTCAGGAAAACACAATTCTCATTGTCAAGCACAAGTTTATAAAGGTCCAAATAAAAGTTATAAAACAAATATATCAAATGGAAATGGGTATGGGTTTCAGCAAAGTTGAGCTGAGAGGCAAAGGCTGATTTGAACTATGGTGGTAATCAGCAGCCTCGACAATGGTGCAGATGTGTGGTTGGAAAGGAATTTCAGATTCAAAAACATAACTGCAAGGTTGCAAAGTCTTACTCAGCTGAAAGCAGTTACTAAGAATGAAAACAGCAACAGGGAGCTAGGCTTCTGCAGAGACAGAGTCTTTGGGAAAAGTTTTTATTTGTCCAATACTGGATAGCAGAAACACTAATGGGATGAATAGCCACCTTCTCTACTGTGACTATTGTGATTCTCTTGAGAATGTTACAGCACCCAGCTCTTTGACGGAAACTACGACTTTTCAGCCTACAGTATGAATGAACAATGAAGAAAGAATGAACAGGAGTTTTTTAAATTAAAAACTGAATTTGGGGTGTAAAGCAATCCAACATGATGTGTAACAATTTAAACTAACTTGTCAATATCAGAAATAATGGGAACTGCAGATGCTGGAGAATCCCAAGATAACAAAGTGTGAAGTTGGACGAACACAGCAGGCTAAGCAGCATCTCAGGAGCACGAAAGCTGACGTTTCAGGCCTAGACCCTTCATTAGAGAGGGGGATGGGGAGAGGGTTCCGAAATAAATAGGAAGAGAGGGGGAGGTGGACAGACTGACCTGTCCCCTCCCTACCTCCCCACCTATACTCTCCTCTCCACCCATCTTCTCCTCTCTTCCATCTTCGATCCGCCATTCCCCTCTCTCCCTATTTATTGCAGAATACTATTCCCATCCCCCTCTCTGAAGAAGGTTCTAGGCCCGAAACGTCAGCTTTTGTGCTCCTGAGATGCTGCTTGGCCTGCTGTGTTCATCCAGCTTCACACTTTGTCAATATCAGTCTGTAATTCTAGTCAAAGTTGACACCAGATGTCAACACAGAATGACACTACAGTTTTTTCTTTAAGTTCTAAAGCAATATTTGTTGTACAGGTTTACCTTTGGGGCTATAATTTATGTGAATGTCACTAAGAAGGATCTGATAGTTGCCTGTGATCCTAACTCTCAGCTACCTGTCTGACTGTTCTGAAACTGTAAACAGATCCAGCATTATCCACTTTGCCTCAACTTACTGGAAAAATGATAGATTTTGCCATTTTAAAATTATTCTGGCAAATATTTCAGAATTAAAAAATAAGTGTTACAGTTTGTCTTTAAATAACTCAATGGGTTAATATGTAAATAGGAAACTATTGTATCAAAATAATACTGGACACAAAGGAAACCATGAACCACAAATATTTCCATATACATTCTACATCATAACAAAACCTAAATTTAACGTTGCAATAGAATTTCATTCATGAAATTATCAGAAAAGTCCAATGATGCAGTGAGGGGAATCAAAACAGAATAAGAGAATGATCAGGGAGAAGGTAGGGTCGATCAGGGATAGCATAGGGAACTTGTGCGTGGAGTCTGAGCAGATAGGGGAAGCCCTAAATGAGTTTTTTGCTTCGGTTTTCACTAAGGAAAGGGACTTTGTTGTGAATGAGAACTTTGAGGAGCAGGAAAACAGGCTTGAACAGATCAAGATTGAGGAAGTTGATGTGCTGGAAATTTTGGCAAACATTAAGATTGATCAGTCCCCAGGGCCAGACCAGATTTATCCTAGGTTGCTCCGGGAAGCGAGAAAGGAGGTTGCTAAGCTGCTGGCGAAGATCTTTGCTTCCTCACTCTCCACGGGAGTCGTACCGGAAGATTGGAGGGAGGCAAACGTTGTTCCTCTTTTCATGAAAGGGAATAGGGAAATCCCTGGAAATTACAGACCAGTCAGTCTTACATCTGTGGTCAGCAAGGTTTTTGAAAGAATTCTGAGGGATAGGATTTATGGCCATTTGGAAAAGCATAGCGTGATTAAAGGGAGTCAGCATGGCTTTGTGAGGGGAAGGTCATGCCTTACAAATCTTATTGAGTTCTTTGAGGAAGTCACGAGACAGGTTGACGAGGGTCAAGCAGTGGATGTGGTGTACATGGACTTCAGCAAGGCATTTGACAAGGTTCCCCACGGCAGGCTCATTCATAAAGTCAGGAGGTATGGGGTACAGGGTGATTTGGCTGTCTGGATTCAGAATTGGTTGGCTGACAGGAGGCAGAGTGTGGTTGTAGATGGTAAGTATTCTGCCTGGAGGTCAGTGCTGAGTGGTGTCCCACAGGGCTCTGCTCTTGGGCCTCTGCTCTTCTCTTTGCAGTTTTTATAAATGACTTGGATGAGGAGGTTGAGGGGTGGGTTAGTATGTTTGCTGATGATACAAAGGTTGGAGGTGCCGTTGATAGTATCGAGGGCTATTGCAGGCTTCAGCGTGACATTGACAGAATGCAGAGCTGGGCTGAGAAATGGCAGATGGAGTTCAACCTGGATAAATGCGAAGTGATGCGTTTTGGAAGGTCGAACTTAAATGCTGAATATAGGATTAAAGGCAGGATTCTCGGCAGTGTGGAGGAACAGCGGGATCTTGGTGTTCAAGTGCACAGCTCCCTCAAAGTTGCCACCCAAGTGGATAAGGTTGTTAAGAAGGCAAATGGTGTTTTGGCTTTCATTAACAGGGGGATCGAGTTTAAGAGCCGCGAGGTTATGCTGCAGCTCTACAAAACCCTGGTGAGACCACACTTGGAATATTGTGTCCGGTTCTGGTCGCCCTATTATAGGAAAGATGTGGAGGCTTTGGAGAGGGTGCAAAGGAGGTTTACCAGGATGCTGCCTGGACTGGAGGGCTTGTCTTACGAGGAGAGGTTGACTGAGCTCGGACTTCTCTCTCTGGAGAGAAGGAGGAAGAGAGGTGACCTGATCGAGGTGTACAAGGTAATGAGAGGCATGGATAGAGTCAATAGCCAGAGACCTTTCCCCAGGGCAGGAGTGACTGCCACGAGGGGTCATAGTTTTAACGTGTTAGGAGGAAGGTATAGAGGAGACGTCAGAGGGGGTTCTTCACCCAGAAAGTTGAGCGCGCATGGAATAGTTTACCAGTGGTGGTCGTGGAAGCGGAGTCACTAGTGCCATTTAAGCAACTATTAGACATGCACATAGACAGCAGTGAATTGAGGGGAAAGTAGGTTAGGTTATTTTGTTTTTGGATTAGGATTATTCCACGGCACAACATCGTGGGCTGAACGGCCTGTACTGTGCCGTACTTTTCTATGTTCTTTGTTCTATGTACTGCCTATTGCCCATTACATGCAGGCTAAAAAAGTACAAACTACAATATTTTTGAGTTGAGGATAATAAAAATAAACAAGCAGATAAGGTCTTAAAATAAAAAGTTTATTTAAACGTGCTTTTATATTTTAGAAACAGATAAAAAGTAAATGAACCTCTCTTTATCAGCTATGTTTTACCATATAAGCTCCACCTTCCTGCTCAGAAAACCCAGAGTTGCACATACCTTTCTAGACATTCACCGTCAAGGCCGGCTAGTTTCACAAAGTAAACTCAGAGTCAGGCATCCGTCAATTCAACAATTGTATGTACACATGAGACAACCTACACACAGCAAAGAACAATAGCATTTCTGTCAAATTGTAAACTCGAAAGGTTGTAGGGAGCAGGGAGACATTACAGGGAGAAGGATTAACTGCACATCACTAACCAGTTTGGTTTAAACGTTCTCACTCGTATTCTGGGTTCACACACTTCCATTTTGGCTATCAACAAACAATATAAGAGAAATAATATTTGCATTGCACTTTGAAACGCTACTTGCAATTTGTTCAAGAGAAGCACATTCACATTGGTATATTTTGTAACATTCTGTCTGACCTCATAACAATGGGGTACTGTAGACGGTCTTATTCAGAAATTACCTTTGTGTTCATCTCCCAAGCACAATCTCGTCACCACCATTCCAACCAGCCAAAAGACCAAACAAATAATATGTTTCCAATCTTTCATTAATATCACCACTGGGGGGATGCAACAACTCCCACTGGTGATGTACCATCTCCAGTTTTGCAGTGAAATAGCAGGTTTTGTATTCCTCTTTGCTAGTGCTAGCACAACAGAAACCACATGGCATGGTATGCAAATCTATATTTTAACTCTGTGGCACAGCATGTCAGCACCAATGACGTGCAACCAAATTTCACAACATTGCTTTTAAATGTTTCTATGGATATGTCTGTTCTGTATTTTCTTACAATGAAATAAGGTATTCTGGACAAGCTTAAGGTCAATGCCACATAATGGTACAAACAGATCATAATTAAGCCATCCCTCCTTTTAAAAAAAATTGGTGTTGGGGACATATTTGAGAATTTTCCTCGAAAGCCTTCATGCCAAGAAATGAAATAGATTTAAAATTAGAATGATTTAAGAGTGAAACTTTGTCCGCACAGTATGAATTTGGTTAAGTACAGATACTCTCAAATGTTAAACCTTTGTGCAAAACCAGTGCTCAAAGCATGCTTTGCTCTTTCAAAAACTTAGCATTAGAAGTAACTTTGAATGCAAATCTTTGGTATTAAATATTTCATGGAGCCTAAACAAACACTATTTACTTTCTTCTGCACTGATGTTTCAGACCTGTTATTACTTAATTTCTAGCAAGACATTAGTAATGATTGATCACTGTATTCTCTTAAGAGCAGCATCTGGGATGAGAAAAATTAAAATTTCTAGTTCAAAATTTGAAAGCTAATTTCACTTAATAGGCAACCTATACAACAGCAGCACTATTGGAATATGACCCATCATAGCTGAATGTCTTCAGTTAATTGACAAATACTCACTTAAGTAATGCGCTCTTGTTGATTTCAATTTCAAAGTAACATTAAATATGCAGCCATTTTCATTGATTAGTTACACCAATGTCAATTCATTAAAAAGAGGTCAGCATTTAGTGGTTTAAAGGTATTTCTTCTCAAATGTAAGCCAAGTTTAAAATACCAAAGTCTCTGACCAGTATGGAGAATTACTTTCCCCAAATATAGTCCCTATACCTTATTCTTCAAGCATGAAATTGAGCCTCCTTGCATTCAATTGAGTTTGGAACAAATAGTAAAATTCATTTTGAAGTCTTACAGCTTCACAATAGAGCCAATTTTTAAGCCAGTTTTTCCTCCTCTAAACTTATCATTTTAATAACAAGAAAGTTCTGAGACCATGCAGCTTTAAATATATTAAAATATTCCCTAGTTGCTGCTCTTTCAAGTCTCCTGTGCTTCCACAGGCATGAGAAAATTTGCAAATTGTTACATGTAGAAACGTACCTGCAACAGGGCTGAGAACACAAATGGAAAATCCAGAAGTGCAAAATCTTTATAATTGATGTCTATTTCAGATGCAATCTTTGGACCAGAGCATCACCTATACATCACTCAGAGAAAAACAAGATAACCAATAGGAGGAAAGCCATTGAATAGAGATTTCCTCCCCTTTCTAGAGGTCTACAACATTGAGTGAGGCATAGATAAGGTGGATAGTCAGAGGCTTTTCCCCAGGGTTGAAGTTTCAGTTACAAGGGGGCACAGGTTCAAGGTGGTAGGGGGAAAGCTTATGGGAGATATGCAAGGGAAGTTTTTCGCACAGAGTATGGTAGGAGCCCAGAACCCACTGCTGGAAGAGATGGTGGAAGCAGGCACACTGATGACATTTAAGAGGCATCGAGATGGTTACACGAATAGGGAGGGAAGAGAAGGACATGGGCCGAATAAAGGTCAGAAGTTCGTTTTTTAGTTTCGTTACAGCATGATGATCAGCACAGGCTTGGTGGGTCGAAAGGCCTGCTCCTGCGCTGTACTTCTCATTTTTCCTTTTGCTCTTTTTGTTCTTTTATTATACCTGCTTCTTCTGCATTCTACAGATTTAAAAACTCTAGCAATTGTACTTTTCTTCACTTTTGTTCAAAGGTTATCAGCCTAAAGTATTAACTCTTTCTCCACAAATGGTGCCTAATTGGATGAGATTTTTTCCTACGAATTTCGGATTTCATCCTTGTATTAGCATTCAGTTCATTGCCAATTTTCTAACAATGCCTATTGTCTAAGAATGCCAACTTTTTAGAAGTTTTGCTCTCCTCTACAATGGGAGTTCAGTTTCATCCTTCAATATTGTTCCCCACCTTTGCTTTCTATTTCCCTTCTTACAACATCGAGGGCCGAAGGGCCTGTACTGTGCTGTAATGTTCTATGTTCTGTTCTATATATTTGATTAGACATCAGAAACAAAAGCTCACCTCCACTGCCACATTTCCGTCATTAAATTAGAAGCCATCTCCAGCTTTAACATCCTGTCTATATCCTTTACACACTATTTGACGGCTTTATCATGCAATCTTGTGTTATGTAATCTCCCTGACCTCCATCCTAAAACAGGCATTCAGTTTTGTTCTTCCTGACCGTGAAACCTCTTCCACTCGCTTAAAACTCTTAAATATCCATTTGACCTGAAACATTAATAGCTTCTTTCCACAGATGCTGAAATGACCCTTTGCGTCTCTCCAGCACCTTTTATTCTAGAGTGAAAATTCACTTTTTGACATAATTGGCACAATTTACTGCTTTATTTTCTCTTTATTTGTCCGAAGCGAGGGCCTTCTTAATGTTTTTTCTATAAATTATTCTTTCTTTCTGCCCCCCAACGGAAATTAGGAAACACTAAAATAGGGGCAGGAATCGTTGCTGGATATTCCAGGGTTTAGATGTTTCAAAAGAAATAAGTCGGGAGGCAGTCAAAGGTGGGGAGTGGCATTGCTATTCAGGGATGGTATCACAGCTGCAGAAAGGGAGGTCATCAAGGAGGGTTTGTCTACCGAGTCAGTATGGGCGGAAGTCAGAAAGAGGAAAGGAGCAGAGATAGTAGGAACTGCAGATGCTGGAGAATCTGAGATAACAAGGTGTGGAGCTGGATGAACACAGCAGGCCAAGCAGCATCAGAGGAGCAGGAAAGCTGACGTTTTGGGCCTAGACCTTTTTTCTGTGCTCTACACCTTGTTATCACAGAAAAGGAGCAGTCTCTTTATTGGGCGTTGTCTCCAGAGCCCCCCCAGTAGCAACAAAGACACTGAGCAACAGATTGGGAAGCAGATTTTGGAAAGGTGCAGACGTAATAGCATTGTTGTCATGGGTGATTTCAACTTCCATTACATTGACTGGAACCTCCTAAGTGCAAATAGTTTGGATGAAGCAGATTTTGTCAGGTGTGTTGAGGAAGGATTTCTTACTCAATATGTAGACAGGCCGACTAGATGGGAGGCCATATTGGATGCGGTGCTTGGCAACGAACCAGGTCAGGTGACAGATCTCTTGGTCAGAATGCATTTTGGTGATCGTGATCACAACTCCCTGGCTTTTAATTTAGTCATGGAGAGGCAGAGGAGCAGGTTGTACAGGAAAGGGGGAATTGCAATGCTATTAGGTAGGAGCTGCAGAGCATAAATTGGGAACATATATTCTCAGGGAAATGAGCAACATAAACATGGAGCTTGTTTAGGGAGCACTTGCCAGGAGAGGTTTGTCTCACTGAGGCAAGGAAAGGATGGTAAGGTGAAGGAACCTTGGAATGACAAAGACATGGAGCATCTTGTCAAGAGGAAGAAGGAAGCTTACTTAAGGTTGAGGAAGCAAGGATCGGACAGAGCTCCAGAGGGTTACAAGGTAGCCAGGAAGGAACTGAAGAATGGATTTCTGAGAGTGAGAATGGGGCATGAGAAAGTTTGGCGGGTCGGATTACGGACAGCTCCAAGGCATTCTGTACTTATGTAAGGAACAAGAGGATGGCCAGAGTGAGGGTAGGCCAATCACGGATAGTGGAAGGAAATTGCACCTGGAGTAGGTGGTAGGGGAGGTCCTTAATGAATACTTTGCTTCAGTATTCACCAGTGAGAGGAACCTTGTAGTTGTGAGGATAGCATGAAACAGGCTGATATGCTCAAACAGGTTAGTGATAAGGAAGGACGACGTGCTAGAAAATTTGAATAACATGGGGATAGATAAGTCCTCTGGGCCAGACAGGATATATCCAAGGTTATATTGGGAAGTGAGGGAAGCAATTGCCGCAACTTTGGCAAAGATCTTTGCATCCTCACTGTCTAATGGAGTCGTGCCAGATGATGAGAGGGTGGCAAATGTTAGGGTTAGGGTTGTTCAAAGAAAGGGAATAGGGATAATCCTGGAAATTACAGACCAGTCAAATCTTACTTCTATGGTGGCCAAATTATCGGAGAGGATTCTGAGATATAGTATCGATCATTATTTGGAAAAGCAATGTTTGTTTAGAAATAGTCAGCATGGCTTTGAGAAGGGCAGGTTATGCCTCACAAGCCTTACTGAATTGAAGATGGGACAATATACACTGGTGAAGGCAGAGCATTGGATGTGGTGTATACGAATTTTACTAAGGCATTTGGTAAGGTTCCCCATGGTTGACTCATTCTGAAAGTAAGGAGGCATGGGATTCAGGGAAATTTGGATACAGAATTAGCTGTCCAATAGAAGACACAGGATGGCCAGTGGTGTTACACGGGGATCTGTTCTGGGACCTCTGCTCTTTGTGGTCTTCGTAAATGACTTGGATGAGGAAGTGGAAGGGTGGGTTCGTAAGTATGCCGATGACATGAAGATTGGTGGAGTTGCAGATTGTGTGGAGGGCTATTGTAGGTTGCAACGGACATTGATAGGATGCAGAGCTGGGCAAAGAAGTAGCAGACGGAACTCAACCCAGAAAAGTGTGAAGTGATTCACTTTGGAAGGTTGAATTTGAATGCAGAATACAGGGTTAATGGAAGGATTCTTGGCAGTGTTGAGCAAACAGAGGGATCTAGGGGTCCACGTCCACAGATTCCTCAAAGTTGCCACCCAAGCTGATAGGGTTGCTGAGGTGGTGTACGGTGAGTTGGCTTTCATTGGCAGGAGGATTGAGTTTAAGTGCTACAAGGTTATGCTGCAGGCCTTATTGTGTTCAGTCTGGTCACCTCATTATAGTAAGGTATGGAAGCTTTAGAGGGGGTGCAGAGGAGATTTACCTGGACGCTGCCTGGACTGGAGGGCAAGTCTTATAAGGAAAAGTTGAGAGCGGTCGGGCTTTTCTCATTGGAGTGAAAAAGGATGAAGGGTGACTTGACAAAGTTGTACAAGATGATAAGAGGCATAGATACTGTGGATAGCCAGAGGCTTCACCCCAAGGCAGAAATGACAATCATGAAGGGGTACAATTTTAAGGTGCTTGGAGGAATGAATAGGGGAGACGTCAGAGGTAGGTCTTTACACAGAGTGGTGGGTGCATGGAATGCACTGCCAGTGGTGGTAGTAGAGTCAAGATACATGAGGGACATTTAAGCGACTCTTGGATAGGCACACACATGATAGTAAAATGAAAGGTAAGTAGGGTTAGTTTGATCTCAAAGTAGGATAATTAGTCGGCACAACATCATGGGCCAAAGGGCCTGTGCTGAGCTGTACTGTTCTGGGTTTATGTTCTAAAAGCATGAAAAATTAATAACATAACCAACTAATGTATCACCCACACCTCTGTTGATGAGTCTCCACTGGACCACCAATCAGCATGGTCCTCTCATACCATATAAATATCGTTTTCAATGCTGTTTTATTGATTACAAACTGTCCAGACGAATGCAGAGTGAAAAGCTTCGAAAAAATGCCCTCTTTGACATAATTATTACAACTATTAAGCATAAATAAAATGAGATTTTCAGGTATTTCCAGTAGAATATAGAGGTTTAACACCGCAGGGCAGCTCATCTGATTTTCTCCTTCGTTCTACCTAATACAACGACAATGGAAGAATACCACTGCCAATAATTTTGCTGACTTCAGTTGTGTCCAAGTCACTTCTACCAAAATAAAAAATACACACTGAAGATATCCTTCTTAACGCACCCAACCATCAATGCTGTCTTTCAAACATTGTCTCAGCCTGTTCCTGCCCCACCGAACTCATCTCCACCTATCTGGGCTCCATTTTCTCCCCTTTGGTCCAGGAACTCCCTACCTACATCCGTGACACCACCCACGCCCTCCACCTCCTCCAGGACTTCCAATTCCCTGGCCCCCCAACAAATCTCCCCTTCCCCCACCGCATCCCAAAACCAGCCCAATTCGTCCCCTCCCCTCACTGCACCAAACAACCAGCCCAGCACTTCCCCTCCACCCACTGCATCCCAAAACCAGTCCAACCTGTCTCTGCCTCCCTAACCTGTTCTTCCTCTCACTCATCCCTTCCTCCCATCCCAAGCCGCACCTCCATCTCCTACCTACTAACCTCATCCCACCTCCTTGACCTGTCCATCTTCCCTGGACTGACCTATCCCCTCCCTACCTCCCCGTCTATACTCTCCTCTCCACCTATCTTCTTTTCTCTCCATCTTCGGTCCGCCTCCCCCTCTCTCCCTATTTATTCCAGAACCCTCACCCCATCCCCCTCTCTGAAGGAGGGTCTAGGCCTGAAACGTCAGCTTTTGTGCTCCTGAGATGCTGCTCGGCCTGCTGTGTTCATCCAGCCTCACATTTTATTATCTTGGATTCTCCAGCATCTGCAGTTCCCAATATCACAGTCAACCATCAGGATTTCACTTTTCTTCCCAAAGACAAGAATATTGGAGCATGTAGTGAGCAAACCAACTTTCAGACAGCTGTATGAAAAAGTAAATGTATTCATGGCTGAGGGTGTATTAATATTCAGACAGTTGGCAAAAAGAGTGCACACCCTTGCCAAGGGTAGTGATGACAGAACTGTTTAGTGGGTACTGATGCCAGTAGTCAAATTTATGCATGGGTTATCGGTTCTAAAACAGAACTTAGAGAGTACTGTACTGGCCTCAATCTTCAAGTTTATATCTCTGTTTAACTTGTTTCAGAAATCCTGCAAAAAAGCATTTACTTCAGTAAATCAGGAAGCTATATAAATTTTTAAGGCAGGCAAAGTACTGAAAATGGCCTTCTAGTATTAAAAATATCTTAGACTTAAAAACAAGGATTCAAACTGAACATTTACAATCAGAAATAAATACAATGCTTCTTTAGTTGATGTTAACTCACCGAAAACGGTCTTAAACTGCTAACAGGAAGTAAATGCAGTTAAGTTTATCATACACTTGAAGAGAATTCATAAAAGAACAACACGGGTTGACAATTGGAGTTTTTTTGTTTGCTCTTGATGTTCTGTGGTATCGGTCAAGTCGACTTGCCAGAATGCAAGAAAAATGCTAATTGCAATTTATCAAGGTCAACTTTCATATCAACACTTAAGTAATTAATGCAAATACAAGGAAAGTTGCGACTAGTTTATATACTAACAGCCTAAAAAGGAAATAAACCTTTTCATATCAGTAGATTTTGAAAAACAGAGGGAAGCATAATTAATGCAAATCCAACAGAAGAACTGTCATAAAATGAAGACATAAATAATAGAAATAAACATTCACCAAAGAAAGAAAAAGGGAGATATCAGGATATCAAGAAGAGAGAGTAGGAGTGCATTTGTCAGAAATAGTACTGGACGAAGCTCAAGTTGGAATGAATTGCCTAATATTTCTTAGTCCCAGCAGAACCAAGCTTACACCACAGAGGTCTTTGAACAGAAAGGGAACAGAAAATCAACCGCAGGCAAGAAATTAATGTCGTATAGTGCATAACATTCTTTGTTCTCATATTACTTTGGATGATACTGTTGACTTCAAACACATCTAATATCAATTTAACCATCGGATAAGATACTTTATTTTAATAAATCACCTCAGAATATTTTATTCACTTTCTTTCTTTGCCTAGATTTAACTACAGAAAACAGCACACTGCAAGAACTTTTGTTGTCACAAGACATTTTGTAAAATGCGAAATCACAGCTGCTCCCAACAAACATTTTAGGTGGAAATCATTTCTACGGTTACTCCCGACAATCTTTTCAGATCAATGATTAACAAAATGGAACAAGTAGCCGCAGATGCTGCTCACACTAGGGTGGGCAGATCCTTTGTTTAGCCAATGCAGTCACAGCTATTGCCTATGCTATTTATATTTAAAATCTCAAATAGCTTTGAAGGCAATTTGGCCATCTGTCAACTGTGCTATTTCTTGGGACTATGAATATTACATTCATCTGACAGGCAGACTCTGGCAGGAACACACTGCACAAACCTATCAGATGTTCAGGAAATGATTTGCTTTCTATGTAAATGTTAGAACCAATCTCTTTTATTTAGATATTACTCCCTGTAGGGAGACTGAAGATACAGTGTCCTTTGCTTTGGCTTGCACATGCTCTGTGTAAAACTTAATGGAAAATAATGCCCCACAACATCTGTGTTACACAGCTTCGTTTGCTCATAAAATTTAAATATTTTAAATATTTAATCAATGTAGGGGCATCACTTGAGCTCATTCCCTTATTTTGCACTGCCACTGGTATTGCTCGCAAGTAGAGTAGAGACACACAAAGTACATATTAAATGCTGCATTATCTTACGTGCAGGTTGCATCAGAAATCATTTATTATTGTCCTCTTTCTCAACTAAAAAATATTAAGTTGGCATCATCTCAATGCTATCACAGCCCTAAAACCTGCCTTCACATGAAGTCAAATAGAATTAGAATTAGGTTTTATTGTCACATGTACTCGAGTACATGAAAAATTCACAATGTCACTATTCACAGGGCCATCTTAAGCGCAAGGTATCTAAGTGCAAAACCATGGGTAAACAGGAGAAAAAAAAGAGATAAATTACATGTTTAACACCACAGTTCTTGTCGATATAAATTAGTAAATAAGAAATAATGAGTTCCAAATTATAGCCTGTTTTTTAGCCAGGGGCCTGCAGTGGATGGTAGTAAAAATCTAAACAAGTCACACAAAAGAACAAGTTAAACTGCTGTGTTCATCCAGCCTCACATTTTATTATCTTGGAGTCTCCAGCATCTGCAGTTCCCATTATCTCAGTTAAACAACAGTACCTTCTTAACCAGAAATGCTTCAGAATTTCTTTCACAGTGCATGATCACTATTCTTCAGTTTTCTTTGTATCAACCAAAAGGTGGCCCTGCATCCAACGTGTCTGTTTTTTCCCTCCCATCCCCCTTCAATTTTCCCACTCATAGGTCTGATTAGATATTTGGACATGGCACAGGAAGAGACATTTTTCATGTGGTGCAGTTTCAGCCATAAAGGAAAAAGGGGCAAGTGGGGCAGGAGATATCCACAGCTGAGCTCAATTCAATCACTTACTACCATGTACATTCATACATTTTCCAACAAAGCAATTAGATGGTGATCAGAAGCAAAACTCCAGCTCAAATGTTCCTCTTCTCGTCCTCAGGCCAACAGTAGAAAATCTTATAGCCACATTTGCTTTGATAAGCTACCTTATTACAAATGAAGGATTTCTTAAAATCAAATCTAGAATTCATGATGGAACAGAATCACAAAACAAAGCTGCCTTTAGAGTCACACAGCTTGGAAACAGATCCTTCAGTCCAACTAGCTCACGCCCGCCATGGGCAAAAACTAAACTAATCCCACCAGTCTGCATTTGGCCCATATCCCCGCAAACCTTTCCTATCCATGTATTTATCCAAATGTCTTTTAAACATTGTAACTGTACCTGCATCCTCCACGTCCTCTGCAGTTCATTCCATACACGAACCACTGTGTAAAAAGATGTCCTTTCTAAATCTTTCTCCTCACACCTTAAAAATATGCCCAAATTTTAAACTCCCCCTACCTTACGGGAATAAAACCTTATGTCTCCCCCTCATGATTTTATACACTCCAAAAGATCACCATCAACCTCCAAAATTTCAGTGAAAAAGTCCCAGCCTATCCAGCTTATTTTGAGAGCTCAAACCTTCCATTCCCGACAACATCCTGGTTTAATAATATCCTTCCTAAAACAACTTAATTTACTGAACAATTTACTTCTCAGCTGCATGCAACAGACCAGACACTGAACATACAAGCAAGTGATTGTAAAACTGAAAATATTGTCCAGCAGTAGATGTAATTCTGTAACTGAATAATATTTGCTAAATAGTTCAGATTGTGGTAAGAATTACACTGACAACCAATTTAAAATTAGTTAGACTTGCAGTATGTGACACAAAGGAGAGCCAGCAAAACTGCAGTCAATGGAAGTAAGAGGGGAAACGCTGTGCTGGTTGGAATCATACATGGTACATAAGATGATTGTACCTGTTGGAGGTCAGCCATCTCAACACCAGGACATCTCTGCAGGATTCCTCAGGGTAGTGTCCTAAGCCCAACCATCTTCAGTTATTTCATCAATGACTTTCCTCCATCTTTAAGTCAGAAGTGAAGATGTTTGCCAACGATTGTGCAATATTAAGCATCATTCGCGACTCCTCAGGTTTTGAAACTGGCCATACCCAACTGCATCAAGACCTAGGCAATATCCAGCCTTGGGCTGACAAGTGGCAAAATATACTCACTCTACACAAATGCCAGACAATGAACATCTCCATTCTGAAAAAATCTAAGCACCACCCTTTGATGCAGTGGCATGGTGGCTCGGTGGTTAACACTGCTGCCCCACAGCGCCAAGGACCTGGGTTCAATTCCACCCTCGGGTGACTGTCTGTGTGGAGTTTGCACATTCTCCCCATGTCTGCGTAGTTCTCTTCAGAGATGCTCTGGCTTCCTCCCAGAGTCCAAAGATGTGCAGGCTAGGTGAATTGATCATGCTAAATTTCCCGCAGTGTTCAAGAATGTGTAGGTTAGGTGGGTCATAGAGGGATGGGTCTGGGTGGGATGCCCCGAGGGTCGGTGTGGACTTGTTGGGCTGAAGGGGCCGTTTCTACACTGTAGGGAAATGCCTCTCTGTCTCCATCTCTGGTAACTACCTCAAAACTGATATCTATTTCAAGCCCACCAACTCCCACAGCTACCTAGATTACACTCCCTCTCACCCACCTTCCTGCAAGAACGCGATCCCCTACTCCCAATTCCTCCACCGCATCTGCTCCCAAGGTGAGGCATTCCGCTCTCAAACATCCCAGGTGTCCTTGTATTTCAAGGACCACAATTTCCCCTCTTCAGTAGTCAAAAACACTATCAACTAAATCTCTTGCATTTCTCGCACCTTTGCCTTCCCACCCCCTTCCCCCAATTAAAACAAAGACAGAATTACTTCCCCTTGTCCTCACGTATCATCCCATTAACCTTTGGATTCAACGCATCATTCTCTGCCACTTCCACCACATGCAATCTGACCCCACTATGAAGGAATATATTTCCCTCCTCACCCTTGCCTGCCTTCCAGAGGGACTGCTCTCTCCATGATTCCCTTGTCCACTCCACACTAGCACCACGACCCCCGGCACTTTCCCCTGCAACTGCAGGAAGTGCTATACCTGCCCCTACACCTCCCCCCTCACTCCCATCCCTGGCCCCAAGAAGACCTTCCACATCAGACAGAAGTCCACCTGCACATCCGCTAATGTGGTCTACTGTATCCTCTGTTCCCAATGTGGCCTCCTCTACATCAGTGAGACCAAGTGGAGGCTCAGAGACCACTTTGTGGAACACTTATGCTCAGTTCAGGACAAACGACAATGCTTCCCAGTTGTGAGCCACTTCAACTCCCCCCTCCCATGCCCTAGATAACATGCCCATCCTGGGCCTCCTCCAGTATCACAACTACGCCATCCGGAAACTGGAGGAGCTGCACCTCATATTCCACCTTGTAAGTTCAAAACCCAATGGTTTCAATGTGGACTTTACTAGCTTCAAACTCTCCCCATCCCCATCCTAAAACCCTCCAACTTCCTTGACCTGTCCATCTTCTCTCCCACCTATCCATTCCTCCCACCTCACTGACCAATCCCCACCACTACCTACCTGCTATCACCATCCCACCTATCTTCCCCAGCCCAAACTCCCCCACCCTCTATTTATCCGAAAGCCTCCTTGCCCCTCCATTTCTGAAGAAAGGTCTTGACCCAAAATGTCACTTGCTTCTCTGCTTCTGCCTGGCCTGCTGTGTTCCTCCACCTCTGAGGTGTGCTACCAACACAGTGTGCTGTGTTATCTCAGGCTCCAGCAACAGTATCAGATTAACCTGAAGATTAATATGGTCAATTTCTATATCCTACCTAAACCCACACAAAAAATAGAACAGCCAGACAAGAAAGCTTAACTGCAGCATATTGTAGGGTTAAAACCCATTTTCATTTACGCTCAGCTATCACATAAGTTTACATGCAACTGTTTAGGGTTTCTCCCATGATCAAGTACTTCTCCCCCCACCCCACCCCCCGGTCGGGAAGGCTGCCTGGAAAGTTGTCGGCCTGAAAATTCCAATGTCCTCAATATTAGTTAGACTGGACCAAAATCAGTTCTCTTCACTTTCCCACTAGTGTTCCTCAAAGATACTAATAGAAACAGCCACCAGGGAGAAAATATTTACTTTGCTAGGTATACACAACATACGAGTGTAACCCTACAGAATTAGATCTTCCTTGGCTAAGTCAAATCAATTATTCAGTGGAGATTGAACAGTTTGAATTATGCAACTACAACAAATATGAGATAAAATTCACAGCTTTCAGTTGGCTAATTGAGCGCTCCCTGGTGCTGCCTGCCTGTTATAAATACATATCACAGCACAACACAAAGATACCACCAGGCTCAGTGAGACTGCACTAACTCTTTCGAAGAGCTATAAAAATTTATCTTTAGCTTTAATAAGGGGCTGAATTCAAAAGTATATCCTGAAAGATAAATGATCTTGCAATTTTTAATCTGAGCCACAAGCAAATTGGCAATGATTAAATATAATTGGAGAGTTAAGTGCACGATTCAAAGATCAGTGTGGAAGAAACTGGTTTTAATCTATGGGACACTGGTACCAGTACTGGGAAAATTAGTAGCTGAACTGCTGGAACAGTCTTCATTTGAACTGTCCTGGGACCAATGTTCTGACAAGTCACATATCTCAGGCACTAAAGAAATGTTTAAACTCAATAGCAGGGGTGCAAGGGTTCAACTTTGGGATGAGATATTAAAGTGAATACAAAAGAAAAGGCAAGGCAGGTGGGTAGCAATAAGGAAAATTACGATCAGAGCTTGGCAGGAAAGGACAATGTGCACAAACATAACAGTGTATCCACAGATATGGAAAGAAGATGCAAGAGTAATAAAAAGAACAGTACCAAAGGTTATAAATCTAAATGTACATCGCACAAACCATTTGTAACAAAAAAGATGAATTGAAAGTACAAATAGAAATAAATATGAATAACCTAATGCCATTGCAGAAAGATGACAAAGACGGAATACTTAAGTGTTCCTCAAAGATACTAATAGAAACAGCCACCAGGGAGAAAATATTTACTTTGCTAGGTATACACAACATACGAGTGTAACCCTACAGAATTAGATCTTCCTTGGCTAAGTCAAATCAAACTTACAGTAATAGGCTATTTAACTCGTAAACAGCAACTGTTTCAAAGTAGGAACATCCACGAAGCACACCCTTAGCAAAGGCAAATTCAGTAAAACATGGGGTGTTTCTCTAATCCAGGAGAAAAGAATACCAAGAGAAAATTCTGGCAGAGGGAGAGAGAACTCCAGCTTTTTGTTGTGGCAGAAAGAGATGTATAACAGCTTCCACAGTCAACTTCAATTATCCCAACAATTGAATGCTAAATTAAAACCCTAGTTCTATGAGAGCATGACTCCATCCATTCAAGTTGCTTCTATTGTCCTTGCTGGATTGTCACTTGCTGGATCGAAAGATATTTAGTGAGGATAGGAAGCAAGGAAATAGTGGAGATGCAGCTCTGTTATATAAAGGATAACTGATACTATGGAAACCAAGATGTAGAATCAGTTTGGGTAGAGAAATAGCAACAGTAAGAAGTTGCTTGTGGAAATAATACATCAGCCCCCTAACATGGTGTATTTATGGGACAGTTTATTACAGCAGCATGTTCTAAAATCAACTTGGAAGCAAGCTATATTAAATTTGGTAATGTGAAATGACAAAATTAATTAATGGCATCATACTGAGGCACTACTAGTCATAATATAATGAAAAATCGCATTAGCTTTGAGACACAATAGTGGATCTAAATCTAGTGTTTTATATTTTAAGAAGGGCGTTATAGAGCATGAAAGCAGAGCTGGCTAAAATTAACTGGAAAATTAGGTTACAGGATGGGTCAGCAGAGATGCAATGGCAAATATTTAAGATAATTTTTCAGAATACCCAAATGTACAGTATTCCAATTTTTTTTTAAAAAATCAAAGGAAGAGTGCTTACCCATTACGAACTAAATTAGTAAAACATTTAATGAAATTGAGAAAGCCCAGTGGTAAATCAGAAGATTAGGAAGAATATAAACAAGATTAATGAGGAGGGAAAAATCAGCTTACAGAAGTAGGCTAGCTAGCAATGTAAAAAGATAGTAACAATTCCTACAGATGCATAAAATGAAAAGGGGACTTGAGCACTGGTGTGCCAGAGAGTGAGTCCTTTCTTTAAAATTCATTCATCAGAGTCGGCACCTCTGGCTGCCCATTCCTAATTGCTGGAAAAGGTAACAATGAGTTGCTTTCTTGAATCTCTGCAATCCTTAAGGGTTTCAGAACATCCATAATTCCATTAAGGACACATTTCCAAGGTTTCGATCCAGCAAGTGACAATCCAGCAAGAACAATAGAAGCAACTTGAATGGATGGAGTCATGCTCTCATAGAACTAGGGTTTTAATTTAGCATTCAATTGTTGGGATAATTGAAGTTGACTGTGGAAGCTGTTATACATCTCTTTCTGCCACAACAAAAAGCTGGAGTTCTCTCTCCCTCTGCCAGAATTTTCTCTTGGTATTCTTTTCTCCTGGATTAGAGAAACACCCCATGTTTTACTGAATTTGCCTTTGCTAAGGGTGTGCTTCGTGGATGTTCCTACTTTGAAACAGTTGCTGTTTACGAGTTAAATAGCCTATTACTGTAAGTTTTCCAATAGAGTTCAAGTTACATCAATTCTTTTCTGTTCATATTTTAACGAGGTACAAGAATTTAAAAAGTGTTCTGTTTAAAGTCAAGTCATGAGACCAATCTAATTACATCTGAAACAAAACACGTTACACTTGCCTTTAAATAAGATAAAAGTTAGCAATGGGCCATCTGCTTTGAATGGAGTTTGGTCTGGTCCACAAAACAAGGCAGGAAAAGGAGGAGAACTTTAGAGTTTAGAAGGAGAAAGGTGGTTAGAGTAAGCAGTGCAAATGTATTCAAAATTTATTTCAGACTACAAACACCTAGCTGAGCCAGAAAGCAACTTCTCGCATCATAGGGCTCTAAGAGAGAAATTTACTTTTTATAAATGATGCAAAGATACCAGTACATAAAGTGACAACCCAATTTTGTTTAAAAAAATCTACACCAAAATTCACATACATAGTTGTAATTTAATAAAATATTGGTCCAAGATATTTTTTAAAAGTTATAGGGTTTGCAAAGGATATTAACATTAAAGTGAGTTAACATGTCGCCTGATAAAAACCTTTTATAAATAAATGTACAATTCTAATACAGATCATAAATATTCAATTGGGCAAAGTATTTGGAACAATTTTTAGCCTATAACATTGATTGAATAAACTAGAAAATTACAATAAGGATGCAATTTATCTACCGTCAACAAGGGTTGATGCCAAATTTGAAAATAGAATGCTTTGATTTTCAAGCTCCTTTACTGCATCTGTGACCTGTGTGATAATACATGCAAAACTGATTTAGAACATGTGCATTAGAGAAGGCAGCAATCCTCTCAAGTGCGTGTAGCAAACATCTCGCACACCCCAAATAACTGCCAGTCATCGTTATCCTTGCATTCAACATGATATCAAGAAACTGAAATGATAAAACCTTCAACATCAAAATGTGTCCACTTCATCTCACAACACCTTGTTCAATTTTATAGGTTTTTTTAAAAAATGTGCAACGTTGTAAAAAATGCTTCTGAGCTGCCCATAAAGCAGATTTAATCAAAAAGCTGCCCAGAATGTAGCAAAAAGACTGATTATCGTTTGTAGATGCATTATTTAACTCCATACATTTTTAATAGTTTTGAAATTGGCCTAGGCAGGCCAACAAAAACAGAATCCTGCAACATTAATACACAAGCCAGTAACTCCTGAATTATTACAGGACTAAAACTGCCAGGTACTGCATTTCTAAAATGGGTCATAAATGTAAGATCAATATTGTACAGTAAATGGGACTTTTCATCATGAAATGGCTTGTGCACTTTGCTCATTCCTATTTATGAGGAGCATAATGTATTGAGTAAACGTGTCTGCAGTAATCCTTACTGGCACCACAAAAGCAATTTTTAAAAAATATTAAGGCTATTTCCATGATAAGTCTGCTGCTAACATAGTGTACTTCATTTCCATTTCTCCTGTACTGGACAACACAATAAAACACATCCTTTAAACAGGTTAGTCTTATCTAAAGGCTGCACTATCGACAAGATATTAGCAAATAGCAACATGCCTCGATTGCTTATCTCCTTGCACAAGCATAGCTACAAAATGCCTGGCTTCATTGAGCGAGGTAATGGAAAACAGGAAATGAGAAGGCTTCCTTAAGCCGCAGATAATCGATCACTACATTCAGTGATGTGTGAGTTGAGCTGTGCTAAGCTGCTTGGGGTATGAAATACATCTGCTTCACTTGACCAAATAACAGGGTCCAACCATCCAGCTATCTCTGGTCATCTTTACCCAGAAGCTCCAAGGTTGTCTTGGCGTATTCTCAACAATTCCACATTTGGACATGAATTATTCTTTGCATCAGTTTATGCTGTCTGCTGAATGCTAATGGAGTGGGAATAATTTCAAAACGATGAATCTAATTATCTAGTTTCAAATCTTGTATTTGCAGATCTAAGCAATGGAGGTGGAGCGGGGGGGGGGGGGGAAGAGTCTCTTTAAATTTAGCAAATAAAATGTGCCTAGGATATTAAGCAGTCAATTATATATATAAAAAAATGTTTAAAGGAAATCAAAGTGGTTCTTCACTGATGGCCAAAGGTCATTGCTTGGCCTCCCTCATTTAATCAATGTGTGGTATCTTTCTGCTCTATTTCACATCCATTTCCTTTGAATTCCATTAACGTCTGTCTATGCACAGTGCCTTGTTTTGCAAAATGTCAAAGATGAGCTACTAAGCAATACATCTCTTACTAAATCACTACATGTTAAACTTAATGACATAGATATGCTCAGTTTTTACTGTATTATCAAAGCAGTGGTTTCAATGATTTCAACATATTAGCATTTTAACAGCTGCAATAAACAGTGTGCATATTAAATTTCATGAGCTCAATGTCAAACACAATCAGCAAACATGTTACCTAACAACTCATGGTATTACAAATACATTAAATTAATGATTAAATATGCATGGATAATTTATTTCTACAAAAAAGAGATATACAGAATAGTAGTATTTTGGAACATTAATATGCAGCTTAATTTTGTTTAAAAAATGCTGGAAAAGATTAACTCATTTTTAGTGCTCACATTATTAGCAACATTTAAGCAGGGCTATGCAGGGCAAAATATAACTTACATTCAATGATACATACCAACAGGAAATAGGAAGAATGAACATACTGGAATGAGATTAATTTATCAGTTTCTCAATAACAGTCTCAATTCATTTTAGTGATAGAACTGTGCATCAAAGTGAAGTTCAACTGGCCTTGCATTATATTATGCTACAATTCTAATCCACAGGTGTAATTTCATTGTCTGATGAATTTGCACAAAGTAATACAAGTCTAAGGTAAGATAATTAATTTTCCTTATTCAAAAGATAAAATTAACAGAGGCCTACTCCAAAATGAAGAATGCAATGAAATGTCAATGAATTACTGTTTTTAAAAAATGCATATATTAAGTCAAAAAGTATGATAAGAAAATTCGTAAAACTAATTGATGGATTGAGTGCTCAAAACAGAAAGGAACTTTGTGACAGTGAAATTAATTTTAATGAGCAAATAATTATTACAGGATTACTGCAATTTCTATCTACTTTTACTGAATAATCTGTATTTAGCTTTATCCCACAATTCCCACTTTTTTGGAACTGTTTTGGACTTCTCCATTCCATAAATTTTACCTAGCTGGAGATGTGCTCCCAAAATTTCTGCTCACGCCACTCACCAACTGTGCAAGCTGACTAACAATTTTTAACCATCACCTTCTGTGTCAGTTAGTACTTCGTCTCCCTTTAAAAATTCTTTGCACTGTAATTCTGAAATATGTGTATTTTAAGATCAGTAACTCATCATCTAGGCAATTAATCCTTACCACTCTGGGATGTAGCAGCCTTGCACTCAACATACTGCCATATCAGGTCATGCTGTGTTAAAATTACTTTGCAATCTGTATCACTGAAAGCATATATGCAAGTGTCACACTGGTTCAGTGCTAATATTGTTACTTCTATGTAATATGTTCAAATACCACTCTCAAGGGCTTGAGTGCACAAAACTTGGGCTGAGACTTATGTAATAAGGAGGTAAAACATAATCAGACATATCATTTTGTGGTTAAGTTTGTTACGGTGGATTTCAAAGATCCCAGAGCATTATTTAAAGGTCAGCAAGTGGTCCTGGTATCTCATTAGATATTATTCCTCAACTAACATTACAAACATTAATTCAGTCATTCTAGATAACAAAGTGTGAAGCTGGATGAGCACAGCAGACCAAGCAGCGTCTCAGGAGCACTAAAGCTGACGTTTTGGGCCTAGACCCTCAGTCATTCTGTTGTTTGCAATTTTTACACAACTCTTTCCTGCAATGTGGACCTTGCTGTCTAGATCAGCCCCCACCCCCCACCACCCCCACCCCCTCCCCAGCCAACTATAATTACCATGAAAGAAACAGTGGTGAGCTAACTCCTTGAACAGTAAAGCCTGCCTGGCCATTTCAGAAGGCAATTGAGTTGACCAAAGTGCTATGGTCTGGAGTCATATGTAGGCTTGACCAGGTGAGGACAGGAGATTTCCTCCCTGAAGGGCATAACTGAACCAGATGGTGATAGTTTCATACAGTATACAGAACATTGAACATACAAGAGTAAACAAAACGACAGACCCAGTGGTCCACCATATCTGTACCAACCATGATGCTATTAATCAAATTAGCAAATAATTCCAGGTGATTTTAGAATTATTTATGCACACAAGGTGTTTGCCATATTTGCAAAACTAGTTATTCCTTAATTCATGGTTTGGTATGTCCTGAAGACATAAGAAGGTGCAAGATCCTCATCACTTGCAATATTCAAACACTAATTTATGGAAGAACAGAATGCAAACAAACATAATGAACTTAAGAGTCAGCTTTATTTTGCCTCTAAAATTTAAGATACAATGTAGTGTCCATTCTTAAAATATAACTTTGCCCATAGTTAGGCACAATGATCAGGACCTTCTTCTTTAGTGGCAAAGTTGCTGAGGATATTGGAAGGTTGGGACAGTCAATGACCACAGGAAATGAAATTAACTGTTCAAGTTTACTGGTAAGCTATTGTAGGGGATCCACGCTATTCATTGTCCCAATATTCATTACTTTGAATGTATGTCTCTTTTTGTTTAAGAAGGGAATACATTATGGTGTCCAATCAGCTGTTTCGTACATACACTGTCATTTTGGTGTATTGCCAAAAAGTCAAACATTAATTCTTTATGGGAAATAAATCCCCATGTTTTGTTCTTTTGCTTGTTTTTGGATGTCCCTGAAATATCTGTCCTATGAATATTGAGGATCCCCAGAATTGCAAAAGCTACCTGGGCCAAGTAGACAGTTCCTGTGCTGGTGTAGGAATTGGGAATGCACGTGGGAATGAATATTCTAGCTTCCACTATCAATGAAACAATACCATCCTACACTTAATTCTCCTTTTCATTATTGAATTAGCCCTGGAATACAACAGTCTCCCTTCCCTTAGGAGGGGAGGACAATAGTCTAGTGGTATTATAATCAATTGTTGGGGGATAAAACCACATCTGGTTCACTTATGCCTTCAGGGAAGGAAATCTGCCATCCTTACCCAGTGTGGCCAACATGTGACTCCAGACCCACAGCAATGCAATTGATTCTAAATTGTCTCTGGGCAATTAGGAATGGGCAAATATGTTGTTCTAAGCAACAACATCCACTCTCGTGAATAAATGTTAAAAGATACAATTTCAAACTTCTTCTCAATTACCCTCTGAAATGGCTTAGCGAGCCATTCTGTTGTAACAACTGCTACCAAATTTCAATAAAACTGAAACCTGGCATTGGCCTAAGCACTGGAAATGATAATCGCAAAAATAGCCCTGTCAACCCCACGAAGTCTTGCTCACTAACCTCTGAGGGCTTGTGCCAAATTGGAAGAGTGATCTCACAGACTCGACAAATAACATTCTGACCAAGTCATGCTCATGGAATCATTTCCATGAGACAGTACCTAAGAAAGCACCATCATCCCTAAAACATATCCTGTCCCAGTGGCAGGACAGACCAAGCAGAAATAGCAGTGGTCCTCAAACTAAGAGTCCTCCATGGTGACTCCAGACACTCTGAAATCTTAAGGCATCCAGTCAATATGGGAAATATTCCTACTGATTATCACATACTGTCCTCCCTGAGCCAGTAATTCTGTGATCCTTCAAGTTGAAGAAAACTTTCAGAAAGCACTGAAAGTGGCAAGGATACAATACTCTGGGTGGGTTACTTCAATGGTCACAATCAAGTGTGGCTTGGCAGCAGCATGACTGATCAAGCTGTTCAGGCTTTAAAAAACATTGTTGCTCAACTGGTCTGCGGCAGGTGGTGAGGGAGCCACAAAATTGAGCAACATATTTGGCCTCATCCAGGTACATGTGCAGCCAGCAGATTGGTGTGGCCATGATAGTATCAGTAAGAGTGACCACCAGTAAGTCCTTATGGAGATGAAGTCCTGCCTTCACATTGATAATACACTTCACTGTGTCATCTGGCACTATTACCATGCTAAATGGGGCAGACCATGAACAGAACTAGCTACTCAAGACAGGGCATCCATGAGGCACTATGGAAATCAACAGAAGAAATATACTCTAAGTATATGACTTGATAGAGGTGGGTAGTTTGATCTTAGTAGGATAATAGGTTGGCACAACTTCATGGGCCTGTACTATCCTTTGTTCTAGCACAATCTGCAGCCTCAAACTCAGCATATCTCCCACTCTGTTATTACTATCGACCCAGGGGATCGACCCTAGTTCTTTGCAGTATCCATGAATGCATGCAAGGAGCCAACAGCACCAGGCATATCTAAAAATGAGGTACCTACCCAATGAACCTCCAAAAGAAACTAGTTGCATGCCATACAATGTAAGTAGCTAGTGATAGACAGATCATAACTAAGCTTGTAGCTCTGCCACATCCAGTCATGAATAGTGGTAAACAATTATCCCCCCATTCTCAAAACCAAGTACATCAGTGCAAAAAATACGCCTGAAGCATTCATAACAGTTTTCAGCCAGAACTATCAAGCAGATAGCCATCATACGGTCAGAAGTGATTATGTTCATTGAGTTTGCACAAATGTTCTTCATCATTCATGGCTCTTCAGATTCTAAAGCAGTCCACATCCAAACTCAACAACAGCTGGTCAATATCCCGACTTGTGCTGAAAAACGGCAAATAACATTTACTCCATAAAAATACCAAGTAATGACCATCTTTGAAATGATAGAACTAACGACCACCCTTTGACATGCAATGGCATGACCATTACTGAATCACCCACTATCAACACTTTGGGGGTTACCACTGACCAGAAACTGAACTGGACTCACTATATAAAGCGGCAACAAGATCAAGTAAAAGGTTAAGAATACTACAGCAAGTAACTTATTTCCAGGCTCTCCAAAGGCTATCCAACATCTAAAAAGGCATAATTCAGGTGTGTGATGGAATGCTCCCACTTGCCCAGATGAGTGCAGCTCCAACAACACTCAACACTCCGCATAATTCAGGACAAAGCAGCATGCTTGAATGGCATTGCAGACATAAATATTCAGTCACCTCACCACTGACACTCAGTATCAACCACATGAAATACATTGCTGTTCCTTCACAATGGCTGGATCAAAATCCTGGAATTCCCTCAGGGCACTGTTGGTCAACCTATAACATACTTATTTCAGCAGTTCAAGAAGGCAGCTAATCAACACCTTTTCAAGGGTAACCAGGGACAACAATAAATGCTGGTCTAGTCAGTGAGGCCCACATCCCATGAATGAATTGAAAAGCAGGAGGAGTGGCAGATAGTTTAATTTGAATAAATAGGAGGTAAGGGCAGGACTTACACAGTTAATGGTATGGCCCTAGGTAGTGCTGTCGAACAAAGAGATTTAATGATCAGGCACACAGCTCTTTGAAAGTGGTGTCACAGGTAGGTTCAGCGGTTCACATGGGTGCATGGTTCTGAGAGGCAGCAAAGTTCAATTCTACCGTCAGGCAACTGTCCATGTGGAGTCAGCACATTCTCCCTGTGTCTGTGTGGATTTCCATGGGTGCTCAGGTTTCCTTCCATAGTCCAAAGATGCGCAAATCAGGGGACTGGCCATGCTAAATTTCCCATAGCGTTCAGGTTAGGTGAATGATAGTAAGAGCTGCCAATGCTGGAGTCAGAGATAACACAGTGTGGAGTTGGAGGAAAACAGCAGGCAGGGAGCATCAGAGGAGCAGGAAAGCTGACATGTCATGTCAGGACCCTCCTGCAGAAAATGTTAGGTGAATTAGCCATAAGAAATGCAGGGTTACAGGAATGGGGGATAATGTCTGGGTAGGATGCTCTTCTGAGGGTTGGCGTGGACCTGCTGGGCCAAATGGTTTGTTTCCACACTGTAGGCATTAGAAAGATATCTAAAGATTCTAGGGTGAATAAGAAGGCATTAAAAGACACTTGCCTTCACTGCTCAGACTATTGAGTAAAGGAGTTGGGATATCATGTATCTACAGGACGTTGATGAGGCCAATTTTGGAGTTCTGGTTGCCCTGCGACAGGATGTTTCAGTTATAAGGAGAGGCTGGATAGGCTGGGACTTTTCCACTACAGCGGAAGAGGTAGAGGGGTGAATATATAGAGGTTTATAAAATCATGTAAGGCTTTCCCCTAGTGTGGGGGAGCTCAAAACAATGGCTTATACTTTTAAGGTCAGAAAAGAACGATTTAAAAGGAACCCGAGGGGCAGCCTTTCCTGCACATGGATTGGTTTGTGTGGAATGAACTGCCAAATGTAGTAGATGTAGGCATAGTTATAACATTTACAAGACATTTGGACAGGTACATGTAAAGGAAAGGTTTTAAAGGGACATGGCCAAACACAGACAAGTGGGACTAGTCTAGTTTGGAAAACCTGGTCGAGACAGACCTGTTGAACTGAAGGGTCTGTTTCTGTACGATTCTATAACTCTAGTCAAGTTTCCATTCTTCCTTACAAATGGAATCAGGTTTTCAGATCAGGAAAGCAATTTCATTTTAGCAAAGGACAGGTTAGTTTTGTGAAGTCTCAAAGCTGTGAGAATTTGTGGACATGTTTTCAAGCTGTTTCAACTGAAGACAGGTTTAGGCCATCAGATTTGGAAAGCAGTCTTAAAACTGTTTCAGTAGTTCAGGAAGAAAAACTGCAAACAGTCAGTTAAATAGAAATTAGAGAGCTAAGATAGGAGTGATATTTCTTTAGGATTAAATATCCAGAAAATACATCACGAGGAAAGTAGTTGTTGAAGCTATGTTTTTGCTATTTATGTTAAGATTGTTTCCTACATACATTCACTTACAGGGGTGTTTTTCTCCTAGAGTGAGATAAACTGATGCTCTTCTGTTAAAGAAAGTCAGTCTCTTGTTCAATGACGAACCACCACTGCAACCATCTGCAGAAGTCAAACTAATGATCTAATGAAGATAACAAAGTGTGGAGCTGGATGAACACAGCAGGCCAAGCAGCATCTCAGGAGCACAAAAGCTAACGTTTCGGGCCTAGACCCTTCATCAGAGAGGGGGATGGGGAGAGGGTTCTGGAATAAATAGCGAGGGGGGGGGGGGGGGGGGAGGCGGACCAAAGATGGAGAGAAAAGAAGATAGGTGGAGAGAGTATAGGTGGGGAGGTAGGGAGGGGATAGGATAGGTCAGTCCATGGAAGAGGGGCAGGTCAAGGAGGCGGGATGAGGTTAGTAGGTAGGAAATGGAGGTGCGGCTTGAGATGGGAGGAAGGGATGGGTGAGAGGAAGAACAGGTTAAGGAGGCAGGGACAGGCTGGGCTGGTTTTGGGATGCAGTGGGGGAAGGGGAGATTTTGAAGCTTGTGAAGTCCACATTGATACCATTGGGCTGCAGGGTTCCCAAGCGGAATATGAGTTGCTGTTCCTGCAACCTTCGGGTGGCATCATTGTGGCTCTGCAGGAGGCCCATGATGGACATGTCGTCTGAGGAATGGGAGGGGGAGTTAAAATGGTTCGTGACTGGGAGGTGCAGTTGTTTATTGTGAATCGAGCGGAGGTGTACTGCAAAGCGGTCCCCAAGCCTCCGTTTGGTTTCCCCAATGTAGAAGGCGGCACACCCGGTACAGTGGATACAGTATACCACATTGGCAGATGTGCAGGTGAACATCTGCTTAATATGCAAAGTCATCTTGGGGCCTGGGATGGGGGTGAGGGAGGTGGTGTGGGGGCCTCAATGATGCCACCCGAAGGTTGCAGGAACAGCAACTCATTTTCCGCTTGGGAACCCTGCAGCCCAATGGCATCAATGTGGACTTCACAAGCTTCAAAATCTCCCCTTCCCCCACTGCATCCCTAAACAAGCCCAGCTCACCCCCTCCCTCCACTGCATCCCAAAACCAGCACAGCCTGTCCCCGCCTCCCTAACCTGTTCTTCCTCTCACCCATCCCTTCCTCCCACCTCAAGCCGCATCTCCATTTCCCACCTACCAACCTCATCCCGCGTCCTTGACCTGTCCATCCTCCCCTGACTGACCAATCCCCTCCCCACCTATACTCTCCTCTCCACCTATCTTCATTTCTCTCCATCTTCGGTCCGCCTCCCCCTCTCTCCCTATTTATTCCAGAACCCTCTCCCCATCCCCCTCTCTGAAGGAGGGTCGAGGCCCTAAACGTCAGCTTTTGTGCTCCTGAGATGCTGCTTGGCCTGCGGTGCTCATCCAGCTTCACACTTTGTTGTCTTGGATTCTCTAGCATCTGCAGTTCCCATTATTTCTAATGATCTAACGAGCCAAGTTTCACTTTGGAATTGGACTTACTCAGTATGACAATTAGCTGGGATCATAACCCCTTAAATCAACCAGCTCAGAAGCATTATGACACACCTAAGTCAGATTGAACTTGAACCCAGGCCTGAGAGTTTCAACTATAGGAAGAGGCTGAGGTATGACCTTATAGAGGTTTATAAAATCATGAGGTGCCCGCATATGGCAAACAGCCACAATCTTTTCCCAGGATAGGGGAGTCTGAAACTAGAAGGCATAGGTTTAAGGCGAGGGGGGAAAGATTTAAAAGGGACGCAAGGTGCAATTTTTTTCCAGAGGGTGGCACGAGGAATACAATAAGCTGCTCGAAGAAGTGGTGAAGATCAGTACAATTACAACAGTTAAAAGGCATCTGAATGGGTACATGAATAGCAAAGTGTTCAAGAGGGACATGGGCCAACTACCCACAAATGGAACTAGATTAATTGGAAATAACTAGTTGGCACGGATGAGTAAGGCGAAAGGGTCTGTTTAATAAGTGAATTTAAATATCAGAAACTGCGGTGGCATGAGATACAATCTGGCTGTGATAAATTAGGGAATGCTTCTTAAAAGGACGACAGTGGACAGGCAACAGCAAAGATTTAAAGAGTGCACGAGGTCTGCAACAATTCTTCATTCTCCTCTGGCATGTAAATAAAACCGGAAATGTGGCTAACCAAGGCTAACAAGGGAAATTGGATCCAATGAAAGAACATAAAAGTTGGTCCAAAAATAAATTTGAGGATGAAGCAATTTAAATTTTAATAAACAAGGACAAAGAAAAATTAAGTAAGGGACAAACAGACTAGGAGAGTGGGGAATAGACAGACTGATTGTAAAAGCTTCTATAGGGATGTGAAAAGAAAAAGAATAGTTCAGATAAATATAGGTCCTTCATGCCCAAAAACAGGGCAAGTTATAATGGGGGAGTAGAGAGATGGCAGACCAGTTAAATACATATTTTAGTTCTGTCTTCAAAATTGTTGGAGAACACAGGCGAGTGGGAGGAACCGACGGAAATGAGTATTAGTTAGTAGGGAAATGGCGTTGAAGAACTTTATGCGATTAAAAGCTGATAACTTATGCACAGTTTTGATCCCCTTATTTGAAGTAAGACATAATGGCATTGGAGGCAGTTCAGAGGAGGTTTACCAGATTGATCCCAGAGATGATTGGTTTCTTGTACAAAGGAAGATTGAACAGTATAGGCCTGTACTCTCTGGAATTTAGCTGAATGAAGGGAGATCAAATTGAGGTTTTCAAGATGATAAACGGTATAGATAAAATTGATGAAGAGTGGAAGCTTCCTCTTGTAGGGCATTCGAGGATAGGAGTCATAGACTTAGGATAAGGGGTAGCAAATTTAAAACAGAGATGAAGAGAAAGTACATCTGCTAAAGGGTTGTGAATCTGTCAAATTCGTGACCCCGAAGAGCAGTGGATGCTGGGACAGTAAGCAAATTTAAAGAGTTAGATTTTTAACTGGTAATGGGCTGAAGGGTTATGGGGAGAGGGCAGGAAAATGGGGGTGAGCAGCAAATCAGCCATAATTAAATGGTGAAGATTGATTCTATGGGCCAAATGGCCTAATTCTGCCTTCATATCTTATGAATAAACGAATGTATAAATCTCAAGGGCACAATAATCCACATCCCAAGAGCATTAAAGGAGGTAACCCTAAAGATAGGGGTGCATTGGTGGTCAACTTTCAAGATTCTACAGGCTTTGGAACAGTTCTTATGGATTGGAGGGTAACTAATGTAAGGAGGTAGAGCAAAAACTGGGAATGAGAGACCAGTTGTGGAGAAGTGCAAAATTCCATTAAAATAAGATTTAACAGCAGAGCATCTGGAAAACAGAATGGACAGAGTCAGCATGGATTTACAAAAGGGAAGTCATGCTTGAAATGGGTGTGGTTTACTTGGACTTTCAAAAGGCTTTCATTAAGGTCCCCACATAAACTTGTAAAATTAAAGCACATGGTATTGGGGTAGTATGCTAACGTGAACGGAGAAATGGGTGGCAGCCGGTGACGAGAAGTACTGCTGAGATCAGTGTTTGGTCCCCAGCTGTTCACAACATACACATTATATTTAGTTCCCTCATCTAAATCATTAATCTCCAAATTTGCATATGATATAAGGCTGGGAGGGAGAATGAACTGTGATCCAGAGATGCTTCCGGCAAGTTGAATAAGCCAGCAACTGCATCGTCGATAAAGTATAATATCAATAAATGTTAGGTTACCTACTTTGGCAGCAAAAACAGGGAGGCAGACTATCAGAATGGTGGGGAGGTGCAATGAGACTTGCATGTCCTTGTACACCAGTCACTGAAAATAAGCATGCAAGTGCAGCAGACAATGAAGGCAAACGATATGTTGGGCTTCACAGAAAGACGACTCGAGTACAGGAGAAACAAAATGATACAAGACCTTTTCAAGGCCACATCTGCAGGACTATGTGCAGTTTTGGTCCCTTTATGCAAGGAAGGAGGTTCTGCTAACAAAGGGAACAAACAAAGTTTTATCAAACTAATTTCTGGGATGGCATTACAGACTGGAGATACTGGCTCGGTTAGGAATATATTGACCAGAATTTGGAAGAACGAGGGGGAAAACCACATAGAAACCTATAAAATTCTAACAGGACTAGACAGGGTAAGTGCAGGGAATCCAGAAACAGGGTTCACAGTTTAAGAATACAGGAAGGGCATTTATGACTGAACGTCATCTACAAAATACCTTGCAAGAACTGTGACAAACACTACATTGGACAAACAGGCAGAAAGCTAGCCACCGGGATACATGAACATCAACTAGCCACAAAAACGACATGACTCACTATCACTAGTATCCTTACATACAGATGAGGAAGGACACCACTTTGATTGGGACAACACATCCTAGGACAAGCCAAACAGAGACACGCACGAGAATTCCTAGAAGCATGGCATTCCAACCGGAACTCCATCAACGAACAAATTGGCTCCAAATCAATCTACCATCCTCTGAGGGGAAAAAAAACAGGAAATGGCATCACCAACCCAAGGAAACCTAAACAGATAAATAGAAAGCAGGACATAACACCAGCGCTTCATTGGAGGCTCACTGATGTTACCTAGAATGGTGACGAAACGTCTGAAAACTAACCTTCCAGCTCAGCAAGCAAACTCACATCCAGAAATTCAACCTGAGCTACAAATCTTCTCAAAACTCGATATTTCTGACCGAGTTGAGGAGAAATGTCTTAACCCAGAAAGACTGGAGTCTGTGAAATTCTCTACCACAGGAAGCAGATAAGATCAAAACTTTGAATGATATAGTTCTTAGTCCTAAAGGGATCAAAGGAGAGTATGGACAGAAGGCAGGTACAGGGCAATGAGTTGGATAATCAGCCATAATCAAACTGAATAGCATGGCAGGCTTGAAGGGCCGAATGCCTTGCTCCTGCTCTATTTTCTATGTTTTCAGATCATGTCAGCTGTCTTCTCTACTCTAATGAAAAAAACTGAGGTGCTCTACTTTCTCTGCTAACTAAAAACATATGCCCTGGTACCATCTTTGTGCAGAGGTTGTTCATGAGATTAGCAGTCTCGATATCCTTCCTAACGTGGGGCGCACAAACTGAATATTACAACTTCAGTGCTGTCTAACCAATGATTACACTATATTATAAACACCAAATCTCCATGTTAAATAAATATATCATCCCTCTCAAAGATGTATCTTTATGAATCTAACTATCTTTATGCTGTTATATACAATAAAAGTTTAGTACTTGTTTACTGCGTAAAGTTCAACAGTGTTTAATTTAGGAAATTACGCAATTTGTAAAATGACAGTTATGAAAAGGCCTCCAATACAACAGCCTTGCATAATTGGATGCCATCAGAAAGTGCAACACTATCAAATTTAGAAAGCTGCTAGTCAAAGTTGATTAAAATAATGAAATCTAAAAATGATATTTGACAGTTCCTTATATGCTACTCCGAAGTTGTAACATTATAGCCAGTTTCTGATTACATGCTGTAAACTGCTAGAGTTGTTTAAACAATTATGTGAAATAAGAGATTGCATTGCAGCTTTAAAAAGAATCATAGCCATCTGTTACTTATATATGTGCTGTATTCCTTGTGCATCTTCTTTCATTCAAGCATACATGTTCTGCTCCTGCCAGAGTGTTTTTATCATTTAGGAACCACTGTGAAGTTCATGCAACTAAAATTCAAAGCTCCTTTTAATATCACAGATATTTATTGTTGAAGCTTAACACACGTGTCAATCTGTAATTGTTATCAACAGAATATGACATTTCCAACAGAACTAGAGAGAAGATTAAAATGGCTCGTGTAGGTTGTGAAAGAAGGACTTAAAACTGCCAAATGATCCAGAAATATAGAATGGTTTCCCTTCCCTTCTACTAGCATTATGAGCTAGCAGAGGTTAGGGCAATATCCAATAAATAAAAGTATCCTTACACATTGAGAGTTTTATGCTTGTCAATCTGCTGTACGAGGATTCCTGTTATCTATCTAACTGGTTTTCCAGATTTCCTGTCTTATATTCAAGGAAGGCTTCCTCCCTTGAATATCTACTTGAAAATATACAATGGTTAGAATCAAAATTCAGGTAAGTATTTTCAATATTTCCTGGGTTAAACTAGATCCTATCCTTGAACAAACACACCAATTAATGTCAGCACCACTAGTGTGCGAATGATACTTCTCCAATTACATTTTCCATATGGTTTTTTTCCCCCCAATGTCTGGTGCTGTATTTTCTCTTCTATTTGAATGGACCTAGTTTATGTTGTCTATCACTAGTGATCTTTTCCTTCCTGTTGATCTTCACCCTTCAATGCTTCTTTCTGCTCCTTGATCTCTGCACCTAAAGGGCTCACACTAAGCTTTATTCTTAATGTCATGGTCTTGAATCATCTGTCACCCATTCTTTTTCCCCTGGCAAATTTCAATGTGAACTTCATCAATGTGGCATCAAGGGAGTCAGATGAGGGTCACTGAAAATACTGCAATTTCACTCATCTGACTCACCATTCCTTACGGTCCTTTTAAAGAATTTGGTAGAGAAATTCAAATTCAAACAGCTTATGTTACCAACTAAGGTGATTGTCACTGCAAGGTGCTCAGCATCTTATTTTAATCTACAAGAACCATAACCCATAACGTAAAGCCCCATGTCATGATTTTCATAATGCTAAAAATCTCTCAGATTACCAAATCAACAGATCCTAACATATATAAGGGACAGCCAAAACATTGAAAGATATTGTTAATCTTTCAATCTTTTGCAAATATAATCAATGTTAGCAACATTTTCACAAGATCAATTTTTGTTCTATTATCAGTTACAATGTCAGCATCATGGCAAATGAGCAGCAAGGCGAAATATCAGAAGCATATACTCCTGCACAACAAAGAACAGTCTCAGCCCTCTCAAGGTGACGTTTATTTTTATGTCAACCCAATGATCACTGTTAAGAGATGCTTTGTATATCAAATCCAGAATTTCATTTTAAATTTCCCAACAGATTCAAAATTTGTCACATACATCATGAGTCCAATGATATCCACTACAGAATTTCTTTGCTTGTGTGCTGGTTTCTGAAAACATCATTTAGAATAAGTCTTTTTTTGAAAAGATGATCACAGCTAACAACGCTATTAAAATATAAATATGGATTACGTGCCTTAAGCAGTTCATGATAAATAATTCTCGGCTATACCAGCTACCACGTATTATCCTTGTACAATAGTTCAGCAAAGGGACAAACTTGCATCTCTAATATACATGACCTCCACGCATTATGACGGTAATTTGAACAAACTAACCAGAGCAACTGTTACAAATGAAAGCAATAGGAAGTGCATCCTTGTACTTTAGTTCTCCACAGTTCTCATATGTATATGATATAAATAACATATATTGCAATATCCTTTCAAACATCATCTGCAGTGTCTGAAATACTTCATTTTAAAATAATACATTAATTTAGATACTGCTCGTGTACTACATAATTAACTCCATTTACATTCTTAGTGCCCACAGGCTTAAATATGTCAACCATTCCACAAGTAAAATTGCTTTTTGAAATGCTGCACCATGAGATGCATTGCAAATGATATTCTTGTTTCACAACGAGGTTTTATTTTTAAACCATAAAGGAGTTATTTTTGTATAAACAGCCAGACCCTAATGTTATTACATAAAAAGGAAGTTGAGTTCAATTGCCCAAGGGTCAGTCATCATTCCAATATCCACACATCTGGGTGATTGGAAGGGCCTGCTATTTTCTGCCCATGTAAGCTTTTATTTTGCTTTTTATGCTACATCGTTTTTATGGATGATTAAAATGACAAAATTAGTAATCACATGGACATTTCACTGGTTTTATGGTGCAGCAGCAATTTAAACTAGATAAACATTTCAATGATAAATTAACTCAGAAGCCTCAAAGTGCAAAAATGAATCTTAAGAGATCTGACTCAAAGTGTTTCTTGAAATCACATTGTTACATGTCAAGAATACAATTATTTTAAAAGGTTAGCACTGTAGGTTGCGCATTTACATTAATTTCACTTCAGCGAGAAAGAAAGGCAAACTGTTCATCTAACCACAGATTGCCAGAAACACAGAAACCACTAAGATAGAAAGATGAGCCCTCGCACAAACCGCAAAAACTTGACATATCACACCAAACACAGAAAATAACCCAAATGGAAATAAATTATTGCTAAGCCAAAGAATAGGTTACAAGGAGGAGGAATAAAAGGCCTGACCTAAGTAATCAGTTATATTATAAGGTCCTAAAGGGCAAGATGGGGAAGAGCGTCAGAAGGGAATTTCAAGGTATAAATCCAAGGCTACTGGAGGCATGGTCGCGATTTGTGAACAAAAAGTCAGAGTCAGCAGAGCTTAAAGGTGTAATGTAGCACTGAAGGTGGTTACATGACAGAAATAAGCAAAGGTATGAACAGTTTTGAATGCAAGGAAGAGAAATCTAAACTGTAGATAATGGAAGCCAACATATATTAGCAAAGATCACAGGACTCAGAACATTAACTTTGTTTTTCCCTGTATAGAATCTGAGAGACCTGCTGTTTTCCTCCAGCACACTGCGTTTTAGATTTCCATCACTGCAGTTCTGTGCATTGTATACATTAGCAAGATTAGAGGGTGATTGTTGAGCAGGATATGCTATGAGTAGCCATAATTTTAGGTATGTTTCCTTCTTTTAAAGAGGGGTTGCACAGGGGGCACAAAAAGAGAGAGAAAAGTTGAATTGGTGCAGACAAAGACATGAGAATTTTCAGTGGCAGATAGTCTGAAACAGAGCTGAAGCAGACCATTAAGGGGTGAAATTAGGTGATGGTGTGTTGAAGAGGATGTGGGGCTAGAAATGTGGATCAGAGTCAAATAATGTGCATTTGATGCAACGAATCCACCCACCAACAGTTTAGGTCTTTGCAGACATTAACAGGATAAAACTGTGACTCATCGAAGATTAGACGTCAGATAGATGGTTGCGAGATACTGATGGGATTTTTTTCAGCATACCTGCTGAAGTTGATTCAGTGTATATGCATGATATCACCGAAGGACAGCATGCCAACAATAAAAGAGAAGAAAGCCAAATGTAGATCCTGGAAGACTTGAGATAAACATGCTGGTGTAGGAAGAAAAGCTATTGCTGGATATAATTTCTCTTTGATTAAATAACAGATTGGCATCAAGAAAGTGGATAGAAATGGCACTGGAAGAGGATAGTTGAAACAAACCATATCAAAGGCTGCAGAAAGTATAATGGAGATACAAGATGTAACACTTGGAATGAAGACAGCAATTCAGCTCTTTGTTTTGCCATTTCTGGTCTCTTCAATATCCCCTAGCCTCTCTGTCTTTCCAATGGCAAAACTGCTTGCACAGGTAAATTTGAAATTTGTTTCTGAATCTCATCTTTCCACTAGTTTTCTTTCCTCCATGATCATCCTTAAAACTTAATTCTTCCAATTACTTTTCCCAAAATCCCTGTCTCTGTACCAATTTCTGCCTTGTTAGATTCACAACCAGGGAGTATTCCAATAACAAAGTGAGTATATAGTAATTGTGTACTCGCTATATAAATTTGAGGAGATCTCAACTAGCACAGCAAGCAACCATAAACGACTCTAGTGAAAAGATGATAAAAGAACAATAATGAGACATCATCATGTAGGAACTGACAGGCAAGGGACTTCGACATTAATTTCTTCTAATGGACAGAATCCTGAAAATTGATCTAGTACTATTCGTTGCAATGCATTAATAAACAGTATTCTACAAAACATGACATTAGCAACAAGAGAAAAACTACTTTTAACAACAGATTTAAAAATTAAAACTTTTTCAATACATATTTAGTGGCATGTATGGAACCCTATCACCACATGTGACAGTCTCAAATCCAGCCAATCTAAGAGAGTACCCACCCCCTCCCTACTTTGGGTCACAAGGATCAGCAGGGTACTGCTACAGATTAACTGACTAAACTGGACAGTCTTTCTGCAATGGCACAGTTCCTGCGACGTATCAAACCAGAATTACTCAACCAGTTAAGGATCCATTTACAGTGTTATCTGGAACAGAGTGAGCAGAATCCCAAACCCAATAGCAGTTCTATACTTCCAAATTGTACCAACCAGGCTAGCTAATCAGTTACAAATGAGCATCCTGGGGTACTACATGAGATCTTACTGGTTCAGGTAGTAGATTACGAAGTCTTCCATGGGCATTAGACGACTGACGAGCACAGATTTCAGCCTAAACATAAAAAGAACATCTTGATGTAAAAGTTTGTATATCAAAGTAAAATGCTGCAGATGTTGGAAATCTGAAATAAAAACATAAAATGGTGGAAATACTCAGCAAGTTAGGTAGTATCTGAGGAAAAAGGAACCAAGTTAATATGACAGATTGAAAATCTTTCAATTCTTTTCAAAACAGTCAATGGCTATTAACAATAAAAAGTTAGGGCATTTCTCACCTCACCACTGTTGCCTGGCCAGTTAAGCATTTCCCATACTTTCTGCATTTGCCAACCTGAGGTCAGTTGGTAGCTGAGTAGCTCAGGCTCTCATAGGAGTCAGAAAGTCATTTGTACTTAAATGGCCATAAACAAATTGTGTTCATTTCAGGACTTCAGTGCAAGAAGTAAAACTGACGCTCCAGTGCAATATTAAGGGAATGCTGCACTGTAAAAGTGCCATATCTGGAGGAGACATTAAACTGAGGCCCTTTACTGTCAGATGGGCAGAAAAGAGACCACAGCAATTTATTTTGAAAAAAAGTGGAAGTCATTGTCAGTGTTCTGGCCAATATTCAACCAAAATCAGTTTATGATCAGGCCTTGGTGACATTGTTGTTTATGTTTTCCATTGATGCAGAAAAAGTAGCTAGTTTCCTACAACAGTGATTACAATCCAAAAATGCTTTATTGATTGTAAAACATTTTGGGATCCCATGTGTACACAGCAGGCACAATTTAAATGTCAGCACGTTTCTTTTCCATATGACATTTATTTTGCTGATAGAGAACGATCTTCAAGAACATAATTTGTTTATGGCCATTTAAGTACAAAACACAGTCAAAAATTTAGCTTCAACAAAAAAATAACCCTTAGCTTCTTTTTAAAACTTAATATTAGAAAGAAGCTTCTACAAATGCCCAAATGATAATCTGCCCCACTATTATGGCATTATAAATACTTAGTACCATTAATTTGTTCAGATTGCTATGCAAGCTATCACCCAAGTCAAATTAGAATTTGTATCTTGAAGATATATGAAGCACATAGCTTATCTGAATTTTTTTTTAGTACATGCATATTAAATTTAAAATGTCTTCCTTTATCAATGATGGTTGTATACATTTAACTTTATTAAGTGAATCTGTGTTTTGGCTGGAATGTTTAATGATTTTCTTAAAGCATTTGTCTCTCACATCCAAAAACGGATTGTTTTCTCAACATTCAATTACACAAGTTTAATTATTGGTTTACACAGCCCTTTTGCAGCTTTTCATGGCTAGTATTCCCACGCACAGCATTTTATTTGTTTTTGTGCACTTTTCTACGAGGTTTTCATTTACTTCCCAAAAAAAAAGAGTCTATTAACAGAGGTAGTTCAAAATATAAACATTAGCCATTATTTAGCCTGTGAGCTTATTACACTTGACGACAGTGAGCAAAACATTTATTTCAAACGTAGTAAACACCATGTGCGTACCGATGGGCTAAAAATCAGAACATATAGATAGCACATGGTAATAAAGGAAATGGTATAGACACAGGCTGAAAATTCACTTGCATAGTGTTGTAGCACGGTGGAAATTTTTTTATGATGTAAAAAGCCAAAATACACAAAAAGAAAAATCATACTTGTCAATTGCTTGACATGTAAGCAGCAAAGAAAATAATTTTCCATAACACACAATAGTTAGTTTTGAAAAGTATATTAACAGATAAGCAAATGAGCAAGATGGAAGCATGTACACAAGGAGCATTACTGGTCGTAATTATAAATCACAAATTCACCTATTTCTTTGTTTGGGATCTTTGAACTAAGTAAATAACTAAATAATAAACTCAACAGGTTGAGATTTTGCCAAACTTTGAGGCAATGGAAGAATATGAAATGAAATTGATGGAATTCCTTGAGATTTGAATGGAGGCTTAATATAGGAAATGCCAGTGTAGTTGAATGGAGCAAAAGGACATTCTGGAGGGACGAATAGGTCCTTTACAAAGCATATTTTTTCTGTTATTGTCACATGTTGTGCAAATATTGCACTAAGTCACTTCAAATTTAGCAAGCCAAACTAAAATAGACAGACATTGGAACACAATGTAAATACTCTTACTACCCCCAAATTTTTATACAGCAATATCATTCATATAATAAAAAAGTCAGTCTACGCAACACAAACTAACAAATGTGTTATGTGTGGCTTGTGATGTCTTCCTCTTGAATAATTATACCACAGGCTTATGTACAGTAATTATAATTTAAGCATCCGGTGAGTTCGTTCACTCCAGTTGTGGGAGGCAGACAAGATAAGGACTCTTCGAGGGCCCTTATGATGTAGTATTATTGTCCCTACCTCTGAGCCATGAGGCCCAGGTCCAAGTTCCACCTGCTCTACAGGCATGTAGTAACATTTCTAAACAAGTCGTTTTGGAAATACCTACAAGATAATGACAGTTCATTCTTGGAGTTACATTACCAACATTGGAAATACATATTTCATGAACCAGTAAAATTAGTAAGTGAATGCAATGCTGAAATTACACTTTTTCTGCAGATTTTCTTTCATGTTTCAAAAGTTAAACAGCTTATATGCACGTTCCAAAGTGTTTTCCTGTACAAAACAAGCAAAGTGATGTCAATAACATTTCAGTCTTTAGTTCATGCTCATTTAGCTGAAGTCAGTGAAGTTATCAATAAAATTACAAAAACCCTAGCATTGCTAGGCTGCAATTGGGGAACGTTGGAGACAATACAATCAGCACAGATTTCATTGCACAATAACTCAGCATTATTGAATGTACCCATGTGGACAGGATTGAGCTCAGCTGTGAAAGGCTATGAATTAGCCTCAGAGACAGTAAGAACTAGCCTTACACTCATTGTCAGAGTTCATGTTAACAATGGGAACTTGCACAACATACTAAAAGGGCAGCTGGTGCCTGTTGAAGTGAGATCACTTTTGAATTTAACTGAGGACTGAAGGGAAAACAATAAATAAAACCAATACATGTTGTTTACAAGAGTGCAACCATTGCAAATCATTTTTATCTTGGAATATCTCTTACGGAATTGCAATGCTGGCTTTACACAAAAATAAAAAGGAATGGGCACTATCTGATAGGGTTCAAACTGTTTGTTGGTCCAGTTATTTACTTTTACTCATTGCAATTCTAAAGGCAACCGTTTTTCCAGGTATGGTACATCAAACGGACTACAATATGCTGAAACAAAGTATATGAATTGCAACAAAGCACAGCTTGCATTAAATGAACAATTGAGCTCAATTTAAGCAGCAAACTTATTCTTTTCACTAAGTATCAGAGACAATGGGAACTGCAGATGCTGGAGAATCCAAGACAACAAAATGTGAGGCTGGATGAACACAGCAGGCCAAGCAGCATCTCAGGAGCACAAAAGCTGATGTTTCGGGCCTAGACCCTTCATCAGAGAGCTCTCTGATGAAGGGTCTAGGCCCGAAACGTCAGCTTTTGTGCTCCTGAGATGCTGCTTGGCCTGCTGTGTTCATTCAGCCTCACATTTTGTTGTCCTCTTTTCACTAAGTGACAACTATACTTTCCAAAAGTATATAAGCACATTTTAAGAGATAGTAGAAACTGCAGATGCCAGAGAATCTGAGATAACAAGGTGTAGAGCTGGATGAACACAGCAGGCCAAGCAGCAGGAAGGCTGACATTTCGGGCCTAGACCCTTCTTCAGAAATGGGGGAGGGGAAGGGGGTTCTGGGGGAAGAGGAGATAGGCGAGAGGAAAAACAGGTTAGTGAGGCGGGGACAAGCTGCGCTGATTGTGGGATGCGGGAGGGGAGGGGGCGATTTTGAAGCTTGTGAAGTCAACATTGATACCATTGGGCTGCAGAGTTCCCAAGCAGAACACGAGTTGCTGTTCCTGCAGCCTTCGAGTTGTGGCATGGAGGAGGCCCAGGATGGACATGTCGTCTGAGGAATGGGAGGGGGAGTTGAAATGGTTCGCGACTGGGAGGTGCAGTTGTTCCATGGGAACTGAGCGTGGGTGTTCTGCAAAGTGGACCCCCAAGCCTCCACTTAGTTTCCCCGATGTAGAGGCGGCTACGAGAACAGCAGATGCAGTATACCACATTAGCAGATGTGCAGGTGAACATCTGCTTTACGTGGAAAGTCTCTTGGGGCCTGGGATGGAGGTGAGGGGGGAGGTGAAAGGGCAGGTGTAGCACTTGCTGTGGTTTCAGGGAAGAGTGCCATCCCCATGCTCGAGAACGCCCTCAACCGTGTCTTCCGCATTTCCCGCAACTCAACCCTCATAACCCCTCCCCACAACAACAACCAAAACAGAATCCCTCTCGTCCCCATGAACCACCCACCAACCTCCAGATCGAAAGCATTATCCCCGACACTTCTGCCATCTGACCACACCACCAAAGACATTTTTCCTTCCCTACCCTTATCTGCTTTCCAGGGGGACCACTCTAAGACATTTTTCCATCCCCACCCTTGTCTGCCTTCCGGAGAGATCACTCTCTCCGTGACTCCCTTGTCCACTCCACACTCCCCTCCAGCCCCACCACATCCCGCACTTTTCCCTGCAAGTGCAGCAAGTGCTACACCTGTCCCTACACCTCCCTCCTCACCCCCATCCCAGGCCCCAAGAAGGCTTTCCACATCAAGCAGATGTTCACTTGCACATGTGCTAATGTGGTATACTGCATCCGCTGTTCCCATTGTGGCCTCCTCTACATTGGGGAAACCAAGTGGAGGCTTGGGGACTGCTTTGCAGAACAGCTATGCTCGGTTCACACTAAATAACTGCACCTCCCAGTCACGAACCATTTCAACTCCCCCTCCCATTCCTCAGACGACATGTCCATCCTGGGCCTCCTCCACTGCCACAACTCGAAGGCTGCAGGAAGAGCAACTCATGTTCCGCCTGGGAACTCTGCAGCCCAATGGTATCAATGTTGACTTCACAAGCTTCAAAATCACCCCCTCCCCTACCGCATCCCACAATCAGCCCAGCTTGTCCCTGCCTCACTAGCCTGTTCTTCCTCTCGCCTATCCCCTCTTCCCACCTCCAGACCACTCCCATTTCCGACATACTAACTGTATCCTGCCCCCTTGACTTGTCTGTCCTCCCTGGACAGACCTATCTCCTCTTTACCTCCCCAACTACACTCACCTCTACTGGCTCCATCCCCACCTCTTTGACCGGTCTGTCTCCTCTCCACTTATCTTCTCCTCTATCCATCTTCTATCTGCCTCCCCTCTCTCCCTATTTATTTCAGAAACCCCCTTCCCCTCCCTCGTTTCTGAAGGAGGATCTAGGCCTGAAACGTCAGCCTTCCTGCTCGGCCTGCTGTGTTCATCCAGCTCTACACCTTGATATCTCTGAGCACGTTTTAACTTGTGTTTCTTGGAGATAGTAAGAACTGTCAATGCTAGAGTCTCTGACAACACAGGTCAAGCAGCAAAACAGCAGCAGGAACGTTGATGTTTCAGGTCAGGGCCTTCTTGAGAAATGCAAAGGGTGTTAAGGGAGCTGGGAAATAAATGAGACGTGGTGTGGGGCTGGAGAAGGTAGGTGTGATGATGACAGGTGAATGCAGGTAGGGAGTGGGCAGTGGGATGTGGGAATGGATAGGTAGAAGACAGACTGGTTGGGTCAGGTCGAGTTGGTGGGCGGCAAGATGAATTGGGCTGGGGAAAGGTAGGTGGGGTTGAATGCAGGTAGGGAATAGTGAGGATTGGTCGGTAGGATAGGTAGGGCGCAAAAGGTGGGGAAGATGGTGGACAGGCTGTGTCAGGTCAGGAGGTGAAGATGAGAGTTAGAGAGTTGGATGTGGGATGAGACCAGGGGATGGGGAGATTTTAAAAGTGGTAAATTCCATACTGAGGCCAAATTGGGCTACAGGCTCCCAAGGTGGAACTGAGGTGTTACTCCTCCAGCTTTTCTGTGGAGTCACTGTGGGACTGGAGGTGGCCCAGGATGGACACCTCATCCAGGGAGTGGGATGGAGAGTTAAAATAGTTAGCGACCAGAAGGTGTTGTCATTTGTCACATACAGAGCGCAGATGCTCCACAGAATGGACTCAGAGTCTACGCTTGGTCTCACCGATGTAGAAGCGGCCAAATCAGGAGCAACAGATACAGTAGACCAAATTGGAAGACGTACTGATATAATGGGAACTGTAGATGCTGGTGAATCCGAGATAACAAGGTGTGGAGCTGGATGAACACAGCAGGCCAAGCAGCATCAGAGGAGCAGGAAAGCTGACGTTTCAGGAAGGGTCTAGCCCTGAGGTATAAAAAGTTTGCTTTGGGCCTTGGATGGAGGTGAGGGGGGAGGTGTAGAGGCAAGTGCAGCACTTCTTGTGCTTGTAGGGAATGGTATCAGGTGTCGGGGGTTAGTGGGGAATGTGGAATGGATGAAGGAGTCGCAGAGCAAGCAGACCCTATGAAAGGCAGATGGGGTGGGGGCGGAAATATGTCTCTGGTCATGGGGTCGGATTGTAAGTGGTGGAGAATGACTGGATACGGGGGTCGGTGGGGTGATATGAGGGGACCGGGGGATTCTGTCTGTTTTTTGGGAGGTTGGGGGTGAAAGTGGTGTTGAGGGTTGAAGTGTGGGAACAGCAAGAAATATGGTTGAAGGTATTTTCGATCACCAGAGCGAGGAGTTGCGGTCCTTGAAACATAGAACATTACAGCACAATACAGGCCCTTCGGCCCTTGATGTTGTGCCTACCTGTCATACCGATCTCAAGCCCATCTAATCTACACTATTCCACGTACATCCATATGCTTGTCCAATGACGACTTAAATGTACCTAAAGTTGGCGAATCTACTACCGTTACAGACAAAGCGTTCCATTCCCTTACTACTCTCCGAGTAAAGAAACTACCTCTGACATCTGTCCTATATCTTTCACCCCCCAATTTAAAGCTGGGAAGTCTCAGATTGGAACACTCCAGCGAAGCAGATGTGGTGGAAATGGGAGTAAGGGATCGCATTCTTGCGGGAAGGAGGGTGAGAGGCGTAGTAGTGCAGGTAGCTATGGGAGTCGGTGTGTTTGAAACAGATGTTGGCATTGAGGTGGTCACCAGAGATGGAGACGGAGAGCTCGAGGAAGGGGAGGATGATATTGGAGATGGTCCAGGTGAATTTGAGGTTAGAGTGAAAAGTGTTAATGAACTGTTCAAGCTCCTCAGGGGAACGTGAGACAACGCCGATACACAGTCATTAACATAGTGAGGAAGAGGCGGGGGACGGTGCCAGTATCACAGCAGAAATGCGCCCCATGAAGAGACAGGTATAGTTTGGATCTATGCAGGTGCCCTTGGCCAACCCCATACAACATAGGAAATGGGAGGAGTTGAAGAAATTGTTCAGGGTAAGAACAAGTTCTGTTAAGTGGATGATGGTGTCAATAGAGGGGGGCTGGTTGGATTTGCAGGAGAGGAAGAAGCGGAAGGCTTTTAGGCCATCTGCGTGGGGGATACAACTGTAGAGGGATTGGATATCCATAGTGAGGATGAGGTGTTGGAGGCCAGGGAATTGGAAGTCTTGGGAGGAGGTGGAGGGCATGGGTGGTCGCTGCCCTTGATATGCATTATTTTCGTGGAAGAAATGCTTCATGAACTGTTGGGGATGCCAGGCCTCTACAAATTAACTGGTGGACTGATTAGAGTCCGAAAATCATGTCAGTAACTTTTGTATCACATTGATCCTACAGACGCACTTATACGTACATATATTTAACAAAAAAGTATACCTTTAGCACAGCCAACTGCTGTTGCAATACATTTTTCATGGAATGAATGCAAACATAAAAATCAAAGAAATCATGAAATCTGAAGTTAAAATTTAAATTCTATATCCCCAATCCTTTGACATTGTTCTACCAATTGGAAAATATTGTCTCCGAAGGCAGTGGGATAGAAATACCAGCAATTATTCAATGGCTCATCCAAATACTCAGTCTTTTCATGTGCGACTCAGACAGCAACAGTAATACAATATCCAACTGTGCCTCCACATCGTCCAGTAGAGATCACTGCGTAATTTTTAGGTTGGAGTGCAATCAGCGAAAGCATAGAAGTTGATCACATTCAAATTGGGCACTTGAGACAAAGAAATCTTACCCTCAAATGAAAATCTAAAAGTACAAAGTAATAGCAGAAACTTCTCTGATGACTCTGCCTATGTATCTAGTGAGTAATTAAGCTGGAGAACAATTCTTATTTTTTGCTGAGCTTTCTAATTTCAACTAGAGAAGCAACACATACTAAATTGGTCTCCTCATTCTTGGGTGGGAACTGGGAAGTTAGTCAGGGTTCCTGATCATTATTCTGGTGATCTTTATTTGAAGTAAATAACTAAGGATGCCATACAAGCTAAGGGTGTAACTTTTCCACACTTAGGTTTGGTAACATTATACGATATGGCAGGAATATCCTCAATGAGCAGAATGAGGGAAGAAATAGAAAAGAGATAAAATTCTTGGGCTGTCATGATGCTTGGATTTGTATAGGATTGTCTGACACTCTTTCAACTTTAACATATGCTGCGTCTTAACATCAAGATGCAAAAGATGATTTTGCTTTAAACCATAACACAAGTTTCTTTCATTTAACTTTTAAACAGCATTTACACCATTAGCAGAATCTCCAAATTTGTTAAGCGTAGGCAGAGGGAAGTAATTTCAACAAAGGTTGCCCCCAGCAGCACATAAGCAAAGTGCAAATGTGTCGTACCACCTGTACATGCTCGACATGCAAAGACCTGATATCATTAGCATGAAATAAATGAAAGGAACTTGCTTGCAAGCTGGTTTCATTTCCACAATTTACAAGGTACCAATTTCCTTATCTTAAATGTACCATCAGATGGAGGTGTTGAGCAAAGGCAAGTCACTTGGCTCCTCAATGAAAATTAATGACAAGATACATTTTGCTGCTTCACATCGACTAGCTCAAAAGCACCTTTGCCAGAGCTCAAGAAACATGTCATGCTACTGCATCAATATAAAGAAGGTGGCATGTATGAGGATAGACTTAAAACCATAAAAGGACAAAGAAACATGAGAAGAAATGGATATTAATATGAGAAGATGAGTTACTGTTGACAAAGACTAAAAAATTACTATGAAGGGTGATTTCATAAATCATCCCCAAAGCAGTCACAATGTCATTAGAAGCTACAGAGACAGAAGTTACAAGAGTGCAATTTTCAAAATTGCACCCTAAATATAAACCTGTTCCAGCAGAAAGCTTGCCAGAATAGATCATGCTAAATTATGTTAAAATGGGAATAATCACTGAAGTCAAGACAACCCACACTGCTTTTGTTCATCACCCATTGAGTTCCAAGCAACATTCCAAAAAAAAAGACATCAGCCAGCTGCCTTACTAAGAAAATATGACAGCTGTAGGTGGAGGTACAGAAATATAATAATCTGGCAAAGCGCCTCTAAGTGCCAAATTGCAAAGTAGATGTTCACACACAGGTCTACAATAAACTGTCTTTAAATGAGTCACTTTTTGAAGGTGAACAGTTTGTCAAGAATTTTTCCACCAAGTCCAACATCATGTTAAATATTTTAAACTTTTGAGATGATTAATCTGGATAACCATTTGCAATATTTCAAGCACAATGCATTTTAATTTTGACCCGAGTATATGAATTCACATTGCTTCCACGAAGAGCTAAATTATTCTCGAATAAACTATACTCTTGGGATTAAGGAACTCATTCTCAACAAATGAGTGCTAAACGCGCGTGACAGATCAACAGCAATTTTCTTATTCATTTGTGAAATGTGAGCAACACAGGCTGGACCAGCATTTATTGCCTGTGACTAGTTGCCCTTGAGAAGGTGGTGGTGAGCTGCCTTCTTGAACCATTGCAGTCCTTTTGATGTAGGAAGACCCATAATGCCCTGAGGGGAGGGAGTTCTAGCATTTCAACTCTGTGACCATGAAGGAAAGATGATGTATTTCCAAGTCAGGATGGTAAATGGCTTGGAGGGAACTTGCTCACAACTAACTGCTGCCCTTGTTCTTCTTGACAGATTTAGAAAGTACTGGTGAAATTCTGCAGTGCATCTTGAAGGTGCCCACTGATGTTATGGAGTGTTGGTGGTGAAGGGAGTGAATATTTGTGGATGTGGTGCAAGTCAAGTGAGCCACTTTGCCCTGAATGGCATTAAACTCCTTGCAATGTTGTTGAGATACAAATCTTCCAGTCAAGTATGGAACATTCTCTGGACTTGTGCCTTGTAGATGGCAAACAGGATTCATGGGATCAGGAGCAGCATTCTCTCTAAATTCCTTTCCAACTGCATGGGCCTTCAAGGTCTGCACATGGCAGCGACCTCTGCAATTGGACATCAATACTGCAATTAGCATGTAGGTGCCGATTGTTGTGTGTGAAACCTTGGAGCATTTGCACACAAATTAGGCAAACATTGATCAGGTGGTGGGTAACTTGCTGCAAGACTCCTAGAATCTGACCTGCTCTTGTTGCATACAGCTAGTCCAGTTCAGTTTCTGAACATTGGTAACTCCCAGGACATTGACAGTGGGATGTAGTGATAGTAATGCTGTTGAAAATCAATGGTTAGATTCACTCTTAATTGAGACAGCCATTCTCTGACACTTGTGTGGCTTTAATGTTATTTGTAAACAAATAATTGATTTCAAAATCACAATACAGCAACCTCATTCAATGGTTCAGATAATAATCTGTGCAGACGGTTTTTCATGTTTATATTTACTTTTCCAACTGTTGCTAGCAAAAGGCTAGGAATTAGTATGCTCTGTTTATCTAAGCCAGTCTAAACGATTTGGGATTTTGACATTAAATTTTACCAACTGATAATTAACTGTTGACCACAAAGTATGACAGTAAAATAAGAGAGTAACATAGTAAGTCAAAATATTTTTAATTAAATCAAACAGCAAATAATGTTGGAGGTTAATGACGTAGAATGTTCTACAGTATTAACACGTTTAATGTGTCAGCTTGATCCTCACCAAAGTAAGACACACCTGTATAACCACATATTTATTTGCACCTAGAAATTAAAAATATTGATGGCCGGATTCTATACAAATAATATTGATAACCACATTTGGTTTGAGCCCATACAGCATCCATATGGATTGGCTGGTCTTTCAAGATAAGTGTATAGATTATCCAGTTTCACCCATCTATTGTGAGGACACAGATGGGTCTACCTTGGCAACGCTCAAACTACCACAGATTGCTCTATTTCATACTGAGCCCCAGCAACCGTGATTTGGATGTTCTCAATGACGATATAAGCATGTCATCAGTTCACACAATTCCTACCAAAATCATTTCCAAGGCTGTCCTGGATAGCATTTTCTAAATTTCCATCTTTTCCTGGTGAATGTGTGAAGGGGTCCTGGGGGAAATGAGGCAGCTTGAATCCCTGAAAACTAAGGTTGATATACAAGCTGAATGAAAAAATTACAAAATTTTGAGCCAAATATAAGCACAAGATTGACTTTTGCAAAGTATATATATAACAATTTGGCTTAAGAAAAATAAAAACACCCCCATGGATATAGAACAAATATAAATTGGGTCCCTGATCCACAGCTCTGACTGCACTCCTCTGCTAAATTACAAGCAAGCTCCAGATTACTGATTTTTGGGATAAACCTAAGGTTGGGGAGTATTGTATATGGGGACCACAGTTTCCATCAGCTTTCTCTTCTTGTTAATTCTTCCCAATAAAGAACTTTTTCAAAGACACTGATGCCAGCAGCAATAATATTATGAGTACATTTTCGCCTCGACCACAGCTGATATTTAAATGCCAACTTCCCCTCCTGACTGCCAGCTTCAATGTAGGTTCCAAAAGCTGATTTAATTTTGGAGACAGCAGGAGGAAGGAGATTTAAAAATCAGCAATTGCCGCCAGGGCTGGAGTCAGGAGGGACAGCTGCCATTTAAATATCATAGCCTGGCAGGAATGCTACAAAATTAGGAAGCAACAAAGAAAAATCATAGTTAGAGTTTTAGTGGTAATGAAGGGAAATATTTTCTGGATAAAAGCTTTGTGATGTTGACTCCTTCTATTAGGGTCCATGAAATTTGTCCAGAATTTTTCAGGCTATGATAGGATTTCTTTATTACGTCAGTGTATTTAGTACAACCAAATTAATACTCAAATTTTGAACTGCACTGATACAATAGTACAAAATAACTGAACCATGAACTCTAATGGAAACAATGTTAAGGCCTCCCAATTACAGTATTCACATATGTAAGGAAAGATCTTTATTCAACTAGGAGCAGGTAATGATGGCTTTTATAATCGTTTGTGCCTATAAAATAAATGCAACTTGTTAAATAATATTCCATGGTATTTGGGCATCACTGGCTGGACCAGCATTTACTGACCACTCAAGAAGGTGGTAGTGAGCAGACATTTTGAACCACTGAAGTCCATTTGCTCTAATGGAGCATAAGTGCTGGAATGAAGGGAGTTCCAGGATTTTGGTCAAGCAACAACAGAAGGATCAGAGACATCTTTAAAAGTCAGCATGGTACAGGGCTTTGTAATGAATTTGCAGGTGATGGTGTTGCCATGTATTTGCTGCTCTGATCCTTATAGGTGGAAGTGTTCATGGGTTTGAAAGATGATGTTTTGCTGAATTTTTGCATTGCATTTTGCATATAGTATTTTGGTTGTATATAGTACACACAGCTGCTACTGAAAGCATCTGAATATCAAGCGCAATAAAATCTCACAGGCTGTAATAATATCTTGCTTTCTTTGGCAGTAAAGGACAAAACATGTAGGTAACGCTTACTAGATTAAAAATTATCTGGCTCCCTTGTCCAGAGATGCAAGCAAAGGCTTATCTCAATTGTATCAGAAAGCAGGGAGAAGCTGGCAAACAATGCAGGACATGTATTGCCAGCAAAACAAAAAAGGTGCAGAAAAGATTACCATTTACATTTCATCTTATCAATATTTTCAAAATTTAAAGTGCTTTATATATTGGGAAAGGCAGGGACTCTTATTTTGTCAAATAATCAAAGTAACCATTTTGCCCACAAGATAATTACACAATCGATCCAATAAATCATTCACATGCTTTCATAATACTTGTTGAGAATGGAATGCTGACCAGAAGAAAAACAGAACCTCTCACAAAGGTCTTCATCTCCAGAATGCTGAACTGCCTCATTGTAGAGTCATAGATCAGAAATTCTTAAACTGTCTTCATTGTAAAAGAAAAAGAATTTAAAAAAAACATTAATGTTTTGACTGCTGTTTTCAAAATCTACACATGCTGATTTACTTCAACTGACATTCTACAAATGGCAGGTTCTTTTTAATATCAGAGCCAAAGGTCAGTTGTTATTTTTCTTAAGCTATAAATTTATCAAGTTCACAATCTAGGTACAGCCTTGGGAAGGATTGAAAAACTTCCATTAAATAAACACACTAACATTTAGTTTTGACGATAATAGAAATAGCAGCACAAGCAAACATTTGGGGCATTTAAACAGTCCTTCGATAAGCATATGGATAATGATGGGATAGTGTAGGGGGAGGGGCTTAGATTAGTTCACAGGTCGGCACAACATAGAGGGCCGAAGGGCCTGTTCTGCGCTGTTTTGTTCTGTGTTCTATGTTCTAAACAGCAGACATTTGGTCCCTCACTTCAACGTTGATACTAACTCTCCAACTGGAGTTCTGTCCCAATAGTCTTGTCACTTACCACATGCTATTTTAAATTCATGTTGCCCAAATATTTATAGAATTCCTCTTTAATTCATGGTGTATTCTGTGATGAAACATATCCCATATCATATTAACTTAATGCATAAATGGCAACTTGTTTACTGTCCATCTCTACTCGTCTTGTGATAATACAAAGTTTATTTGAATTGTCACCAATATGCAAAATAATGACAGCACATCAATAACAATTTTCCAACACCACAGAATCCAGAAATTAGACTACTTAGCCTTCTTTCCGCTGTAAAGGTGGAATTATTTTCTGTATTTTTGATTGTGGACTGCAAGGAGAAAGAATACCTTTAAAACCAAAGAACTGTTGTGCTTTTTAAGAACAAGTAATATAACGGTCATTCCAAGTGCTGCTTAGGCAGCTCCTTCTTCCTGCAGTAGTGGAAGTCTGAAAACTGATTAGCTGGAACCACGTGCTGTATATGAATAAAACTTCAACCAGTATCATTTGGTTGAGAGGTCCATGAATGAGTGACCAGTTATTGATGACCAAGGCCTTCTGCCTGCCAACAACAATACTCTCAGGTAAGAGTCTGAATATTTGGAAAAAGCAATCTCTGCAGGTGCAGGAACTGCCATTTTCCCCCCCCCCTCTGCAGTAAACACCACCTTTAGCCAAAAGAAAACCAATTTAACTTTCCCTCAGCAGCTGATATAAACAACTAGCAAGCCAGAGACTTTATAAGCCTGAACCAGCCACCCTATAAGGCACAATGTCTCAATGGTAAGCACTGCTGCTTCACAACACCAAGGACCCAAGTTCAATTGCACCCTTGGGTGACTGTCTGGGTCGTGTTTGCATGTTCGCCCCATGTTTGCGTGGGTTTCCTCCAAGTACTCCGATTTCTTCCCACAGGCCAAATTCATGCAGGTTAGGTGGATTGGCGTGCTAAATTGCCCAGAGAGTCCAGGGAGGTGGAGGCTAGGTGGATTAGCCATTTTATATCCAGGGTTACAGGGATAGAGTAGGGGGTGGATCTGGATGGGATGCTCTTTGGAGGCTTGGTGTGGACTCAATGGGCCAAATGGGCTACTTCCATACTGTAGGGATTCTATAATTCCATACATTTTGCCAAATAAGAGAAAATATCTGGAGCAGAATCTTGGTGAAGCACATCCTGACAAGCCAAAAGGATCATCTCAGTGAACCTTGTGAGCAAGGAACATTGAACTGCCTTCCCAACCTTTACCTCTGCCCATCACATGCATGCTTTTTATCCTCCCTACCTGTGTGTGTAGACGGTAGACTGAGGCTTTAACTGGTAGAGTCATGTGTCAATGATTCATACTTATTTATCAGCAGTTGGAATCTACTTACTTCCAATGAATTGTAATAATTACAAGTACCAAAGCTGGGCCTGTGCTTTATCAACCCGAGTTGCAAGACCAGTTTATACCTCAGATAGAAAAGCTCCACTTAGCCATGGACAAATACAAAAATGCAAAGAAAAAACCTGTGATTCTACTGAGTGGGAACGATTTAAAACCAGCAATGGGCCACAAAGCAGCTTATAAGAATTACTAAAAGGGGTTATGAAAAGAAAGAAACCTGCCAGAGACATCAAAATCAACAAGAAATTTTTTGTCACAGAAGCAAAGTGGGTGGCAAGAAGCAATGCTGGCCCGCTAAAGGCTGAAAGTGACTGAAAGAGATATTGTCAATCACTATGGGGAAAATGGTAGTTGTGCTGAATAATTACTTTGCCTCAATGTTTAACTGTAGAAAAGGAGCACACCTAGAAGGACACCTTGCCAGAAGTTCCAAGGAAATTAATCACTCATCAGGGACCAAATAATGTTAACTTCAATAAAACATTAGTAATGAGGAAATTAATGGAATTAAACAACGACAAATCCCCTGAGAAATTCATTGAATGGCAGGTGACAGAATATAGGAATAATGGGTAGGCACTCAAATTGCAGGATGCGATCTGTGTTAGGCCCCCAATTATTTACATTATTTATTAACAAAGCTGACGATAGCATAGAAAACCATCTATTCAAATTTTCTGATGACATCAAGTCAGGCATGTGGATGATAACAAAAAGTTACAAAGGGATATTTTTAGACTAAACGAATGGGTGCAACTGTGGCAGATGGAGTTCAATTGAAGCAAATATGAGATTATCGTTTTGGACCAAAAAAGGTCAAGTTAATTTCGAAACGGTATAAAGTTAAATATAGCAGTATCCAAAGAGAATTTGGGGTTCACAGGCATTGATCTTTAAAAATCACAAACAGGTACAAAAAATAATCAAGAAAGCCACGATCTTACTGATTGGTGATACAGGCTCAAGAAGCTTAATGGCCCACTTCTGTTCCTATGTTCCTATAAAGAGGGTTTAAACTAGTATGGCAGGGGGGTGGGAACCTGAGCTGTATACCGGAGGTGAGAGTTGATGCAGGTGAGGCAATAGCAAGAGGTAGACCAGTTAGTGGGAAGGATTTTCCTGGGAAGGAACCAAGGGATCAGTTAAAGTGTGTTTGCTTTAACGCAAGGAGTATCAGGAATAAAAGTGATGAACTTAGAGCATGGATCAGTACCTGGTGCTATGATGTTGTGGCCATAACAGAGACATGGGTTTCTCATGGGCAGGAATGGTTGCTGGATGTTCCAGGGTTTAGAGCATTTAAAAAGAATAGGGAGGGGGGAAAAAGAGGAGGGGGTGTAGCACTACTAATCAGAGAGGGTATCACAGCTACAGAAGCTTCCATTGTCGAGGAAGATCTGCCTACTGAGTCAGTATGGGCGGAAATTAGGAACAGCAAGGGAGTAGTCACCTCGTTAGGGGTTTACTACAGGCCCCCCAATAGCAGCAGGGAGATTGAAGAAAGCATAGGTCGGCAGATTTTGGAAAAGTGTGGACGCAGTAGGGTTGTTGTAATGGGTGACTTTAACTTTCCCAATATTGATTGGAACCTCCTTCGAGCAGAAGATTTGAATAGAGCTGTTTTTGTAAAGTGTTCAGGAGGGTTCCTAACGCAGTACGTTGACAGGCTGACGAGGGGAGAGGCCATTCTCGACTTGGTGCTCGGAAACGAGCCGGGGCAGGTATCAGATCTTGTGGTGGGAGAACATTTTGGTGATAGTGACCATAACTGCCTCACATTCTACATAGCTATGGAGAAGGAGAGGATTACGCAAAATGGGAGGATATTTAACTGGGGAAGAGGAAACTATGATGCGATTAGACATGAGTTAGGAAGCATGGACTGGGAGCAATTGTTCCATGGTAAAGGCACTATAGACATGTGGAAACTGTTTAAGGAACAGTTGTTGCGAGTGATGAATAAATATGTCCCTCTGAGACAGGCAAGAAGGGGTAAGATAAAGGAACCTTGGATGACGAGAGCGGTGGAGCTTCTCGTCAAAAGGAAGAAGGTAGCTTACATAAAGTGGAGGAAGCTAGGGTCAAGGTCAGCTCTAGAGGATTACAGGCAGGCGAGGAAGGAGCTCAAAAATGGTCTGAGGAGAGCCAGGACGGGGCACGAGAAAGGCTTGGCAGAACGGATTAGGGAGAACACAAAGGCATTTTACACTTACGTGAGGAATACAAGAATGGTCAAAGAGAGAGTAGGGCCGATCAGGGATAGCATAGGGAACTTGTGCGTGGAGTCTGAGGAGGTAAGGAAAGCCCTAAATGAGTTTTTTGCTTCTGTCTTTACAAAAGAAACGAACTTCGTAGTGAATGAAACCTTTGAAGAGCAGCTGTGCATGCTGGAATGGATAGAGATAGAGGAAGCTGATGTGCTGAAAATTTTGTCAAACATTAAGATTGACAAGTCGCCAGGCCCAGACCAGATTTGTCCTCGGCTGCTTTGGGAAACGAGAAATGCAATTGCTTCGCCACTTCCAAAGATCTTTGCATCCTCGCTCTCCACTGGAGTCGTATCTGAGGACTGGAGAGAGGCAAATGTAATTCCTCTCTTCAAGAAAGGAAATAGGGAAATCCCCGGCAATTACAGACCAGTAAGTCTCACGTCTGTCGTCTGCAAGGTGTGAGAAAGGATTTTGAGGGATAGGATTTATGACCATCTGGAAGAGCATGGCTTGATTAAATGCAGTCAACACGGCTTTGAGGGGGGCAGGTCATGCCACACAAACCTTGTCGAGTTCTCTGAGGATGTGACTAGAAAAGTTGATGAGGGTCGAGCTGTGGATGTGGTGTATATGGACTTCAGCAAGGCACTTGATAAGGTTCCCCATGGTGGGCTCATTCAAAAGATCAGGAAGAATGGGATACAGGGGAACTTAGCTGTCTGGATACAGAATTGGCTGGCCAACAGAAGACAGCGAGTGGTAGCAGAAGGAAAATATTCTGCCTGGAAGTCAGTGGTGAGTGGTGTTCCACAGAGCTCTGTCCTTGGGCCTCTACTGTTTGTAATTCTTATTAATGACTTGGATGAGGGGATTGAAGGATGGGTCAGCAAGTTTTCAGATGACATGAGGGTTGGAGGTGTCGTTGACAGTATAGAGGGCTGTTGTAGGCTGCAGCGGGACATTGACAGGATGCAGAGATGGGCTGAGAGGTGGCAGATGGAGTTCAACCTGGATAAACGCGAGGTGATGTATTTTCGAAGGTCGAATTTGAAAGCTGAGTACAGGATTAAGGATAGGACTCTTGGCAGTGTGGAGGAACAGAGGGATCTTGGTGTGCAGATACATAGATCCCTTAAAATGGCCACCCAAGTGGACAGGGTTGTTAAGAATTCATATGGTGTTTTGGCTTTCATTAGCAGGGAGTCGTGAGATCTTGTTGCAGCTCTATAAAACTTTGGTTAGACCGCACTTGGAATACTGCGTCCAGTTCTGGTTGCCCTATTATAGGAAAGATGTGGAGGCTTTGGAGAGGGTTCAGAGGAGGTTTACCAGGATGCTGCCTGGACTGGAGGGCTTATCTTATGAAGAGAGGTTGACTGAGCTCGGACTTTTTTCATTGGAGAAAAGGAGGAGGAGAGGGGACCTAATTGAGGCATACAAGATAATGAGAGGCATAGATAGAGTTGACAGCCAGAGATTATTTCTCAGGGCAGAAATGTCTAACACGAGGGGTCATAGTTTTAAGCTGGCTGGAGGAAAGTATAGAGGGGATGTCAGAGGCGGGTTCTTTACACAGACTTGAGACAGCATGGAATGCGTTGCCAGCAGCAGATGTGGAAGCAAGGTCATTGGGGACATTTAAGAGACTGCTGGGCATGCATATGGTCACAGAAATTGGAGGGTGCATACATGAGGATCAATGATCGTCACAACATCGTGGGCTGAAGGGCCTGTTCTATGCTGTACTGTTCTATGTTCTATGTTCTATGTTCTAAAGACAGATAGATTGGGGAATTTTGCATTTTTTAAAAAATCTAACAAAGGTTCAATTTCCAGTTCTCTGCCCCAGTGAAGTGCAATACTTCCACTTAAAAAGTCCCAATGTTTCAGTTTATCATTTCTATAATTTATTATATCTGATGGCATTCGAGTGAATCTTCACTATATAGGTTCCACAGTTCTAATATTCTTCCTGTAATGCTATATAAAACTGCACTGTGTTTCAAACAAGATTAAACTAGCATCTTATTCAAGTTCAGTTTCACTTTTTTGTTTATTTTTGTACTCATTGTCCAAATATTCAAAGCCCAGGATCACATATACCATGCCTTTAGAATAATTGTAACTTTAATGCTCATGAAATTCTATCAGTTCCTGCAATGCTGTCACAGAAACAGCAAGTTATGCTTGACCCCAGGAGAACTTGAAGCAGACTCAAAAAAGACGGTAATCCATATTACTTTCCTAATTACTTCTTCAGACAACGGGAACTGATGGCTGAAGACACAAACAGCTTATAACTTGCAAACTGAAGGCTTTCAAACGTTTCCAAAACAGCTGTTTAAAGAAAAATTCTTAAGATGTGCCACATTAAGCACCACTGGTGCATTACCTGTACTCCCCATGGTATGCACTGACCTTTTCTCAAAAGTACTGATCTTAAAATCTTCATCTTCAACTTGAAATATCTATGGGCTCAGACCATTAGTTCTACATATTCTTCCGACTTTATCTAACACCTCATTGGCCCTAAATCACCTCCAATATCTTTGCACCATCTCTCTCTACCAACCTTCAATCATCTCATTCCTACATTCTGGAACCCTTTAAATTTTGCCATCTTTCACCAGTGTTTAAAAGCACGCCCAAAACCCACATTTTGTGTTAATATTTTCTAGCTTACCTTCTCCCTGAAACAATTTAGGGTATTTTTCAAAGTTCAAGGAACTAAATAAGAGTAAATTGTCATTATACATAACGACAAAACAATTCTCCCTTCATTGCAGTTGGCTATTTTCCAAAGATAACTGATTACTGTCACTAACTTCAGTGCATCAAGGCATAGAATAATGAAGTGAAAAGGTGATGCAGTGATAAAAAGTAGAGCAATCCTCCCTTTTTGGGTTATCTGGTGTAAATAAAGTTGCACCCTGCATTCATCCAAATCCTACTCAACATAGAACTGAACACCATTGCAGTAAACTTAATTTTTCTAAAGCACTGATGTGCCTAATTTTGGAATATAAATTCATGATAGTTGCTCGCCATGTAAGTTCATAGTACCACACACATTTTTGTTAACACTAGTAACCTCAGTCTGCACCTGACAAAGGGGCTGCACTCCAAAAGCTTGAGAGATCCAATATAAACCTGTTAGACAATAACCTGGTGTCATGTGATTTCTGACTTTGTCCAGCCCAGTCCACATCATGTGTATCAGTACTAGCACCCCTCTCTTTCTTTCCCACCCCACCAAAAGCCAACACATTTTTTAATGCTGATTTACCTGCAAAACTGTCTGGTAGTATCTCCTCCACATTTGCACTGATGGAGGTAGGGGGTGTGCAGAAAGACGAAAAAAGGGGGAGTTGAAAAATGTGGGTTTCAATAATCCCTCAGTTACGTGAATTCTGCAAATTTATAAATGCACTTTCTAATGCAAGAATGATTTAGTTTAGAGGTTTTAAAAACCTACAACAATAACATTTCAAAAGGGCACCTTCAGATTCAGACAATTATCAGAAAGGATTCATTACCAAACCATTTTAATAAGAAAACTGAACAAATCTTTCCAGTCAATGACAATGCAACAGCCAAAGTCAAAAATAATTAAATGTTGTGAGGAGAACTCTACTTAATAATTTAGCCACTGTCATGGAGGCTGCATTGATCCTTGTTTTCAGTGCAAGGAGAATATTATCTTCCTCTTAACTGCTCAATGACAGCATCACTGAATTTAATCACATGTATCTTGGCGTATACTTCTTAAACTACCACTCCTGGTTCTTTGTCAACCTTTGCTTTTCTCCCCATCTCTTCTAATGTAGATTTTTCCAACAGGTGGTAACCATAGCAGCGTTTGTAGACACTGACATTCAAGCAGCAAGATCTCTTACCCTCCCTTATAGTTTCTTTTTAACCTAAAAACTTCAAAAATATTCAGATCATCCCAAAAAGCACTGTTCTTTGAAAACTCTCTGTATCTTCTGAATAATAAATACCCCTACAGCTTTCAATTAGTGTCCCTAACATTACATCTATCACAGTCTGCTACTAACACCAATTTAAGTTGCATCGGTTTATTTTGTACCTAACTTTGGAATGTTCTAAGATGGACTCAAGAGACCTCATATCCAAGGTCACCCAAAGCATTTTTTTCCTATTACAGGACAGTCTCATCACATTTCACAACTGCCTGCTTCAATACTTCAGGCTTCCCATACAGCCTGGAAATTGTTACAAGACCCCGGGGCATTATAGCTGTATGTTCCATTCAAATCAGGCTTCAAGGATAAAGCATCAGAGACGAACAGCTTCAACCAAATTGAGCACTGAACTATATATCTGACAGGAGCCATTCACAGTAAGGGTAACTAAAGCAGTAATTTTTTTGGAATTAATTCAGTAACAGGATTTATTTTCAATTCATCTGAACTGTTAGACGTAGCAAACTTAAAAACTTGGCATACAAATTTTATTTACAATCAAAAGATAGATTATAAATTTGTGTACAACGAACAAGATTTTGTATTGAGTGTTTTTACACAACTAACCAATTCTGTCTGCAATATTCTTGGAGATCCAGGAACGTTGTTTGAAAAAGCTCTGTACCCTCTAGTTGAATAAAAACCAGCATGAACAAGAGTTCACTTTTAAAATATTGTGATTTGCTAACCTTAGATGTAGCAATAACGTTAAAAACATTTAAAATATCCTGACAGATTCACTTAAAACCTCTCAGCCTCTTTATCCTCTATCATACACGAGGAAAGAGCAAATCTTTCCCTAAATCCATAATGCTTGGCCATCTTATACAGGAAGCATATGTTGATACCAAGATGTAATGTATTAAATATTCATAAACACTTGAAAGCAAAAGGAGAGAAATCCACCAAACAATAATTTCCTCAACTCAAATCATCTAAAAATAGAAAAGCCTAGTCCTCCCAATGGCCAGAGAGTCGTCGGAGCAGCATAACTGGAGTTGCATATCAGAACCATTTGGACTGTCAGATGCTGGAAACTCCATGGGAGTCACTTGTAAAAATAGAAAACTTCAAATGGACAACTCCCATGTCTGGAGCTCTCTGAAAAAGTCCATAAAGTTGGAGAATTCAGAGGGTTCCAAATTAATTAAGCTAATGGTTGCAAGGGAGAAGTTGAGGAATAAAAACACACTAACTCCTGGGCAACTCCTATTAAAATGAACATCTCACTCACTCCAGTCAAATCCAACTACACCCCCGCACTAAAGCTCCATACCCTCTTTGCACTCCCACTACCACAAGCAATTCCACTCCATACAAGAGCCCTAACAATCCTCGCAAACAGACACCATCGACCATCAGACACTCTTCCATTACCAGATCTCTCCCTGCTTCCCTGCCACCACACCCCCCAACCCCTTCACACAGGCATAACCCTCACATTATGTACTCCATCATTCACCTGGCACCTTAACCCATGACCAACTGCCAGCTTAAACCAACACTTGAATGACATACCTTTCCTTTCACATGAACTGTCAAAGAGGTTGGATCCACGGCCAGACATTTAATTTCAGTGCACGGCACAATGACAGCAGCAAAAGAGGGCTGGGTTTTTACAAAGACTCTCTCTACTGCGGGATTTGTGCATTTCTGCACAGGTTCATAATAGGAGAACATTGTGTAGGCATCTTCAGCACAGAAAACATGTAAAGTTAACAGAATACGTTCTAATGTAATCAGAAATGTAAATATGGCTTCTGACCCCAAATGGACTATCTGGGCCAAGAACGATAAATAAGTAACTTTGGACAAAAGGTAGCCAAGGAAAATCTTCCTAGGCAATTAAGTCACATGTCCCAATAACTAAATTAGCCTGACCTTTCAGAAGCCTAGAAGTGACCTCTAATCTTATTGTTTGGTTAAAGAAATAGGAAAATGTAACAACTCTCTGCCTAATATAATGCCCCAAAACCAAGAAATGTGATTTATTGATCTGCTCAGATGTTGCTGATAGTATATTGGAAAATGTACTAACAAAAGATTAAAACGCAAGAGAAAGTAAATGTGATACATAGGAGGGTGGAGTCAATGATAGCCTTCTGATTTTATATGCGTGAAAGTTTTAAAATGATAGAAAAGATCCCCCTGTCATTATTGAGGGAGTCAAATGATAAAAACTGTTTAAGGTAAAAAAAACTCTTATCCCCCCCAGTACAACACCAAGAGACCAAACTTATAAGCAATGTCAGTCTTACTAGCAATTCATATTCCATACTTTGCTATGTCACAGCATTCATTCTGCTGCGGTTATTGACTTGCTCACCGAGCTGGTAAGTTCGTTTGCAGATGTTTCATCACTATACTAGGTAACGTCATCAGTGCACCTCTGGTGAAGCTTCACTGTAGGCGCACTGATCATGTTACCAGAATGGTGGCGAAAAGTTTGCAAACAAACCTACCAGCTCAGCAAGCAAATCAACAACCCAAGCTACAAATCTTCTTGAAAACCATGAATTCATTTTGCTCTGTAGCACATTAAACATAAGCTAAAGGCTTGCACCCACCTCCCTCTACACAGTCTAATTTTCATTGACCCTTGCTTTCCCAATCCATTTTGCTCTGTTCATTACTTGACCACATGATGATCTACTCCAAAGGTTAAATCAACACAGGTTGATTATCATAATCCAAGGAACACGGTGCAAACTTGCAAGTCTGCTGCGAAGCAATGGCATAAATATTTCTGTGATAATCTGTTTGAGCTTTCTCAATTCTACTTTGATCCTTACCAGCAACATCATCTAATCAGACTGGATAATCTTGACAGGCAACAAATCAGTCAGTAAAATTTATTAATTATGTTTCATACTATAATCATTTTGCTGTGAACAAAATAACGATCCGGTCATTGGCCTGGGATTAAGACAGAAATTGAAATATGATAAACTTCAAAATCCTACGGAAGACCAATAGAATCAGTTTATCACAGAGAAATTTGACAAATACAAGTATAAAATTAGTTTTTTTTTCAGAATGCCAGATTTTTAACCATTGAGAGACTTAACAGTGTAGGAGCAGGGAATTACAGGCAGCAACTTCTGTACTTCCATGTTTAAATGCACACTTGCACCTGTCAAGAATTACTGCCACTTTCACCGGTGTAAATGTGGTGAATGAAGACAGTTTCACCATCATAACTGCTGCAAGATCTGGGCCAAAAATTGGAAAATGGGGAGAAAAAAGAATTATTGTGGGAAACTAACAGGTAAGTGTAGAAATAGTGAGGCAAATAAAAATAAACTTTTATTCCTGAGCAGCAGGTGGAGTAAAGAAATCTTTTTCAATAAGACAAAAGTCATGCTTGGAAAGTGATGACGTAAAATTTGTCAGATTCCAAAGAAATACCTTTCAGTGTCATGAATGGAGTCAAGAGAAACTGGAGTTAAGTCCAAGATCAACAATGACAGCAGTTAATGGCTGAGCAGACTCAAATGGACCATGCGTTTTACCCCCACTCCCATCTTGTGTTCATGTGGGAAGGATAACAACAGCCAAGATTTAAGGAAAAAAAAATGACCTTTTGCTTTCTTTCAATTTTACTCAGCAATTCTGTACCTATCAAAGCATTTGAAAAAAATCGAATAAGGTTGTCATATTTTAATTTCCTTCTTTAAAAAGGACCACGTAACACCAAGTGATCAAGCAGGTTTCATACAACATTGATCTTAACTAGTGGATACTTGTGTACTTATGCAAGTCGCCATACGGGAAATTATAAGAAAGCCACAGGAGTGAAGCATTTAGGGAGGCCATTTAAGCTTAACCCTTGAATCTGGTCTGACATTCATTGGGATCATGAGTAATCTGCAGCCTAATTCTATAATATCATTTTTGTCTTTAATACATATGGATAACAAAAGTCGTTAAATCTCAGATTTTATAATTGCTGCTACACAAGAGAGTGTTCCAAACTTCTAACACCTGCTATGTCAAAGTCGTATAGTGATAGAGTTTACACAACGGAAACATACCCATCGGTCCAACTGATCACCACTGACCAAATATCCCAAACTGAACAAGTCCTTCTTTTTAATTCATCTGTGGGATGTGGATGTCGCTAGCTGACCAGCATTTCTTGCCCATTCCTAGTTGCCCTTCAGAAAGTGGTGGTGAGCTGCCTTCTTGAACCACTGCAGTCCTCCTGCTGTGGGTTGACCCACAATGCTATTAGGGAGAGAATTCCAGGATTTTGACCCAGTGACAGTGAAGGAATGGCAATAAGTCAGGATGGTGGGGAACTTGGAGGCGGTGCTGTTTCCATATATCTGCTGCCCTTGTTGTTCCAGATAGAAGTGGTCGTGGGTTTGGAATGTGCAGTCTGAGGATCTTCGGTGAATTTCTGCAGTGCATCTTGCAGTTAGTACACACTGCTCTGAATGAGCGTCAGTGTGGAGTGAGTGAATGCTTGTCGACGTAGTTCCAATCAAGTGGGCTGCTTTGTCCTGGATGGTGTCAAGCTTCGAGTGTTGTTGGGGCTGCACTCATCCAGGTAAGTGGGGAGCATTCCATCACAATCCTGACCAGTGCCTTTTGACGATGAACAGGCTTTGAGGAGTCAGGAGGGGAGTTATTCACCGCAGAATTCCTAATTTCTGGCCTGCTCTTATAGACACGCCGTTCATGTGATGAGTCCAGTTGAGTTTCTGATCAATGGTAACCCCCCAGAATGTAGACAATGGGGGATTCAGTGATGGTGACACCATTGAATGTCAAGGGGCAGTGGTTAGATTATGTCTTATTGGTGGTCATAGCCTGGCATTTGTGGCGCAAATGTCACTTGCCACTTGTCAGCCCAAGCCTAGATATTATCCAGATCGTGTTGCATGTGAACATGGGTTGCTTCAGTATCCGAGGAATCACAAATCGTGCTGAACACCGTGTAATCATCGACAAACATCCCCAATTCTGACTTTATGATGGAGGGAAGGTCATTGATGAAGCAGCTGGTTGGGCGGAGGAAACTACCTTGAGGAACTCCTGCAGAGGCGTCCTGGAGCGGAGATGACTGGCCTCCCACAATACAACCATCCTCCTGTGTGTCTGGTATGACTCCAACCACCAGAGTGTTTGCCCCCGATACCCACTGATTCCAGTTTTGCCAGGGCTCCTTGATGCCACACTCAGTCAAATGCGGCCTTGATATCAAGAGCTGCCACTCTCACCTCACCTCTGGAATTCAGCTCTTTTGCTCATGTTTGAACCAAAGCTGTAATGAGGTCAGGAGCTGAGTGGCCCTGGCGGACCCCAATCTGGGCGTCACTGAGCAGGCTATTGCTGAGCAGGTGTAGCTTGACAGCACTGTTGATGACACCTTCCATCACTTTACTGATGATCAAGAGGAGACTGATGGGACAGTAAATGACCAGGTTGGATTTGTCCTGCTGTGTGTGTACAGGACATACTTGGACAATTTTCTAAGTGTCAGGTAGATATCAGTGTTGTAACTGTGCTTCAACAGCTTGGCTAGGGGAGCGGCAAATTGTGGAGCACAAATCTTCAGTACTATTGTCAGAATGTTGTCAGGGCCTGTAGCATTGGCAGTATCCAGTGTTTCCAACAGGTTCTTGATATCACACAGAGTGAATCGAATTGGCTGAAGACTGATAGCTGTAATACTAGGGTCACTGGAGGAGGCCAAGATGGAGTGTCCACTTGACACTACGGGCTGAAGATTGTTGCAAATATTTCAGCCTTATCTTTTGCACTGATGCGCTGGACTCTTCAATCATAGACAATGGGGATATTTGTGGGGCCTCGTCCTCCTGTGAGTTGTTTAACTGTCCACCACTTTTCACGACTGGATGTGGCAGGACTGCAGCCCTTAGATCTGATCCGTTGGTTGTGGGATCACTTAGCTCTGTCTATCCTATCACTTGTTGCTTTCGCTGTTTGGCATGGAAGTAGTTCTGTTTGGTGGATTCACAAGGTTGATATCTCATCTTCCGGTATGTCTGGTGTTGCTCCTGGCATGCCCCCCTGCACTGTTCATTGAACCAGGGCTGATCCCCTGGCTTGACGGTAATGGTTGAGTTAGGAATATGCTGCGGCATGAGGTTACAGACTGTGCTGGAGTACAATTCTGCTGCTGTTGATGGGCCCACAGCGCCTCATGGATGCCCCAATCTTGAGTTGCAAGATCTGTGCAAAGTCTGTCCCATTTAGCACGGTGACAGTGCCACTCAATACGATGAAGGTTGTTCTCAATGTGAAGGTGGGACTTCATCTCCACAAGGACTGTGCGACGGTCACTCCGACCGAAACTGTCATGGACACGATGCAACTGCAGCTGGCAGATTAGTAAGGATGAGGTCAAGTACGTTTTCAAGTACGTTTTTCTCTCTCGTTGGTTCCCTCACTGCCTGCCGTTGACCCAGTCAAGCAGCTGTGTCCTGTAGAACCCAACTAGCTTGATCAGTAGTATTGTTACAGGGCTACTCTTGGTAGATGACATTGAAATCCCCCACCCAGAGTACATTTTATGCGTTTGTCAGCCTCAGTGCTTTGTCTAAGTAGCATTCAACATTGAGGAGAACTGATTCATCAGCTGAGGGAGGATGGTATGTGGTAATCGTCTGGAGGCTTCCTTGCCCATGTTTAACTTGAAGCCATGAGACTTCATGGACTCCAGAGGCAATGTTGCGGACTCCCAGAGCAACTCCCTCCCAACTGTGTATCACTGAGCTGCCTCCTTTGCTGGGTCTATCCTGCCAGAGAGACCTGACATATCCAGGGATGGTGATGGTGGTGTCTGGGACATTGTTTGCAAGGTATAATTCTGTGAGTATGACTATGTCAGGCTGTCACTTGACTCGTCTGTCAGACAGCTCTCCCAATTTCAGCACTAACCCCCAGATGTAAGTGAGAAGGACTTTGTATTGTCACCAGGACTGTTTCAGCCATTGTCTTTTCCGGTGTCTAGGTCAATACCAGGTGATTCATCCAGTTTCATTTCTTTGAGTTTTTGTAGCGATTGGTACATCTGAGTGGCTTGCTAGGCCATTTCAGAGGGCAGTTGAGAGTCAACCACATTGCTGAGAGTCTGGAGTCACATGTAGGCCAGACCAGGTGAGGGTAGTAGATTTCGTCCCCTGAAGGAGATTAGTGAACGAGATGGGTTTTTTTTGGCAACCGGCAATGATTTCATGGTAACTAGTAGGTTAATTCCAATTCCACCATCTGTCGTGGTGAGATTTGAACCTGGGTTCCCAGGACATCTGCTGGGTTTCTGGATTAATAGTCTGACAACAATACCAGTAGGCCATCGCCTCCCCCTTCTTTGTCAACATTTGACCCATATCCCTTCCTTTTCACGTATCCATCCACTTGCCTTTTAAATGCTGTAAATGTACCCGCTTCTATCACCTCTTCTAGCAGCCAACGCCATATACACACCAACTTCTGCATCAAAAAATTACCCCTCAGGTCATTTTTACATCTTTCCCCATCACTCTAAAACTACGCCTTCCTGTTTTGGACTCCCCTACGCTGGCAAAAAGACCTTAGTTATTCATTCTAATCCTGCCCTTCATGTCTTTATAAACTTTTATAGTATCACCCCTCAGTTCAGGTACTCCAGGGAAAGAAGTCCTAGCCTATTCAACCTCTCACTACAGCTCAAACCCGCCAATGCTGGCAACATCCTTGTAAATCTCTTCTGAACTCGTTCAAGTTAGAACAACATCTTTCCTACAGCAGGGAGACCAATATGGAGACAGTAGGAACTGCCGATGCTAGAGAATCTGCGATAAACACTGAAACTGGGTGAACACAGCAGGCCAAGCAGCAGAGGAGCAGGAAAGCTTGATGTTTCGGGTTGGGGCACTTCTTCAGAAAAATGACCCGAAAGGTCAAACCTTCCTGCTCGGCCTGCTGTGTTCATCCAGCTTCACACCATCTAAGATCAGCATGGAAGTGTTTTCTTTCATTCCAAAGAAGTTCAGCTTTAATTTTTAGCTTATATGCCCGAGTTCTCCAACTACAACAGAAACAGCTTTTCTCTCGACAGTAGGTACCCTAGCTGCTGGATTTAATGTCATAAAAACTGAAATAAAATCACTTGAAATTCTAACTTCCAGGAAATATGACACTAGCTTGCGTAATCTCAAGTAGATAGCTTTGAGAAATTATTCTCAAGTGCAAGTGGAACATTAGTGAAAACTTGAACTCTTTTATCACAATATCAAGCACAGAGATAAAACAGCCCTTTTCAGCAATATAAATACTGTGTCTATAGAGAGTAGGTCAGAAAATAGGAATCCTGTGGTGAATAACATGCTTCCTGTCTGCCTAGTTCCGGCCTACCATCTATAAGGCACAAATCAGTGTGATGAAGTAGTCTCCACTTGCCTGGCTGAGAGCAGCATCAACATGCAACAAGATTGAGAGTATCCAGGACAAAGCAGCCTGCTTGATTGACACCATTTTCAACATTTACACTCTGCCATCCTAGAGCGGTAGCAGTGTACATCATCTCCCAGGCACCACTGACAGTCTTTTCCAAACCTGCGACCTCTAACATCTAAAAAGTGGTCAATTAGCTCAGTTGATCGGACGGTTGATTTGCAACGCAGATCAGTGCCAACGTGTAAGATGCTGCATTCCAGATGCGATGCGATGCGATTCAATTGGCCAAACCATTAAGCTCCAAGCAAACACACTATTTTTACAGCACAGTTCAGATGCAAACACAAAGGAAAAAGAAGAACTGGCATTACTTAAATTCTATCAAAAGACGTACCAAAATAATATATTGTTTAACTACTACTCATCAACTATTCCAGTTTCACAGCATCCCATAAACACACCCCTGACAAAGGCAAATTCAGCAGAAAAGATTTCCCTCACTTGCTATCTCTTCCAGAAGAGACACTGACAAAATAAATCTAGCAGAGAACCGAAGCTTTTGAAGCAGCTGAGAGAGTTGTATCTAGCAGTTCCAACTCCAAAACCCCAGCTTCAATGACTGAAAGCAAAACTAAAACCCTGTGTCTGTGATAGCCCTGGCTCCATTCAGTCATGCTTAAGACTACTTTTTAAAATACCCAAAAGCTATTTACATTGCTTTCCGTGGAGCAGACACCTCAACACCAAAATTTACAGCATCCCCTTTGAGAGAGCCAGGACAGACAAATCTCTCTTAAACAATTGTTATATTACTCATTCACAGAAAGTTCTTCAATTGTCCTTGCAGAAATGTATTTTTTTCCTAAATATATAAAAATATGACTGACATGGTTTCCACTAGTTTTTACAATCAGCAACAGTCTTAAGGGAGGTTTTACACATTAATTCTTCAAACTCTGATTTCAAAATTCAGAGGATGCAATAACTAGTCTATCTCAATTTTCTTCGCAAAATTATTCCACAGAATCGTTACATTGCTTGCACTAACTCATCAAATGAGCATCATTACCTACTGTCAATCTCCTGCTTTTTACTTATATCTTGCACTTTATTTCTATCCAAATAATTATCCAATGCCCACTTGAACGTCTCAATTGAATGCTCCTCAATCATGTTTCCAAGCAGTGTATTCCATGCTGTAGCTACTCCCTGTGTGAAAAAGTTCTCTCACATCGCTAATGCTTATTTTGCACGTGTCTTTAAATCTTGCCTTCTTTTCTTAAACAGTTCTGGGGAAGGGTGACTGGACCTGAAACATTGTCTGATTTGTTTTCACGGATGCTGCCAGACCTGATGGGCTTTTCCAGCAAGTTCTGTTTTTCTGCCCTCTTGTTCTTGTTTCTTTTATGAATGGAAAATTAATCTACTCTATACAGCCCACTCACGAATAATCGAACAACTTCATACATCACAGCAACCAATATTTAGCCTTTCTGCGGCAAAAACCTATTTCAGGGATAAGCTCTCATCAGTTACCCAATGATCAGTACTTGTTCATGACATTAGTTGCTCTGGTCCTATTTTGACAGATAAAAAAAGAGCCAGCACCAGTGACAGATAACAGCACAAAGACAAAAGCTCTGTAAATTGTTGAAATTTGTGGTTGACGGCCATGTACCTCATCAACAGTCATCTCATTATGGGACTAATGAGAAATGGCCATAAAGAATACATTATAAATAACACCCAGTATAAAAACATCATTTTTCTCGTTTCCTCAAAATTTTTAGTCACCTAAACTATGAAACATAGTTGCTAACATTGCTATTAAGATCACACCCAACTTCTCTTAATTAAGGTTATAAGAAATGGTAATTTCAATAAAAGATAGTAGGAACTGCCGATGCTGGAGAATCTGAGATAACACAGTGTGAAGCTGGACCAACACAGCAGGCCAAGCAGCAGAGGAGCAGGAAAGTGTAACAGTGCGGATCGGGACCCTTCTTCAGAAATGAAGCAGGGGAAAGGGATTCTGAAATAAATAGGGAGGCGGGGGGAGGCAGATAGAAGATGGATAAAGGAGAAGATAGGGTGAGAGGGGACAGACCGGTCAAAGAGGCTGGGCTAGAGCCAGTGAAGGTGAATGTAGGTGGGGAATTAGGGAGAATGGACAGGTCAAGGGGGCGGGATGAGGTTAGCGGGTAGGAGATGGAGGTGGGGCTTGAGGTGCGAGGAATGGTTAGGGAGCCGAGGGACTAGCTGGGCTGGTTTTGGCTTGTAGTCGGGGGAGGGGAGATTTTGAAACTTGTGAAGTCCACATTGATACCTTTGGGCCGCAGGGTTCCCAAGCAAATATGAAATGCTGTTCCTGCAACTTTCGGGTGGCGTCATTGTAGGAGGCCCAGAATGGACATGTCGTCCGAGGAGTTGTGGGGGTGAAGGAGGAACCACAGAGACAGAGTTGATATGGTTCACGACTAGGAGGTGCAGTTGTTTGTGGCAAACTGAGTGTAGGTGTTCCGCAAACCGGTCCCCAAGCCTTCGTTTGGTTTCCCCTATGTAGAGGAGGCCTCAACGGGAACAGCGGATACAGTATATCACATTAGCAGATGTGCAGGTGAATACCTGCTCGATGTGAAAAGTCTTCATAGGGCCTGGGATGGGGGTGAGTGGGGAGGTATAGGGGCACTTGCTCTGGTTGCAGGGAGAAGTCCCAGGGGTGATGGGGCTGGATAGGAGTGTGGAACGGACAAGGGAGTCACGGAGAGAGTGGTCCCTCCGGAAAGCACATAAGGGTGGGGAGGGAAAAATGACTTTGGTAGTGGAGTCAGATTGCAGATGGCGGAAATGTCGGAGGATGATGTGTTGGATTTGGAGGTTGATCCGGTGGTACGTGAGGATGAGGGGAATTCTGTTTTGGTTATTATTGCGGATAGGGGGTGTGAGGGATGAGTTGTGAGAAATGCAGGAGACACGGTCGAGGACATTTTCGATCACTGTGGAGGGGAAGTTGCGGTTTTTGAAAAAAAAAAGGACATCTGAGGTGTACGAGCGTGGAATGCCTCATCTCGGGATCAGATGTGGCAGAGGCGAAGGAATGGGGAATAGGGGATGGCCTTTTTACAGGAAGGTGGGTGACAGGAGGAACATTCTAGGTAGTTGTGGGAGTCGGTAGGCTTAAAATGGATATCGGTTTCCAGGTGGATGCCAGAGATGGAGACAGAGATGGTTCAGGAAGGAGAAAGAGGTGTCAGAGATGGTCCAGGTAAACTTAAGGTTGGGGTGGAAGGTATTAGTTAAGTGGATGAACTGTTCGAGCTCCTCGAGGGAACATGAGGCGGTGCCGAAACAGTCATCAATGTATCGGAGGAAGAGATGGGGGATAGGGCCAGTGTAGCTTTAGAAGAGGGATTGTTTCAATAAGCCGAGCCAACACCACAAATTCAAAATAAATATTTAAATTGTGAATGTCAAGATTTTACCGATTCTTTAAAACATTTAAAAGTCAAAACAATTCATTAACTTTGAAAAAACTCAAACAACACACAGCTAAAGCCAGATAAAAGAGAAATTGATTTGCCAAAAAAAACGGCTGGATCGAGGCAATTAGTTCCAAATAAAAACAACCAGTTTATAAAGGCTATACTGCAATCTATTTAGTCACGCAGTCCAAACAGAAACAGAAAACATTTAGTGAGTTCATATATTAGTGAACAGATAAAATTCAAACATGGCCTAACTATTTAGTCTACAGACCTTGAACAGAAAACAAGGAGCAATGTTTATATATAATACAAATGAATGATTAATGAGTTTAGCACATTAGAATTCCAGGCTTAGATCAGCAGTGTCTTTGATCAGTAATGCATGTACCTTAAGTTGAAAGCACAGCCAATGCATACTACAAGCCACTTATCAGGAATAAAAAGACAAAGCATGTCTTTCAAACTAACATAACGGAATTAATTTTAGATATGTAATGCTTTATTGCATTACCAAAGCACTGAGCCAAGAATTTAACTACTCTCATTAAATGTAAATCTTGTAAAACTCATCCACCTCAAAACACTCCTCTCATGGAACATCGAACATAGCAGCACAGTACAGGCCCTTCGGCCCCCGATGTTGTGCCGACCTGTCATACCGATCTCAAGCCCATCTAACCTACACTATTCCATGTACGTCCATATGCTTATCCAATGACGACTTAAATGTACCTAAAGTTGGCAAATCTACTACCGTTGCAGGCAAAGCGTTCCATTCCCTTACTACTCTCCGAGTAAAGAAACTACCTCTGACATGTGTCCTATATCTTTCACCCCTCAATTTAAAGCTATGCCCCCTCTTGCTCGCCATCACCATCCTAGGAAAAAGGTTCTCCCTATCCACCCTATCTAACCCTCTGATTATTTTATATGTTTCAATTAAGTCACCTCTCAACCTTCTTCTCTCTAATGAAAACAGCCTCAAGTCCCTCAGCCTTTCTTCGTAAGACCTTCCCTCCATACCAGGCAACATCCTAGTAAATCTCCTCTGCACCCTTTCCAAAACTTCCACATCCTTCTTATAATCCAGTGACCAGAACTGTACGCAATACTCCAAGTGCGGCCACACCAGAGTTTTGTACAGCTTCACCATAACCTCTTGGTTTCGGAACTTGATCCCTCTATTAATAAAAGCTAAAGCACTGTATGCCTTCTTAACAGCCCTGTCAACCTGGGTGGCAACTTTCATGGATCTGTGTACATGGACACCGAGATCTCTCTGCACATCTACGCTACTAAGAATCTTACCATTAGCCCTGTACTTTGCCTTCCAGTTACTCCTACCAAAGTGCATCACCTCACACTTGTCTGCATTAAACTCCATTTGCCACCTCTCAGCCCAGCTCTGCAGCTTATCTATGTCTCTCTGCAACCTACAGCATCCTTCATCACTATCCACAACTCCATCGACCTTAGCGTCGTCTGCAAATTTACTAACCCATCCTTCTTTGCCCTCATCCAGGTCATTCATAAAAATGACAAACACCGACCCTTGCGGTACACCACTAGTAACTGATCTCCAGGATGAACATTTCCCATCAACTACCACCCTCTGTCTTCTTTCAGCAAGCCAATTTCCGATCCAAACTGCTATATCTCCCACAATTCCATTCCTCTGCATTTTGTACAATAGCCTATTGAGAGAAACCTTATCGAACGCCTTGTTGAAATCCATATACACCACATCAACCGGTTTACTCTCATCTACCTGTTTAGTCACCTTCTCAAAGAACTCAATAAGGCTTGTGAGGCACGACCTTCCCTTCACAAAACCGTGCTGACTATCCCTAATCAATTTATTCTTTTCTAGATGATTATAAATCCTATCCCTTACAACCTTTTCCAACACTTTACCAACAACTGAGGTAAGGCTCACTGGTCTATAATTACCAGGGTTAAATATCTCAAGGTATTTACTTGCTCTAAGATAGTGTAGCACAAACACTGGCACCTTTCCATGGTGATAGTCAGTCTACAAAGTGAACAGCAGTGTGATATTCAAGCACTGAGGCTATTGCAGCTGAAATCAATCCTGCCTTCATCCATCATTCACACTGCACATTCTCCAAAAGTATATACCGGCCTATTATTACAAGAAAATCTGAGCAATCAACATAGGATCAAGTCTTTTTCTTTAACAAAGTATCTATCAAAGGTCATGTGAATTTATTTCACTTGGGTTGCATCTCAATAACTTGGAGGGTGCTATGAAATTTCACAATACAAAAGTGGCAGTCACGTTTGTAGCAATGCTGCACACTGAAATTTAAACAGCCTTACTCTGCTTTCTGAATGGCTGAATTAAACAGTGGATCTTCAAACAAGCTAAAACCATCCCACTTTATTCGGAGATGAATACCCAGTAAAGAAGTAGACGTATTCTACCACACAACAAATGTATAAAAAGATTCAAAATGAGCACCACACAAGATTAATTTTTCAGGAAGATCAGGCTTTCTCTCAGTAGCAATAGGCTATCCTATAAAACTTCTTGAAATTAAATATTTTCTTAGTAACAGAATGCAATGTCAAAAGAGTGACCTTCAGGCAGAGGAGTTATGTGTGAAATACTCAAGCCCCAAATTCTCATGAAATTACGTGTATCTGAATGAATTCCAGATACCATCTGAACTGCTGAATGCAGATTTCCAGATCACACCCTTAAATCTTGAAAGTGAGAGATCTCAAAATCAAAAGTTTACTAAGGACCAAATGTCACCAGACCTAAAATGTTAACTCTGATTTCTCTTCACAGATGCTGCCAGGCCTGCTCAGCTTTTCCAACAACTTCTGCTTTTGTTTCTGATTTACACCGTCCACAATTCTTTTGATTTTTTTTCTTGTTATCAAAATCAATTTTGTTCTTGATGAGAAACAAAAGAAACATAAACACAAATGTTCATAATATGAACACTGTCTCAACTGGACTATTATGAGAAGATAAACATTACCCTCTGAATTCAAGTACCCCAAGCCCAAATTTGACGCATTTATGCAAACATTTTAAATTTTAATAAAGTTTGTTAGTCTTAGAACTGGGTTGAAACAAGCATGTGGACATACATGGAATAGTGTAGGTTAGATGGGCTTGAGATCGGTATGACAGGTCGGCACAACATCGAGGGCCGAAGGGCCTGTACTGTGCTGTTATGTTCTATGAAACATTTTCAAAATTATCAAAAAGGATACACACAAAGGATACATTAAACCAACAAGATAAAAATTCTCTTCTCTTTACTGGAATCCTCCTGTTCTGTAATAATGAATAACTTGACTATGATGCACTCAACATAAACATCCCAAAATATGAGCAAGCTGAATAGAGATGAGACCAAAGATAGTGATATTTTGACCAACAACAAAAAGTTCAATCAGAGGCAAACTTCAAGGTATTTAAGGGAAGAGGAGAATAAGTGGAGATGCAAAGCAGCAATGGAAAAGAAATGTGGATCATCTATCTAGCTGGCTTAAAGCTCAACAGTAAATATGGCGTGTAAAAGAAGTGAGAGGCGTTGCAAATGGAACAGAGTCAGATAAGGAAAGTTCCTAGGGCTGGAGAGAGAGGATTTTTTATGGTAGTAGGAGGTGGCAATGTCAGAGAAAAGTGAAGCAAGGAAGAAATTTCAAGAAAAAAGATGAGACTTTTAATTTAGAAGAACTGCAAGACCAAAAGCCAATGCAGATCAGTTAAAATTACACTAATTGTAAATAGTACAGGATACTGAAAGTAAACAGTTTTAGATATGCTAAAATTAACAGCAGTTGGAAGGCTGGCCAAGAAAGCATAATAATAGAATGGGATAATAGATTGACAGTCAGGAATGAGGGTTTCAGTAACTGATCAACTAAGGCAACATTGGAAGACTCTGAGGAATTATGTTGAACAAAAATTGTTTCCTGAACTTAAAATGTTCATTACTTACAAATACATTAAATGGCAATCTATCTTGTCACCTAGTTCTTTTATAAAATACTGAATTTAACAGCTAAGCACTCTGAACATTTTGGAATCACTATCAAATGTGAATCTTAGTTCAGGTTTGTTGTTTCTTCCAAAACTAAGCAAAGCTCTGGATTTAGCAATGAGTGAACCATTAAATATACATTCAAGCAACTGACTAATGTCAACAACTGAAATGTAAAGGCAATGACTGAAAATGAGGTGATGAAATTTAGTTCTTAAAATTTTTTTTTAAGTTGCTCATTAAGTGTTTGGGAAAATTAGGTGGCATACTCTAACTTCCTGACTTCATAAACGACACTGTATAAATGCAATTTTTTTTCCTTTGTAGTGATGGCCTTGAAGCACATGACCACAGTGAAATTAAAAAAACCTTGTAACTTCTGTGATAGATGTTGACTGAAAATAAAAGCATGAAATGTTTATGAATAATAATTCTTCACATGAGCTCCTTCTACGCAAAAACATATGCTTTAAAACGTGGAAATTTGAAGTTTTAGGTTTCCACACAGTTGCAGTTTTCACTTAGATAGTTAATTCAGTTAACAACTATGGGTTCCATCTTCGCATCAGACAAAAAAGGAGTGGTTAGAGAAAATGCCTGGAAACCCAAAACTTCAAAAAGCAGTTTAGATTATATAGTGTTGATGAGCACCAAAAGTACGAAACACAAGCAAAACTATTGAACATATACTGTCCAAAGAACACCTGCCAGTCACAGATGCGTGCACAGTGTCTGTCAAGTGTTCTCTGAACATTATTTCACATAATAGGCAGTGCTCATTGTATTAAGACCCATGTGTAACATATGTAAGCTAAGACTTATTTTGTGATACATTCAGCAATCACAAAGATGCATTAATTTCTAAAATAACAAGGTGTAGAGCTGGCTGAACACAACAGGTCAAGCAGCATCAGAGCAGCAAAGCTGATGTTTCGGATCTGGATCCTTCTTCAGCGTTTCTGAAGAAAGGTCCAGTCCCAAAACGTCAGTTTTCTTGCTCCTCTGATGCTAGTTGGCCTAGCGTGTTCATCCAGGTTTACATCTTGTTTCTCAGATTTCCCAGCATCTGCACTTCCTACTATCTCTGAAACAACATTAACTTGTAAACTTCTGAAGCTGGCAGCATCTTCACCATTTATGTATCACTTTTCACAACTACTAGACATCTAAGGGCACTTTACAGCCAATGAAGTATTTTTTGAAGCATAGTCATTGCATTAACGTAGGAAACAAGGCAGCCAATATGAACATACCAAACGACTATGAATAGTGTTCTGATAACAACTAACCATCTCATCAGCTTTTGTGATGCTGATCTCTATAAATTTTGGTCAGAACAATACTACATCTCCCCTGCTCTTCAAAATAATGGGATCTTTTATATCCATCAGACCAGATGTGACTTTGGTTTATCTTTTTGGTTCATCTCATCTTCAACAGCATAGTGTTTCCTCAGTTATGAATTGGAATATCAGCCTTGATTTTTACACAATAACTTCAATTTCTAGAAACAAAATAACAATTCAAAAAAGTTGCCTTCCACTGAGAATTTATTTTAAAATGAACAGAACTGATTATTTTTTCCAAATGGCTCAATGACTTATTTCAGCAAACGGTTGAGTTCTCTGGACCAAAAGTGTTTTGACAGTGATCTGAATAATCACCCTCATTCGCTATCCAGCACCATCTGTTGGAAATAGGCATTTTTTTTGTAAAAAAGAATGAGGCACATCTGGGACCAAACAACTTTGAACTCACCAAGCATCTTTTTAGTTTATTCAGCAAAAATAACACTCTACAACTAAGGGTTATACAAATGTAGACTCAAGGTAACTTAGTGTTCTATTGGCCTCTGCCTGCACAGCTAAAGCTAGCCACCTTCTAAAGGTATACAAACATTAGGGTCTAACAGTTCAACATGAATGGGGGGGGGGGGGGGGGGGGGGAGGAGAAGAGGAGAGAGAGAAGAAGGAGAGAAGAGAACAGGTCTTTCCAATATCTAGCTTATTAGTTGTATCACTGTTTAAAAGCAATTTTTTATGAAATGAATCAAAAGTCAATCTTTACCTTCATAATTTTCTCATTTCATATAGGAACTTTGACTCTCCTTGAAATATTGTTGCATGACTTCAAGTTCCCTCTATACCTAATTCAATGAATTAGTCTTCTGTACTTTTTGGTGATAAATAACAAAAGCCGTTCGACTACAGGCAGTAGTACAATGTTGCCCCATATTTTCCATCTGCTCATGGGTGTCTGCTTCAAGAAACAAAGCCAAAATTTCTTACTCACTTATCAATACATTTGTTGGAGATCGGTCCCCACCTAACCTGCGCAGTTAGGTGGTATGCTGGGTAATTGAAAAGGAGCCAAAATACTGGTCAGTTTTCTAACCTAAGGAAGTCAGGCCAAACCAGCACCTTCATCAGAAGTCAAAAATAACTTAGTCTTAACATGGAGACTGACATGTGCGTAACATTTTGTAATAACTCACCCAACAGCCTAACAAAGAAAAATATTTCATCTTTTCTGCCTTTTTCTTTCATCCAAAGATTATTCAAACAACTTGAAGGCACAAAACCTATGCCAAGGGTTTGAACCAGCGATGAAATTTTGCAAAATTAAAGCGATTCCATTATTTTCACCCACACATCCCCCCTCCTTGAGCAACATCCTTTCCAGCAAAATACCTGGGTTCTAACAAACACATGCCAACACTCTGGTTTTGCAGAGAAGCCCAACATTGCGAAGAGAAATAGCTCACATTATTACTTAATGACTTATCATCTTATTCCTTCAATATCAACTGGATTTAGGTGATGGTAAAAGCCAAGACAAATCTCTGTGTGAAAGCAGTCTTCAATGAGAATGCGGTTTTGTATTTTTCATCCCTTTGGTCTCCTAGGATGATTACTCTTCCATCTGTTTAATTATTCAAATGATTTTTCAAAGAGAAGAAATACATGCAAATACACTCCTAGAAAGAGTTTCAATTTGAATACAAAATGGAGAATAATCTGAACTGCTCTCTCATCACCTCAACAAATTCTCCCTTTCTTTTAAATTTCCTTATTCACTGTTCAATACAAACTACATTAAGATTTAAGTCCACAATTTTAAGATACAGTACTTATACCTTTGACACACGAACAAATGATAGATACACTTTCTCATGATTCTAGTTCATTTTAATTCCATTTTAAATATTACTTTATTGAGTTTTGACAAATGTAATACACATTAAATCTAACAGCACAAGCACTGAGGCAAGTCGGCAGTGTCAAAGGTAACTAATTATAGCACAACTACGTAATAATCTGTACTCCATAGAATTGCCAAATACATTTGACGGTTTTCTAAATGTAAATGATTCACTAATGTCCAGTATTCTTTAGCATTATAGATTAGTACATAATCATCTTCGGTTTCACTGTCTTTGACATTTGTCTGCAACAGATCGCTGTGAACAGGAGGAAAAATCTTAAACTGAACTTATCAACAATATATACGGGTCATTAAACATCTTCCTTCCTTTATAAATAACACAGCAATGCTTTCTGTGTAAAAAGCATGTCCAATAAATGCTATAAAACACGCCTACAGGGAACATTTTAAGTTTAGAAATGACCCCAGAAGCAAGGTAAACCTATCAACTCCAATGACTTTCAGTGCTCCATCTAGTCACACATTCTCAAGACCTCTCAGTCTCCATCTCAGGCAGCCAGCTTGTAACGGATGTCCATTTCAAGCCCACCAACTCCCACAGCTACCTAGACACCCTCCTGCAAAAATTCCATCCTCTATTCCCAATTCCTCCGCCTCCGCTGCATCTGCTCCCACGATGAGGCATTCCACTCCCACACATCCCAGATGTCCAAGTTCTTCAAGGACTGTAACATTCCCCCCGCAGTGGTTGAGAACGCCCTGGACCGCGTCTCCCGCATTTCCCGCGACACATCCCTCACACCCCGCCCCCGCCACAACCGCCCACAGAGGATCCCCCTCGTTCTCACACACCACCCCAAAAACCTCCGGATACAACGCATCATCCTCCGACACTTCCATCATCTACAATCCGACCCCACCACCCAAGACATTTTTCCATCCCCACCCTTGTCTGCCTTCCGGAGAGACCACTCTCTCCGTGACTCCCTTGTTCGTTCCACACTCCCCTCCAACCCCATCACACCCGGCACCTTTCCCTGCAACCGCAGGAAATGCTACACTTGCCCCCACACCTCTTCCCTCACCCCTATCCCAGGCCCCAAGATGACTTTTCATATTAAGCAGAGGTTCACCTGCACATCTGCCAATGTGGTATACTGTATCCATTGCCACCGGAGTGGCTTCCTCTACATTGGGGAAACCAAGCGGAGGCTTGGGGACCGCTTTGCAGAACACCTCCGCTCGGTTCGCAGTCAACAACTGCACCTCCCAGAACCATTTCAACTCTCCCTCCCATTCTTCAGACGACATTTCCATCATGGGCCTCCTGCAGTGCCACAATGGTGCCACCCGAAGGTTGCAGGAACAGCAACTCATATTCTGCTTGGGAACCCTGCAGCCCAATGGTATCAATGTGGACTTCACCAGCTTCAAAATCTCCCCTTCCCCCACCGCATCCCAAAACCAGCCCAGTTCGTCCCCTCCCCCCACTGCACCACACAACCAGCCCAGCTCTTCCCCTCCCCCCACTGTATCCCAAAACCAGTCCAGCCTGTCTCTGCCTCCCTAACCGGTTCTTCCTCTCACCCATCCCTTCCTCCCACCCCAAGCCGCACCTCCATCTCCTACCTACTAACCTCATTCCACCTCCTTGACCTGTCCGTCTTCCCTGGACTGACCTATCCCCTCCCTACCTCCCCACCTATACTCTCCTCTCCACCTATCTTCTTTTCTCTCCATCTTCGGTCCGCCTCCCCCCTCTCCCTATTTATTCCAGAACCCTCTCCCCATCCCCTGAAGGGTCTAGGCCCAAAATGTCAGCTTTTGTGCTCCTGAGATGCTGCTGGGCCTGCTGTGTTCATCCAGCCTCACATTTTATTATCTTGGATTCTCCAGCATCTGCAGTTCCCTGAAGTACCTGACTATGTTGCAACCTATTTGGGAGAGCTGAAAAATTACATTTAATGGCTATCCAGCCCAAACTAAAACTAACAGAAGTAAAATGCAGAGACAGATTGGATGGATTGCTTCATTTTTCAAGCTTGATAGTATATCATGCAACTTTTTTTTTAACTACAATGTATAATGGAATTAAAATGCAGCAATTCCATCCAATAGTTAAGGTCCTAATTTTTAAACGTGTTAAGTCAAACAAAGCTCCATGACTAACTACAGTTTTATGCTCTACTCTACGCACGTACCTCAGAACATTTTTAAAAATGGTTTACTGAGAATAAATTAGTACGGATAATAAGGTCTATATGGCAATATTCAAATCTGTTTCTGAAGGTTACAATTCTCTTATCTGAAACATGGTAATTTTGCAGTTAAGAAATTACAGCAGTCTTGAAATTATCAATGGTAAAGACAATAATTTAATACTATTTCAAATTAAGCTCCCATGGCCTTCATGAGATAAGTTACAACAAATAAATTGATAATGCAACAAAATGAAGTAGCTACTGGTCTTCAGTTCACATTCAGTCCTGGTCCTCCAGGCCAAGTTGGGCAGCTTTTGATTGGCATGGTAACTGAGGGTGACAGAGGGGCAGATATGAAAGTGGAGTGAAGACCACAAATTATATCAGCCCATCAAACATCCAAATCCTGCTCTAAGTTCTATGCCCTCATTCAAATCAACTTCTGAAGCCAAAGTAAACGGCAGGAACTGTAAACTGCTGTTTGTCTGCTTGGTTTATTTTTTAAACTTGATTTTTTTTTCACTTAAGTGATACATATCATTGAGAGTCCAACAAAAAGCATCTGCCCCAGTCTTCAGGAAATGCTGTTATTTAGAACTAACTGCTGATACTACGACTATATTAGACCTCTTTTCCCCTCTATCTGCAACAGAATTTCTCACTCCCACACCAATGCTTCCGGTATTATCCTTAGGGGCCCTCCTTTCTCTCATCTACCTGCTGGATTACTTCTTGACAACAATTTTGCAACACAAAGCATTAATTTTCACAATTACACTGATGACTCCTATCCTCACTGCACCAGCACAATTCCAACATTTGTTGCTAATTGTCTGACTGCTTATCCTATATTCTGAGCTGGATCAGTAGATTTCACTTCCAAATAACATCACAATGCCTTCATTCCCTGCTACAAACTCCATCCTTTAGCTACTCACTCCATCTCTCTCCCTGGCAAATGCCCAAGAATGAATCAAACTGTTCAAAGCCTTGATGTCATATTTGATCCCTAGAGGTGCTAGCACTAAGCATGTCTATTCCTACCTTCAGAACATTGACTCCATCTCCCCTCAGTTTGTCTAAATCTGAAACTAATTTATGCCTTCATTACTTCTGGACGTGGCTATTCCACGCCACTTCTGACCAGCCTTCCACAATCAACATTCTATAAACCTGAGGCCACCCGATGCCCTAGTTCCTTTATTCATCCATTTCTCATCCACACACAACTTTTATTTACCCATTCACCTGGTGCTCACCGACTGCCAGTAAGGCAACACTTCGATTTTAAAATTGTCATTTTTGTTTCCAAATCCATCCGTGGATCTATAGTTTGCTACACCTCACCCCATTTAACAAGGCTCCTCCAAGTTCAGTCCTTCAGATACATCTTCAGACAGGTGCCCTTATTTTCTGCTCAGCATTCAATGTCTTGTTCTTTTTAAAACATTCAATCTGATGCTTTACTGTTTATGAGGTTACTACCACTGGTAAGAAATGAAATGATCTGTGCTTTTTTACTCACCGTCACCCTGAGCTTTCAAGATCACCTGCACAACAAAATGATTTTATGCTTCCTGCAATCATTGGTCAAACGTTAATGGAAGATGATTATCTGAACAAAAGTCACAATTCAATATGTATCATACATTCTGAAAGCTCCTAATCTGAATGAACAATAGATATGCACAAAAATGGCCCTTTTATAGCTAGTGAAATTTCAGAGCATACTAAGCTGTTTTTAACAGTAAGCATAATTTCTGCTATCACTTATCTTGCACTTCATTATTTCAATGTGTCTTTCTATTGTTTCTTCCTATGCCTTACTACAGCACATTTAACTCCTAACTTCAAAATGTAATACCCAGAGCCTTTACAAAATAGCAGTCTTTGAGATGATTTGAAAATTTTCTCTGCTCAAACATATTCTTGATTTTCCCCAACGGCTTAAAACTGCTTACTGGGAAATATATACAGGAGCAGTTTCAGAATATATAGCGACAGAAATTTATTTAGCTGTTTAGACCTCCATGCACTCATAACAATCAATTTCAATTTTTTTTCACTGCACTTGAATGATATTCAGCAACAGACCAATAGAGTACTACAATATCCAACTCTTGTGTGAAAGAGACAAAAAGTCAGTAATGCCTGACACATTGCCTAGATGTTAAACTGTTTACAACTGCAGCATTGGAGGCTCTTTTCAGCTGGATGGTGAATAAAGCATACATACCACAAAGGCTGACAGACTAGCAGACTTTTCAGCTGCATGACAACGATACCAGATTGAAGAGGTTGAAGATACATGTTGAAATACCCTATATCCTCAACTTAAAACAATATGGACTGAAAAGACATCAAAATGGAAATTAGCCTTCTCCTACACAAGAAAATACATGAAAACTGCCAATGCCAACCAGACTAATGTTATCCTGATGACAAAATTAAAATGTGATAGATGTATTATAATTCAAAATATTTCTGCAGCAATTAAGACAAATCAACATAGTGTCAATGCTGGTAATTGATAATTAATATCCAAGTTGCCATTACGACAGTTAAGTTTTTCAACACTAATACTGTTTCAGCACTATTGGAAAATAACACTACGTATTCAATGGCCTTCAAAAGCATTCTTACATGCAACAAAAATCTTATCAAAAGGGTTTCCATGAGAAATCTTCAGCATATATCACATCACACTTAATGTTTAAAATCATATTGTTTTGATTAATTATTTGCCAATAACACATTCACATCCTTACACCAGTTGTCAGAACTGAAAACAGTAGAGATAAAAATGTTCAAATAGATTATTTTTTTAAAAACTTTGCACTACAATCCAGGGGTCCTGCTGGAATGTAGATATTGACTGTTAGTTTCCCTTGTGACCACACCTGAATGAATAGTCAGAGTGTTTGGTTTTATTACAGATGTTTTGACTCAGAGGGTATAAGTTTGCACATATCATGTTCTAAACACAAACAGAATAATAACGTACAACTCTGAGGCAAGCTGGAAAAAGCCAAAAATTACTGCAAAGGACTGTAATAGTCAAACAAATCAACAACTCAGAAGCACAGATGATTTACAATAGGAAGCAGAGACTCAAGCTTGCACATCCAGAATTTGACACTCACCAGTTTGAATTCTTGGATACTGCAGATAAAGTAAGGTGTGTTGGGGCGACGACTCTCTATATAAACACAATCTGATGAGAAAAGAAAAACAGAGGATTAAATATATAACTTTCAGGGACAAAGAGAAGCATTGCAAAAACTGAGGATACTTGTATGCTGCATGTTCAACAAGGCAAGGGAACTCAACATTTCAACTTTCTGGAATAGTCTGTCAAATCTGCGGGCTCTTTTGGAAGAGACTGTGATTTTAGCAGGAAGTTAAGGGCAGTTTTGTGCTGTGGATTCATACCCAAGAAACAACTAAAACGCATTTCACATTGAATTTCAGCTGACTTTAAAGACTTTCAACTCATCAACCCAAGATAGAATAAAATCCAAAATAAGAATTAACACCTGCCAAAGGGACAAAGACAGCTAGCATTTTCAATGCAGATGAAAGTATAAAATTACAAGGATACATTAGGAAATCAAAAAAAATGAACAAAAACTATAACAAACAGATTTCAGCATAATCAAATGTGACATCATCCACTTTAGATCAAAAAGGGACCGAGCACAACACTTTCTAAATAGTGAAAGGATAGAAGCAATGGAAGATGTAAAAGTTTTAGCAATTCAAGTGCATTTGAACGAAGTCAGGAACTTGATGACGGAACAGACAGTTATCTGAGATATCAGACATTCATGACTGATAGAAACAATAGAAGAATATAGAAATTTGAAGTCGACACTCATGCATCACTAAAATCCAAAATAAATAATCTAAAAGGCCATTTCAATCTGGTCTGCGTCTCAAGGAAAATGCAAAGGAGCAAAAACTATGCTTTATTTGTATGGTGACGGTGCAACTCCACCAACAGTACTGCATCAGTTACGGTACACTTTGGTTCAAGATTGATAAACTGGCCTTGGAGGGGTGAAAGAATTAAGAGACTTGTATTTATAAAGGGCCCCTTTGGACAGCTGGGTCTTCTCAAATGCTCTACAATGAAGTACTTGGGAGCTAAAATCACACTGAATTCCATCTTGAGAATTGAAGGACTACACAATGCAAAATATGTAAGGTATGCCTGTGCAGTCTGTTAACCGCTTGATTTAAAACTAAATGAAGGAAGTTTTGTTTGTTAGTGTAAAGCAGCACTTTCCTACAAAATGGTGTTTGGTCAATAACTGTAACAGTAAACATTTTGAAAATTAAAACAGGGATATTCCTTCAACTGGAAGATTGATTTTTTTAATGCAAGGTATTCTACTCTACAGGGATCTTAAACAATACCACAAACCAATTAAATATTATATGTTGTGTTTGAGCACACAATTGTATTTTTTTGATACATCACTTAATGAAATGTAAAAGGAAACCACAGCCGATAATTTATGTCCTGTGCATGACCAGTATGCTGTCAAGCACAGGCTAGAGGCTTTTTAATGCATATTTAGCTCATGGGGTATAACATTTCTTCGAATGATTACAATGTGTGAGAAGCTTTTTCTTGTTTTTAAAAAAAAAATCATGGATGGGAAAAGTCTACCTTAAACAACAGACTTAATTACAGGTAAATAATTCGATAAACAGGAAATTACACCATTTAATAACACAAAGGAAAACACTGCATTCAACTGTGGTATCACTATTGACGTTTCTTGAGCTCACTTCGTTTTCAGACCTACTTATACAGAAAGCCCAACCATAACTGCTCTGCTTGATAAATTGAGACAAGGCTACTTTTAAGAAAAATTATTGAAAATTGGGAACCTTTTGAAAACTGACATTGATAGTTCTAAATCACATTAGTGATTTTGAATACTTACTCACATACAGCACAACGAAAAGGAAATGAAATGACAATACAGTATTTACAAGCTGAAAGGTCAACTTAACTGAAGGCAGCTGGGGATTTACATTTCTTCCAGTACTTTCTAACTTTCCTCCAAAGTAAAGCTTTTACCACAAATACTGGTGCTCAGTTAGTAACCTCCAACTCAGTGTCCCAGGAGTCTTACACAGCAGACACTGATCCATCCAATAAAGAGAGACAGAAAAAAAACAAAAGGCACATGCTCTGGAAAAGGACAATAGGTAATCTCCCTGCTGTTTTTTGCAAATCAAACTTCCACATATAAATTCAAAAAGATTAACCCAGTTTTCACAGGATGATATCAAACAGGGACAAGGTAGCGCAACAGAAAATATAAACATTATTTCCATCCTGCAGTGAGGCTGTAAAAGGTTATTCTGCCTGATGAAATTAACATTTAGAGCAACAAATGTTGATGTAATGTAAATATTTTTGCTCAGCAAAAAAAGATAGGTTTCAGAATGTTAAAACAAGCATGCTGAAAACCTGGATCCAAATTGCACCATCAGCTAAAAACTTTACAATTTCAGCATTTGATTAAATTGTGGTGAAAGCTCAAGATTTACCAACTTACTACACCAAAGCTGCAAACAAGACCAGCAAGTAATCTTAATTTATCAGTTCAGGGGACAGACATGAAAAGCAGAGCAAGGAAAGCCCAAAACATAGCCTCTTTGATATGCTAAATAAATAATTGGTGGCCACATTCCATCTTTTACAAGGAAACATGGCAGAACCAGAATCAGAACAAAATATTGTTTTTGACCAACCTGAAAAGAATGCCACAACAGTGTAAGATTGTATTTATAAACATCACAAGAGAAAAGGATGTGGAATGCTTGTCATTAAAAATGGCCAACTGTTAGAGTTTTGGAGAAAGTTGGGTGATTAACATATATTTTAATTAAACTTTTTTTTAAATTAGTAACGGGTTTTTTTTAAAAGAGGGTTTAATGATTAACTTGCAAGTATTTCTACAGCCATTGTGATATCTTTAAAAATGACTTGAGGTAGCTCTGAGAACTAATGGATTTTTGAGGAGCATTTACAATAGAAGGTGAATAATTATGCATCAAGGTTTCTGTTAGAAATATCTAAATGCTTGGAAGCTCCAAGGATAAACTTGAAAATAGGGTTTTTTTTAAGTTTCAGTTTGGGACAGCTTTGCAGAAGTCTTTAGATGAAGAATGATGCATAAAGCAATGCTTCTGTCAAAGTGAGTAGATAAGAAAAATAGGATTCCCTTAGCGCTAGGGGGTTAGAATAGTTCCAGATCAGAATGTTTGGATAAAACCCTGAAGAGGTTATTTCAGGCTGAGAATTTTTAAACTAAGGTGTATGAAAATTCCAACTGAAGTTTAGTAGTATTCAACTGGAAAACAGTGGATAAATCAACCAATAACTTTTTTGGTTTTTTTTCATTGTGTTGACAAACTATTCATTGCACGACGCTTGTCAGAAGTAATTTACATACAAAAATCAAAGTAGCAGTGCAACAAACACAGCCTACTAGCTATGCGAGATTCACTTCCATCTGCAGTGAATGTCAAAAATCACACTTTGAAAAATGGCAGCTAAGAACGTAAGCAGTAGGAGTAGACTGTGGGGCCCTCTCCGTTTCATTATTCAAAATCATCACGGTTCACTTTCAGCCTCAATTCCACTTTGCCCTCCTCTGTAATATCTCCCAATTACCCAAGAACAAAATTCTATCCTCAAATTGAAACTTAATTAATGATGGAACATGCACAGCCCTCTAGAAGTGAAAAGGTTTCTCCTCATCTCAGTCTCTTTTCTCTTCCCTTTCTCCTGTTTCCTTGGCCCAGACCAATGCAAGGATGGTGGCTGGCAGACAAAGCAGGGACGACAGCCAGTGACCCAGAGTCGGGACAGCCAGCAGGCTGGGAGCAGAACAGGGAAGGCAGCCAGCGGACCCGGAGCAAAGATGGCTATTGGTTGGGAGCTGATGGAGCCTGGTCACACTACGTGGAAGCCATTAAAGAAAGGCTATAATGTCTATCTTTTTAACTTTATTTCTACTTTCCTATCTTATAATTACACTGTAACATGTAATGTAGTGTGGACCTTTTCTTTATATTCTCTACTTTTTGTACTTAAGACTTGCACCTAGGTACTTTATACTTAAGATCGTGCCTTTCATTCTGCTCCGGTTCTTTGGTAACTTGAGTACAATTCAAATTCTGTTTCTAGATGTTTGACCTCTTATCCAGAGACTGTGACCCCCAATCTATGGGAAACAACCTCTCAGGTCCTACTTCTTATTTTAAAAAGATATAACATTTGGATAAAATGTATATTTCCTATCAGCCCTGGTTGCAATTTTTAAAAAAGTATTTACATATTTAAGATAGATATGCACATCATTTGCACTCCTCATTGAAGACCTCTGATAGTATTAAACTGGTTGCGTGCTTTGAAACCACATAGATCACCCGACAAAGCTAAACACTAGAAACTGCAAATGCAAATCCAGGCCTCCAAATCCCTCTTTACCAACACCCGCAAGCTTGTGGCAAAATCGGGCCGCTGACTCGCAGACAAGTCATGCAACAAACTGGCATAGCGCACTCTCAGAATCGTACCTTACATTGTCACAAATACTGTCATTATAATTCTGGGATACAACTCTTCCACCACCGGGAGAGATCCAGCAGCAATGGCACGGTAGTATACACTTGGGAAGGAACTGCTACTAGAGTTCTCAATGTTATGAAGCCTCCGGCAATCAGATCAAACATAGGCAAAGAAACCTGCTGCGCATAATCACATACCACTCTCTCCTGAGTTAATGAATCAGTATTCCTCCATGTTAAATACTAGTTGGAGAAAACACTGAGGGTGGAAAAGATGCATAATGTATTCTAGGTGAGGGACTTCAATGTCAGTCACAAAGACTGATTCAGTTCAAGTCCGAATGGACAGTGCTGCTGGACTGCGGCTGTGGGAGGTGGTAAGCAAATTTACAAGGAAAGCATGCTTGACATAATCCTTACCAACCTGCTTGCAACAATTCATCTGTCCATGACAGTATTGACACTGACCACCACACACAGCTTGCTGAGACAACATCTTGTCTTTGTATTGAGGCTATCATCTATGTGGTGCAATGGCACCATCACCGTGCAAACTTCTACCTTATCTAGAAACTCAACACCGGGCAGCCACGAGGTGTCATGGGCCACCAGCAACAGCAGAATTGTACTCAAGCACAATCTGTGATGTCATACTCCAGCACATACCCTACTGTACCATATCAATCAAGCAAATGGACAAACCCTGGTACACTGAAGAGTGCAGGAGGACAAGTGAGAAATAGCACCAGGCATTCCCAAAAATGAGGATCTAGGTGAATTTACAACACAAATGTTTGCATATTAAACAGCATAAAGCAACAAGCAAAAGACAAAGCTAAGCAATTTCACAACTAATGCAGATAGCAACTGCAGATGCTGAGTCAGAGTCAATACAGTGTGAAGCTGGAGGAACACAGCAGGTCAAAACAGCAAAAGGACAGGAAAGCTGATGTTTCAGGTTTACACCATCAGAACTGGGGAGGCAGAAGGGAGCTCAGAAATAGAGGCGGGGTGGGGCTGGCAGAAGGCAGGCGGAGCAGGTAGGGGGTAGTGGAGATTGGTCAGTGAAAAGGGTAGGCACATAGGTAGGAAAGAAGTTGGACAGGTTGTGTCAGATCATAGAGGGGATGAGGAGGAAGGCTGAACATGGGATGAGGCTGAGAGATTTTGAAACTAGTGAATTCTACATCGAGGCCATTGGGTTGTAAGCTCCCAAGGCAGAATATGAGATGTCGTTCCTCCAGTTTGCATGTGGCACTGCAGGGTGCCCAGGATGGACATGTCACCAAAGGAGTGGGAGAGGAGTTAAGATGGTTGACAATTGGAAAGTGTTGTTGGTTACAGTGTACAGAGCTCAGATGCTTCGCAAACCAGTCACCGAGTCTGAGCTTGATCTCACCAATGTAGAGGAGACTACATCGGGAGCAACTAATACAGAAGGCCAGGTTGGAGGATACACAGGTGAATCCCTGTCAGGCTTTGAGAAGATTGTCTTGGGCCTTGGATCGAGGCGAGAAGGGAGATATCGGGGCAGGTGAGGCACCTTCTGCGGTTGCAAGGAAAGATACTGGGTGTAGTGGGATTGGTGGAGAGTGTGGTGCTGACAAGGAAGTTGCAGTCCATAAAACAGACAGATTGGGGTGGGGAGGTCAGATTGCAGGTGGCGGTAGAACCAGAGCATGATGTGCTGCATATGCAGGTTGGTGGGGATGAGAGAGAGGGTTAAACATGGGAACAGAACAGGGGTAGGGAGATCTCCTCATTTACAGCCTCATCGCATGTCTAACCCTCCGTCTCATCCCCGCCTCCTTGACCTGACACAACCAGTCCATCTTCTTTTCCAGAGATGATGGGAACTGCAGATGCTGGAGAATCCAAGACAACAAAATGTGAGGCTGGATGAACACAGCAGGCCCAGCAGCATCTCAGGAGCACAAAAGCTGACGTTTCGGGCCTAGACCCTTCATCAGAGAGGGGGATGGGGAGAGGGTTCTGGAATAAATAGGGAGAGGGGGGGGAGGCGGACCGAAGATGGAGAGAAAAGAAGATAGGTGGAGAGAGTATAGGTGGGGAGGTAGGGAGGGGATAGGTCAGTCCAGGGAAGACGGACAGGTCAAGGAGGTGGAATGAGGTTAGTAGGTAGATGGGGGTGCGGCTTGGGGTGGGAGGAAGGGATGGGTGAGAGGAAGAACAGGTTAGGGAGGCAGAGACAGGTTGGACTGGTTTTGGGATGCAGTGGGTGGAGGGGAAGAGCTGGGCTGGTTGTGTGGTGCAGTGGGGGGAGGGGACGAACTGGGCTGGTTTAGGGATGCAGTTGGGGAAGGGGAGATTTTGAAACTGGTGAAGTCCACATTGATACCATTAGGCTGCAGGGTTCCCAGGCGGAATATGAGTTGCTGTTCCTGCAACCTTCGGGTGGCATCATTGTGGCACTGCATGAGGCCCATCTTCTTTTCCACCAATCCATCACACGCTTCTTACTGAAGAGTCTCCACTACTCCCTACCTGCATCCACCTATCACCATCCCACCTACCTTCTCCCAGCCCCAAACACTGCCATTTATTTCCGACCTCCCGTCCCCCTCCCCAGTTGTGATGAACAGTGTAAACCCGAAATGTCAACTTTCCTGCTCCTTGGATGCTGCCTGACCTGCAGTGTTCCTTCACAACAAAGGGATCACATCTAACTTCTGCAGGCCTACCATATCTAGCCCAGAATGAAGGTGCTCAATGCAGGTGGAGGATCCACAAATACCCCCATCTTCATTGATGGGAACCGTACACATCAGTGCAAAAGAGAATGCTGAAGCATTTGGAATAATCTTCAGCAAGTGCAGCTGGATAACCCAACTCAGCCTCCTCTGAATGTCAGTCTTTTAGTATTTCAACTCACTCTATGCAATTTCACAAAATGGCTCAAGGCACTGTATGCTTCAACAGCTACATGGGCCCTGATACCACTCTAGCTCTCGTAGTGAATGCATGTAGTCCAGAACATGCTGTGTCCTAGCCAAGCTGTTCCAGTCAGCTACAACACTGGCATCTAGCTGATAATGTGAAATAATGCCCACTACGTAAACAGCAGGCCAATTATCATCCATCAGCCTAATATTGATCATCAAAGTGATGGAAGGAGATCACCTGCTTATCAATAACCTGTAATGAATGCTACCATTGCATTTGCCTGCCTCACTGCCAACTGAACGTGCATGCTAACCTTAACAGAATCCACCAGGATCACTCAATTCCTGAACACACTGTAGCCTCTGGTCAAATAAGGCCAAAAGAGCTGAATTTGCGCAGTGAGGTTACAGTAACTGACCTTGACATCAAGACTACATTTGGGTCTACTTGGCACCAAGGAGCTCTATCAAAATTAATGTCATCAGGACATCTCCTCAGCCTGGTGTCATACCCAGCATAAAGAAACATGGTTGCAGCTGTTGGAAGTCAATTCAACACCAGGTCATCTCTGCAGGAGTTCTTTAAGGTAGTGTCCTCAGACCAATCATCATCAGCTGCTTCATCAATTGTTTTCTCTCTATCATAAGGTCAGAAGTGGGGAGGTTTGCTGATGAGTGCACAAAAGTTTTGCATCATTTGTAATTTATCAGATACTGAAGTAGTCTTCATCCAAGAACAGCAAGACTTGGACCATATACAGAACTGGACTGACAAGTGGCAAGTAACATTTGTAGCATACATGCGCCATGCAATGTTCATTTCCAATAAGAATGAATCGAAATATCACCCATTAACATTACCAATGTTAAATCCACTGCTTTCAATATCCCAGAGGTTACCATCAGAATCTCAACTGGGTTAGCCATATAAATACTGTGGCTACAAGAACAGGTTAGGAGTCCTTCAGGGACTAACTCACCACCTGACCACTCAAAAACTGTCTATCATCTTCAAGGCAGAGAGTAGGGAATGTCAATGAAACATTCATTTAAGTAGGGAATGAGTGCAACTCCAACAATATCAAGAAATTCAACAGCATACTGTTCAAAGCAGCACACTTGACTGGTGCCAAATCCACAAATATTCAGCTGCTTCATCAGAAAGATGGTACATGCTGATGCTACTGAACCTGAGAGAAACTCAGCAAGGCTCCTTCATAGTACCTTACAAACCGACAACAACTGCTACCTAGAAGGATAAGGGCAGCAGATACATGGGAGCACCACCACTTTCAAGCTTCCCTCCAATCTACTCAAACCCCAATTTGGAAATGTATTGCTATTCCATCAGTGCCACTGAGTTAAAATCCTGGAATTGTCTCCCTAACAACAACATGGGTGTATCAACACCAAATGGATGACTATGGTTCAAGAAGGTAGCTCTTTAGTACCTTCTCAAGAGCAACTAAGGATCGGCAAGAAATACTGGCCAAACACGTCATGAACGGAAGGAAGTGTGAATGGAAGGTCCATAAAAGGAAGAATTCTTGGGCTAATCCCACACAACTCCAAAACTGTAGTTTCTGATTCAAGTTAATCATTCCTTCATTGGTCAAAAATCATCTATCAACACATTTACGAAGGGCCTTTGTTGACCCAGTCAAATTTATCAGTAACAAACTATTCACTGTGTCATGTGACCTATTCACTGTATCATGCGACCTACTCCCTGCCAAACAAGAAAAAATATTAAGAAATATAAAGGCAGAATTAGCAGTAGGTAAGAGCAGGGGGTAAGACAAAGGGGCAGAATTGGGGAGGCTGCAGAAGGACTCGGTTAGTCTAGGACAGCGGGCAAACAAGCGACAGATAAAATATAATGAGGGGAAATGTGAGGTTATGCACTTTGACCACAAAATCCTAAAACACAGGAGTAGAATTAGGTCATTCAGCTCAACTGGTCTACTCTGTGATTCAATCATGGTTGACATGTTTCTCTACCCCATTCTCCTGCCTTCTTCCCTAGCCCTTGATCCTCTTGCCAATCATGAACCTATCTCTGTCTTAAATACGCTCAATGCCTTGGCCTCATAGCCTTCTGCAGCAACGTGTTCAACAGATTCACCATCCTCTGACTGAAGGAAATCCTCCTTACCTCAGTACTAAAGTACTGTCCCCCTTCACTCTGAGGCTAAAACCCTCGTCTCTTCTACTGGTGGAAACATTTCTCCACATCCACTCTATCCAGCCCCTCAATTTTCATTACGTACAGGCTCAAAGTCCTCAACTGCTCCTGAAATGACAAGCCCTTCATTCCAATGACAATTCTTGGAAACCTCCTCTGGACCCCCTCCAATAACAGCACATCCACCCCTGGATATGGAGCTCACAACTACCCGTAATATTTCAATGCAGTCTGACCAGAGCATTTTACAACCTCAGCAGTACATTTCTGCTCTTGTATTCTAGCTTTGTTGTAATGAATGCTACCACTGCATTTGCCTTCCTAACTGCCAACTGAACGTGCAGGTTAACCTTAACAGAATCTTCCAAGTCCCTTTGTGCTTCAGTTTCCTGAAACCTTTTCCCATTTAGAAAATAGTCAATGTCTCTACTCTTCCTATCAAATTGCGTAACTCACATTTCCCCACCTGGTATTCCATCTGTCACATCTCTGCCTACTCCCCCAGCCTGTCCAATTCCTTTTGTAGCCTCCCTGTTTCCCCAACAAGTACACCTACGTCAGACTCCTGCTCATTAACTACAACTCTGCCTTCAACACGATTACCTCCTCCAAACGCCAAGGCCTAGGTCTCGGCTCCACTCTCTGCAACTGGATCCTCAGCTTTCTGATGCATAGACTGCTTACAGTGAGGATGGACAACTGCACCTTCTCCACAATATCACTCAACACTGGAAGCCTCAAGGATGCATTCTCAACACCCAACTCCACTCCTTGTACACCCAACACTGTTCTGCCAAACTCCGAACAAACGTGATCTTACAAGTTTGCTGATAAAACCACCATAGTAGGGCAGATGTCAGTGATGAGTCAGAATACAGGAAAGGGGTAGTGGGCTTGATGTGGTGCAGTGACAATCTCTCACTCAATATCAACAGAACTAAAGAACTGATTGTTGACTTCAGAAAGGAAAGAGCAGAATACACCCCCCTCTATTGCAACAGAGCTAAGTTAAGTGGGTTGGCAGCATAGATTCCGCGGAGTGACGATAACTGACAACCTGTCTTGGACTTCCCATGTAGATATGATGATCAAGGCGGTACAATAACGCCTCCTTATCCTCAGGCAACTCAGGAAATTTGGCATGCCCATAAGGACTCCAATCAACATTTACAGATGCACCACAGAAAGCCTACTATTTGGGAGCATAACGACCTGGAAAGGCAACTGCTCTGCCCAAGACCATAAGAAACTTTGAAGGGTGTGTGCACAGCCCAAACCATCATGGAAGTCAAGCTCCCATCCATGGCCTCCATTTACATGACTCTCTGCCAAAGACCCATTCCACCCTGGTAAAGTTCTTCTACAACCTCTTTCATCAGGCAGAAGATACAGAAGGTGGAACACACACACCTGCAGGTTCAAGAACAGCATCTTCTCTACTGTTATTAGACTGCTGAATGGACTCTATAACTTCAAATAATGTTGATCTTGCCTACTGCACGCCCTGGACAATGTAACCTGTATGCCTCTGGCCAAGTTTTTGTCCACATTGACCTTTATGTCCTTGCTTACTATGGCCTAACCGTACTGCTCGTAAACAAAGTTTTTCACTGTACTTAGGTACATGGTACAATAAATCAAATCAACACTACCTGCCCCTCAGTATATGTTTCTTCAATGTGCAAATATAGTAACAATGCACTCTGTTCCTTCGTGCAGATCGTCAACGTACACATAAATAGGTGCGATCCAAACAGTGACCCCTGCAGAACTTCACTAGTCATCAACTATCATCCTGGAAAAAGACCCTTAAAAAAAACACAAACTCTCTGCTGTCTTTTGCCAGATGGCCTCTATCCGTACCAGTACCATGCCCCAACACCATAGGCTCTAAAAGAAAGTAAGAACTGCAGATGCTTGAGAATCTGAGATAACAAGGTGTAGAGTTGGATGAACACGGCAGGCCAAGCAGCATCAGAGGAGCAGGATGGTTGACGTTTCAGGCCTAGAGCCTTCTTCAGAAATCTCTCTCCCACGTGCACTTGATCTCCTTTTCTAACTTGTTTGTTACTTCCTCAAAGAATTCTAATAGATTGGTCAGGCATGACCTCCCCGTGACAAAGCTGTTATGACTCAGCCCTATTTTGCCATGCACTTTCAAGCACTCCACGATCTCAGCCTTAATAACGAACTTGAAAACTTAACCAACCATCAAGGTCAGGCTAACCAGCTTATAGTTTCCTGTCTTTTGCCTCCCTCACCTCTTAAACAGGGTGTTACATTAGACAAGGTAACAACCGGCTGCTAACTGTAGGATGTGTTTCCAAGCAAAGAGCATACTGACTAACAACAAATGCTGGAGATGCCAGGAGGTCAGACAGCATCCATGGAAAGACAGCAAGCTAATGTTCCGAGTCATCTAGACTCCTTATCAAAGCTGAAGTGAATTGTGAAGAGATAACGGGAACTGCAGATGCTGGAGAATCCGAGACAACAAAGTGTGGAGCTGGATGAACACAGCAGGCCAAGCAGCATCTTAGGACCACAAAAGCTGATGTTTCGGGCCTAGACCCTTCATCAGAAAAGGTGAAGGGGGCAGCATTTCAGGGGTGGAAGTGGGGTGGGTGTAAAGTACTAGTGAACAAAGGATGTTGATAGCTCATATTTAGTGATCAGAATGTGAGAATCCAGAACAATGGTGCGTCTAACCGCCAGACTTCAAATAGCAGAGAGAGAGAGAGAGAGAGAGAGAGAGAGAGAGAGAGAGAGAGAGAGAGAGAGAGAGAGAGAGAGAGAGAGAGAGAGAGAGAGAGAGAGAGAGAGAGAGAGAGAGAGAGTGAGTGTGTGTGTGTGTGTGTGTGTGTGTGTGTGTGTGTGGGTGGGGGGGGGGGGGTAAGGTACATAGTAACAGAGAATGCACAAGTCAAATAAACTTGTCCATTCTGACTAGATATCCTAAATTAATCAATCCCATTTTCCAGCATCTGGCCCATATCCCTGTTTATATTCCCTTTTCATGCCACCGTCCAGATGTTTTTTTAAATGTTTTAACTGTAACAGCCTCCACCACTCTGGCAGTTCATTCCATACACACACCACCCCCTGCATGAAACTGTTGCCCCTTAGATCCCTTTTAAATCTTTTCCCCCGTCCTCACCTTAATACTACGCCCTCGAGTTTGGTACTCACCCAACCTGGGGAAAAGACCTTGGCTATTCGCTGTATCCATGTCCCTCATGATTCTTTAAACCTCCATTAATGTCATCTCAGCCTCCGATATCCAGGGAAAACAGTCCCAGCCTAATCAGCCTCTCCCAAAATATCAAACGACCCACCCCAGCAACATCATTGTAAACTCTAAGATTCTAAGCCTTTTCTACATCCATTTAAATTTAACAACATCTTTCCTACAGCAGGGAAAACGGAATTGCAAGCAGTATTCTAAAACTAGCCTAACCAATGTCCTGTATTGTCACAATGTGACATCCCAAGTCCTATACTTAATGCACTGACGAATGCCTTCTCCACTACCCTGTCTCCCTCTGACCCAAGGTCTGTCTTTGTCAACACTCCCCAGGGCCCTACCATTAAGAGTACAAGTCCTGAACAGATTTGCCTTACCAAAATCTAACACCTCACAGTTATCTAAACTAAACTCCATCTGCCACTCCTCAGCCATCTGATCAAGGTCTCGCTGCATTGTGAGACAGCCTTCTTCACTGCCTGCTGTACAACTTAGAAGGGAAAAATGTATACTCCAGGTACCACGAGTGACCTAACTTGGGCTCCAGGACCAGTGAAGGGTCTAGGCCTGAAACATAGACTCTCCTACTCCTTTCATGCTACCTGACTTGCTGTGTTCCTCCAGCTCCACAATGTATCAACTGACTCCAGTATTTGCAGTTCTTGCTATCTCTACATAGCCAAGCCATAGCTTTCGGGGAAGTATGAAACGGCCATCATTTTCTAAAGTGTTGGCACACTATGATCCCAAGCAAGGTGTGGTAAATACAATACCTCTCCGTACAGCACTGGGGTAGTCTTAGCTCTCATGAGGCCGAATGGAAAGGAATGCTCAATAGCGTATGCATCCAGGACTTCAGCTACTGCAGAGTATAAGTACGCCCAGACAGAAAAGCAAAGTTTGGTGGTCATATTTGGAATCAGGAAGTTCTACTAATACATTTACGAATAAAGAGGTGGTAATAGTAATGGAATGCTAACCACTGCTAGGTCTACTTGAAGAGGACAAGACAGTAGCATCCATAGTTTCAGGATTAATTCAGCGGTGGGTTCTCATACTAACTGCATATAATTACAAGTTGGTATATTGTCCGGAGGCCAAGAATGGGAAGAAATGGGAGAAAAAAAACAAAGTAAAGCTAATAAAAAGGGGAAGAAATAGGAGTTGGTTCACAATCTGAAGGTGTTGAGTCCAATGTTAAGTCCAGAAAGCCATAAAGTACTAAATCTGACATGAGACATTGTTCCTCCAGCTTGCTCTGTGATTCACTGAAGCACTGCAGCATGCTGAGGACAGACAAGTCGGCATGTGAGCAGGGCACAGTGTTAAAGTGACCAGATATGGGAAGGTCGGGGTCATGCCTGTGCACAGCCTGTGAGGGACCTAACAACCGGAGTTGGTGTTCTGCAAAGCCATCACCCACTCTGCGTTTGGTTTCTCCAGTGTAGTGTAGGCCACACCAGGTGCAGGGAATACAATAGACAAGATTGGAGGTGGTACAGGTGAAATGCTGCTTCATCTGGAAAGACTGTTTAGGCCCTTCCATGGTGAGCAGGGAAGTGAAGTGGCAGGTGTTGTACCTTATGCAGTTACGTAGAAAGGTGCCATAGGAAGGAGGGGTGGCATTAGTGGTCGATGAATTGACGAGGGTGGCGGAGAGAATGATGCCTGCAAAATGGAGATATGGGAGTGAGGAGATGATGCATTTGATGGTGGCATTCTGTTGGAGTTACCTGAAATGGCAAAGAATGATTCTTTGAATGCGGAGGCTGGCGAGATGAAAAGTGAGGACAAGAGGGGCCCAATCACGCTGTTGTGAATGATGGGGAGGGGCAAGGGTGGAAGCACAGGTGATAAGTTTGATGCAGTTGAGGGCCCTGTCAATCAAGGTGGGTGGGAAACAATGGATGTGGAAGAAGCAAGCCATGGCAGCAGTGGCATTTTGGAAGGTGACATCATCTGAACAGGGACTGGAAGAATGGGGTGGAGTCCTTACAGGACGTGGAGTGTGAAAAGCTGTAGCGAAGGTAGCAACAGGAGTCAATAGCTTTGTAGTGGGTGGCAGTGAACTGTTCAATTAATATTAAAAGCTAAGGACTTTAATTTTAAGATGGAAATAAAACTGACTTCCAAATGTTTGTCAGTAGCTAATGAATTATGTAGTTCAGCTAATAATACATTGTGGATTGCCTGACAAAGTTCATTTCTATGCATTACCTGCCTTTTACTGTAGCACTCTTAACACAAGTCGTAACTGTCCGCAGTAAATTTAATATCAAGTTGCTATAAGCTTTGGCTAGGTTTATTTTTAAAACATTTAGAAATATCAGCATGCTGTTTTTGCTGGAAGATTAACAAATATATCTGAAACAACGTAGTGCACTGTATCCAATTTATATCCGTTGTTATCTACTCAAATTCTTAGTGTTATCTCTAAGTATTTTTATCCCAGCTTCCTTTCCACCAATTAGACCCCCACTGCTACCTCCCACTACCAAGCTTTTAGTCTTTATCTACAGTGGCTAAATATGCTAAAGATGCAAGATTCTTTGAGTCAGAGGTCAATATTACTCTCACTGACAATAATTGACTAAAAGGGTCTGTATTTGTTTAGCAGTTAGAACAGAGTTAGAATCCTTGTGTTTTGCTGCAATATTCCACCTAAGCTAATACTTAGGCCCAAGTAAAAGTTCAATCTAAATTAGTATTTCAGCTCAAAATACATGACTTCATCTTACTTGACTATTTTTTCTTACCCATGTAAAAGAAAGTGAATTTCAAGTCTTAAAAGAAATGAGCCACATTCACAGACCAGTTGTAAAATACTGTTTGTTCAGACATTATACTGGCTCCAAAAGAAGAAAACCTTTGCTTACACTTGCTGGAGCCCACATTAATTCTGTATTTATGATAGTCACTTGTAAAAATAATTTTTAATAACTTAATCCTGAAATCAGGATGGCATTTACCCAGAGATTACCTAGATTAAACCTTGTTGTATTGTGCAAAAGATCACAGCAGCCAGCTGATCCACCAAATATTTCCAGCTTTTCTATTTTTTTCAGGTTACAAGCATCCACAAACTTTATGTTGCTTACGTTAATGAAGACAATGTTGAAGAATCAAATCAGAATGAAACTGAGTACTACAAAGACACTTCCAAGGATTCATCACTTTGTTATCTTAAAGTTAATATGGTACCAAAGTGTGGAGCTGGATGAACACACCAGGCCAAGCAGCATCGAAAGAGCACAAAAGCTGGCATTTCAGGCTTACACCCTTCATCAGAAAAGGTTTTCTGAATAAGGGTCTAGGCCCGAAACATCAGCTTTTGTGCTCCTAAGATGCTGCTTGGCCTGCTGTGTTCATCCAGCTCCACACTTTGTTATCTCGGATTCTCCAGCTCTGCAGTTCCCATTATCTCGGATACTATATTAACTCTGCACCTTTTGTTTTCCAGTTCTCCCCTAAGGATAGCGATTCCTACCATAGTATAGTCTATTCACAGTTCCTATAGTACAGCATAAATATTCCTTCAAGCAAATGTTCTTGCATAAACCTAGAATATGAAATACACAAAACATTTCAATTCCAAGGAGATATAGACAATCTAAGTGAATGGGCAAAGATCTGGCAAGTAGATTATTACATGAACAATGCTAAGTTGTCCATTTAGGCAAGAATAATAAAAAAGTATTTTATCTAACTGGCAAGAAATTACACAGCTCTGAAATGCAGAGGGATCTGGTGTGAGAGACTGGGATAAGGACATAGGAGATTTGAACTTGATATTAAGTCCTGAAGGTTGCAGGGCCCTGAAACAAGCTCGCTGCTTTTCCACCCAGGTCTCGCCTTCACCTGGTCTATCTCTGACTTCTCCCTTCCCTTCCTCAAAATCTGTTTCCATTTTTGGTATAGGTTGGCCATGAATGTCCATTATAAACTCACTGACTCTTGGTTATCTTGACTACACATCCTCATATCCTGCTTCCTGCAAAGACTTCATTCTATTATCCTGGTTCCTCTGTCTCTGTCGCATCTGTTCTTATGATGCCGACTTTGACAAGGGGGCCTCTGAAATATTCACTTTTACCTCAACCAAGGATTCCCCACCACTGTGGTCGTCAGGGCCTTCAGCTGCATCTGACCCATCTCCTGCACTTTGGCCCTTACCCCCTCTTTTCCTTCCTGCAACAGCAAGTGTCCTCTCGATTGCTCAGCTACCATTCCATCAGTATCCATATTCAAAAGGATCATAAATCACCATTCCTGCCTGCTCCAGTGGGATGCCACCACTAGACACATGTTCCCCCCTCCCCTCTCTTGTCAGCCTCCTGCAGGGACTGTTTCCTTTAGGACATTTTGGACTACTACTCCTCCACTCCAAACACCTCTCTACACCTCCTGGTAGACTCCCTTGCAATCGCAGACGGTCTAACACTTAGCCATTTACTTCCCCCATCTACATTAACCAAAGCCTCAGCCACAGCTTCCATGTATGCAGCTATTTACGTACACTTCACTCAATCCAGTCTTACTGTATTCACATTCCTAATTTTAACTTCCTCTACATTGGAGAGACGAGGTGCAGACTGGGCAACTACTTTGCAAAACACCTACGTTCTGTCTGCAAAAATGACCCTGAATTTCCGGTTGCGTGCCACTTCAACAAACCATCCTGGCCAACGTCTGTCTTGGGCTTGCTACAGTGTTCTGTGCTCCAGCAAAGCTAACAGCAAGCTGGAAGAACAACCCTCATTTTCTGCTTGGGAACACTGCGGTTTTCTGAACTCAATATCAAGTTCAACAATTTTAGGATTTAAGCACCTTGTACCACATCCTTAGCCCAACACCAACACACCAGGCCTTGTCAGCACATGGGCTGCTACCATACACAACCCATAGCAACCACTAATGGTCCCCATTAGCATCTATTAATTCACCCAGGCTGATCTTTACCCATTCCTTTGTCTGCCCAACTGCTTCTCTGGCCTCCAACCCCACCTATCATGTACTCCTCCTTCCTCTCCCCAGATCTGAAGATAGTTCCCTAAATCTGAAATGTTAACTTGTTCTCTCTCCACAGATGCTGTCAAACCTGTGGAGTTGATCCAGCAATTTCAGTTTGTTTCTGATTTCCAGCATCCGGAATTCTTTGGGCTTCCCATCTCTGCCCATTTTTAATTCCTTCCCCCCCATCCCACCCTCAGCATAAATGCCAATCTTTTCCTAACTACAATCAGTTCTGAAACAGGGTCATGGACCAAATGCTAAGCCTGCTTTCTAACCAGAGAAAGCTGCTGAGATTTTTCAGCAATTTTTCTGGTTGTGTTTCTGATTCCAGCATCTGCAGTTCATTTTTTACTGGAATGGGTAGGAAGGTAACAGTGAACTGGTGAGGCATAACAGTTGGATTTAGAGGAATAAGAGACTGAAATTTGATTGACGGTAACAAGACCACTGTCAGCTGGGTGTGGAAAGGTTGTTTCCTCTTGTCGGGATGATGAAGTGGAGATACCAGTGTTGAACTGGGGTAAACAAGGACAAAAAAAAATCTCAACACCAGGTTATCTTAGAAGAAATTCTAACATTCTGTATGGAAACAGACCCTTCAGCCCAACAAGTCCACACAAACTCAGAGCATCCCACCCAGACCTATCCCCCAATAATCTACCTGATCTACACATGCATGAACACTACGGGCAATCTCAGCATGGCCAATCCACCTAGCCCGCATATCTTTGGACTGTGGAAGGAAACCGGGGCACCCAGAGGAAACCTCGGCAGACATGGGGAGAATGCGCAAACTCCACACCGACAGTCGCCCAAGAGTGGAACTGAACCCAGGCCCCTAGCGCTGGGAGGCAGCAGTGCTAACCACTGGCCCTCTGTGCCATTATGATCCAACATGTTTATTTGGAAACGTAAACTTTCCTTCCTCAGGCGTGGTGTGAGAGTATAAGACACAGAATTTAAGAAAAGCAATAACCCTAAAACTGGCCACCTCTTGTTGAATCTTCGGTCAATTAAGAAAGAGACTACTGATTAAAATGCAAAATCCAGATTCGTTTTAAGTCAAGGATAATGGGAACTGCAGATGCTGGAGAATCTGAGATAACAAAGCGCGGAGCTGGATGAACACAGCAGGCCAAGCAGCATCTTAGGAGCCCGAGATAATTAAAGGTTTTATCAATGTATATGGAGACGATGTCTTGGGTCAGACAATGCATTTTAGAGTTGAGGTCTTGCTTAGGATCTGTGGTCTCTTTCCCAACTGATTAAAGATTTAACAATAGATAGCCAGTTTTAAGCTTGTTACTGTCTCTCTCTCACACACACACACACACACACACACACACACACACACACACACACACACACACACACACACACACACACACACACACACACACACACACACACACACACACACACACACTAGGCCTGAGGAAAGAAATGAACTCCAAAAGCTTGCATTTTCAAATAAACCTGTTGGTCTACAATCCAGTGTCGTGTGATTTTTGACCCTGTCCTCTTATAGGAGAATTTACAACTAGAGACTACTTAAAACCCTTAATTCTAAGACACAGACTAAGTGTCTTAAGAACTCTATTCTACAGAAAGCCGTAGAAGCTGAGTCTTTCTAATGCAGAGATGGATTTTTGATTCTGGATAAGCAAGGTAAGTGAAAGGTTATCAGGGGTGGGCAGGTCATTAGCACCTTGTTAGCCATTATGGTGGAACAGGCTCAAAGAGCCAAATGACCCAATCCTGCATTTAATTCACGTTTAGAGTCATAAGTACATTTCGCAGGGAAACAGCCCCTTTGGTCCAACTTGTCCATGCCAACCAGATATCCTAAATTAATCCAGCCCCATTTTTTGCCAGTGTTTGGCCCACATCCTTCTCAACCCTTCACGTTCACATACCCATCCAGATGCCTTTTAAACGGTGCCATTGTACCAGCCTTGACCACTTCCTTTGGCAGCTCATTCCACACACACATCAATCTCTGCATGAAAAAGTTTTCCCTTAAGTCCCTCTTAAATCTTTCTCCTCTTATCTTAAACCTACACCCTCTGGTTTTGGGCTCCCCAGCCCTGGTAAAAGACCTCATGTGTTTACCCTATTCATGCCCCTCATGATTCTGTAAACCTCTAAGGTCATCCCTCAGCCTCCTATGCCCTAGGCAAAATAGTCCCAGTCAACTCAACCTCTCCCCATAGCTCAAATCCTCCAACCCTGGCAACATCAGGGAGACCAGAATTATAGGCAGTATTCCAATAGTGGCCTAACTAATAAAAAACCAAAAGAACTGCAGATGCTGTAAATCAGGATCAAAAACTGAAGTTGCTGGAAAAACTCAGCAGGTCTGGCAGCACCTGAAGAAAAACATTACAGTTAACATTTCGGGTCCAGTGACCCTTCCTGAATTGGACTAGCCAATGTCCTGTACAGCCACAAGATGAGCTCCCAACTGCTACACTCAATGCACTGACCAATAAAGAAAAGCATACCAAACACCTACTTCACTATCCTGTCCACCTGCGGCTCCACTTTCAAGGAATTATGAATCTGCAATCCAAGATTTCTTTGTTCAGCAACACCCCCCAGGACCTTACCATTAAGCATTTAAGTCTTCCTGATTTGCCTAATGTAACATTTGATCCAAGATGCAGAACCTCACGTTTATAGAAATTAAACTCCATCTGCTGTTCCTTGGCCCATTGCCTCATTTAATCAAAATCCCATTGTACTCAGAGGTCACCTTCTATGTTGTCCACTGCACCTCCAATTTTTGGTGTCATCTACAAAACTTACTACCCATACCTCCTATGTTCACATCCAAATCATTAATATAAATGACTTAAGGACGAGGTCCTAAAATCAGATTTGCAGAGGGATGGAAAGGTGATTGTAAAGAAGGTCCTCCATAGCAGTATTAGAGAAAACAAGGTATAGAGCTGAATGAACACAGCAGGCCAAGCAGCAGGAAAGCTGACATTTCAGGCCTAGACCCGGGTCTAGGCCCAAAATGTCAGCTTTCCTGCTCTTCTGATGCTGCTTGGCCTGCTGTGTTCATCAGCTCTACACCTTATTTTCTCAGATTCTCCAGCATCTACAGTTCCTACTATCTCCATAGCAGTATTGCCAGGGCTATTCCCAGTCCCATGTGTTAGCTGGCGCACAAATTTGAGTATTGAGCTCAACACTCAATTTTTTCTGCACACTAGGACAAGGGACTGGGAGTAATCCTGACAATACTATTTTGGAGGTCCTGTTTCAAAATCTCTATCCCCGCTATCTGAACATCTGATTTTAGGACCTCATCCTTAAGTCATCGGTGGTAGCCAGAATTCTGTTCACCCTCCCCTAGAATTCTTGTCAAATATTTGGTGTATCCATCACTTCTTACATTCCATAGGCCAAGCTGCTCTGCCATATCTGAACTGTACCAACTATCTACTTCAGTTCTAAGGAAGGGTCATCGGACCCAAAACGTTAACTCTGGCTTTTTTTCTTCACAGACACTGCCAACAGCTTCTGTTTCTGTTCCTGATTTACAGCGTCCACAATTCTTTAGGTCCATATTTATATTGCTTGGAGCTACACTGCAGCAATTCAAAGCTGAGCTAAATAGATTTCTAACTGACAATGGAGTTTAGATTTATGTCAGAGCAGACAGAAATGGAGAACTGAGAACTCCCCACCCCTGGGGATCAGCCATGATCTTATCTAATGGCAAATCAAGCTTGAAGGGTCAAGTCCTTTGTTGCTTTGTTCCAAAGAAGCAAACAGTCAAAACACTGCTAAGTTATCTGAAAATACAAGGTTTGTTTAGCTTGAAGTTCTGTTTAAAATTTTATATCTCACCTCGAACATCAGTGCCCATAAAGCAAGATCATGGAACACAAAAATACAAAAAGCAATTTCAAGAGATTAATTCTTGCAGCTGATCAAGTTCAATTCTAACAAACATGAAAGTATCAACAAAGACTTCAAAACATTGTCCCCCTTGGGCATATTTACTGTTACCCCATTAAATGTTAATAAAGGTACACTCAACATTGAAATTTAGTGAAAGCTTATGCCCTCCTTTGAAAAGAATGTTCGCAAATTTCATTAATAGTCATTTTATAAACTGGAGTCCATGGTTGAATTAGTTATCCTTTGATGTCACCTCAAAAGTACCTTGTAGATTTGTCCACCCTTGAATATATTCAGTATTGTGAAACTATGGTTTGTTTGTGGGATTCTGCATGTTTGCTAGACATTCAAAGAAAAACATGCCTGGAAACAATGAAACAAAACCAAAAATTTCTGGAAAAACGCAGCAGGTCTGGTAGCATCTGTGGACAGAAAGCAGAGTTCTGATTTCAGATCCAGTTCTGCCAAACCTACTGAGTTTTTCCAGCAATTTCTGATTTTATTTGATTTTCAGCAGCCACAGTTCTTTGGTTTCACAGTTGGGTATGAGACGATATTAACCAGCAGTACAAAGAATCAATGTGAATATGTGAAACACTATTTCTTGTATTAACCTCTTCTGGGAACATATCCAAAAGAAGTCAGGATTTTCAAATCTGTGTGTTCTCAATGGTCACAAACAATAATTACTAAACCACAAAGTTATGTTTCCTGGAAAGCAAATGCACATTTTTTTTCTGGAAAGCAACAGCTTTCACTCTGACATTTTTTTGAGGAAAACTGTTTCAAATTGATTAAATAACTTGATGGGAAGGGAAAATGGGAAATTATGATCAACAGGTACTGATATATGCCACGTCAGCAACACATTTGCTGTTGACATATTATAATACTGCACTTGTGCATGTTTTTGTTGACTTTTAATTTCCTTGAAATAATACATAACTAGTTTTATAACATCATGACAATATAATTTGTCATTCAGTCACATCTTGACTGTATGTCTCGTTTGTCTGTATAGGAAGTCAAAAAGGCAAGGAAGTTATGTTTTATTCATTACTCTGTTGTAGTGCATCGCTAATGTGCAATATTAAATTTAGCAATTTGTTTTAATTCAAGCAGTCAATAGTGAACAGTTGGGATCTGAAAATTACAGAATAATGCACAATCTGTACTTCACATGACTTTGCATTCAAACAACTTCATTATTTTGGAAGTTTTTGTTGTCCATTCATTCCAAAAGGAAATGCATCACTCAAATTTGGAAAAAAAGAAATATACAGTGTCTATTCTAATCAAAGTGCTGCTCGTTTGAATATAATCTCCTCCAACATGTAAAATGACAGCTTAATCGGACAATTTACCATTTTGGAATAAAACCACTAGATGGAGCAACTCACAGTGAAGGCAAAATAAGCAAAGGTTCCATCACATAGTGGCACACCTGTCAGCTCTAAATAGTGACACACCTTCCCGATTGTAATATGAAATGGGGCAGTGGGAGGCAGCTGGAACTTCAGGAGAAAGCAATGTAAATTACTAGGCTTATTTTACAATGGAGACACATAATTGAAGACAATAAGATAATAAAAGAGAGATACTGCAACAATTTGCGTTCAGATAGTGCATCTAAAATGAAGAAATACTCCAAAGTACTTCACAAACACGTCAAACAAAATTCTGAGGAACGGTAGCCAAACATTTGGTCAATAAAGGAGATTCCAAGGGCATCATCAAGAAGGAAGGAGGTAGAGGGAAAAAATGGTTACAGTGGGAATTCCAGAGCCCAAGCTGCAAGTAACTGAAGGCATGGCTGCCAACAATGGAGCAAAGAAAAGTAGGCAGTCTTAACTGGATGAGCCAAGGGATCAAAAGAGTTTTGAAGATTGGTAGAGGTTACAAAGTTAGTAACGGGCAAGGCCATGGGCAGCACTGAAAACAAGAATGAGAATATCCAAAGTTCAGTTCTGGGGTTTAACTGAACGTAGGGCATTGTGTCTTTTGGCAAGTGCTCAGGAGCACAGCGGGGGCACATCCTAGAACTGGGCATTGGCAATGCAGGAATTTCTTGCGGTTCATAAAAATGGCAAGGAAACCCAAGGTCTAGCAATTTCACTGGATCTCTGCAAATATTCGTCAACACATTATTTTCTGTGAATTCCTGGAATTACTCATTTCTTATCAGAGCTACAAAAATAACCATTCTATCTCTATAATAGTAAGTAATAAAAGCTGCTTTAATTAACATTTAAGATAATAAAGTGTGAATCTGGATGAACACAGCAGGCCAAGCAGCATCTCAGGAGCACAAAAGCTGACGTTTCGGGCCTAGACCCTTCATCGGGGGGTCTAGGCCCGAAACGTCAGCTTTTGTGCTCCTGAGATGCTGCTTGGCCTGCTGTGTTCATCCAGATTCACACTTTATTATCTTGGATTCTCCAGCATCTGCAGTTCCCATTATCTCTGACTTAATTAACATTTATTTTCAATTCACAATTTTGTATCACAATGAATGGTTGTGCACCCAAAGATCCTTATCACTAACTAGTCTTCCTATCAATTCACTAACGGCTGCACTGTGTGTTGCCTCCTGCATTTTTCTTGAAGTTTAAAAAAATGAAGTTACCAACTTTTGCGTAAAAGATCAGGTAAAGCCTTGATCAAATTTATTGTGCCACTGAATTCAAATAAATGTCCTATCAGCAATGCAAACTGAAATAATGCTGCTCACAGAGCCACCGTAGGTCACACATAGAAGTATTTTTTTGCTGCAAGAACAATCAATCAATTTGGTCGGTTATACGATGCATCTTTTACATCTTGTTTCTCCTATCTTTAGCTGAAAATATTATGGCCATGCTTTAAAAGATACATTTTAGCTTTATCCCAATAAAATTTCAGACATCTTCTCTTGGTCTTTTTACACAGTTTTGAAATACAGCAGAACTATTAAATACTGACGAGAAGTAGTCTACTAGATTAAATCTTACAGATGAACGTTGGGAACTTATGCAGACCTGCTTTTTGAAAATAAGCTACCACATTTGGGGACTAAAAAACACTGCTTTAAAAGCTATTCATTACCCGAGAAGAACTTTGAAACATGCTGAGAATATGAGGGACGTTATAAATTTCTAAAAATCATAGGTCTGGATAAAAATAACTAGTACAAGCTAAGGTTTCAAGGAGAGACGATGGCCTTCATTATGATACATTGAAGGTAGTATGGAAAAGTACAGTAAGAATTTCAAGTGAATTTAACAAGGTTGTGAAAATGAAAATTTATCAAGTCTTTACAAACCGAATTATGAACACAAAATTTCGGTTACTGAGTAAACAAATGCCTTCCAGGAGCTTCTCAAATTACTTAATTAGAACAGATTCTTCTCTAGTATTTTCCCCAATTGATTATTCAGCTTAGACTTTTTTTTAAAACCCCTGAAATTTAATTGTAATTTCATGTCACTTTCTTAAATTCTGAAGAATCTTTGCCACTCTCATTTTTGATTTGCTGTTATTTTAATTCAAGTTAATCAAAAAACTGACAAAGTTTAGCTCTGTATAACTGCAAATACTAATAAGAAAATAACAACATGGCAGGATATAAGCACTGCCCAACAGAATTATGAAAGCAGCTGAACAAATTCATCTCAGAGATAGCAAGAACTGCAGATGAAGTCAGAGACAATATAGTACAAAGCTGGAGCAGCACAGCCAACCAGAAAGCAGAGGAGCAGGAAAGTTGACATTTCAGGTCGAGACCTGGGAAATATATAGATGGGGCTGGGGAAGGTAGGTGGGATGGTGATAGGTGAGTGCAGGTAGGGAGTGGTGAACATTAGTCAGTGGGATGGGTGTGGGCGGACAGGTGGGAGAGAAGATGGATGGATTGTGTCAGATCAAGGAGGCGGGGTGAGAGGGAGGGAACCTCTCTCTCACAAATTCATCCGCCTTGTCTATTTATTGCATTTGAGTGAAACTAATAGGTACCTGCGCAACCAATTTTAAAAAAAGAATTTGTTTCAGTAAATACTAAAAGAACCAGAAAATGTTTGAAATTAAATGAAAAAAGAATTGAATGTCTCAAAGCACTTCACAGCACAGAGTACCTTTGAAATGACATTACTTTGAAATACAAGAAACATGGTAGCCAACTTGCACACAACACTTCTATTAGCAGCAATGTAATAATGACCAGATAATCTCTTAAATTAAAGCAATAAATTCAAAGAGAATGGGAAAAGCACATCGCTTTAGACTATGATATTGTTCATTTTAGTCGGTATAATTCAGTGTTATAGTTCACAGCTGTTATTAGTGGCTTGATCAGAGCTTCAGATGGTGATTGCTGCTGGCAATAAATACTATTAATATCATTTATGGCTAGAACCAAATCAAGATTTTGACAGTACTGAAAGGTTGTCTCTAAATCACAGTAAATCAAATTTGACTGACTTTATAGCATAATGCATTGGCACAACTAGGAAGTAACTTGCTAGGCTCTTTTGTGATTTTGTATAGTTGTGCAAAGTTATCCTTAAAACTCCTTGGCATATATGGGTGCAGCTCCAACAAAGCTCAATACCACCCAGGACAAAGGTTTACACCCCATCTACCACATTCAATATTCACTCCCTTTACCACCAATCCACAGTGTATGCTATCTACAACATGTACTGTAGCAGCTGAAATCAGGATCGTCTAAAAGGCCATGTCATTTTTATTCCTTCATTTTTCAATTGTAAACTTAAAAAAAGGAAGATACTGCCTTAAACCAAGAAGGCTATAAAAGAGCTGCAATTCTTAATGTATTTTGTTCCAGTAAACACAGTGAGTTATATAGAATGTTGCTGTTCTCTAGAACAGCGACAATAAAAGATGAGGAGCCAATAGCTTAATATTTTGACTAGCTCCTAACTAAGTGATCATGGCTTGCGTAGGAGATAGCAAGAACTGCAAATGCTGGAGTCAGAGACAACGTAGTGTGGGGCTGGAAGAACAAAGCAGGTCAGTCAACATTCAAAGGAGCAGGAAAAGTTGACTTTTTGGGTCAAGACCCTTCTTCAGAAAATTGTATAGAACCAGATCTGCAAAGAAACACGCCACATTGCAAAGCAAAAGCATCAAAAGAATTTGTATCAAGGTGTATAGCTGGATGAACACAGCAGGCCAAGCAGCATCAGAGGAGCAGGAAGGCTGACCTTTCGGGCCTAGACTTTCTGAAGAATTTCTTAAGCAGGGTCTAGGCCCGAAAGGTCAGCATTCCTGCTCCTCTGATGCTGCTTGGCCTGCTGTGTTCATCCAGCTGTACACCTTGTTATCTCAAAATCTCCAACATCTGCAGTTCCTACTATCTCTGAAAGAATTTTTATCAGTACCAGAAGTTCTCCAGTAACAGCTAGCTGGCTCTCACTCACCCTTTTTCTGCAATTATCTTTGTTGAAAGGAAAAATAGAAAATCAGAGATCCTGAAAGGGGCAGATTCTCAACCAGTGAATGAAAGGCAGCATGAGCGTCCAAATGACCTTATCTCATTAGCAAAGAATTAAAACAAACTGGAAGAACCTCAAAGAAAACAACTTCAGACTGGTGTTATCAAACTGCATTTTCCTCATTCATTTTTCTCTTTCACCCTTAAGATGCATGAGAATGCTTGTGAAGATGGAAACTTAAGATGTTTAAATTGTAGTCCTTTATAAGTTAGCAAGTTTTGTTTTTAACTAATTACAGAAAAGAAATAACCTGTTTGCATTAAGCAGCTGTTTTTTATTCAATGCAGAAACCAAGCAAGAATTTTAATTTTTACTTGAGTCCATCAGTCAGGTAAATTAGCGGTTTTGAATTACTTGACTAAATTTTTTTTCATACTTCTGATTGCTCAGAGAATAGTGGAGTTTAATTTCCAGCACACTACCCCAGTGACGGCACCTTACAAACCCAAAACCTCTGCTGAGAAGGACAAGAGAAGCAGATGCAAGGTGACACCACCTGTATGTTCCCCACCAAGTTGTACACCATCTGGACATGGAAATATTTCATCATTCCTCTGCTGTCGCTCATCAAAATTCTGGAACTGCCTTCCTTTCAGCAGTGTGTGTGTACTGATCCTACCCCTACAAGGTATTGCAGCAGATCGAAAAAGCACACCAGCATCTTCTCGTGGGCGATACATGCTAAACTAGCCCACCATGTCCACAATCCATGAACCAATTTTAAAAATGGGAATAAACTATACAACGATCATGTCCCTTCTTCACCTTTTTTGTCATTAACGATGCCATAACAATGCAAGTTGACTTGGCGTATAAATTTGATCTTGTTACAACTTGTGAAAATGGGCAACAAAATATTCCAAAAGGCTTAACGTGGAATGAAGTGCTGAACACAACATTCACCGAGGCACAGGTCCTATTGCAACGGCAGGCCTCACAGAAATGCTTTCCGGAGAATTAACATACTATGTATGTCTTTTTCTAAACCTGTACAATGTGACACCTTTCAAATCTTCCTTCAACCTCCTCTGCTGCAAAAGAAAACGCCACCACGTTCTACAACCAATCTTGTAGCCTAAATTCCTCTGTCCCGGAATCATTCTGACAAGTCACCTCTGCACACAATCAAGGAAGTCCTTCCTGAAGCATGACCAAAACTGAAACTAATACTCAGATGTGGCCAGAGTGGAGTTTTCTAAAGGTTCACTATAATCTTCCATTTGTGGCCTCAAGCCCTTTATGAAGCCCACGATCTCTCTCTCTCACACGCGCACGCACACACACGCACACTCTCAACACGTCCTGGCATCTTCAAAAATCTTTTTACATGAATCCCAGGTCTCTCCAGACCAATACGTTCGTTCACACACTGCCTCTTCATTCCTTCCGGCAAAATACATCACGTCTCACCGCTCACTATTAACCTCAAGTAGAAGCAAAGATCATGAATGACTTTAAAAGAAAACTGAATGGATTCAGAAGGGAATAAACTAGCAGAGCAATGGAAACAAAGGAGGGGCAATAAGTCTGACTGGATTGTTCTACAGAAAACTCGCATGGGCTAGGTGAGTCGGACATCCTCCATCTGTGCTTAATGACACTGCAAAAGTGAAAATGAATTTGTTTAGAACTGGTTAACTATGTGTTAACTTTCCGATATAAACTTTAGTTTTTAGAAAAAATAAATTTTGTAGCTGTGATTTCTTGACATAACAAAAATTAACTCATGTACCATAAACTTCTCAGACCGAATAAATTTACAAGAAATAGATTTACACATGGTGTCTGCAGATACATCATTTTTGTAACAATAGCTTTTCAAAAAGCAATAAGATGTTAGATAGGAAATTACATTTGGGCCCATGGGACTGGGTGGATGGTATTAGTGTAGGTCAAGAATTAGTTTTCATTCATAAAAGAACAGGAATAAAGAGGTCATCATCAAGTTAACAGGACATAATTAGTGAGGTACCACAAGGATCAGTGCTTTAGCCTCAGCTAGTTACAATTAATATCACCTAGGTACCTGAGCCTGCCATATCCAGATTTGATGATACCAAGCTAGTTGAGAAAAATAAACTCAGAGGAGGACGCAATGAAGCTGCAGGGTGATTATAGTTAGGTTCAGTAAGCAGGCAAAAACAAAATATTAATGATCAGCTCATTACTGACCAGTATATTTTCCAAAAACGCCAACGATTTCACCCATTACTTCTGTCAGCACCTTGGGAATATTCTGTGAGAGTGCACGCGTAAGTGTATGTGTGTCTCTGTCTCACTGTGTAGCTGTAAAGGACTGCACTTGCAAGAAATAATGCCAAACACAGTCTCTCTTTATTTCCTCCAACATTTTTAAAATGGTGCACTGTATTCTCTCATTTTAGAATCTCTTGTTTTGTTTTACCAATATCCCTTACTATCCATCTAAAAATAATTTCAAAACATTTACTTTGTCTTGTTATTCTAACCATTATATTAAACTTTTGTTTGGCTAACTGGTGTAGTGATAGTAAGTCATTCATTCAAATCAAACTGGAAAGCTTACTGTTATACATGAATTCTATTTATGAGCTATGGAATTAATTATTCCAATACTGGTCTCTGGAGGGAGAAGGTTACACAACAATTTGACTTTGTTGCCTGCTAGAAATTATAAATGGTAAGTTTCCTCACTGTCCTAGAGAGTGAGAAACTAAAGAATTAAGATTACTTTGAAGCCTTTGCAAAAGTTTATCTTCATCACATTAAATGCATTGAGAGAAGCATTGATGTCGCTGCAATGTCACTATACAGATAGCTCTGCTATAACACGTGTTTCAGTATCATGAATTGGCTGTAATGCAATTGATGAATAGTGGACTCTATTTCGATAATGCAAACTTTCTGCTGTATAGTTCTGCGATTTTCCAAGAACGTGAATTTTACGGCTATTTTTTATAGCACGAAGTCAAACAAGAACGCAATTATCGCATATAAGAAGAGCTACCTGTACTTGCAATCTAGAACCCCAGGCTAATGCTTGGGTTTGAATCTCTCGATGGTGGATGGCAAAATTTAAATTTCATTACAAAACCTAGAATTAAAAGCTGGCCTAATGGTCACCACATACCATTGCAGGTTATTGTGTAAGCTCATCTGGTCCACTAATGTGCTTTAGGGAGGGAAAATTGGACATGCTCTTCTAGTCTGATCTGCCTACATATGACTCCAAATCCACAGAAATGTGACTACATTTACCAACTCTCTGGAATGGCTGAACAAGCTACTCAGCTCAAGGCTAATTAGAGATGGACAATAAATACTGGGCTAGCCAACAACGCCCATTCTCCAAGAACAAATAAAAAAACACATGGATGTGCACAGCTTCTTCATTCAACTGTACACTAACATAAAAATTGAAATACATATCAGTTTTTAAGGAATGAAAACTACCTCTGGAAATAAAAATCAAATCTGTAAACTCAAATAAATGATGATGCATCCTGGAGGGCTCAGTGTCCAACTTTAATTAATTGACAAAGAGAGCTCAAAACCATTTCCCCCATTTAATCTTAAGAAGCATAATCTTGAGTCCAACTATAAGCAGAGTCTCAGCAGCCTTGCCTTAAATGACCTACTGAATGTCATCCAATGTAGCAATTTTCTTGCTGATGATAGCATCTTTCACAAGGTTATAATAATGGTGTTTTGTTCTGGAAACACACTCACAGCCTTAAGGCTGAACTGCAGTGAGATTTCCATGAAAAATTCATATGAATTGTGGAATCAAGCTGAAAACACACAAACATGTAACAGTCAGGCAGTAACAAAAATAGACAAATTCTGCAAGTGTTGAATGGATTATTAACACAAGAGCAATATTGAATTACAATCAAAATTACAACCAATACATTCCGACATGCACATAGATTTCATATTTGATGTACCTTATGGAGGTCTAGAGCTGCATAAGGTATGGAGGTACATCAACTCGTTATCATCCCTCACTTTCTGGAGGGAAAATGAAGGCATAAGCTAACCACAACCGAAAAATAATGAGCAAACAAAGGTTGCCAACTTTCTAATCTGCCTGTAAGTAGAAAAGTACCATAACTTACAATTCAGGTTCATAACTATATTTGACTGAACATGTTTAGAGTGGCAGCAGTGGCTAAATTTTCCACAGTCCTACTGGACCATGGAACTGCTCCGAGAAAGAAATGACTGTTAGTGGTTTAACCTGAGAGTCACCGCACCTCAGGTGAGTGGAGAGATTGAAAAAGAGAGACCTTCATAGTAACCTCAACGAGTGCAGGAACTGAACCCATGTTATTGGAATCATTGTATCACATTCCTACCGAGCCAGGGACCAGTTAGCTCAGTTGGCTTGCAGCCCAATGGTCCAGTAAAACTGTGATGTGGAGGTGCTGGCGTTGAACTGGGGTGGACAAAGTCACAAGTCACACAACACCAGGTTATAGCCCAACAGGTTTAATCGAATTTTCAAGCTTCCGGAACGCAGTCCCTTCATCAAGTGCAGTGAGAGCAAAGAACACACAGGGATAGAATTTATCGGCAGAGAGATCAAGGGGTGAGAGATCAAAAGATCATACAATTGGTGTGAGTAGAGTGCCAGATAATAAGTCTCTGCAGGTGACCAAGTGTGTGTTAGATGGTGAGTAAAGTGCCAACAGCTGAATAACCAAAGGGATGACCTATAATCCAATTAAATGAGGCAGAAAAAATTAAAAATAAAGGTGATGCTGGCAACAGACTAAATGACTGGAATAACGTGATAGGCATATCAGTCACATGCCGAGGGTCTAATCAAATTAATAAGTAATTCAAAACTACACAAACTAATTAAGACAGAGAGATCATAATTTATCAAGGTGTTGGTGTCAAAACAGGACAGTAAGGAAGATTTTACACATACAGAACACTCAAAATAGCACAGAACTTCACCCAAGCACAACCCAATGCCATCCATGCTCTCAAGACCAATCGTAGCATTGTCATCAAACCGACAAAGAGAAGCCATTGTTTGCAGAATAGAAGGGTCTTCTGCAAAGAAGCATACTGACAACTGAACAACTAGGAAGATTACAGACAACTACCTGATCAGAGCGAAGAACACACCTGTCAACTCAACAAACTGATCAAGACTTTTGATCGAGACCTTCAGAGTATCCCATGCATTCTGATTCCGCATACTCCTTGCATCAGAGACTTCTACTGCCTTCCAAAGGCACATAAAGCCAATAAACCTGGACATCCCATCGTATCAGGCAATAGGACCTTGTGTGAAAACCTCTCTGGCTATGTTGAGGGCATCTTGAAACCCACTGTAGAAGGAACCCTGAGCTTCTGTTGCGACAGATTCCTAACAGTAACCGAAGTCATACAGTCATAGAGGATCCTACAGCATGGAGACAGATCCTACAGCCCAAACTGGTCCATGCCAACCAAAATGTCCATCCATTTCTAACCCAATTTCCCTGCACGTTGCTCATATCCTTCTAAATTTTTCCTATCCATGTATCTGTCCAGGGCCTTTTAAATGTTGTTAATGCACCCACCTAAACCACTTCTGCTGGCAGCTCATTCCATACGTACCCTCTAAGTAAATAAGTTGCCCCTCAGGTTCCCACATATTCCTTTCTCCCTTACCTTAAAATAATGCCCTCTAGTCCTCAATTCCCTAACTCTGCGGAAAAAGACTGACAGCATTCACCCTAGACATACCTCTCATGATCTTATGCTTCTATAAGATTTCCCTCCCTCAATCTCCTAAACTCAAAAGTAGAAAATCCTAGCTTATCTAAGCCTATCCCTCTAACTTAGTCCCTGGAGTCCTGGCAACATCCTTGTAAATGTCTTCTGCACTCTTTCTAGTTTAATAACATCCTTCCTATAGTGTCGTGACCAAAATTGAACACAAGAACTCCAAGTGCAGCCTCATCAACGTCCTGTACAACTGCAACATAACTTCCCAACTTCTATGCTCAATGCCCTGACCAAAGCGCCAAATGCCTCCTTTACTGTCCTCTCTACCTGTGATTCCATTTCAGAGAACTGTGCTCCGAAACTCCAAGGTCCCTATATTCCACTACACTCCTGAAGGCCTTACCGTTCACTATGAAACTCCTACCTTGATTTAACTTTCCAAAATGCATCACCTCACACTTGCCTATATTTAACTCCTTTTGCCATTTCTTGGTCCACTTCTCCAGCTGATCAAGATCCTGCTGCAATGGGCTGATAACCTTCCTCACTGTCCATGATACCACCTATTTTACTAATCATGCCTTGTACATTCTCATCCATATTAGTGACATAGACAACAAGCAACAACGGGTCCAGCACCGACCTCTGGGGCACACCACTAGGTACAGGCCACCAGTCCAATAAGCATCCTTCCACGACTACTCGTTGCTTCCTACCGTCAAGCTAATTGTGAATTCAATTTGCCAATTTTCCCTGATTCCATGCAATCTAACTTTCCAGAGCAGCCTACCTTGTGGAACCTTAAAGGCCTTACTGAAATCCACGTAGGCTGTGTCTACTGCCCTGCCCTCAACCACCTTCCTGGTCACTTCATCAAAGAACTCGAACAGAGTTGTGAGGCATGATCTCCAATGTATGAAGCCATCCTGACTATTCCTAATTAAACCCTGTCCTTCCATATGCACACATGCCTTATCCCTCAGAATTTTCTCTTGCAATTTACCTACCACTGATGTTAGGCTTACTGGTCTATAACTCCCAGATTTTTCTTATTCAGGAAGGGCTGCAAAGAAGGGCACAACATTCGCTACTCTCCTGTTTTCTGGGACCTCACCTGTAGCTAAGGATGACACAAATATATCAGCTAGGAGTCCCCCCACAATTTCTTCTCAAGCCTCTTGCAGTGTTGTTGGAATATCTCGTCACAGCCAGGAGACTTAATGACCTTCATTCATTCTAATAATTTGAGCACCTCCTCGACTGTGATACAGACTGTCCCCAAGAAATTGCCATTAACTTCTCCAAGTTCCCAAGTCTTCATGTCTTTCTCTATGGTAAACACAGGAGAAAGAGTCATTGAGGGCCCTGCCCTAACTCCTGTAGTTCCACATGTCCAATTTGGTCTTGGGGGGGGTCCTATTCTCTCTCCTAGTTATTCTTTTTCCTTTAATGTACTTGAAGAATCTCTTTGGTTTAACCCTAATCTTCTTAGCCAAAGCTGTCTCGTGCCCCTTTTTCACCATCCTGATTTCCTTCTTCAGTAAAGTTCTGTACCACCTGTCTACCTCCAGGGATTCTCTTAATCCAGCTGCCTGTACCTGAGCCATGTCACCTTTTTCTGGTCAAAGTCTCGATATCTCTCGTCATCTAGGGTTCCCTACTCCTTCGAACCTTGCCTTTCACTCTCATGGGAATATACAGACTTTGAACTCTAGCTATCACACTTGTAAAGACCTCCCACTTGCCAGAGGTCCCTTCGCCTACAAACAGACTACTCTAATCAACCCCTGCAAGCTCCTGTCTAATTCCATCAAAATTCACCTTGCCCCAGTTTTGGGCTTAAACCTATGGACCAGTTTTGTCCCTCGCCATACTATTTTAAAACTAAAGGTCTCTGATCCCAAAGTGCTCCCCCACTGTCACCTCAGTTATCTGTGCTACCCTATTTCCCCAAGACTAGATCGGGTTTTGCCCCTTCCTGAGTAGGGCCCTCTATCCATGCATGAGGAAACTTTCCTGAGCACATTTAACAAATTCCACACTATCTAAGCCAGTAACACTCCGGTAGTCCCAGTTTGCGTTAGGAAAATTAAAACCCCCACTACGGCAACCCTATTGCTCTTGCAAGTCTCCACAGTATCCCTGTAGAGTTGTTCCTCTAATTCCCACTGACTTTTTGGGCTCCTGTTGAACAGCCCCAATAATGTATGAGGAAGGGTCACCAGACCCGAAAGGTTAACTCTGGATTTTTTTTCTTCACAGATGCTGCCAGACACTGAGCTTCCAGCAACTCCTGTTTTTTTGTCCCCAATAACATCACCATCCCCATCTTATTTGTTAGCTCCACCACAAAGCCTCACTGGGTGATGTCTCAGTTATTTTATCTGACTACTGTTGTGATACTCCCCTTGATCAAAAAATGGAACTCCTCCTCCTCTCTTTCCTCCACTTCTGTCCCACCTAAAGCAGCTGTACTCTGGTACATTAAACTGCCAGTCCTATCTCTCCCTCAGCCATGTTTCTGTAATGGCTAAAATATCCCTGTCCCATACACCAATCCATGTTCGGCCTTACCTGTCTGCCCTCTTGCATTGAAAACAGATGCAATTTAATCCAACAGGCATTCTTTGCTCCCGGTCATGTTCCAGCCCGACCAGTCTCTTCAGCCTTCTATTTCTGATTACAGTACCTGCTTCCAGCCTTGCAGTTGAAACAAGAACATTCCTCAACAAAATGGATGTTTCGGCATTCGACACCAACAATCCCCATGATGACAGCATCACTGCAACAGCATCAGTGCTCAATACCAACAATGGCCAATTTCCAGACACCATCCTGCAACTCATCCAGTTCATCCTTGACCACAACGTGTTCACCTTAGACAACAAGTTCTTCATCCAGACACACAGAACAGCCATGGGGACGAAATGTGCATGCCAATATGCCAACAGTTTCATGTACAAGTTCGAACAAGACCCATTTGCTGTACAGGTCCTCCAACCAATGCTGTACACCAGATACATGTACGACATTTTCTTCCTTTGATATCATGGTGAGGAATTATTGAAACAACTAAATAGCGATCTCAACAAGTTTCACCCACCATCAGACTTAACCACGGACAACTCTTCATAATCAGTCTCATTCTTGGTACATGCATCTCCATCGGGGACAGACACCTCAGTACCTCACTATACCGCAAGCCCACGGAGAACTTCACAATGCTGCACTGCCATCTCCTACGGACAAGCCTTGCATATACACAGGATCTTCTGAAATGAGGGGCAATGTAATGGACACCGAAAAGCTTTGATGGATTCCATCATTAGACTGTGATATGGTGCTCAACTCATCAATCACCAGTTCCAACATGCCACAACAATGAACCACAACAATCTCTTCAAAAGACAGGTATAGGATATGACCAATAGAGTACACGTCATCGTCCAGTACTTCCTCGGAGCAGAGAAACTACACCATGTTCTTCACAGCCTTCAATATGTCATCAACGACAATAAGCATCTCACCTAGATCTCCCCTACACGTCCACTTCTCGCCTTCAAAAACCACCAAACCTTAAGCAGGCCATTGTTCGCAGCAAACTACCCAGATTTCAGGACAAAATCAACGACAACACCGTACAACCATGTCATGGCAACTTCTGCAAGGCATATCAGTTCATCAACATGAACACTACCCTCACATATGGGAACCAGAACCTATCGTATATACGGCAGATACTCCTGTGACTCGGCCAAAATTGTCTATCTCATACACTGCAGGCAAGGATGCCCCCAGGCATGGTATATTGGCAAGACCATGCAGATGTTACAACAGATGAATGGACAACGTGCAAAATACCCTCCCAGTCAGGCAACACTTCAGCAGTCAAGGACATTCAGCCTCCAATCTTCAGGTAACACCTGTGTCCTCCAAGGCAGACTTTAAGATACACTACCACGCAAGATCGCCAAGCAGAGACTGATAGCCAAGTTCCGTGTCCAAGAAGACAGCCTCAATCGTGATCTTGGGTTCATGTTATGCTACATGTGACCCCACCACACTGTACTTTATCTGCAAAAATCTTCCTTACTGTCCTGGTTTGACACCATCAGCTTAATAAATTGTTATGACCTGTCTACCTTAATTAGTTTTTATAATTTTGAACTACTTATTAATTTGTTTAGGTCCTCTGCTTGCGACTCTTATAACGATCATGTTATTCTAGTCAAATTAAAAACCTAAAAACTATGGATGCTGTAAATCAGGAACAAAAACAGAAGTTACTGGAAAAGTTCAGCAGGTCTGGCAGCATTTGTGAAGGAAAATCAGGGTCCAGACCCTAAGTGTTAACTCTGAATTTTCTTCACCGATACTGCCAGACCTGCTGAGCTTTTCCAACAACTTGTTTTTGTTCATGTTATTTCAGTCATTTAGTTTGTCTCCAGCACCTCCTTATTTTTAGCTTATTGTAAATACCTCCCTGCCTCATATAATGAGTTTATCAGTCATCTCTTCTCTGGTTATTCACCTGTTGACATTTTACTCACTGTCTAATACTTGATCACCTGCAGAGACTTATTATCTGCCACTCTACTCACAACAATTGTATGATCTTTTGATCTCAGCCTACATGCTTCTCTCTCACTGCACTAGCCAAAGGTGCTGCGCTTCAAAAGCTTCCGAGTTCAAACAAATCTGTTTGTTGGACTATAACCTGGTGTCATGTGACTTCTGATTCAGCAAAACTATGCTGATTTTACTTTGAGTGGTTAAAAGATTCCAGACTTGAAAATTCTCAAGCTTCACGAGGAATACATGTCAATTACTGAGGAAAAGATATGCCATGTTTTTGGCTTCAAATAACAGCACAGAAATCACAACATGAAAACAGACTACTCAATCCTGTCAGTCTGTTGTTGTTTATTCCATGCATGACCAGGAAAGCTATTCCCATGTGAAGACTCAGATTCTGTTTGGCTTTATCTCGCTCCCCCACACTTTTCTTTAAACCATCAACATAACCTATTTTTTAATTCCACCTCGTGAAACCACCAACTCTTGTATGCCCTCAACACACAAACACAAACACAAACAATCTTCTATTTAAAAGCTTTGCTGTGCTGCATTCTAAAATCTCTTCCATTAAAAGGTTTTAGGTTTCCAGTGTTTTCATTGTGTCCAGTTCTGGTTCCCTCATTACAGGAAAGATGTGGAAACATTGGAAAAGGTGCAGAGGAGATTTACCAGGATGCTACCTCGAATGGAGGGAAGGACTTATGAGGAAAGGTTGAGCGCGCTAGGGATTTTCTCTTTAGAACGGCAAAGGATGAGAGGTGGACAAAATGATCAGAGGTATAAATAGAGTAGACAGCCAGAGACTTTTTCCGAGGGTGGAGGCAGCTATTACGAGGGGGCAAAGTTTTAAAGTGAATGGAGATAGATATAGGGGAGATGGCAGAGGTTCTTTACTCAGAGTGGTAAGAGTGTGGAATGCATTGTCAAAGAGGGTAGTGGAGCCTGCATCATTTAAGCGACTATTAGATAGGCATATGGATGCTACTATAAGATAGGGGTGGAAGTTAGACAGATCTTAGGACAGGGGTAAAAGTTTGGCACAACATCGTGGGCCAAAGGATCTGTACTGTGCTGTACTGTTCTATGTTTCTGCTTGTTCTGGCCAAATACAGACCCAATGCCCAGAATTCTGTTCCTTATTCATGAACTCAGAAATGCAGAGTTAACTACTGTAAAGACTGTTTCTTTTAATTTTTCTCTATTTTTAGTTGTGGTTGAAATTGGAAAAGTACTGCTCTGAAACCAAGCATTAAGGAAGGAATTGAAAAGTTACTGAAATTCATCTTAAGTTGTGTTTACATTGCTTTGTCAAACAGTCAAGACGACTCTTTGCAGTTGGGCCATGCCAGGACCTTGTATAAAGTGAGATTTGGCTGGCAACAAGTAGCTGATTGGCAACTAATCACAGCTCCACAAACCAATGACAAGGGCTAGCAGCGAGACAACAAAGTCAGACAACAACTATTGATTGGCTCCCAGGAAGTTGAGCAAGGAGTGAAAGATACTGTCTGAAACCTTCAGATGATTCATCTTTCTCTCCGGTAAAATGCCTAAAGTCTGAAGAAAGCTCATCACTTTTCCCTCATCAATTGCTGTAAGCTGTGGCTTTAACTACAAAGTCTCTTAGCTACTGGTTAACATACCAATCACTTGTGCATCCCGCAAGAGATAGAACCTGAAGACGACAGGTTGAGGAGCAAAAGGGTATATTTCAGCAAACCCTGTGGACTGGGACCACTGAACTGCTTTCCCAGTGCTTCTCCTCCACTGATAACAGCATTGCTTTCTTGTTAATCTGTAGAGTGGCATAGCATTGTTTTAGAAAGGGGTCCGAGTTATAGGTCTATGATTCGTAGTTATTTACCAGCTGTTAGAATCAACTTACTTAAATAAATAGATAGTTCTTATCAAGTACAGCAACCTGGTCCATGTTTTCTGCTACCCTGAGTCTATCAGGCCAGTAAATTAGGGAATTCTGTGCAATTTTAACGAACTTTTGTGATGATACCGGAAGAGAGGGGCTTAATTTCTAGCACACTACCCCAGTGAGGTGCAACATTATCACATTATGGGGTCATAGCTGCAACTAGACTGAGTAAATCATGATTACTGCAATCCAATTTTACCCAACTCTTTTGGATCCAGGAAGTCAGATTTGAGAGCTGTCTGCCCTGGTTTTAATCATTTCCCACTCAATTCTATTACCGCATCTAGCAAAGTAACCAAGGAATTCTAGAATAAGCAACTTTGATCAAATAAAGCAAAATTTATGCTACGTTTATAGAATTTTATATTTGCAAAGCCAAACCTTGCACGAAAAGGGAGTCTTGGATCTTCTTGTTAGAAAGGTTAAATTAAACCCAGAAAAGACAGCAAACCAACAAACAGAATAAATGAAGCAAATTTTCTTGATAAATGCTGAAATCGTTTCAGTTCGGAAACTTTTCTTCAACTGCTTCAGTAACAAATCTAAAGAACACACAACTTATAACCAGCTTCAAATTGGCAAGTGCAGAATCACAAGATAAAATTACACAAAGTAATTATAGCTCCTGGAATTTGTTGAATTACAGCAAATTGTACCACTAGGACCTGAACTACTACATCACAAAAGAACCAGCCCTGTTCAGCAAAACAGCATCAACCAACAATCATAAAAAATGGTTTAAACAAGATGAGATCTTCTGCGTAGGCTTATATCATTACCAAAGTAAAAGCGTGAGCATGACATACTTAAATACCATATTAGCTACACTAAAGAATAGCTTCATTATGTTAACCCCTGGGGTATCTTAACTATAGCACAGGCTTCATCCAAACCTTAAATTACAAAAAGCAATGAAATAAAACCAAACAAGAGTGCTCTTGTTTGCAGCAATGTGATGTATGACATCTTGTATAGCTAGATGACATCTTATCTGTGTTATGCGATTAAATATTTTCAGTCTTTTGATATTTCTGACATTTTAATGGTTTGGTGGGCTGATCCAAAAAGGACGGGAACATGACTGAACTGCAAATAGCCCTATGTTTCCATTTTACATTTTAAATGGTACAGAAAACTGAAGATTTAGGTGCTAATGAATGAATGCATGCACATTTTAAGTTTGTCAAAGCCAATTCTCAAACGGAGCAAAACAGTCCAGTGAAACAGATCCTGGTGAATTAAAGACTAGACATGCACAAATTGGTCCATTATTAGAATGATGTATGCATTTATTTTTCTTAGACAAAATATGTTTTGGTTGTTGTCATTCATTATTAGTTACTGCAACAGTGACCATACAGCTGCAAAATAGAAATTGGTATTGCAAGGTTAAATAAATCAGGCATTTATTGTGAAATATTTGAACATTTTATAGCTACTCCTATTTTAATGTTATCCAAATAGATAGCCCAATATTAAACTAGAAACCAAAAAATTTAAAGCCCTGTCTTTTCTATTCCCATGTTTACACCACTATTTCCAAAATCGAATATTACAACTGTAGTTTATACAGCACACTTCTTTTAAATGGAACATTCACTTGAACACTTTTACTATTATCAATGAACTGATTTGATAGAGCAGCATTAACATCTTCCATCACTCCAAATTAGTGCTGTACAGTAAATATTGCACATTACATAGTAGAACATGTCTAATAATATGAAACAATACATCGTCAAAACCACAAAAGCTGACGCCATTGGAGATCAATCAGCAACTAAGATGTCAGGGATCATTTTCAAATTGCGGAATATAGAATAAGTTAGCCCACTGACAGCATTTGAATGGATCATGTGGTTCTCATGCTCAGTTTTATTCCAAGCAACCTTCTGGAATAGCAAGTATCCATGCGGACATGTCAGGAAAATGGAGAGAACAGTCACCAGCTAAGGGAATGTGATGTGTTGTTTATAAAATCAGTTCTTTTCAAAGTCATTTAAAGTTTCTCTTATGGTGCTTCAGCTGTTGTAGAAGACAAGCCGTAAAAGACTACTGCGGGGGGGGGGGGGGGGGGGGGGGGGGGGGGGGGGAGGAGGAGGAGCGTGGTGGGTAAAGAGCGACAGATCCCCGAAATCCTTTGCATGTTTCAGTTTGTTCTTCACCAGGTGACGGCTAGTTAAATCGGTGTGACATATTAAGAGGAAACACGTGCACCATGAAAAAGTAGTTGCAAGCCCCTGTGACACAATTTATCTATTTAGATGCTGAAAACGTCAGTATCAACACTTATGCTTACTTTCCCTAGTACATGGAGGGTACGCATTTTATATATACTTGGCATGCGTACTTTGTAGAAGCATTCCTGTGGATCATAATTGACCAGTTACTTGTATGAGTTTCCTCATTCATTAAACTTAGAATACCCTAGTAACAAGGAGGCATAGGCTGGAGAGACGTGCAAGTACACAACAAACCTTTCAGTCCATATGCTTCCACAAATTGCATAAAAGGCAATGAGAAGAGTTCATTTTTAATCACAACAGTACCTATTATATAGAGACTTTGAAAAAGCCTGCACGGTCAGCCAGCTGGCAGTGGTATGTAGGATTAGTCAAAGGTTTAGTGATATCTGCTTGGTTGGCAGTGTAATTTCACAAACTTGTAATGGAGGAATTGAGAAATTTCTGTTTTGTCCATTTACGGCGAATAGCAATATTAAGAATGATTGAATATTGATTGTATCTTTCCAAATGTGGGTTTGATTTGAAGAAAGCATTTTCAAAACTCTAACACCAAAGTGAAGCAATGGTGTTAGACATTTTTAAACTGAAAAATTTAAAACTTCACAACAGGCACATTGCTTTTCCATGAGCATATAAGTATCAGTGTAAGTATCCATGTAGACATGTCAGAAAAATGGAGAACAGACACAAGCTATGGGGATAGGAGGATAACCATTCTGTAATATATGTAACTAGGAATATCAATGGAGTCAAACATTTGCAGAGGTAACAAAGGGCCAGATGAGGGTAACGTTATTGGCATGGTACACATGGGTCTCATGTCTGACGTTGATCACACATCTTCTTGAGAGAAGTTATAGGTCATGGTGTAAAAGAAACCGTGGCAACATGGATACAAAGTTGGGTGAGTAGTAGAAAAGAAAGAATAATGGACAGTGGTCAATGGATATTTTTCAGGTTGTAGGAATGTTCGAATTGGGGTTTCCGGGGGGGTATGGGGCCCGTTGCTTTTCCTGCTACACATTTTGAGAGCAGGGGACAATTTCAAAGTTTGCATATGACACTGAATTTGGAAGAACAGTAAACAGAGGATGTTGGCATTTGGTGGACTGGTAGATAGTTGGCAGATGAGGTTCAATGTGCAAGGTTGTGCACTTTCATTAGAAAAGACAACACAGTAGGGGTACAACTTTAAAACGAACAGCAGGACCTGGGTATGTATATACATATGTACATATCATTGAAGATGGCTTGCAACAGGTATTTTTTCCCTGATTCCTATGTACTCCAGTTTTCTCGGGGCTTGTTTTTGCCATACTCAGTCGAATGCTGCCTTGACGTCAAAGGCAGTCACCCTCACTTCCCTTCAAAAAGTAAAGGTGGCAAATATGATGCTTTGCCAGCATTTAAACACATCAACATGTAACACAGAGACAGCATTACAATATTTTGCTGCTGTAATATAATAAACAACTCGGTTAAACCATCGCACCACTTGCAAAGTAGTAAATTTTTCAGTTAACTGGAGGATTTTCCATGTTAAAACATGCTTATACAGATGAAAGCAGTTGTAGAAAATTAAAATCTTAAAATAAGGGTTATTCTGAACTCAATTTGCAGTATAATGTGATAGCTTTTAAACTGTAACTCAATTAATTTCAATATATACATACTGTGTCAAAGTTATAGATTAGAAGTCACAGCACATATCAAAGAGACAATAACCTGCAGCTCCTAATTAGAATACATCTGTTCCAGTGAAACGACTTAAAAACAGAAAATTAATAAAGGCGAGCTTGACTATAAGCTATACTTAACATGATTAAAAAATGGTTTCTAAAAATTAATTGCATAGCATACTGTCATTTCAACCCTGACCTTGAGTTACAGAAAGCATTTGTGTCCCTGAACGAAATCAACCAATTCTTCAAGAATGAACACTGAGCTAGTGTCTTTTTGTTTTAATCACCCTGTTCAGACATGTTATGACACACCTCTGGAGTAGGTAAGACCTGAACCCAGGCCGTCCTGGCTCAGAAGCAGGAACACCAACACTACGCCACAACAGCCCCTGAAGCCAATGATCCTTGCTTATAGAACAGGCATGTGGTCACTGGGGAATGAATAAATTAGGCTCAGCTTTGATGTTTCCCCCACAGAAAATCAGCAGCTGATGTCCTAAGTTCACTTTTTAAGAATGGGAGCTTAATTAAGATACTAAAGGGTTTCTTCTTTCTGTTTGCTATCATGAGGAAGCTGTCTCAGGAAAAGGGCAAAACGGGCAAAACTAGAAAAGCAAAGCAATTGAATAATTCTGACCAATTACTCCCCTTGACATGAATCCACAGCTCAGCAAAAAATAATATTCACCACAAAGAGGGTATGAGGGTCACTAGGCAATTTGTAAAATTCACATATCAGGAGCATTCAAAAACTGAAATTTAAGCAATGGTAGAGTCATAGCTATACAGCACAGAAACAGACCCTTCAGCCCAACGTGACCATGCCAACCAGGTTTTCTGAACTGAACTAGTCCCATTTCTCAACATTTGGCCCATATCCTTCTAAACCTTTCCTATCCATGTAACTGCCAAAATGTCTTTTAAATGCTGTTCTTGTACTCATTTCTGATGGTGTTTGAGGAGTGGTGCATGGAACTATGTTAAAATATATTAGTTTCACAATTTCTAACATCAACACTGGTTGGCATTGCACAGCATTAATACAGTATCCAAATGATCATCAAATTCACCATAATAAATTTTAAATCAAACTATTAACTTTCAAAGGCAAAATGTGGGTCCAAAATAAATTTAATTAGTATAGTTTTTTTTGACAGGCGTTAGAGAAATGTTCATGAATGCACTGGGTCACGTTATTGTATGAACAATTTCCGGTTTCCACAATGTAACTCTCTTTATCATTTAGCAAGAGAATCAAAAGGAATTAACACAACATACAGGAGGCTGCAAGAACACAGCAAGCCAGACAGCATCTGGAGGAAAGGAGACATCAATGTTCCAGGCATTACCCTTCTTCAGAGCTGGACGTGGGGGTAGGAGGAGCTGCAGATGCTTGGAGGGTGGGGGTGGGGGTTTAGGGGGAGGGGGGAGGGGGAGGGGGAGGGGGAGAGGGGAGGGGGAGAGGGGAGGGGGAGAGGGGAGGGGGAGAGGGGAGGGGGAGAGGGGAGGGGGAGGGGGAGAGGGGAGGGGGAGAGGGGAGGGGGAGAGGGGAGGGGGAGAGGGGAGGGGGAGAGGGGAGGGGGAGAGGGGAGGGGGAGAGGGGGAGGGGGGGAGGGGGAGGGGGGGAGGGGGAGGGGGGGAGGGGGAGGGGGGGAGGTAGCAGAATGGTGCTGATAGGTGGACACCAGTAGGAGGTACAACCTCACCGGCAAATGGGAGGGATTAATCCGGTTGGTAGCTGGAAGGGACAGTCAGCTGGTGAAAGGGAAGGGAGGAGATGGAGCTGGAACCTGGGGATGGGTGGGAAGGTTATCTGGAATTAGAGAACTCAGGGTTGTAGGGTGTCTAGGTGGAAGATAAGGTGTTCTGAATTACTGCGACACTGGAACAGGCCAAGGTCAGACACGTGGGGCGGCAAGGGAGGGTTGAAATGGCCGGCGACCAGGAGGTTAGGCTGGCCATTTCGGGCCAGGAGAAAATGCTCAGTGAGACAGTCCCCGAGTCTACGTTTGGTTTCACAGGCATGCAGAAGGCCTCATCAGGAGCACCAGATGCAACAGACTAGGTAGGAGGAGATGCAGGTGAAGCTCTGTTTCACCTGGAAGGACTGTTTAGGGCCCTGGATGGAGATGCTGTATGGGCAGGTGTGGCATCTTTTACAGTTACAGAGGAAGGTGCTGGGCTGGGGGGTATGTTTGGAATGATTGATGGTTAGTGTGGCACGAACTAAGGAGTGACAAAGGGAACGGCCCTTGTGGAAGGCAGACAAGAGTGGGGAGTGGAAGATGTTCCAGCTGGTGGGGCCTAATTGGAGCTGACGGAATTATCTGAGGATGATACGTTGGATGCAGAGGCTGGTAGGATGGAAAATGAGGACAAGGGGGACCTACTTAAGATTCCAGCATCTGCAGTTTATTTGTATCTTGGAAATTAACATGCTAAGTCAAAACTCTCCAACTCCAAATCTGGCTACTGCCTAAAATGTTTTAGCATGCTGGCAGAAAATAATGTGAGGTGGTGAGATTTTCTGGTATACTGCTGAGAATGGCGAGTGACAATTTACTGCATTCTATTTTATGTTTAACTGGGCATTTCAATATTGAGTTACCATCTACGTTTTCTATAGTGCAATATTTTGTCAGAATGAAACTAGAAAATATTTCAATAAACGACAAATAATTGAGTCAATCTTCCATAAGATCATCATTACACATTAACAGCACAAAGGTGACATCATTACAATACCTCATTACTGAAAAGAGGGGCAAAGCTACAAAAATGATTTTCAAGGCCATAACCTGAAATTGGAGTTTAAATGACCATTAAACATGGCTTAAATTATACTTGCAGTTGGTGATGTCATCTGAACCCCTTGATAAGGCTGCTATCTTGTAATGTTGATATCCATTACTGTCTTTTTAACATCATCCAGAAAATCAATGAAGTATTACTTGCCTCCAGGCCTGTAGACAACATCGTCCTCTGTTACAAATGATGTTATATCACCGGTCTCTGCTCTCTCATAACGCGATTTCTTTTTCGGTGGCTTCTTTATTTTTGACTTCTTCCCCGCATCCTCATTAGTAGCACTGTCCTTGTCATTTTCTTCATCTTCAGTGTGGTCACTTTCTGCATAATTCTTAGCACCTCCTTCCAAAGTACAGCTGCGACGTGGCCTGGAATGCTCATTCTCTCGTTTATCCCTTCTTTCTCTCTCCTTGTCCCGATCACGATCTTTCTCTTTATCTGCCGTCATGATTCGCCACGTTCCTTCCTCTGTCCTCTCACGGCTTGGCCTCCGTGAAAGGTAGACAGTAAGCCTGGGCTTCAGTCTTCTGAATTTAAAGCTCAATTCCAGGAAAAATCCAGCCACTCCAACAACCCCAAAACGTTACCAACTGCTGGGGGAGAAAAAGACAGAGAAGTAGATTACAAAATTATGTTCACACAACAGTCCATTCCAAATATGTACCTTTCCATTCAGCTGAAAAGGTAGCAGGAAAGAAGAACAAAAGAAAAAGAAGTGCTATCACAATGACAGAGTTTGCCAGTTGAAAAAAAAAAATCAGCATTTTCACCCTGTTCCAAGAGTAATCAAGGTGGAAGTCATCCAGGTTTGATCTGGTTGAACCCAAGAGACAATTTACTTTTCCCTTCTTCTAGAATGATAACTACATCGCCTCCATTCAGCTTAATCTGTGACAAAGATGAAGAACTTTGCCAAATAAAGGACCTGTTTATCCTAAAACAGCCTTGCAAAATGTGCATACTTAACACAGCATTTGCACTGGAATCAAACTTCACTGATGCTTATCACAGATTGATTAGCAAGAGAATCAAAAGGTTACGAGAAGACGACGGGGGAGCGGAGTTGAGAAGATGGGAGAGCACAGTTGAGAAACATATCAGCCACCATCAGTTGCCGGAGCAGACTCGATGGCCTGAAAGGCCTATTTCTGCTCCTATATCTTATGCCCTTATGATCATTTCTGTTAATAAAAGATGCTTTTGCCAAATTCTACTCACCATCCAGACATGATCAGATAACTTTGATCCCAGTCATTCAATAGGTGTGGAGGAAGTAATTATATTAACTCAATGCATGTTGTACAGTTTAAATCATGCTCAGATTTTAGTACAGATTAGCAGTGTGATGTTGTCACCTGTAGTCACAGTCAGTCAGTTTGACAGCATCCTTAATTGAGTTGGTAAGCCATTGATTCACACCTCATTTCAATGCTGCAACATATGGATCAAGCTAAAATTTTTGAAGGCACACTGCATTGTGAAAGATGCCATCCTTCACAGGACACATTTAAACAAGAGCCTGGCTGCCTCAGGTGTAGATTAAAAACCTGATAGATACATGCAAACAGCAGCAAGGCGTTCTACCCTGGCCATCATTCTTCCCTCAAATCAATACTACCAAAACAAGATGAACTACCTACTTCACTGCTATTTAGAGCCATAGAGTCATATAGCACGGAAGCAGATCTGTCGGTGCAATCAGTCCACGCTGAACATTATCCCAAACTAAATGCTTCCCACCTGTCTGCTCCTGGCCCATATCCCCTCTAAACATTTCCTATTCATGTACCTATCCAAGTGGCTTTTAATTTTGCACTTTTCCCCATATCCATCACTTCATCCATACCAGAGAGAGTTCATTCCACACACAAACCACCTTTTATGTAAAATAACTTGTCTCATATCTTTTTAAATCTCTCTCCTCTCATCTTAAAAATGCATCCTCTGGTCTTAAAATCCTCCACCTTCGGGAAATGCCAACTACCATTAACTCTGTCTATACCTCTCATTATTTTATAAACTTCTATCAGGTCGCATCGCAACCTGCTACACTACAGTGAAAAAGCTCCCAGACTATCTACCCTTTATAACTCAAACGTTCATACCTGGCAACATCCTGGTAATTTTTTTCTGAACCCTCTTCAGCTTAGTCATATCCTTCCTGTAACTGAGTAACCAGAACTAGACCCAGTATCCCGGAAGAGGCCTCACCAATGTCCTGTACAACCCCAATATGACTTCTCAACTCCCATACTCAAAGGACTGAGCAATGAAAGTTAGTTCAGTGCACATTTAACTGGACAACAGTGACCTCATTTTTGAACCAATTCCTAGTACCTAAATATTATCAGACTTTGCTGAGAGATACAATAAAGGCAATACATATATGAACATTCCTTCTATCTAACTGTGCTGAAGTCTATCCTTGGACCTCCAATGATGGAACTAACTGGAAGCCTGCCATCTCATGACTAAAATAGTAGTCTGATTTTTCCTAGGTTGAACGCAACAGCATTCCGATTTGTGCAAGCCTGTGTTAGGCGATTTCTGATCCTAAGCACACTCGAGTTAGAGCATCACTCATATGTCTTTTAAGAACAACATATGAATATTGCCTGAAGAAACTGTAATGAAGGCCCTCTAGAGCTGAATCACCAACATAGTAATCTAAACAAATCAAAAGATTTTTTTTCCTCAAATCCAGAAGTTGACTCGAAGAAATATCTTTATCCAACAATTAATGGTTTTCCTCCTTCCAGTTTTAACCCACTCATGATTCCTGCTGGGATGCAGTTCCATCGATTATGGAACCCGTTATTAAGACAGCCTTAAAGTCAGTTGGCTATTCAACCACTGCTTCTGCTTTTACCTTTGCACAAACATGCTTATTACTCAATACTACTCAATCTGCATTACAATAAAGTTAATAAATTCACTAGCCTTTCAAATTTACACAGTAAAATAAGTTTTGGCAGAATTCAGTGGAATCTTCTGCTTTGAGGTTGATTTGTTAAGCTACTTAGCTCAGTTTCAAAAATACTTAAAACCAGGCATAAGTACAAGCCGAGAAGTTTTCAGCATCCCTTATCACTTTTCTACACAATCCTTGTTTATGTCAGTAAATCTGTTTTTCCACATCCTAAAAAATTCTGCATAATTGCAAACATGTTCTTGAGAGCTTTTTTGAAAATCTATTTCATAGACTTTCAGCCAGAGCACAGTCTTTTGAAAAGAACTTGGTCACAGATTCAGCATTTGCAGCAAATCCGAATCCACCAACCATTGAGACCCGAATAGAATAGGCAGATAAAAATAAACACGAATGAACATAAATGTACTTTAATCGAGTTAAAAATACATGAAGACACCTAAAAAAAAATTCAACCTTGGCATTTGCTTTGAAGTTTCTGGAGGCATAACATCAGTTTCAGAAATTACTAGCACTGTATCTCAGTCATCTGCAAAACAACAATACTGCGTTGCAATTTTGAGCATCAAGCAAGAAACACAATACAAATATAATGGAGTAATTCTGTGATGCGACTAATGCGCAGTACAACATTGTACTCTTAGTAATCATGGTTTGCAATAAATTCCATCTCTGAATATGCATGTGAAGCATTTGGAAATGCTTCCTTTAGTACTGTAAATAGGAAACTGACATCAAAACTAAACTATTATAAACGCAACCAACTAGACAAATAAAGTTCAATGGTGTTCACAAGTTTGTGATAATTGAAATCATTATTTTCAGCAATAATTATCTTCCTTTTAACAACAATTTGCATTAATGTAGTGTCTTTAAATGTGCTAAGAAATCCCAAGGTGCTTCACAGGAAGTTAACAAAATTTCCTTTCTAATGGAGTTTGTCAGGAAAACAGAGCAAACAATCAAAAAGACTTCACAGGTGAAATCAACGGAGCATTTTTCAGTTGGAATCAAAGGGAACTTTGTTAAATCATCAGCACCTCTCCGGCCAATTTCACCCTCAAAAAGGAATGCCAAAAGCAAAAGGTAACCAAGACGGAGACAGTACGACGCTCCAGTTTTTTTAAAAATACCAGGCATCACAAAATATGAACAATGTAATTATGGAACAATATACATGATAGAACATAAGCTCCAATTCAGGAGACTGAGAGCTCAGCCAGAGAGTTTGTCTTAAGTAAATGTGAGGACAAACTGCAAGGTGGATCAAAACAAAATTTTAGTGATGTCCAGTTTTTAACGATTAGATGCATACTTATTTGAACCACATTTCAATGCCTGTGCCAAACAGTGTTTATAGAAGAGGAGCGATCTTTTCATTAATTTTAATGATCCACAAGAGTAGGAGAGTTTCCAGTGAACATTACTGGCGAGCAGCCTAACCTCTTTATTCCAGAAAATAAGCAACAAAGCAACTGGCCCAGTCAAGGACTCTGATCCAGATTGATTTTATCTGGATTTCTCACCATAATGACAAGTCTTCCAAAGATAATTACCCTTATTTAAGGCAGTGTTACATACTTTAGAAGTATTTTGTCATAGGCTTGTCTGGAACAAACAAATTTTAAGGCCAATTAAGTGAATGAAAATAATCTAGATATATGTAGCATTCAAGTATCTAATAATCTATTTTAGCGAAAGAAAGTACAATTGGTAGAGGTCTGGTGCAATTTAAAAACATGATCAGCGTAAATGGACACCAGCTCAGAAGAATTTTCAAACTTTTACTTCTTAGCTACTCTTTTTCTTAAGAGCCACTGCTCCAGCAGACCACACCTTATAAACAAATCCTATGATGTCACATACCAACTATTGTTACATACTAAATGGCATTCCTTCCACTGTTGTTGGGTGGCAAATACTCTGGGGCATTAATGAACTATATTTTAACCGCTGCTTTTGAGAAAAGAAAAACTCAATGTGTGTCAGCAAGAGCGAAATTCTGACGCTGCCTGTTCCTCTCATCATCGCTGGAAAATAAACCGCAATGAATGAAAGGCAAAATTGAAAAAATGCTCACGGACCTCAGATGTACAGTTTCTGCTCCCACTGAAGATTCAATTCTGCCCTAAAAATTCTTCCTTCTTTCATTCAAGCAATGCTTGATCATTGACTCCATAATTTTCAAACAAACTAACTTTTTCACTGGAGTGGAGTGATAAAAAGAAAAAAGTATCTGAAATTCACTGAAAGGGGATTTAAAAAGAGTGGAAGCAATTCCCTCTCCTCACCTGTTCATAACACCATTTCTGCTTCAAAAGGTCGTTGAAAATACTCAGCACTGAAAAAATTAGTAGATTAATTGGGTTCACTGGAGTCCTACTTGTGCTTTGAACATAGCAAGACATAGCTTAACATAGCTTCTAAAATTTCAAACATTGCAATGTAGACTTCAAATGGCATGTTCACGACCAGGAATCCAAATAGTTTAACAATCTTTACAATTATGCTAGGATCAAAAACAACAATATGGATCCAGACAAAGACAGGTCATATATCTTGCTTCATCATTCAATCATTTTTAATATATTGCAAGATGCTCAAGTAGAAACCTCAGTTTTGAAGAGAAGATATTTACCTTTATCTGGCCTGAAGGCTCACATGTATATCCACAGCATGGTTTAATGATATTGCACAGTGAAGGTAATGTCCAGGAGACAGCCTTACATGTATTTATAGGGCAGCTTTAGTGTGCACATCTTAATTAAAAGTTACTGATAATTTAGTTAGCTTTCTGCACTAAATCATAATATTACTTTGTTACTTCCACTGCTAAATGATTGACTAATGCATTTTTTCAACTGCCAATTATACTAATTATTTTAAAAGGTGTGCAACCTGACAGTACATAAAACATATTTCACAAAGTGCTGAACAAGCTTTCTATAAAACAGGCTTTACTTATTGGCTGTAAACTACTTAGGGATGTCCTGAGGATGTGACAAAGTGCCATACAAAATCAATTATTTTTGTCTTTCTTACTCAATACCCTATAAAAATCTTTTACAAAAATCCTCTGGGTACGTTCACAGAGCTTATTTTTAAACTGTGTTCATTTCACAGAGATGGAGCCGAGCAAAACAAAATAAGAACAATCTGTTGAGATGAAAGCAATGCCAAAATTGTTATTTAACCAAGGAATGAGGATTAAGCAGTGTTCAGTCGTTTTCTTCAACAGGGTCATACGGAATTGGCAGTTGCAAGATGGCAAGATCTGTTACTAATAACGTAAACCCTGATGGCACTCATTGAATGAGCACGATGCTTTATACTGGAAGGCTGTAGGATAATCATAATGGCTATCAGCAATAACAAAACTGCAGCACTACCAAATGACAAAGAATAGTTTTGGGAAAGGTTGTTATTGCCAAGATAATTTTGACTGGGGATAAACATTCTGAAGTACATTTTGCCCCCTGTAAAAGAAGAATTGTTAAATTAAACCCAATATGTATACTTGCAGTTCAGACACAATGGTTGGCTCAAGAAGTATTTACCAACTAGGGTGAATTAGCAACAGTATAGAATTGTTCTATGGATCAAAGACCTTCAAACCCAATTTTGTCAACATTTCACCAGTGAATTACTGATCTGGGTAACACTAGTCCTCCCAATAGTCCACAGACAGACTGACTGGTTCCAGATCTGTCCCCGATTGTGTTATACATTTATTTCTCAGTTGGTTCTAGTAATAATAGTAGTAATCAAAACAGAGGCAAAATTGAAGCTTTGACTACATGCATCAACTTTTCTCTCATTTATGAGGCCTTATTTATAAAAAGAGACTCTAATGAAAAAAATCAGCATTTTTCAAATAATTAACTGTTAGCACCAGCTGAAAGTGTTTAAATGGAATCAAATTGTCCTAGTGAAACTTCCAAGCTTTTCCAAAAAAAGTTTCTAGGATACAATGTCATGAACAAACTTCTGCTATAAACCCAAAATTGCAAGGCTTTTCAACATATTGACGGTTAAGCAAAGAATTAGAGAAGGAAAATTAAGACAAAGTACTTCATTTGCTGCTTGGAGAAGGGTACACTGAGTTATCCAGCAGGTAGCACTAAGGGGAATTAGTGGCTCTTAGCACTTTGCAAGTTATAAGTCTACTTGCTGCAAAACAATTTTAAACACATACCAAAATGTTTGATTTGATTTGAATCGCTTAGAACCTTAGTAGCACATTTGCGAAATTGTTAGATACAAAATTGCCGTGCTATAGTTTAGGGTTGTTTGCATGCTTGAATGGTCAGGAAAATGGCATGCAATGTAATTTTCCGGACGCCATTATGCATTTCACAACATCTGAAAATTATTTCTAACAAATGCATTATATGCATGAAATCAATGAATGCTAAATAAATACTTGGAATGTAGAAAACTTGACAGTCACTCAAATATTGCCCTAATTTTTAAATGGAAACTATACACAGTGAGTAGGAGAGCACAGGCAACAAGATAGGAAGTGGCAGAAAAGGTGAAGAATTATGCTTGTCCTGAAGTGGCAAGCACTAGTTAAGTTGAATGTTACATAAATTGGAGTAAGATTTTTTTTAAAAGTAGCATTTGCAATGGTGAGAACTACCACTGTGGATACAGCTACTTTATTTATTTGAGGTTTTTTTTGTAATAGGTTTTTCAGGTTGGTTGTTGAAAATGTAACACATTTAACAGGATGTGCGTGATGCGGCTAGTATTTAAGTGTATAAACACAAATAATTTTTGCTTGCAACTGTAAACAATAATGTAGTTACAGATAACTTCTGTTATTAGCATATCCCAACTTGTCAATCATTAATATTTAAACAACAAAAAAGGATCATTGGGCCCAAAGTGTTAACTCTCTTTCTCCACAGATGCGGTCAGACTTGCTGAGTTTCTCCAGCAATTTCTGCTTGTCTTTAATATGTAAACAAGCTGTTATTTAGCAAGCTTTTTAAAAAAGAAAGTGCATGGAGAGACAGTCTGAAATCAAACTGGAGCAGACACAAATGATCATAATTAGATGGTTGAAGAAGTGTATAAAAATGTTCAATTGAGCAGGTATAAAAAGGAAATGAAAAGCACAATTTCTAAGTGGTGCTATTCACTTCTGATGCATTTATGGAGCAATTAAATCTCATCTGCACTGAAGCTAATGTAGGTTGAGAGGTAGTGTCCTGTGGCATTGTGGTAGTGTCTCTGTCTCAGAGACAGCAGACCCTGATTCAAGTCCCACATGTCCTCGAAATGGGTCATAAAATGTCTGAGCAGCTTGATTAAAAAACACTGCAGAGGGAGAAAATATATTTCTTCTTACACTGTCCCAGCCCAGCTTTGTCGACTTCACTTGAAAAAACAAATTTCTGCTAAAATTCCACATACATCAACAGCATTTTAGCTGACCACACAGTCATCAGGACCAAGGATTCTGTTCGATTTTCACCCACACTTGTATGGAGATTGTGAAGCATAATACTGCACCTGCTCAAAGAATCGCAATCAAAAGTGGGAGATTCTAGTGTAGTAGACTCTGTCTGATTCTGGGCAGTGCCATAGCCAGAGAGTACATTACATGTTAATTTTAGTGAAATAGTATGTGTTTCAAATTTTGTAAGATCTAAACTGGTGGCAGGACCAGTCACTTGAGATAATTTCAGTTTTGCACATAAGCAGCAATGGTCTTGAAGTGTGTCAAACGTTTTTGCCAATTGTACTCCCATTGATTGAAATTACTAAATAAAACTCTTGCTCAATACTATAGAAGGCCACAAACATTATTTTTAAACTGTTTCTGTATCAGTTATGAAAACAGTCATTTTACAGTTTGCTGCAACAGCTGTATCATGAAAGCAATGATAAATATGAAGTTTCCTCCAACTATAATACCTCTTTCAAGAAGAAAACAAAACAGGAACAGTACTTCCACTGCCATCTTATGAGCCACTACAACAGCATGTCCAGTCTATCCGATACCAGACAATGTTTCCTCCTGTTTATCGACCTGCCTTTTTTCAGCAGGGGCACTGGAACAAGAGAAGCAGATTAATAATAAATGGTCTCCCTTTTAAGAAAGGTGAGGACAATGTTATTTTTACAAGGGTCATTAATCTGTGGAATTCTCTTCCCCTGAAAGCTGGGCCTTTGAATTTACTCAAGGCTGATTTGGATAGAACACAAAACATAGAAAAGTACAGCACAGTACAGGCCTTTCAGCCCACAATGTTGTGCCGTGGAATAATCCTAATCCAAAAAATAACCTAACCTACATTCCCCTCAATTCACTGTTGTCCATGTCCAGCAGTTGCTTAAATGTCACTAGTGACTCCGCTTCCACGACCACCACTGGTAAACTATTCCATGCGCTCACAACTCTCTGGGTGAAGAACCTCCCTCTGATGTCTCCTCTATACCTTCCTCCTAACACCTTAAAACTATGACCCCTCGTGGCAGTCAATCCTGCCCTGGGGAAAAGTCTCTGGCTATCGACTCTATCCATGCCTCTCATTACCTTGTACACCACATAGGTTTGATAGAAAAGGACATCAAGGATTGAGAGAGAGACAGAAAAGTGGGTCAAGACCGTAAATACATCAGCCATAATCTTATCGAATGTAGGAGCAGGTTCAAAAGGTCTGAATAGTTTTATGCCTACATTCTCCAGACCAACATCTTCCTGCGTAAGAAAGTGATTGTTTGCCAAAGAAAACTGGGTGGGCATTTTAAGGCAAACAAATCTGTGCATGGATACAAAGGACCGGCACTGACTAGATAGTTCCATGTACAGACCATATGGTTTCAATTGACTGAATGGCCTCAAATGTTGCTGAAATTATGTGACTCTCAAACCCATTAGTGCTGTATCAGTAATGAGTGCAACAGTGGTATAAGTTGCAATTTGACTTTTCATATTCAAATGTTAATGTGTCATCACAGATTAAAATTTTCATTTTCAAAAACAATGCTTGCCTTCTCCTGTAACCAATACACTGCAGGCATTTGTTAAGTTGCTGAAGGGTGACTGAGACAACAGGGAACACGCAACTGAAATGAACTAGTGTTGTTTTTGTAAAAACCGGGGATTCAACATTTAGTTTTATACCAACCGTGAGGGTGCAAAGGTACGCTCTTGCTTCTGCTGCTAATGAAACACATAAATTCAGCGTATATTAAATTTTGCAAAGGACTCTAATAATACAGACTAAAGATGATTAAGAGATTATTAACACCATAATTGCCTATTACACTGTTTGAAAACTCCTACAACGTTCATTGAATTTTGTTCCCTTGTCACTGGTGTGAATCTGCTGGCCAGTCCTGATGCAGTTATTGGTCATTATACATTTTGAGTACGTTTTGTAGGTCAGCATGATCGGATATGAAATCTACAAACACTAATATATGCAGCTAAAAATCAGTATCCATGGGTGAAAAGAACAAAGTGTTCCCTTACCAAAGGTTTTAATATACAAGTAATAGCTGTAATGTTCGGTTTCACCTCGAGGCAAAATTACATTGCCGATAAAACTTGATAATATGTTTGCCTACTCACCCATCATTATCTAATTTCACTTCAAGTTCAAGGTTCAAAACTATTTTCAAAAATGCAAAATGGTGAATACTGTTGCATGGCTGACTTTTATATCTATACATGCTTTTTTTCAAGAACAACATCATAACGCTGGGTATACAACATTTTGCATTCTACACAACTGCATTTTCAAAATTAAACCATTTCATTCACATTTGCTGATTTCTTTTAAGATAGTGAGACACTACACAAATTCCATGCCTGGTGCACATAATCTGTGCAGAATGTTTTCTACCATTGTGGATTTACGGCACACATTTCAGCTTTAAAGCAAGGCAGTAATTGATTCTACAAGCAAATTGCTGGTTTAAACTACATCTATGCTTAAAAAAGGAATATAGAGAGTGTCAAAATAACAGTACAGAACATTGGGTTGGGCTATTCAGCCCTTCAAGCATGGTCTGTTGTTAACCTGATGGTGATTGTCTCATTCTATTTGCCTGTCTGAGCTCCATAACACGAGAGGGGGGGGAAGAGAGAGAGGGGGGGGGGAAGAAGAGAGAGAGGGGGGGGGGGGAAGAGAGAGAGAGAGAGAGAGAGAGAGAGAGAGAGAGAGAGAGAGAGAGAGGGGGGGGGGGGGGGAGGGAGGGGAAGAGAGGGGGGGGGGAGAGAGAGAAAAAGAGAGGGGGGGGAAGAGAGATGGGGGGGAAGAGAGATGGGGGGGAAGAGAGATGGGGGGGAAGAGAGAGGGGGGGGGGAAGAGAGAGGGGGGGGGGAAGAGAGAGGGGGGGGGGAAGAGAGAGGGGGGGGGGAAGAGAGAGGGGGGGGGGAAGAGAGAGGGGGGGGGGGAAGAGAGAGGGGGGGGGGGAAGAGAGAGGGGGGGGGAAGAGAGAGAGGGGGGGGGGAAAGAGAGAGGGGGGGGGAAGAGAGAGAGGGGGGGGAAGAGAGAGAGGGGGGGGAAGAGAGAGAGGGGGGGGGGAAGAGAGAGGGGGGGGGGGAAGAGAGAGAGGGGGGGGAAGAGAGAGAGGGGGGGGGAAGAGAGAGAGGGGGGGGAAGAGAGAGAGGGGGGGGAAGAGAGAGAGGGGGGGGAAGAGAGAGAGGGGGGGGAAGAGAGAGAGGGGGGGGGAAGAGAGAGAGGGGGGGGGAAGAGAGAGGGGGGGGGAAGAGAGAGGGGGGGGGGAAGAGAGAGGGGGGGGGAAGAGAGAGGGGGGGGGAAGAGAGAGGGGGGGGGAAGAGAGGGGGGGGGGAAGAGAGGGGGGGGGGAAGAGAGGGGGGGGGAAGAGAGAGGGGGGGGGGAAGAGAGAGGGGGGGGAAGAGAGAGGGGGGGGGAAGAGAGAGGGGGGGGGAAGAGAGAGGGGGGGGGAGAGAGAGGGGGGGGAGAAGAGAGAGGGGGGGGAGAAGAGAGGGGGGGGGAGAAGAGAGAGGGGGGGGAGAAGAGAGAGGGGGGGGAGAAGAGAGAGGGGGGGAGAAGAGAGAGGGGGGGAGAAGAGAGAGGGGGGGAAGAGAGGGGGGGGGGAAGAGAGGGGGGGGGGAAGAGAGAGGGGGGGGGAAGAGAGAGAGGGGGGGGGAAGAGAGAGAGGGGGGGGGAAGAGAGAGAGAGGGGGGGGGAAGAGAGAGGGGGGGGGAAGAGAGGGGGGGGGGGAAGAGAGAGAGAGGGGGGGGGAAGAGAGAGGGGGGGGGGGAAGAGAGAGGGGGGGGGAAGAGAGAGGGGGGGGGGGGAAGAGAGAGGGGGGGGGGGAAGAGAGAGGGGGGGGGGGAAGAGAGAGGGGGGGGGGAAGAGAGAGGGAGGGAGAAGAGAGAGAGAGGGAGGGAGAAGAGAGAGAGAGGGAGGGAGAAGAGAGAGAGAGGAAGAGAGAGAGAGAGGAAGAGAGAGAGAGAGAGAGAGAGAGAGAGAGAGAGAGAGAGAGAGAGAGAGAGAGAGAGAGAGAAAGAAAGAGAGACAGACAGACAGACATTGTGGCCGCAGTAGGCCCACACTGGCGACCTTGCATAAATCCCAGAGCTGTGTTTAGGATTCCAGCCAATGTAGATGAATTCTACATAAGGGCTTTTTTTTCATTCTTTTGTACCTCAAAGTGGCACCAGATTATGGCAGAACACTTTTCATTGTATTTCCCTACATATATTTGACAAATCATTCATTTATTCCACCACCTTGTGAGGAAGTGGATCCCAGAGACTAACAAGTGTCTGAGAGAAAAAAATTCTCTTTTCCAGCTTAAAAGGGAGAGTATTCTGATGTCGCATACAAGTGGGAACATATTCCTGAAATTCCCTTGGGATTTTAAGTTCCAACAAGAATCTTATTTCCAACCTCCAATGGGTAAAGACCCTACGTATTCAATCTTTTTTCATAATGTAAGCCCTTCATCACAGGAGTCAGTTGAGTGGACCTTCTCTGAACTGCTTTAAATGTAATGATGCCCTTTTTTTTGGAGAGAGTTTTGGTCTCTTCATCTGGAATATCCACAAGTTTCTCACCAAAGCTCACTGTGTAGCAGCAGTAAGATGTCAATTTTTTTTTATATTCCATTAACTTCAGAATAAATGCTAACAACACTGCTTGTTACCTTAATCCCTTGCTTGAGCTGTGAGTTATTTTTTCTGTGATTCACATACTGAGAGAATACACAGATAGCATGTCACTGATACAAAGGAACCACTTGTTAAATGCAAAACTAAGGAAGTCCTGCACGGTCAGACGATCCAGAAAATCCAGGCTCGTCTTCTCTCTCACATGGGTGCAAAAGATCCCTTGGGGTTATTCAAAAAACAACAAGCAATTTGTCCTGGTATTCTGGTCAATTTCCCACTAACTGATCATCATTGCTATTTGAGGGATCTTGCCGTGTGCTGCTTGGCCTCAACTTCTTCCCTACATTAAAATAGCGAGTACATTTCACCAGGTATTTCACCGGATGTGATGTACTTTGGAGATGTTGAGATCACGAAAACATGTTAAATAAATGCAAGCCTTTTCTTAGTATATATTTTTAAAACAGAGGGTGAAGAGCCAATGCTGAAAATGGCTTGTTTATTAAAAGCTGTTCCAACTTGGCAATCCTTTACTTAGATCAGTTGAAATAAACCTGAAGCAAAACACGCCAAAAGTAAAAGTAGTATTTGCAAGGGCATGGTAACAAGGTGTGAAGCTGGATGAACGCAGCAGGCCCAGCAGCATCTCAGGAGCCTGCTGTGTTCATCCAGCTTCACACTTTGTTATCTTGGATTCTCCAGCATCTGCAGTTCCCATCATCTTCGCAAGGGCATTACTGTTTTTCACAATTCTAGCCTATCCTCCCATCTTCGCCCCTCTCCCCAGATAAAAATGGTAGTCGTGGCTTCAGTGGTGTAGGCCCAAAGTGGAATCCTTTGCATAAACCCCTCAAATCTTCCCTGCCACTTCTCCTGTCCCTCTTTTGAGTTTACTGTATCTCTCTGAGAAAGCTTCTTGTCATCGCTCCTATTGTTTACTTCTGTGGTCAAACTCCACATGTGTTGCACTACACATAAGGCACCACAGGATGATGAACCTGCTAAAAGATGCCATGCAACTGTACAAACTTATGAGCGTTAACCAAATATCACTCCTATTATGCTCAGTTGACGGTCTTTTCTTTTCAGACAGTATCTCCAGTAAACAATGTCTTAAGACAAACAGCACTTACTCATTACATAACAAACAGAAGTTCAGGAAACTTCTGGTTGATGAGGCATTAAGTCCAGAACGTCTGGAGATCCATTTCACTGAACTATGATTTGTTTGATGCAGCCAAGGAGCCAAATCATTCTAATTACTCTGCTCAAGTAGGTACTGTCGCAAATTGCAACTTTTACAAAAGTACCAAGTATACAGAAAACTTTAACCACTTCTTTTGCCTGAAAACTAACTTGTCTAATCTAAAAATTGGCCAACATAGATTGGATCTTATTAATATTCCCAGTTGTTACTCAGTCTTCTCCAGAAGGCACTAGATTTTGTTGAGTTATAGATGCATGGCACTGGAAGCTTTTGACTGCCTTCGCCTTGTGACCGTTGTTGATACACTTCACTAAACAGCATTTGTAAACTGACTCATCTACGTATACCGTAAAAGCATTCACTGAGCCCGCCTACACTGCTCTGATTTGTCAGCCAACACAATTGTTCCATTACAAGCCTAAAGCACCAAAGTGCCAGCTACCTGGTGAGAAAAAAATATTATAACTGACAAGATGAGAAGTTACCATCACCTCATGTAATCTTCAGGATTAAAAAAACCTTCTGAAATAAACAGACTTGGAGCTAAGTTTTTTGTTATCTTTTGTAGAAGCATGCAGATGTGATACAGTTGCGATGAAATATTAAATATTGAACAACTTTACCTCAGTAAAAGTTTACAGTATTAGCTTACTTGTATGAAATCAGAAAAAGGTAACCTGTCTGCCTTTGCATCCATCTTCATTTACAGATCATTTGCTCACTCCCAACCACAACTGGGGAAAATATTTATAGACAAAGCATTCCATCACAGAAAGTGCATAAACTATGCAAGTAAACATTCCCAAACTTACAAGGTAGAATTATGAAACTGTAACGTTTTATGCTTTTTCAAATTCTGCATTGGGAAAACATGCGTTGAATTATTTTTCAATGAAAAAACTCAAATGGGTTTGAACGTGTTACAGTCTGTTGCTTTGCATATTTCTCATCAACTGAACAGAAATTCCTTATAGGGACACTAATAGTAATCATGCCTTAGTCAAGGTTCTCTCCCACTGATGTGGCTTGCAGAACACACTTTAGTGCACGCATCATGAAATTAAATTATAAACCATCAAGGTCAGACACTGAACCAGGCTTTGCAATATCTCCACCAAAAAGCTTACAATTCTGAAGACATCACAATGCAACTGAAGGCAGAGTGAATAGAAATGTTTTACAAAGCTCAAAACTCCAGGAGTCCAGTTAATGCATACTCACAATGTCAGAGTTATAACTTAAAACACACTCCTCTGTAGTTTACAAAATAATACTGCTTCTTTGGAGATTTATTCAGGCATTTCACCAGAGTTTGTATCTATTGCCATTGCTAATTATCTGTATGTCATGGTGATGTTTTCAATGCGACTCCCAGACACGTGACCAGAAGTTCTTTTAAAAACAGTATTACGCCTCCAACCCAGGAGGTACAATTTGATCACCTGACTGGACCTAAGGATTTTATAATGCAGCATACTAGGCAACTTAAATTTAAAACCAGCACCATAAAACATGCATGACTCCTTGGTCTAATTTTCAAATTTATAAATCATATCTCAGTAATATATTTAATGCTGGGAGTTCAGAGAAAGGACCTAGTTCTCAATCCTACAAAAGGAAAACACTGCTTTGAAGAAGCTTCACCACATAAAATTCATTGCAGATTTAAGGTGAAAGACAAAATCCAGATTGGATCATTTAGATACATAATTAGAAACAGCAAAATCAAAATGTATTTTTCTTACCTTAAGTAAATATATAATTACTTTGCACAAAAAGGCACACTGCTTATTGGAATCAATCATTTTAAAATAAACACAATTACTGTACAACTTAGTCTCAAAAAATTCTGAACCATGAGTGCACTTCACAAAACTCAACAGCTTTTAGAGAACCACATGTTTTCAATCATATATTCCTTAGAGATCAGAACATTAGTCCAGTATGTTAGTCACTTGTGTTTTGTAAGTGCACATCATCATTAACAGTTATAAATCAGATAATTCTAAGAAAAAATGTGTATTGAACAAATGAAAATACAATTTTCTTCAAGAAATTCAAAAATCTTGTCGATGTGGTAAACTGGAAGAAATAAATGTAATCTACTTTTCAACAGCAGCATAAAATAAATTGTGGAAACTAAAGACATCTGGCACTTTATTACTCTGCATTTGCTTTTGGGGGATGGCAGGCACGCATTCACTGTATGCTGTCCAGGAGGTCTAGCAGTTATATAAAACGGCTTTAATCAACAGGTTGCAGTGTAACTGTCAAATGTACAAATCTAGATGCAAAACACTTAAGGTTCAATTACTTGCCGAACAAGACCTTTTTCAATCTTGTGACTGCGCTGGAATTGAAAAGATTTTAAATAATTTATTCTATTTCAGCCAAAACTTCCGAATTTAATTTTCACAGTAGTTCAATAGCAAATCTGTATTTAGTGCGTTTGAAAGATACAAGAAGAGCTATATTGCTTCCAGTGACAGATTCCAAATTTTACTTGTTTTCAATATATCAGACAGAACTAATGCACTCCAACAGAGTGCTGTCGATATATTTTAGTTGCAAATTAGCCATCTCTACAAAAAACGTTAGAGTAATTGCCTTTAAACCAAACTGAGACAAAGACTTTAATATAAAACTTGACCCTGCCAATCAGATGAAATACTAACAACGGTGAAAAACCATAACACAATATTTGTTCACCAAATGGCTTACAACAAACTCCTTTACATCTGCTTCTAAATTTTAAATGTAAAAGGAGTATAAATCAATACCATATGGACCTAAAAACCTTTCTACTTTTAAAGTGGTGGCATTAACCTCCACCCTTCAGGTGCTGGACAATACTGCCTCCAATTAGTTGATTACTTTGCTTCTGCAATGATATTTGTACCAAATAATGACATGATTTGCTTTTGAATCCAGGACGTAACCTGTTATTTCAAATGTGTTGCTTGTAACTCGAGCTTAATTTCAGAAAATCCCCTCATTTTCCCATAAAACATTAAGCGTCGAATGTGGAACAGAAAGCGGACGCTGCAGTGATTTTCAGTCTACTGTAACACAACTTTAAAATATCTGCACCAATGCATATGATACAAATCTATTTTAAATCTTCAGTTTAATGCAAGATTATTCCACTGCATGCAAAAGAAACCTGCAAAAACAAAAAAAAACTACCTTTTCTAGCAACACAACAACCTTTAGATATAGTTTCTATCCTTAACTCGGACAAAACCAATTTTGAACATTTAAGTAGGAGAGTGCTAACTATTCAAAAATCACTATTCAAGCACTGCTAATGTACACAGCAGTTAATATTACAGACATTTAGTGTGCAATCTCTGCCAGATGAAAAAATGACTTTTTAATCACTAAATTTTACCCAATAATTATTCATTAGGGTTAAGCATCTATAATACAATACAGGTTTTCACGGAAAATTTTTCCCTTCCAGTTCTTCTACTTCAGAGTATTCAACAAAGCCCAATTAGTTTAAAGCAGAACCAAGAATTTTGAGCAGATTTGTAGCTCAGGTTGAGGTTCTGGATGTGAGTTTGCCCGCTGAGCTGGAAGGTTAGTTTTCAGACGTTTCGTCACCATTCTAGGTAACATCATCAGTGAGCCTCCGACGAAGCGCTGGTGTTATGTCCCGCTTTCTATTTATTAATAAATTTATTATATAAATAGAAAGCAGGACATAACACCAGCGCTTCACCGGAGGCTCACTGATGATGTTACCTAGAATGGTGACGAAACGTCTGAAAATGAGCCTTCCAGCTCAGCGAGCAAACTCACACCCAGAACCAAGAATTTTAAGCATTGAAATAATTAAACCTTAGTTACCTAAACAAGACACTTTGCACAATTAGTCTTCTTCTTTGAGTTATAACATACTTATACAAATCATATCATTTAGCAAACGTGTGCATACACGTGTACATTTTGGAGAGCAAGAGAATGGAGTGGTGTACACCTGCAAGAGACACACCATCTCACCAATGTTAAAATAAACAACTGTCAACCTAATGATTCCCACTTAAATCTGCTTTCAACCCAAACAGCACAGACTGAAATGTGGTACAGAGATTTAGTGTCACAGATTTGATGAATATAGGTGTTATCAGTCATATCTTACAGTTTATAAGGTTTCTCAGTTGCTGGCTAGCTACACTGGACATTGGCAGCAGGGCCTGGCCCAGACTATCCAACCAGCCTCCCAGAACAGATGGTCCTGTTGAGAGTGCTTCCACTTCCTAATCCACAGAAATGGACAAAGACCAAAGAGCAATATTTGCTTGATTTGTTTCTCTTTATTACACTGGAGACTACACTGTATTTTAATTGGAATTTCAGAGGCAATCCCATTCAGGCTATTTTTATGCAAACAGATGCCTTGTTCATATTCAACCGCTTCTCAATATTGCTACCCTCTTGCCCAAGGCTAATATTTGATGACCTACTATTCTCTCCCAAAATAGACAGCATTGTTAAAAATAAAACAGCAACACAATGTCTGCTCTTGATATGTTAGCTATGCTTATAATTCCACAAAAATGCATCGCTGTTGGTCAGCACTAGATACGTCCCTAAACGCAATTCCTAGCAGCTCTCATGAGCTTTATCCAACAAGAAGCAATTACGTCAAAAATGCACAGTTAGTGGAACTATGATGATAGCAGGCAGATTATCCATTCAGAAACTCTTTTTAGAAATTGGTTCACCTCAATCTCTGAACAAAAAATACCTTTCCTCCTTGCAATAATTTGGTCATCACAAAATGGTCAAGAATGGAATCAATTTTTCAATTACAATATGCAAAAGAGACTAATATGTTTCATACATTATATAGGTACAAGCACTTATTGAACGAAGATTTTTTTTCTGCATTTAAAGGTATTTTATCTCTTATCTTGCATGATACTCTGCCACCTGTTATTGGAGTTTGTTGGTGGTTTCATGAGGATTATTGATCAAAGAGGATCTGACAAAATGGGTCAAAAACAGGCAAGCAATTTTAAATTATGCGTAGACAAACGTCAGTCTCTGAAGCAGGACTTTTAGAGTGACTAACTAGAAACGTGAGCTGTTAAATAACTAATTCAGAACTAATGAAATGCCATTAAATATAATGGATTTTAAACTTCTCAGAAACAAGGCAGCTTTTGTGGTTGGTTGGCTCGCCAAGCTGGCTCACTGTTGTTCCACAGACGTTTCATTACCCAGCTGGGTAACATCATCAGCGCAGTCTCCGATGAAGCGCTGTTGTGTTTTCCCACCTGGTTTTTAAATTCTGGAGTCCACTGAGCTGGATTACCTCACTTTTGGTTTTCCTTTGCAATGGAACGTACATGGGGTCGAGTTCTCGGTGTTTGTTAATGATTTTCTTCGTGGAGTATCAGGCTTCTGGGAACTCCCGTGCCTGTCTGCTTTGCTTGTCCCAATCGAATTGGTCGTTCTCCTTATCCATCTGGATAGAGATGCGTCAGTATTGGTTGTGTCTTTCTGTAGCCAACTGGTGTTCATATACCCGTTGTTGTTAATTTCCTTCCTGTTTGTCCGACATTGTATTTGTCACAGTGTCTGCAGGGAATCTTATATATGACACTGGTCCTGTCCATACCAGTCTTTGGTTCGGGTTAAGTTGTCGTAAGGTTGAGAGAGATAATGGGAACTGCAGATGCTGGAGAATCCGAGGTAACACACAGTGTGGAGGTGGATGAACACAGCAGGCCAAGCAGCATCTCAGGAGCACAAAAGCTGACGTTTCGGGCCAAGACCCTTTTCTGATGAGGGGTCTAGGCCCGAAACCTCAGCTTTTGCATTCATAAGATGCTGCTTGGTCTGCTGTGCTCATCCAGCTCTACACTTTGAGATAGAGCTGAGAAATTCTAAGGATAGAAAGACCCTAATGGGAGTTATCTACAGGTCACCAAACAGTAGTCAGTATGTAGGGTGCAAGTTGAATCAAGAGTTGAAATTGACCTGTCGCAAAGGTATCACTACAGTTGTTATGGGAGATTTCAACATGCGGGTAGACTGAGAGAATCAGGATGGTGCTGGGCCCCAAGAAAGGGAGTTTGTGGAGTGCCTCAGAGATGGATTCTTAGAACAGCTTGTACTGGAGCCTACCAGGGAGGAGGCAATTCTGGATCTGGTGTTGTGCAATGAACCGGATTTGATGAGGGACCACAAAGTAAAGGAGCCATTAGGAAGTAGTGACCATAATATGCTAAGTTTTAATCTGTAGTTTGAGGGGGAGAAGGGAGAATCAGAAGTGTCAGTATTGCAGTTGAATAAAGGGAACTATGGAGCTACAAGGGAGGGGCTGGCCAAAGTTCAAAAGGTACAATACCCTAACAGGGATAACAGTGGAACATGGTATTGGGGGCAAAATACTGACTTGGACTGAAAATCAGCTGGCTGACTGGAAGCAAAGAATAGTGATAAACGGGTCGCTCTCGGTATGGCAGGTGGTGACCAGTGGGGTACCACAAGGTTCGGTGCTGGGACCGCAGCTGTTTACAATATACATTAATGATATAGATGTAGGCATTAAAAGTAATACTAGCAAATTTGCTGATGACACAAAGCTGGGAGGCAGTGTGAAATGTGACGAGGATGTTATGAGAATACAGGGTGACTTGGACAGGCAAGGTGATTGGAGGGTTGCATTGCAGATGCAGTTTAATGTGGATTAATATGTGCTTATCCACTTTGGTGGCAAGAACAAGGCGGCAGATTACTATCTCAATGAGTCAAGTTAGGTAAAGGGGAAGTACAACGAGATCTAGGTGTTCTTGTACATCAGGTAATGAAAGCAAGCATGCAGGTACAGCAGGCAGTGAAGAAAGCTAATAGCATGCTGGCCTTCATCACAAGAGGAATTGAGTATAGGAGCAAAGAGGTCCTTCTGCAGCTGTACAGGGCCCTGGTGAGACCGCACCTGGAGTATTGTGCGCAATTTTAGTCTCCCAATTTGAGGAAGGACATTCTTGCTATTGAGGGAGTGCAGCGTAGGTTCACGAGGTCAATTCGCAGAATGGAGAGACTATCATATGTTGAAAGATTGGAGCGACTGGGCTTGTATACACTAGTTTAGAAGGATGAGAGGGGATCTGCTTGAGACGTATAAAATTATTAAGGGATTGGATATTCTGGAGGCAGGAAGCATGTTTCCACTGATGGGTGAATCCAGAACCAGAGGACATGTGTTTAAACACAAGGGGTAGGCCATTTAGAACAGAGTTGAGGAAAAACTTCTTCACCCAGAGTGTGGTGGATATATGGAATGCTCTGCCCCAGAAGGAAGTGGAGGCCAACTCTGGATACTTTCAAGAAAGAAATGGATAGAGCTCTTAAAGATAGTGGAATCAAGGGTTATGGGGATAAGGCAGGAACAGGATACTGATTGTGGATGATCAGCTATGATCATAATGAATGGTGGTGCTGGCTCGAAGGGCCGAATGGCCTACTTCAGCACCTATTGTCTATTATGTCATAGGGTTGATGTGAGTTTGTGTGCTACTCTGATGTTCAGTGGTCGTAGGAGTCTTGTGGCTAGTTCTGATGTAAGGTAGCATGATGAGTCTGTTGGGGTGTGTAGTGTCTTCCTGGTGTTGTTCGTGTAATAGACAGCTATCAACTGATAAATGTACTAAAAACACAAATGCATTCAGTGGGCAGTGTTCACATCCATCATACTATTTTTGATTGATTGATTGATTGATTAATGATACACATGTACTGAAATACAGTGAAAAGCTTTGTTTACAAACAGTACAGGTCATAGAATAGAATAGTTCACAGAATCTCTACAGTGTGGAAACAGGCACTTCAGCCTAACATGTCCACACCGACCCTCAGAGCATCCCACCCAGAACCTATCCCCCTCTACCACCCATCCCTGAACACTATGGGCAATTTTAGCATTGTCAATCCACCTAACCTGCACATCTTTGGACTGTGGGAGGAAACCAGAGCACCTCAGAGGAAACCCACGCAGACACAGGGAGAATGTACAAACTCTACACAAACAGTTACCAAGGGTGGAATTGAACCCAAGTCCCTGGTGCTGTGAAGCAGCAGTGCTAACCACTGAGCCATCGTGCTCTCCTAATGCCCAGCGTGACATCACAGTATGCAAAGAACGTGCAGATCAAAGAGATTTGGACACAGATCCATTCATGAGTCTGATAACGGCCAGGAAGAACCTGTTCCTGAACCTGCCCATGCAGGAGTTCAAGCTTCTTTATCTTGCGCCGATGGAAGACGTTGTAGATCATTGCTTGTGTGTGATGGGTCTTTGGTGGCAGCCTTTCCACAGCAGCAAGCCATGTAAGTGAATACATAACCAAAATTTTCATTTCAATGGAAGAAATTTGATAGACAATAAATTTTTCTTTGTATAAAGTATCAATATATGCAGAAATTATTTAAATCAAGGAGTTGTTCTGATTTATTATTTTGTGCTACTTCAATTTTTTCATATAATTTTTTGAAGGATATCATGTTCCTAATTCAATTTAGCAGATTAGCACAGAAAACCTAAACTGTATTTAAGAGGAATAACAGATTTTTAAAACTTCAAGTCTACGTGGAAAATTTATTACTGTCTATTCATGAGAAACTAGGATTAGATCAACAGTTCTATACAAAGGATGTAGCTTCTGAAGGAAAAACAGAAAATTAATGCCAGATAATTGACATTTTCCATAACACATGACAAGGAATTAGAAATAATTAAGACTTATCACATCAATTAAATTGATTGAACAAAGTTTATGTCATCAGTTTGTGTTGCACTGAAGGCAAATTAACTGAATAGCTAAAAACAAACGCATTAATAAAGTCAGACTATTGATACAAAATCATGTAGGATTGTTCAGCGAGGTCAAGCCTTTCAATTACTGCTAAAAGTTGAACATACTCATGCCATTCAGTTTATTACATAAGGAGTGTCTTGTCCAATTTCTTTCTGGACTGAGAAATATTAACCAGATTCCACCACAAGGGTATTAACTATTCTATGGGTTTCAATCCAGACAACAGTTTCAAGCAACTTGCTTCAAATTTAAGTAACCAGAATTGGTGCTGACTATTAATATGTTAAGTATTTCTAACAATGCAGATTACGAGGCCTGCAAAACATGTTATGTGCATTAGTTCACCTGCCCAAGACACTTTCTAAATCACTGTTAGTTGGGTAGAATAGTGGCAATGATCAATCTGCAGCATGATTTCTGCTCAAGACATAGTCTCTTTCCTTTCATTCTTTTCCTCCACTAGACTTTCTAAAATCCTCCCAATTTCAAATCTTTCCATTGCTGCAATTTAAGACTATGGAGAGTCTTCGCTTGGCATCAGCATAAACCAGAATGGATTTGCATCATTCAAAATGATTTAAATAATAAAACACTCAAGAGTTTGAGACCATAAGATGTTGGAGCAGAATTAAACTTTCGACCCCTTGAGTCTGTTCCACCATTCTATCGTGGCTGTTATGTTTCTCAATCCCATTTTCCTGCCTTCTTCCAGCAACTCTTGATATTCTTATCAATCCAGAACCTATGTATCTCTGTCTTAAGTAAACTCAATGACTCGGCTAGCACAGCCCTGTGTGGCAATGAGTTCCACAGATTCACCAACCTCTGGCTGAAGAAATGCCTCCTTATCTCAGTTCTAAAGGGTCATCCCATCACTCTGAAGCTGCGCCCTCGGATCGTAGTCTTTCCTACTAGTGGAAACATCTTTGCTGTGTCCGCTCTACCTAGGCCTCTCAGTATTTTCTAAGTTTTAATAAGACCCCAATTATCCTTCTAAATTCCATTGAGTATGGACACGAGTCCTCAAACACTCTTCATACGGATGGGAGTTTGCTCGCTGAGCTGGAAGGTTCGTTTTCAGACGTTTCGTCACCATTCTAGGTAACATCATCAGTGAGCCTCCGGTGAAGCGCTCGTGTTATGTCCCGCTTTCTATTTATCTGTTTAGGTTTCCTTAGGTTGGTGATGTCATTTCCTGTTCTTTTTCTCACAGGATGGTAGATGGGCTCCAAATCAACGTTTGTTGATGGAGTTCCGGTTGGAAGGCCATGCCTCTAAGAAATCTCATGCGTGTCTCTGCTTGGCTTGTCCTAGGATGGATGCGTTGTCGCAATCAAAGTGGTGTCTTTCCTCATCTGTATCTAAGGATACTAGTGATAGTGGGTCATGTCATTTTGTGGCTAGTTGATGTTCATGTATCCTGGTGGCTAGCTTTCTGCCTGTTCGTCCAATGTAGTGTTTGTCACAGTTCTTGCAAGGTATTTTGGAAATGACATTCGTTTTGCTTGTTGTCTGTATAGGGTCTTTTAAGTTCGTTAGCTGCTGTTTTAGTGTGTTGGTGGGTTTGTGGCCTACTGTGATGCCAAGAGGTCTGAGTAGTCTGGCAGTCATTTCTGAAATGTCTTTGATGTAGGGGAGAGTGGTTATGGTTTCTGAGCCCATTTTGTCTGTTTGTTTGGGTTTGTTGCTGAGAAATCGGCGGACTGTGTTCATTGGGTACCCGTTCTTTTTGAATACGCTGTATAGGTGATTTTCTTCTGCTCTTCGTAGTTCCTCTGTGCTGCACAGTGTGCGGTGGCTCGTTGGAATAATGTTCTAATGCAGCTTCGTTTGTGGGTGTTGGGATGGTTGCTCCTGTAGTTCAGTATTTGGTCCGTATGTGTTGTTTTCCTGTAGACGCTGGTTTGAAGTTCCCCATTGACTGTTCGCTCTACTGTGACATCTAGGAATGGCAGTTTGCTGTTGTTTTCCTCCTCTTTTGTGAATGTTATGCCAGTAAAGGGTATTATTGATGGTCTTGAAGGTTTCCTCTAATTTGTTTTGTCTAGTGATGACAAAGGTGTCATCCATATAGCGGACCCAAAGTTTGAGTTGGATGATTGGCAGGGCTGTTTGTTAAACAGATAAATAGAAAGCTGGACATAACACGAGCGCTTCACCGGAGGCTCACTGATGATGTTACCTAGAATGGTGACGAAACGTCTGAAAACAAACCTTCCAGCTAGGCGAGCAAACTCACATCCAGAACCTCAACCTGAGCTACAAATCTGCTCAAAACTCGCTAACACTCTTCATATGACAAGGCCTTCATCCTGAAGAGTATTCTTGGAACCTGTTCTGGACACCTTTCAACACCAGCACAAATCTTCCTTAGTTAGAGTCCACAACTGCTCACAATATTCCATGGTCTGACCAGAGCCTCAAACAGCCTCAGCAATATAGCTCTGCTCTTGTATTCTAGCCCTCATGAAATAAATGCCAATATTGCATTTGTCTTCCTGACTGCCAAATGATCCTGCATGTTAACCTTAAGAGAATCCTGAACTTGAATTTCCAAATTCCTGTGTGTTTCAGATTTCAGCAGACTTTTCAGAGTTTAGAAAATAGTCTACAACTCTGTTCTTCCTATTGAATTGAATATCCCCACACCTGCCGCTTCTATGCCCACTCTCCTAGCCTGTCCTTCTGCAACCTCCCTGCTTCCTGAACACACTGTCCCTGCAACTACCTTTTGTCTAATCTGCAAATTTAGCAACAATACCCTCAGTTCATTCGTCCAGATCATTAATGTATCATGTGAATAGTTGTGGTCTTAAGACGAACCCCTGCGGATGTCCACTAGTCACTGGCTGCCATCCAGAGAAAGAGGCCTTCACCCCTACTCTCTGCCACCTGCCAGTCAGACAATCCTCTATCCATGCCCATACCTGCCCGGCACCATGGGCTCTTGTCTTATTTGACATCCCCCTGTGCAGCACCATGTCAAAGGCACTCTGGAAATCCAAACAGACCACATCCTTTGTCTGACTCGTTAACTTGTCAAAGAATTCTAACATTTGTCAGTCATAACTTCGCCTTGATGATATCCATACTGACTCAGTTTAGTCCATGCGGCCGTGTGATTTATCCCTGTTCAAACTTTACAGCTTCCCAGTACCTTCTCCTGAGTGACGTCCACTACACTTGCCTTTGCCTCCTGATCCTCCTGAAGTGCTGATATTTTCCACAATGAAAACTGCTGCAAAGTACCTATTCAATTACTCCGCCATTTCCATTTTCCCCCATTACTACTTCTCCAGCCTTGTTTTCCAGCAGCCAATGTCCACTCTTGCCTTTCTCTTACCTTTTAGATCGCTCAAAAATTCTTATAGTGCTAGCTAACTTTCTCTCACACTTCATCATCTGTACCCTTAATGCTTTTTTTTAAAAAAAAACTTATCCTCTACTGGTTTTTAAAAGGCTTCCCGCTAATCTTGACCATATTCTCTGCATTTATGTTGTTCCTACTTTCCTGGTCAGCCTGGTTACCTCGTTCTCCCCGCTACACTTCACCTGACAAAGGGGCAGCGCTTTGAAAGCTTGAGATTTAAATAAACCTACTGGCCTATAACCTGGTGTCATGTGACTTCTGGCCTTTTACTACGTTTTTTCCTCCTTGGAATGAATCTCTGCTGTGGCTCCCAAATTACCCCCAGAGCTGCCTGCCATTGCTACTCCACCATCTTACTTGCTAGGCTCCCCTTGCAATCAACTCTAGCCAACTCCTCCCTCATGTCTTTGGAGTTATCTTTACTGAATTGCAACACAATTACATCTGATTTCAGAATCTCCTCCTCAAACTGCAGGGTGAATTCTATCATAATATGGTCACGGTATCCTATGGTTCCTTCACCTTAAACTCCCTAATCAAGTCTATCATATTTCACCATCACCATATCCAAAATTGCCTGTTCTCTGGTGGGACGTACCACAAGCCATTCCAAAACAAACCATCGGATAGAGATTCCATGAATTCCTTTGATTGAGATCTGCTCCTAACCTGATTTTCCCAGCCCACCTGCACATTGAAGTCCCCTACGATTATTGTAATACAGCAAGCGTTTTATCATTAACAGGCATCTATGGGATCGGGCAGCTGATAAAGATGTCTACATATGCAATGTTAAAAACACACACTAAAGCAATAGAAATGTAATGCAAACATTATACTTTATTTACTGTATAAAATCAAATAATAATACAACTTTGCCTTGAATAAATCTGAGACTTCTCACTTGCACCCTCAATTGACTACTCAGACATTGCAGAGATCACGAGAATACAGCAAACATCCAGTATATCAGGTATATAATTTTTGCCAGCCAGTTGAGTAGGCTGCTTTATAAAGGTGCTGGTTAAAAACAACTTGCTGTAATCGGTTTCTTAAATGCTTTTTCTATCTCCTGATCTATTTTCTTCTTTTATTGTGCGGAAGGATGTTGCAGGTTACAGAGGGACACAGATAAGCTGCAGAACTGGATTGAGAAGTGGCAAATGCAGTTTAATGCGGAAAAGTGTGAGGTGATTCACTCTGGAAGGAGTAACAGGAATACAGAGTACTGGGCTAATGGTAAGGCTCTTGGTAGTGTGGATGAGCAGAGAGATCTGTGTCCATATGCATAGATCCCTGAAAGTTGCCACCTAGGTTGATAGGATTGTTAAGGCGGCGTACGGTGTGTTAGGTTTTATTGGTAGAGGGATTGAGTTTCGGAGCCATGACGTCATGTTGCAGCTGTACAAAATTCTGGTGTGGCAGCACGTGGAATATTGCGTACAATTCTGGTAATCGCATTATAGGAAGGATGTGGAAGCATTGGAAAGGGTGCAGAGGAGATTTACTAGGATGTTACCTGGTATGGAGGGAAGGTCTCAGGAGGAAAGGCTGAGGGACTTGAGGCTGTTTTTGAGAGAGAGCAGAAGTTTAAGAGGCAACTTAACAGAGACATACAAGATGATCAGATGATCAGAATGGGGTGGACAGTAGTAGCCTTTTTCCTCGGAAGGTGATGGCTAGCACGAGGGGACATAGTTTTAAACTGAGGGGTGATAGATATAGGACAGAAGTCAGAGGTAGGTTTTTTTACTCAGAGTAGTAAGGGGTGGAATGCCATGCCTGCAACAGTAGTAGACTCGCCAACTTTAAGGGCATTTAAATGGTCATTGGATAAACATAAAGGATGATAATGGAATAGTGTAGGTTAGATGGGCTTCAGATTGCTTTCACAGGTTGGCACAACACTGAGGGCCGAAGGGCCTGTACTTCGCTGTAATGTTCTATGTTCTACGTTCTATGGTCCCTCCCACACCCTGACTTCTGAGGGAGCTGCTGTGCTCTTCTAGCTCTTTCAGAACAGCTCCCTCCTTTCCCAGATGACACAGTGTGAAGCTGTATGAACACAGCAGGCCAAGCAGCAGAGGAGCAGGAAAGCTTGAGGTTTTGGGTCGGGACCCTTCTTCAGAAATGGGGGAGGGGAAGGGGATTCTGAAATAATTAGGGAGACGGATAGAAGATGGATAAAGAGAAGATAGGGGGAGAGGAAACAGACAGGTCAAACAGGCGGGATTAGAGTCAGTGAAGGTGAACGTAGGTGGGGAGTTAGGGAGGGAATAGGTCAGTTCAGGGAGGACAGACAGGTCAGGGAGGGGGATGAGGTTAGTGGGTAGATGGGGGTGGTGCTTAAAGTGGAAAGAATGGTTAGGGAGGCGGGGAGTAGCTGAGCTAGTTTCGGCATGTGGTGGGGCTGGGGAGAAGAAGACTTTTCACATCAAACATATGTTCACCTGCTCATCTGTTAATGTGATATACTGTATCTGCTGTTCCCGTTGTGGCCTCCTCTACATTGCTTGGTTTCCTCAGAGGCTTGGGGACCGCTTTGCAGAACACCTACGCTCGGTTCGCAACAAACAACTCCCCCTCCCATTCCTTAGATGACATGTCCATCCTGGGCCTCCTGCAGTGCCATAACAAAGCCACCCAAAGGTTGCAGGAACAGCAACTCATTCCGCTTAGGAACCCTGCAGCCCATTGGGATCAATGTGGATTTCACAAGCTTCAGAATCTCCCCTACCCCCACTGCATCCCAAAACCAGCCCAGCTCATCCCCGCCTCCCTAACTTGTTCTTCCTCTTACCTATCCCCTCCTCCCACCTCAAGCCGCACCTCCATTTCCTACCTCCTCACCTCATCCGGCCCCCTTGGCCTGTCAGTCTTCCCCAGACTGACCTATCTCCTCCCTACCTCCCCACCTACACTCACCTCTACAGGCTCCATTCCTGCCCCTTTAACTCATCTGTCTACTCTCCACCTATCTTCTCTATCCACCCTCGATCCGCCTCTCCCTCTCTCCCTATTTATTTCAGAACCCTCTCCCATCCCCCTTTTCTGATGAAGGGTCTAGGCCTGAAACGTCAGCTTTTGTGCTCCTAAGATGCTGGATGGCCTGTGTTCATCCTTCATCCAGCTCCACACTTTGTTATCTTGCTACAGATGTGATAACTATGAATCACAACGGTGGCCACCGCCTCCCATATCATGCAGTTACAGCACATCACCCGGCCCAGCTTCTCTAATTAATTCCTTCTTAATTTGATTTCTTTAAAAATCTTAGTAGTCCTTGAGTTTGCAGCCTGTAAATTTTTCCTCTATTCATCTTCAATCTGACAATAACCTATAATATAGCCAAATTAGCAGCTATAACCAACAGACTGATAGTTTATCTGTGTTGTAACCCCTTTGTGTTGGGCCCCTGATCCTGGGTTTCAATTTATTTTGTTTAAAAAAATCCTTACAAGCTACAAACCAAAAAAGGCAAACAAAAAGCACCCCGTCCTCTCTGCACCGAATTCCCATGTTGCCTCCGCCTGAACTATACACTCACTCAGCCTGAGTCTCACCTCTGACCGTGCAAAACTTGCTCATCTATCCTCTGCCAAAAAACTACATAGTCTATTCATATTCAAGCTTCAGCAAATTAAAAGATTAAATATAGTTGACTGAGTGCTACGAAGCAGTATGAAATCTTAAGTCGATCATGCCATCTTTAATTGGGGCAGGAGAACAGGAAGCTGCACATAGGTATAAGTTCAGTAGTCAGGCAGGCCACACACTGTTGCAGGGAGCATCAAGGAAGCCTTCAATGCGGCATGTACCCAAAAGGATATGCACGTAGAAATACTTTGCCAATTAAGCGATCACTGTCAAAGAGCATGCAGGAATTTGACACCAACTTTGTAAAGGACTTTGCATAAAGCTTATAGCCTACGCTGTCCAAGATGAAAATGGTGGACAAATTCGTTACCAGATTTGCAGGCTGAATCCCAACACATCATCCAATGCTGAAGTTACCACAAGCAACCCAATATCAGAATGTGATACTGGAATATCAGACTTAATTCATGCAAGCTTCTCCTGTTGCTGCACAAGTTCAAATTGCTGTCATTGCGATTGCTGCGGTTCTCAAACATGCTTTCAGGATCTCACTGCAGTCCCACAGCTTGTCCTCAATACGTTGCTAAGCTTGCTGATGAACCTCTGTATACTAAAAACACATGCTCACTGTTGCCGGTGTGAACAAAATACATTATAGGGTGCCTGCAGCCTGCATCTGAAGTATGGATGCATGACACAGGCACCATATTAGTACAAGCGATAATGGGAACTGCAGGTGCTGGAGAATCCAAGATAACAAGTGTGGAGCTGGATGAACACAGCAGGCCAAGCAGCATCTCAGAAGCACAAAAGCTGACGTTTCGGACTAGACCCTTTATCAGAGGATGAAGGGTCTAGGCCCGAAACGTCAGCTTTTGTGCTCCTGAGATGCTGCTTGGCCTGCTGTGTTCATCCAGCTCCACACTTTGTTACCATATTATTACAATTTTTGTTACACCTAGGCAGGATTTGGAGACAAACTTATTGAACATCTGGCATTTTCCAATCAACTTTAAACAATGAATCCCAAAGGAGTGGTTCTCTCTCTAGATCCCACTACGTTGCACGTGTTCACAGAAGCTGCTTCTTAAAAAATCCAGAACCTGCCTATAAGGCCTTGGACTCTCCTGCATCAGAACTTCAACACAGTGGGTACCATTTGACCCATAGGTGGAGCCTGATTTATAAATGCCAGAGCCTGTACACAGCCTGGTGATGGTATATATCACAGCTCTGATACCAAAGCCCTTCCAAAATCTCCTGGAATTAGCCAAGTGTCATTGCACATTTGGGTGCAGTCTGTCTCTGCACCCTACAAAAGGTGTGATCATGTAGAGGTCGTATACCGACAGCAGTGTCTAATGGACCAGGTTCTGTCTGTGTAGAAAGTTAACCAGTGGCAATGGATCATGCAACTTCATTTGAAATATCAAACTGTCGCAAAAAAATATTGGCACACAAAATCCCAGGACTATGAAAATAAATTTAGTGGTCTGTAAGTATTTGAAAGCACTCAAACCTATTGCATTACACAGTATAAGGTAGACATCTTTTCAAACTTGCTAGCATTATTTGCATTAATGCACCAGTTAAGCACAAGGATGAGTCATCAAGACAGTAATTGAGACCATGAGAATTTTCAGGCACTGTAATTTAAGTAACATTACATTTCACTTAGATAAAGACAGTAGCACTGCTGCTAACTGAAAACTAAGATATGGCAAGTTAAGCCCCACAGCCTCATGGCCCAGCCTTCAAATGGATGTGTCTCAAATATTACCACAGCACAACTCTTGAATTCATCAAGAGATGTGTTGGGACTCTTGTGTTATAGCCCTTCTTTGATTAATGCAATAGTTACAAAAGTAGTACAAAATAGGTATATTTTACAACTGTTCAATAATGAACTAAATCACACTTTACTCGAAGAAATGGAGTCACTAATGGATTTTTTTAGACAAATCAACTCCAGTAAGCTGACACTGAACATCCAACTGAAGCATTACCATGATTAATAAATACAGGTTACTGAATTTGCATATTTATCCATCTATAATGTAATACTTAAATTATAAACCATACCAGATAGAAAAGCTACCACCACTACGGAATTATCCTTTGCAAAGCTCCAGATAAATAGCAGCTTATTACTTTTTATTGCTAATGTGTACTACTCAACATAAACCATGCAATCTTGTTTGCACATACAAGATTTGGCTGGTCTTGATAATACCTACTGTATATTTAAATGGATTGGGCTCAAGCCAATCTGTTTACAAAACAGGATAGCTGCTGGAAAGCAGGAAAAAATAATGAGGTCTACTGGAATACTGTGCATGCTAATGAGAATCAACACAATCACTACTGACAAGATAAATCATGCAGAAAATGCACATATTTCTCAGCAAAATAATAAACTTGATTTGAAGCATGATCAAGCATAAACTGGCAGCCAAAAAGGTTGTTTGTGTGACTTATACACAAGAAAATATACACTTCAATACCAAAGGCACAGAACAAGTTTAACCTTTTTTTTTTAAAAAGATTTATTCAACTTACTTCTTCAAATCCTAATGTTGCAAAAGGCATTCCACTTCTACACCGTTACAGTCAGCTCACCACAAATTCTATTTCCTTCATATCATTTTCTCGTAAGTGCCTTAACTTGTATTTAAAACCTTTCCCCCTGCTGAACAATCTCAAATCAATTAACTCAGCACAGTTTGAGAATTTCAAATTTGGATTATTCCATAAATAAATACAGTACTCAAACAGTCAATAACTGAGTCAACTTGCTAACAAACACAAGCAGTTTCCAAAACTTAATGAACATTTTCTTTACAGAAATAATGGATTCTTCAAGTACCAAAACATGACATATTTTACATATTTTAACATATTGCCAGAAGCTGAAATCTAAAATAGCAATTCAACTTTCCCAATAGGAATGCAAGAATGATGAAAACTTCAGGGCTTTCTTTAAATTGGTCATGGTCTAACAGAGAAAAATAGAATGCAACCAGTAATTCAAGGATAGAGATAACCAACACATGATTTGTAGCTTCAGAAAATAAACCAACAGATTTAATTTTTTTTTGGTAAGGAGCCGGTTAAGGCACCAACAAGTTAAATAAAGGCAAAGGGAAGGAAGGTGTAGGATGGGGGGGGGGGGGAGGGGGGAGAGACAAAGGAAAGGGGGATGAGATAGAGGAAAACAGGAGCTCGGGGAGAGGAGGAGGAAACTGGTGGGTGGAGATGGGAAAAGGAACGTCAGGGACGGCGCAAGTTTCAGAGACGGGGAAGTGTGAAGAAGTGAGTGGAAAGGAGAGAAGGAAACAAGAAAGAGTCTGTTAGTTTACAATCACTTGCAAGTATGCACAAAGTGCATACTAAGCAGACTATTATTCAGCTCTTAGCAACATCCCTTTTACTTTAAATATCAAATACAATGCATCAGTATCAGAGCAGGCATGCCTCACAGAATAGGACGAAGGAGTAAAGCATAAACATGGAGTGTCAATTCCTCCAGTTACATTTAGGAAGGAAACATGTAACTCTTACTTTCAAGAAAGTTGGAAAGAAGAGCATTGCACTCCAGGCAACTTAAGTATATTAATGCAAATCTAAAGATGCGGAAATTTCAGTGGATGCATCCTGCATGAAACGTACAGAATGGCAGAATGCTGTTGAGCTACAGAACTATTTTGGATTATCTTAAGTGTAAAGAAAGAGGACAGTGAATGCTACAATTCAGACAACATGCATTCCAAGACATCATAATCTCATCTCGGGGGCCGAAGGAGTGCAAGCCAAGGTTTAAAAGACACCCGAGACAGGCTGCTGCTCAATAAGTGGAGTAGACAAAGATTGACTAGAAAGAGCAAAGGTTTCAAAACAAAACGTTACAGATTATCAAAACCATAAATAATAAAACCTGCTAGAAATATTCAGCAATCCTGGCATCATTGTAGGTACAGAGTTAATACTTCATGTCAATTGCCTTTCGTGAGATTCTTTTGAACTTGGAGATCAATCACAAAGGTAAGAGATGGCATAGGATCCTCCTCCCATACTTCACTAAACATCAAAATGTGAAAAATACCCCCTCAACCCTCCTCTCATCAAACATTAATACAAAGCTATTAAAAACAGCTTGATTTAATAGGTGATTGATTCTCATATCTCTGTTTTTATGGGAATGTGGCTTAAAGAAATAGGCATAAAGAAAATTATTAACTGTCTGTACAACGGAGTAGCCTTAAAAGAATTTAACTCATTTCTGTAATGCATGAATCTTTATATGCAGCCACAACTCCTTCTGCATTTCTGCAGTGATTTGAAGGAACAGCAGTTACTGTGAAAGTTTAATGGTCTGCAATTCTGCTTGGTACAAATGTAGCCAATAGATGCTACCTGTTAGCTTTACTCTTGCATTTTCACGCACTGGGACATTCTTGGCTTCCATAATTCTCTTCAATTGTGAACTTTCACTCCAACAAACATCTAATTTGTGTGCCAAGAATTTCCATCTTGAACAACTGTTAACATTCTGTTAAGTCTTCAGATTTTTGTTCCAATGAATAGGGTATCTCCAAAACCTGTGTGTTTGCCTGGACAGGACATTTGGGGGGGGGGGGGGGGGAGAGAAGAGAGAAAGCAACCCAACTGACAAGCACTTCATTGTTAGCATCCAGCCTCCTTTTCAACTGCTGCTTTTACACTAGAGTTAAATTAGCTCATCCATCTGACATTCATGCAAAAAGCTACAAACCTTTCAAAATTGCTTTGACCTGATCCTCACCAAAAATGCTAACTTGTCTTTACTAATCAATGAGAGCATTTTCGGCTTTTTGTCCCAAAGAAAGTTTGCTAACCTAACCAAGTCTAGCTACCAAGAAAACCGCCTCCAGCATCCAGACCTTGGTAAGTTCATTTTGAGGATACTATTCACTGCACAAGGCAACTTGTGAGGATCCAGTAGCCCAAGCACAGGTCTCACATCCAATGTGAGAACTTTATGTTATTTCACAGTCAGTATGTCAGTACATCTTTAAGAGACATGATCACAATATAATCACTGCAACACAGCAGGTACTGGAGGATACAGGGATCGTTTATTCCTCTTCCTCAGGATCACTTGAAGCTTGAACTATTGGAAGCATGCTGCTCTGTGTATCTTCATAGCTGAATGTTAGCCAGACGCTAATGTGCCTGTGAATATAGTTAACTGCAGTAAATGCGTGTTGGATTTTTCAATACCACAAATATTCAATTCCAGTTTGTGTTACAGGAGATAACAATCTTTGCCACATCAGGTACGATGTGCTACTGATGCAAATTCTCAGTTCATAGTAATATTGCCAGAAGAGTTATGTTCATTATTACTTTGAACTTTGCACTTTCATCTAATGCCCCAAATCTACTCTACATGTTGTCCCGTCCTTTCTTAGTTTCACTGTGTTGCAGTCACATTTTTGTTGGTTTTCCCCTTGAATTAGTATCCTTGCAAGTTGTTCTGATAATTGCAAGATGAACACCTTTAACAAAATGAGTCCTGATTCAGCAAGTCATTCATTTCTGCTATAACTTAGAGTCCCAGATCTTGAATACTGTGGCACTCATATTTTTAACATTTGACATTTTAAAAGGCCATGTTTACCAACAAAATATTCTGATTACCTTATCTTCTATCCTAACCTTTTCAGTCTTTATGTCCAGCAGTGTGGATCATTTGCCCTTAAGACAGGTTGCTCAATAAAATGAATGCTGTCCAGTTACCTGCAATCTACTCCCCAGAGCTGGTAAGGACAGCTGTCATGCTTAGCAAATCCAGATAGTAATACAGTATTTCCAACAACTCACTATGATCTATATCCAAGAGATCTACTAATTGCTTATAACAGAAATAGCTGGAAAAAAAGGTTCTCAAATTGATTCAAAATTACAAGTATTTTGCTTCGAAAAAGGGTTTGTGACTGAAATATTTCCACATCAAAACACTCACTGAGCCAAATCACAGTACTATTATTACTCACCTAGATGACTAAAATTCACACAAAAATTGAAACCCATGATTGAACATTTCTGACACTAAAGCATATGTCAGCATCCCATAAACAGAAATAAAGATACCAAATGTTTTTTTTAATCTTATGCAAAATATCTACGACAGACAAATATGCATTCAGATTTCATTTGCTGTGTTTGGGCATAAAAGACAAGGAACCAAGCAATATAAATTCATCTATTTATAGCAGAAATTCAACTCGATTGGCACAGTTTGCAATGAAATTGCTAAATATTACAATTCAACCAATAATACACAATAAAAACAATTAAATTAAATGCAAAGTACCACTCTTATAACTGGGCTTGTGTGTGTGTGGACAAATTGAAATGTCATTGCTTATTCCTGACTGCTTGCTGTTTGATGTTAAATTCCCAGACACACTGTTTTAGGCAGGATACTTACCAATTGGAGAAATTGTCTGCAATCTGTCCTGCCTTCAATCTTGTTACTTTTCACTTTTGTTCCACTACCCCTTTTCCTGCCATTATACCTGCTTAACACCTGCTTATACCTCTAATGTTTTCCAGATGCAACCATTAACGAGACTCAGAGTACTCCCAGCATTTGTTCTGTAAAGAACATATCTTATCATTTCTCTTAACTTTTGAATGGGGCAAGGGCTGTTTGACATTAAAAAACTGCTATGCTTTTTTAAAGAAGCAAGTCATTGAAAGTCTGTGGTGTTTAAACTGCTGCTTTGAACTATCTTGAAAGTAGTAGTACAGATTGCTGGGCCTGCGTGCAATGAGAGCTTTGGCTGGCAATAGGCTGCTGATTGGTTTGTGAAATTATGATCAGTTATGAATGCCAAAGGCCATCAACCTGGCAACAACTATCTGACTGGCTCTCGAGTAGCTGAACAGCTTATTGGTATGAGAGATACTTGCACAAGCCTGCTGATAGAGCAGGTGGTGTGTTTCTCTCACCAGAAAAATTTCTGAACTCAAGTTTATTTTCTTCTAACAGTTGCTTTTAACCAATAAGTTGAAGAGTCTATAAATCATGAAGCAGTATTCTGTGTCTCTTGTCAACAAGTGACAGAATCTAAAGGAAAAGAGCAGAGAACAAAGATTTGCAAAAAAAAATTCCATCGAGCCCCAATGACAAGTGCTATTAAATCAATTCCCTAGTAAGTTTTTGCCCTCCGCCAATAACAACAATTTCTTTTATCTGTGTGTAGCGAATTTTTACGAGGTGGTTAGAGTTTTAATTAGTAGAGAGTTATATGTCAACAGTTCATTTCAGTTTTCTGGTATTAGAATATACTTCCTCCTAATAGTCATTCTTGTCAGGTACTGAAACCTAGTGTATTTTGTGTTAAGCTAAATTAATCAGACAAGAAAGAAGTTTTAACTTCTGTGACTATTCAGTGCCTCCTTGGTGAGTATACATTCACTCAACAAACCAGGATATTAATTTCTACTTTTTCCTCCAAATTTTCCATATAGAGGAAGGATCTTGCTCCAGGAAAATGTAAAAAGAATTGCTGGATCAAATTGTTGCCAGCAGGTAGTAATTCCAAATGGTACATGATGAACACTGTCAACAAAATCAATTGTATTGGACACGGTTCAGAGATTATCATCTAAGAAACCCACTTGAAAGCTGTTGCACCATAAACCACGCAACCGTTCAAAATACACATACAGGAGGGAGACGACCGGGCCTGGGAGCAAGAGAGAGTGAATGAGTGAGAGAGTTTGTGCGCACGCGCGCACACACACACACACACACACACACACACACACACGTGTGGGAACGTTGCAAATGGGGAAGAGATGGTCAAACAAAGCAGTAAGGGTAATAAGAGTCTGCAAAGAGAAGGTGAGGAGCTGAAAAGTGGATGAAATGGGAGTTGCAAAGGGAGACAGCAGCTTTAAACGTTTCAACAAAATACTTAAGTAACTCAGAACCAGGGAACCCAAAGCAATGAATTCCTTGCAAATGCATCTTGCTCAAGACTGCAGTAGTTCAACAGCCGTTCCATGGGGCAAATAGATTGGTTGCCATTTCGGCGGACTCCATATCAATTGCATAATTCAATACTGTAAATTTACATTTCAGGATTTGTATTCGCATGTTATAACTTCTCACACAATGAAACTTTTTTGGAGATACAGTGACTATGTTAACGTCAAAAATGCAATTCTTGAGTTGTGACCTCACCACTACATAGTCTGTCTAGAGTGATAATGTGTTAAAAAATAAATTTGCTGCTAACTTATGCTACGAAAAAAAAATTGACCCCATACCATACAAAATGCTGCAAGAAGGAAAATTCAGCTGAAGTAGTCAGCAGCTCCAGCATAGCACCAATGAATCACATACAAAAGTGTAACCCACAAAAACACTTGAGCAAGCAATAGATTTTGCACAAAAGAAAGAATGAAAAAGAAAAAAAGTTCGTTACCTGGAGGAGTATTTAGTGTCATTGGGACATTTATATTTAATTTTCCATGAAGCATCAGAAATATTACTGCAATGTCTCATCTCTCTTCCAAGTAGTAAAAAAAAGTGTTGTCTAATTGCAACATTTGTTGAGAAATTTAAAATTAGGTCCAATGCAAAATAAATCATTTAAAATCACAGATACAAGTGGGATGGCAGTCATCTAGCTAGTAGACAACCATACAGAAAAATACACAAGTCTGCGTGGAAAGAAGTGCAATTTATCATCAAAATTACCATACTACTTTTTTTGGCTCCATTAAGAATAAAAGTTTAAACAAGGAAAGTTAGGTGCAATATGAAAAGTCGAAATATACAAATAACAAAACAAGCAACATAACAAAGTAAAGCAGAATTACAGAAACGGGAATGCCCCAGCAAGAGAAAAAAAATCTATTATGGAAAGACACAAAACAGTTGGCCTGGATAGCCTGACATTAAGGCAATAACACAATCAAAGGAATCAAATAACTTTGAACTGTAAACAAGCTACTGGTGAGCTGACCTCAAAGCCAAAGAAATAATAATTAAGAGCTGTGAATCTGTGAAATAAACTACCTGCACGACGATGAAAATTTAATCTTTATAAATCATTCGAGACAGGGAGACAGGGAGATGAGGGGGGAGGGGAAAGGTGGGGTGGAACCTCAGTACAGATTGTATGGAACATGAAAACATGCACCAAAACTACTCCCTATCCATACTGATTGAAAGTCTAGTTTGCTGACAGAAAATAAGTTCCTTCAGTCTTCAAAACTGCTAAACCACAAATTCATCTTCCCACTTCTGGTACTAATAGTAAGTAAAAAAAAGTAACAAAGAGAACTTTATAAAAAGTTCTTAAAATCCATAATAATCAGGTGTGCTGACTTTCCTACCAACAGAATGTATGTACTGAATGGAAAAAATGAAAGATGAAAAATATATCTGTGGTGAGAGGCTACACACCAGGGAGCTGTTAGATATGATGTTAGTTATCAAAAGGAAAACCAGAACAACAGTGAACACCAAAACTGAACGGTAAGATACGACACTGTCTGTCTGATAAATCAGTGACCCCTGCATGAGTATGAACAGATTTAATACTTTCCAATTCAAGCTAGGTTAGGTTTTAAAAATAATGCTGCACTTGTTATCAGATTACAGACTGTTCCATTTGGCTTAGAGATTAACATAATTAGTAATTAGACCGCAAGACCATGAAATTTAGAAGGATGCAGCCAATCAGCCCATCCAGTCCAGTTGCTTGAATCAGAGGCCGAGTGTTCCATGCAGCTTTATTGAGATGGGACTTCAAGATCTGGACATTTTTTCTTTCCTTTTGGCTCAGTTTCTTATATTTCTGTTGCTTTTAAAGTCTGGTTTTTGTAACCAAGATGGTACTGGAGAATGGCAACTTTGTATACTTTTTACTTGACTCCAGTATTCCTATACTTGAGTACACATGACAATAAAATCTAATGCTAATTCTAAGCATGACTGATCTGATAATCCTCAACTCCACTTTCTTGTCTTTATCCCATAACCCTCTATTCCTTCACTGTTTAAAAATCCATCCACCTTAGCCTTGAAAATACTCAATGATCCAGCACTTACAACTCTCAATGGTAAAGAATCCCATATATTCATTACCCTCAAAACAAATTTCTCCTGCTATGTCGCTTAAATGAGCAATGCCTTATTCTGAAAATGTGTTGGCGAGTCTAGGACCAGAGGCCACGACAAACAACTTGTACACATTTATCATCTCAAGGCCCTAAGAATCTGATGTGTTTCTATACAGGTATCGCTCATTCTCCTAAACTCAATGAACATAGGCTCAATCTCTTCTTAGAAGTCAGTCTCTCCATACGCAAGATCAATGAACCATCTCTAATGGATTGCCTCCAATGCCAGTACATCTTTCCTTATGTAAGGGGAGTAAAACTGTTCACAATTTTCCTCCAAGAATTCTAAGAAATACGATCAGCATGATTTACCCTTTATGAGGTCATGCTGACTATGTATTTCTAAATGCTCTGCTATTACATCCTTTATAATAAGAATCTTAACATTTGTTAAGCTAACATTTTTTTTGTTTCCTTCCCCTTTTTAAATAAAGATACTTCATTGCTTATTTTCCATTCCTCCAAGACATTTTCAGGAACCAAGGATTCTTAGAAGGTTACTACTAGTGTATCAATCATCTCTGTAGCTGTTACTTTCAATTGTAGGATATAATCTATCATGTCGAGAGGACTTGGTTGATCTTTAGCCCCGTTAGTTTCTTATTTATTTTGCTCCTTTTCCGCCTTGGATAATATAGTATTTTTGGAATGTTATTACTATCTTCTACTGTAAAAGACCAAGGTAAAAAAGTTTTAGATTCATCTGCCATTTCCTGGTAATCCATTATTATTTCCTTGGCCTTGTTCTCCAAAGGGCCCGTATTAACTTTGCACTCTCTCTTCTCTCTTAAATATTTAAAACAACTCTTGCTATCAGTTTTGATATAACTTGCAAATTTACTCTCAAAGTTTATCTTCTCCTTTATTGCTGGTTTTGGTTGTCATTTGTTGATTTTTAAAGCTTTCCCAATCCTCTGCCCTTCCAGGGATCTGTGCCACAGCACGTTATTTTTCTTTTAATTTGATGAATTGATTATCTTGAACATTAAATTAACTTCTGAAAGAACTGATGAAACCAGGTGTCAGCAAGCACTTTGTGCAATGCCAGAACAGAAAAGAGTACCCCACAATACGAAAAGCAATAACAAGTGGAAGGAGCCTGAAACTGATATTTTCTGGATGCTCAAGATGCTAAACTCAGGAGGGATGAGAGCTAAAGCAATTTAGAATCACTAACTAGGAGCAATATTGAAATCATTGATCTGGAGGCTGTTAATGGTAGGGAAAAGTTGCAACAAGGCAAAAAGTGGTCTGGAAAAGAAGGGGTTGAGAAAATAAAAACAAGTAAGCTGACAATTCTGCTAATAAAGGAAAGCAAAAGAGTGTGCAATGGAAGCAGAGATAGACAATAAGAGTTGGGGTTTAGGATACAAGAAGCAGATTGCAACAAAGCAATTGAAACACTTGAGAAGCAAGGCCAGGGGTACCAGAGTGGTTGGGAAAGACTAAAATCGTAAGCAAGCTGGACTCAGCATGGGCTGGGATTAGGGTCTGCAACTGTGATTAAATATATACCTGGAAGTTTCATTACAATGATTTGCCCACACACACACCAGCTAATAGTTGGCTAACACCCATCCTTGAGGTACTGTATTCCATTCCAATTGGTAACCAAAAGGACACATTGGATAAAGCTCAGGCTGACAGCCAAACATCCATTTTTCCTACTTCCAACATTTTTTCTGACAAAACAGAAATTTTTTTTAATGACAAGATGATCTTTAAGCTCAGAAGGCCACCAGTCAAAGTATTAGAGGAAGCGAAACCTGAGGCAATGTGGCTGGATAAAGTAAAAAACAAAAGAACTGCGGATGCTGTAAATCAGGAACAGAAACAAAGTTGCTGGAAAAGCTCAGCAGGTGTGGCAGCATCTATGAAGAAAAATCAGAGTTAACATTTCAGGTATGGTGCTATCTGTTCTGAGGAAGGGTCACCAGACCCAAAACCTTAACTCTGCTTTCTCCTCCACAGATGTTGCCAGACCTGCTGAGCTTTTCCAGTAACTTTGTTTTTGCAACTGGATAAGAAGTTGTTTGATGAGGATGAAACTTCAAATTGTATCCATTATTCTTTAATAAAATAGGGTACCAAAATTTGTGCACCAATTGGCATAACCTTTGTAAACAAAGAACCAGGGGATTCAGGGTGTAAAATCATGGAGTTTTTAAAAAGGCTAGCCAAATAAGTCAAATTCAGTTATCTCAATATCTAATCTATAGTTTGATGGCAAAACAGCAACCTAACAAAATTACTTGTGGAATTGAATGCCCTGACAGAAAGCAAAGGCTAAAGTTTATATATAAATGCTGACTCCGAGACTACTTGGCTGGTGGAAAGACTGTTTTTCTTTTGCAATTTCCAACTTTATAAACAATTCAAAACAATGGTCACACACTGGAATATAATTGGAAAGTTCCTGCATTACTGCGCCCAGATTTTAATTGCTTCATAATTGATGATCGCACCTTCAGTTCGAACTCCAAGCTCCAGAAAATCCTAACATTTTGACCAAGCTTTTGTTCATCTAATACCTCATGACTAGGAATCATACTTTGTTTTGTTGTGCTGATGGAATCTTGAGTTTTGTTGCATTTCAGCCACTATAAAAACATTTGTTGTTGATACTTGTAATACATTCCAGCCATCAGATATTTTCAAAGTAATTAATGTTCCCCTCATCTGAAAAGGAATTACCCGATACACTTCGCTTCTCACACTTTTACATTCCAGTTTCAAGGTGCTACTGAAAAACAGCACAAAAGGAACAGCCAAAATAGTCAAAGCATCAAAATATTCTACACAACCATATGGGGACATATGCCAAACTCTGACATAAAGCTTTGTTCAATTGCTTCTCCTTCACCCTGGAGCTCTCACAAAGCGCAATGACAACTCAAGCCCAAATGCCAGCTTGTGGAATCAAACCTGTTTCTCACCATTCAATTCATGCCACTGTGCACTCAAGCACCAACACATTTCCTCATACCATTTTGAGTGTTGCTAAAAGAAAACACATTTTCTTGAAGCTTTTTGTCTTGCACTCAGAGCATTTCCCCACTTCAAAACATACCCACATCATAAACTCACTTAAATGGAAGTGGTTTGGCAACACAATTTACAATGCCACTAAACACATAGTAAATCTTTGATCATGTACTGTCTGAAACCAAGGAATTTGTTCTTCTGCATGGTTTCAATTCTGATGAACCTTCATCCCTCAAATGTGGAAAGATATTTGCTGAGTTCAAACTCCCGTACTCCCAGTTTTCCACCTCAGTTAGCGTCCACTGAAAACAGCGAATCCACGGATGCATGCCAAGCTCATCTAGTGCATGCATATTATAGGATTCTAAACGATTTGTCCAATTTTCACATTCAATGTGAACATCTGACAGCCTTGCAGGGATTGAAGGCCAATGTGGACACAGATCATAATAGTTGAAAAAAGGTGCTGAAATAGATATCCTTAATAAGTATGATTATAGCAACAGAATGCATGCCATTCTTAGTGACAGGTGAAAATGTGCTGCCAGGTGATGTACATGATATAGTTTATCTTTGCAGCTCACAGAGGACAACTGTACAAATTAAGCAGACCACACAAAACTGATGTCCCTTTACATGATCAGTTCTGCAATGAACTGGCCACATGGTTTGGTGAACAGCTCGAACCAATTTTGAGCAAGTTCTTCAATCACAGTGAAGCATGCTTCCACATTCACAAGGACCTCCTTATCAATAGTGATGTAGTGTCCATGTTTTCATTTGACATTGTTAGCCTATTCAAGTATCACTTGAAGAAGCTGTAGATATCTGCCTTAACTTGCCCACATCATGGCATTCCAAATCTGCCACCATTGCATGTATCAACTTATTAACTCAGCAAAGTTCAATTTCAACATGTTGCCAATATCTAAATTTTTTATTAAATTTTATTCCTTTTTTGATTATGGACTGAAATGGGAAATGGACTGTTTATAAACCAAGTGTTGTGGTACAAATTGCTGCACTCTTGAACAGCAGGTCACAAACTTACTACAGGTCATACTTACACTGCTGCAGCATACTGCTGCATACTTACACAGGCGTAGCAGCATGTCTGTTTATAAAACAACCTGTTACCAGCAGGTGTACACAAATTGAGAGTGAGTTAGCAACAAGAAGCAAACTCATTTGTGAAGTCACAATCAGTTGTGATTGACAAAGGCCATCAGCTTTACGATGAGTACCTGATTGGCTTGAGTACTGAACAGCGTGTGGACATGAGCAATATTAGCAGAAGCCATCAGACTACTGCAAAAGGAGAGAGAGATGGTGTGTTTTTCTCTCCAGTAAAACACCTAAAGCCTGAAGCAAGCCTGTTCATTTTCCTTCACCAGTTACAGTAAGCTATGGCTTTAACCTGTAACTAACAGACTTTGCGGGGGATGTATCATTCACCGGTACCTCCTGCAAGAGGTGAAAAGGGCATAGAGGAGAGACAGAACAGCAAATCCTTGGATACAAAAGGGCTGTCTTGTGAACCCTGTGCGCTGAGGTCACTGAGCGGTCGTCTTGTTTTTTCTTTCCAACCAGAACACCAAATGTTCTTTTGCGTGTCTGTATGTGCGTGTAAATGGGACAGCTTTAGGAGGAGTTATGAGTTTTAACTAATAGAAAATGTCAACAAACTATAGATTCATTCGAACAAATGACTATTTGTAATAATTTGTAATTCTTGGATGTGAGTTTGCTCGCTGAGCTGGAAGGTTCGTTTTCAGACGTTTCGTCACCATACTAGGTAACATCATCAGCGAGCCTCCGACGAAGCGCAGGTGTTATGTCCCGCTTCCAAGGAAACCTAACCAGATAAATAGGAAGCGGGACATAACACCAGCACTTCATCGGAGGCTCACTGATGATGTTACCTGGTACGGTGATGAAACATCTGAAAACGAACCTTCCAGCGAGCAAACACATCCAGAACCTCAACCCAAGCTACAAATCTGCTCAAAACTCGCTAGCACCTATTTGTAATTCTTAAGGGCAAAAACCTACATTGTTTCCCCCTGGATCCATTCTGACAGGCAAATTGGGGACATTTTGTACTTTGGTAACATTATTAATTTGGGACAACTCCAGGAATAATATGACTTGATTTCCATGTACTGCTCCAATAAAATGTGACACATAAGATTCCCACTTAGCATAGAACCCAACAAAGATATTTGTGAGCACTATGAGAAACATGCCTTCAATGGAAGGAAACAATCTCTTCCCCCGTGCATACGTCCAATATGTTGACAATATTCTTGCTGTATTTAAATCCCCAGCCGTACGTAAGAATGCCTTAGTGGGCTCTATCCTATGCTCAAATTCACATTTGAAACTGAACAGTCAAGTGAGCTTGCTTTCCTCATCAAGAAATCAGCCAGGGCATTCTCTGCTACAGTTGACCACAAACCTACTATCAAAGTGTGCACAAACACTGGTATTCCTACAATGCCGAATGGATCTGCTTGGTAAGAAATCGTGTAAATAGGGACCAAGCTGTTTGTTCACCATACAAACTGGATACTGAAATGGTTGCACTTGGTCCTGAAAAGAGCTGAGTGTACTTCAGAGCTCCAAAACTTTGAGCAACAAATGAAGCAGCTGTTTCACACTGCCACCATGCAGTACTAAATAAGTAGTCTTTTCCAGAAATAGGATGCTGTCATCAAGCCAAAAAGATGCGCCACCCGTCATACATTAAGTAAGGTAGCGTATGCTTTCAGTGCCACTGTGGAGGCAGGAATAATGGCTATGCATCACAAAGTTTGGCATATTGTGTTAAATAGCATATCCCTTTGGCTATTTGCAAAATTCGCATGTGTATTTAACATTAGCTGAGATTCAGCAATTGGCAACAATTGCTGGCTAATTCTGGATGGACTGGATTTAAACGGTAACCAATACAGGATTGCCAATTTGCAAGTTAGATATGTTAATGCACAGGGCTCTGTTACTTGCAACAGATAGTACATATAAACAGAGTGCCTGTTTCATTGCAGCAAAATAGGTAACAGTCATTTGCTGTTTCATTTCTCAGGTCGATGTCCTAACCAAACAGAATCAACCTGTCTGATTTAAAAAAACAAACACAAAAACTAAAACAGAAATTATGGAAAAGCTCAACAAGCCTGGTCAGCATCTGTGAAGAAATCTGAGCTAACATTTCGTGTCCAGTGACCCTTCCTCAGAACTGACTGATTTAAAATTTAATAAAGCCTGGTTGATAAATGTCAATCAGCATTGGCAATGCCTCTTTCAGAGTTCATTTGCCAACTGCATAGCGATCTCCTTTCATGCAGTGTACATGCTGTGCTTTTTGGTGAAGTGCCCTGACAGGTGCAAATCAAAGAAATTTTACAAAACGTCTTTTTCACAGAAATATTCAAGTTGCATACTATTAAACAACTCTTAGAACATAGAACATAGAACAGTACAGCACAGAACAGGCCCTTCAGCCCACAATGTTGTGCCGACCATCTTATACACCATTACCCCATAGCGAAGCATATGCAAGAAGAGGAGACCATCAAATCCTGAGTGATGGATGGATGGAGCAAAATAAAAATCTTGCATTTATGCAATATCTTTTAGGGCCACATTATGACCCAAAAGGTTTTACAACTAATAAGGTACTTTTGAAATGCCACTACTGTCGTATCACGCTCAAAAAGCAATATAAGCTGTTTTGGTGATGCTGGTTGAGAGGCAAACGTGCTTCAAAATACTGGGAAAAATTGATTATTTTAGTTCGTAAAAGTGGTGTCCAAAAACGTTTTATGGTCTACTTCAGACGGCAACTTGGAAATTGGATTAACACCTCATTCCAAAGACAAAACATGACACCCAAACCCTCAAGATGACAATGAAATGAAAGCAGGTGTACCCTCGAAGTAATGTGCAACCATCTATACCAATAGTTCCCATATAACTTTGCAAATCTCTGGGGCAGACAAAAGAAGAAAAAATTGTCTTATTACTTTGCACCATGTGTATCTCCATGTGACAGGATGTGGTGCCGCATTTTGAAGCTACAAACGTTAGGAATAAGGGCACCTGAATTTCAGCCGTACGAAGCATCTTTTAATCAGGTTTCACTATTAGTGCGGCTTTGGAACAATTTTATGGACAATAGTATACCATCACAGTTGGCAAGCAGTCTCGTCAGTCTACTGAAACACAGGAATAAGATAACTAGAATTTCACAAATTGATAATCTGTTTTTAATCTTAATGAAGTAAAGGTCACTTTGTTTAGCAAAAACTCTAGACTATGCACATTTCAAAGACATCTATAATCTGGTTATAAATTATGCAATTATATTACTGTATATAAAGCACAGAAATGGCAGAGGAGCTTTTCATCTCCTTTTTAATGAATCCCATTAAAAAGTTCAATAAAGCTTGAAATTTCAGGATTTCTATTCACTCATTACTAATCCCATCAAAAGAACATTTTTCAGATGTAACTTGTCCACTAATTAGCAACAATGAACTAATCGAAACATCTCTCAATGAAAATTATCATGACTAGTCAACATTAACAGTCAGGATCATTATGGAAAATTATTTTTACTTAAAACATCCATATACCACCTACCTTTTTCCTCCTCTCCCAAAATTAGAAAGCATTTCATAAACTGATTAGAAAAGGTTCAAATACAGTACAGCAAAATGTCAGCTCATTGAAAATTTATTGGTTAAAACTTCAAGTCTCATTTAATAGGCCCTATTAAGAACCAAAACAGCAATTTAAAATGCCGACATGTAAAATGCTTGTATTCTTTATTGAAGTGACTTGAAAGAAAACATAAAATGATTTCTACAGTAAATAGATACTGAATTACAAATCACTGACCATGGAAAAAAGCCTTTGATTTAAAAGAACATAACCCTATAAGGCATCTTCAATAAGTCAAACTCAGATGTAACCCATAAATTACAGTGAATGTACAAAAGTAAATTGCCTGAAAGACACAACATTTTTAGCTAAGAACAATCCAAAACTGAAATTTCCAAATAGTTGGAGAGCCCATGAATAAGCAGATATAATGTGAACACGTTATAAGCAAATGCAAACAATTTAACAAAGACAAATGGAGCAGACGATAATACTTTTAAAATTTAAGCTAGGCCAACAGATGTATTTCTGTTGATAACACGAAAATAATGACATTCCATATTGCCATCAAAATAGCTAACACGTTCGCTGCTGCTAGCAGCTAATTAAAATGAAATTGAACTAGTTAAGAAACAGGTTGCTCCTATCTCAGTTAAATACTGTTGCCAACCACAACATACCATTAAAATTAGGACTGCAGCCCTCAACGGATATCCATGTCAGTCATGGCTTTGATGATCACACTCTTACCTCTGAACCAAGGAGCTGTAGATTCAAAGTCCACCCGAGAGGCTTGAGCACAATAATTAATAATTCAGTGCGGTACTGAGGGAATGCTGCACTGTCACAAGTTACATCTTTCCAGATGAAAAGTTTTACTGAGGCCCAATCTATTCATTTAGGTGAAAGCAAAAGATTGAGTGTCAAAGATGGTATCCTTGGTATCCTATCCAACATTTATCCCTCAATCAACATCACAAAATTTTAAAAAAAGATAGATTTATCTGGACATTATCATTAGTTTCCTGCTGTGTTGAAATTGGGTGCTACTTCTTCTTGCATCACACTTTAAAAGTACCTGTAATGTCCCAGGCTTATGAAAAAAGCATCATATAAGTAAAAGTCTTTTAATGAAGTACAACCATGAAGACCCACAGGTTTCTATGTTCAATCCTCAAACCAGAAGGCGTAGCAGGAGTAGGCTACTGATCCATCCAGTCTGCACTGCCATTCAATTAGATCACGGCTGATCTGATAATCCTCAACTCCACTCAATTTATCTTTCCCATAACCCTCGATTCCCTTACTGATTAGACACCTGTATGTCTCAGTCTTAAATTTACTTAATGATCCAGTCTCACTTCTCATCAGCAGTACAAGATTTCCACAGATTCACAACCCTCAGAAGAAATTCCTCCTAATGTCTTAAAGGGCGACCCTTACTCTGACTTAAATGCTTCAGTCTAGACACTCTCAAGTCAAAACAATCTCTCAGCATCTGCTCTGTCAGGCTCAAAGAATCTGGTGTATCAGTAAGGTCACCCCTCACGCTTCTACCTCCAATAAATGAAAGTCAAACTTACTCAACCACTCGTTTCAAAAAATCACCAGAATCAACCCAGGGATGCATCTCTGGACTGCCTCCAATTGAAGTGTATCTTTCCTTAAATAATGGAGCCAAATCCATTCACAGTATTTTGGGGATTTTTATGTGTTTTTTTTTCCCCCCACAAAAGGTGGTCAGGGAGGAAAAGTAGAAATTAATCAATCAATGTCTTTAGCATTGAACATTATCCACTAACCACTACTAAAGGGTTGATTCCCCCATTGTATCAGATGAAGGCAGGATTAGGATTAACTGCATGATACCACCAAACTCTCAGATAATGGCCATTGTGAGTAATCATGAATTTGACTGCAAATTTTATTTTTCCCCACATGTAAAAGATTGTTATTGAAGCAGAAATGCCTCAGAATGTGTTTAATTTAAAGGCATAGAAAGACCTAATAATGAAATTTTGGGCAATCTGCACCTTTACATGGAAATCAGTTTAATAAGCAAATTCAGGTTTAACTACTGAAACTATATGTTAAAACTTAATACAATCAATGCAGATCCAGCCCAATAGTTGAAGCAGAGAAACATCTGCTTCCTTTCTAACTGAACGAAATCACCAGAATGGATAGGAACGAGTTAGCTCTGGATCCTTCCTGAGAATCGGGGTCTCAGGGCAAAAAGTATCATCAGCTGTCAAGAACTGCCAGCTAGAGGCCAGTGGCACTACTCAGAACTGTAGGTAACTTCCAGGGTCTTCACCAGAGCAAATGACAGATCACTGGACTTAGATAAGCGGAAACAGCTTTGAGATCATGGAGGTGGCACAGGGATCAAAGGCTGACGTAAGGGGTAACAAAGGTGTGGAACTGGATGAACAAAGCAGGCCAAGCAGCATCTTAGGAGCAGGAAAACTGACATTTCGTCATTCATTTTTCAGACTGAGGGTCTAGGCCTGAAATGTCAGCTTTCTTGCTCCCAAGATGCTGCTTAGCCTGCTGTGTTCATCCAGCTCCACACCTTGTTATCTCGGATTCTCCAGCATCTGCAGTTCCTATTATCTCTGGAGGTAAGGAGTGTAGCTTTCAGCTACCACCTTGGCCCTAATGACAGGTTCCTCAAACAGGGATTAGAAAGAGGAACTCCCTTAGAAGGCTGCAGGTAAACCCATGAGAAATTGCAAGATGTCCTTCAGGACGCATGGAAAAGCTGAGCTGCTTGCATTTAATCCTTGAACCAACCGTAAATTTGTAAAATCACAGAACTGATAGAGCTGGAAGAGGCTGCTTGCTTGGCCCATTGTCTCTACACTGCCTTTAAGCATTTTGTCATAGTGCCAAACTCCTGGTTTCCCCCCATAACCCTGCACATTGATTCTATTTAAATAATCATCCCATGCCCACTTGATTGCCTCAAGTGAGCCTGTTCCAGGGATAATTGGTGTCAACTGGCTCGATAATGAGCCTAATTGACATTCCACCTCAATCAGGTAAGTTGCATTCCTTCCAGACTCCAAGTTAAGCACAGGTTTTACTAATATTGATGCATGAGGTACAGCCTCACCCAAAAGTGGCACCATTAAACTTAACCTTAACTTAAAGCTCTGGCTAACATTACTCTATGTAGCAACACTGTACAGCTCTACTTCATTCACCATAGTCAATGCATTTCAGGAGCAACACGACAGACTTTTTTTTAAGATCAATAAAAGGGTACAGGTAATCTGTCCAATTCAAACATATTCGAGCAGAACACTTGCTCTTTACGCACCAATGCAGTGACAGTTGCGACAGATATTCAATGGACTTCCACAGTAATGTAGTAACGTAAAGAGATACTGCAAGTAAAAAAGGTAAACTAAACACCTTGAGACAAACAATCCTTAAACTACATTATTTATTTAATTACCTCATTTTTGCTTTTCTATTTTGTAAATTGTTTTAAGTATACCATGTGGTCAGTCCCATGTGTATAACATGCTGTGTGTTAAAATACTGCAAACATGTCAAAATCAAAAATAAAATTTACACCACTTTCTACATAATGTCCAGATAGAAAAAAATCTGGATATTTGCGAATTTAGTGCCAGGCCACAAAATGGGTACTTTAAACATTTTAATATTTTAATTATTTCAGCACAATGAAGCATTACCGTGCTTCAACTACTGCTATTGTTGGATGTTTTGATTATTAAGTATTTATACAAATACAGCCTCTATCTTGCCAAAGTAATTTCATGCTTCCAAACAAAATTCTTTTGCAATAAATACAAAACAATTCTGTGGGTAATGTGTTACATTTACCAACAGTAACCAGACAAAATAACATTAGCAATTCCAGTGTCTAAAATGAGAGCAAGAAAGAGAGGAGTATATTTCACTGTAGGAATGCAGCTCTTTGAAACAGTTATCAAATTAATCCCACATGTCAACTTTTACAATTGAGCCTGCAAATTAGTCCTGTTCAAGTACATGACCAATGTCCAATTATTCTAAATGAATTCTGGATCTTAATGATTTGTGTGGAGAAACCCTTCTTTAAAATGCATTATATAGCATTTTTAACACAAATTCAATATCTAAGTATTGTGCAATGTGAGTTTTCTCTTTCCAATAACGTAAGCTAATTTACAACACAAAAACCATTTTCAGTTACAAATCTTAGTTTGATAAAATTGTCTATATCTGAAATAAAATTATGTTGACTATCAACAGCAGAAAGCCAGTTTCCCATGAGAAATTATCAAGAAGTAGACAATTAGCAAGAGTAAATAACAAACATATTTCCAAAGGTATGGATTTTCTTGTAGATGAAGTAATTTGTGGCAAGTGGTAGATATTGAAAGTACTTTTTCTGCATAACAGGGGAATTTGCAATTTGTGAGCAGGTTCTTCCAAAATGGCTCGTGGATTTAAAGAGCAAGAAGAACTAACGGTTCAATTCAACTACTATAAACAACTAAATTGCCCGCAGTCAGTGTTCTCATCTGCACTTCGGAGTTAAATTCATAGACCAGTATTGAAAGCACAGAAAATGCAACATTTTCAAATGTATAGCAGTCCCATGTTGGGTGCTTCATCAGATTCATTTACTTTCGAACTTCAATTGTTGAAATTGGTATTTGAATTGATCCAATATGATTGGGAAAACTGGCAGGTAACTGCCACAGTGTTCATTAATCCCTATTTTTTAACCGTTAAGAGCAAATCAGGTACAGAAAGATGATTATGAAATATTAATCATTATGTTAGTGCACAACTCCTATTTGTTCAAAGATACTGAATGAATTTGCAATTTGACTTTTCAAAAATAAATTTACCGTCCTCTGCTTTCAATTGTGGTTAAAAAAACTGATTACCTAAAAAGCAAGCAACATTTTTAGTGTGTAGAGCAAGTCAGGTGAATAATTACCACAAATGCACAATTGCAGAAGTATGTTAACAGAAGAGTTACAATTTTTACTATGAAACTTAAAATCCAATGGCAGTGCTCTGAAATCAAACATAAAAAGGTTTCTGCCACACAAAGTTTGTAATAGCAGCTTCAAATTGCAGGGAATGGTCATTTACAATGATATTACAGGAAGCGCAAGGGATGTTTGAACCTGAGCTGTTCATTTAATTATAATGTCTATGATACGCAACTGTCTAAATTGTTCCAAACACCTCATCAAAATTATGGGCCTCACATGTATAGTGACAAAAATAATAATAGTTTACCTAGGTAATTCTTTGGTTGAATTTAATTTGAATAGGTCAGCTTCCAAAATGGTTGCTCGTTGTAAATCACACAAGACCAAACAATTGCATTATCATTTCTATATGTCCTCAATCACCTAATCTTGGAACAAAGTATTTTCAATTGCTTTCAGTGACCAATATTCATGTCTTATTACTTTTTACGTACATTTATTTTTTAAGAATTCTGAATCAGTATAGAACCATTTGACATTTACAAATGTTAAAATAGCAATTTAACAACCACAGACTGATAATTATTTCCAGATGTTATACTTTTGATAAATAAAATCAAACATTCATTTTTATTTATGGTTTGAATGTAGTATTTCTCCAAAGCTTAAACTGGGCTAATTCAACATCCTTTAGTGAATATCATTTCCCTTTCTTCCCAATAATCTTCATAAAATGAAGCACACATTGCTTTCAACAAGTTAACAGTAAAGTAGTTGTTGTTCTTCAAAGCTCAGAAATAGCCACCTTAGTTCAGAGATTTTTACTGAAAGAAACAAATTACATTGCAGATTCCCCCTGAAGGCTGGTGTAAATTTAACAACCTTCACTTCCTTTTCCATTGTTATACATAAAGGTAGCCTGCTTCCCCACTTGCCACTAACAGCTCTGATCTAAACTTTACGTCAATCTATTTGACAAAATACAATACTGGATGCAGAGAAATTGTATGTATAAAATGTTTCCATTTTTACGTGACAGTGAATTTTTAATTTTAGAATAAAAATAGTTTATTTTAACATTCATGTCTTCAAATGTCACCTTTCAGAAAGTGAATTTTACCTCACTGCAGTTTAAATGTCATGACTGAAGCAACACAAAGAATTCAGATCAACATGTCATGCCAAGAGATCTAAACTAATATAGAGGGAAAAGATGCAATTCTGTTTCAACAGTAATGTTTCATCTCAAGCAACAAAATTCTGTTTTGTAACAGCACTCAAATCAGTGCATAAAACTCAAAGTAATTCAATCCCTGAAGTAGAATACTACAATACGCTGCAACTCTCATGCTGCGGAAGAACAATTCTCATTCTGGAGTATCAAATATTATCCAATTCCACTACCCCCACAAATAATTAAGACCTTCTTCTCAGGCACTATAAATTGTCTTTCCCTTTAAGAATTGGCATTTTTGTGGTTCTGTCTAATGAATGCAAGATTGAAAAAGCCAAACGAGACCGTTGAAACATACATACGTACATTTAATAAAATTACAAAATCAGGAGAAGGTAGAGTCCAATCACACTCAAGTCTACACCAATACTTAATAAAATCATACATGATCCAATTATTCCACATTCCTGGCTACCCACAATAACTTTTCATACCCTTGATTATCAAAAATCTAACTACCCCACCTTAAAAATCTTCAGAAGTTCTGTTTCCACTGCCCTTTGAGGGAGGAGTGTTCCAAAGATTCTAAACTCAACTTTTGTCTTAAGAGGGTAACCTGTAGTTCTGGGTTCCTCACAAGAAACAGTCTTTACACCATCCACCCTGTCAAGGTCCCTCAGGATCTTATATGATCTATCAAGTTGACTTTACTCTTCCAGCATTCTCTACCAAACCTAGCCAGTCCAGCTTTTTATCACAAGACAAACCTCTTACCCCAGGTATTATTCTGGTAAAACTCTGAACACCATCCAATGCATTTACTTTTTTTAAAAGGGGATCTACACTCTGGCTGTAGTCTCAGCAAAGCCCCAAGTAAACGAAGCACATTCCCTACTTTGTATTAACTTCCCCTCATGATAAACTATAACGTTCTATTCTTTCCTAAACAATTTGCTTTCTTACCCACCAGCGGATTTAATCAATGATCTCAATGGTATCTTCATCCAAGTCATTTATAGATACGGTAAAAATTTGAGGCCGCAGCATTGACCCTCGTGGCACATCTTTTGCTACATCTAGTCAATCAAAAAATGACCAATTTATGCCTACTAGCTTGTACTTTGTATTGCAGACTTCCAGAACTACATGCAGAAATCTACACAGCAAAACTAGTGACACAGTAACATTTCACCAATTCTTATTTAGCACCAAATATCATTGAAGTCTTCCAAAAAGAATGAGTGCTGCAGAAATAAAGTACCGTTTGGTGCTCAACATTATGAAGTTTCAAGTGGATGTATTTAACAAATTGCTCTGGGAATTTAGGCTGCTTTGAGAACTGCTACAAATACAGGGCTACACCTTAACTGTTTTCCAGGTAACTGCTCATGGGTCAGTTAAATATTATTTTGTTACATGGAGTCATTTTCCAAGCAAGTAAAAATCATTTGCACTTTGATACATTTTCCACCAGAGCTTCTTGAGTTACTTCAGGCTTGTTGACTCATGAATGTGATCTTGTGAGATCAGTGACATTTTGGGCGACTGTGCCTTAAAAAAACGGTCCAGTCTTTAAATGGCAGAAAACCTGATTGATCCAGACCCACGTTATCCTAATACATTGTAAACAATCTGTAAAATGCAGTTCACGTAGAAGTTAAACAAAATGCTTTGAAATCATTTATTAGCTTGTAATAACAGAAGTTTAACATTAATTAATTTGATGAACAAGTAATGAAATAATATTTTAACTGCCACTGTAAAATGAATGATTCATTCCACTTAATCGCTCACTGACATTGGCTGGCATGACTATGACCCCTATTTCAGAAAAAGTTGTGACTACAACGAAAACCATAGATACTGGAAAAGCCCACAAAATTAGCTTTTCTAAAACATTACTAACGTTCAAAAGAAGTACCTCTTATTGTGAAATTATTAAGCATGGAGTTAAAGGTAGTTTTAAGGTTCTACATTTTAAAGCTGCAGTATTGTCCTATTGTTAACAGCTCCCAAGTGGTGTAAATCAAGATTAAACAATGCATAATCAGTGACACAAATTGTTTTATTTGGATCCTCTTTTTGGAAGAGACATTATCTGTTACCTCCTTTGCTGAATAATGCAAAAAGTGGAATAAAAGAAATATAAGGAACTGTGAGACTTTGTGTAGTTTATGACTTATTATGTCAAAAGCACTGATAATCCTTTGATGTCCTTATTAAAAGGGATGCATCATTTAACAAAGGAAGTGATTTTTATATTTTAAAGACTGTTGATTGAAACATTGTCTCCCTTAAACATACACCATAGAGTATCATACATCAAGTTCACATTTCATCCCACATTTGCACTTTAAGTATAATAAGACTAAGAGTTACACACAATGTTACATGAACGAATGAGTTCAAGATTTTAAATAATGCATCTTATAAGCTTTCAGGATGTTACTATAAATCTGTGTCAAATTTACACACATTTTATCTGATCTACGCATTGTGGATGAGGATAGAGATATTGTAATCATGCCATAGTGCAAAACACCAAAACAAAGAAAAATGGAAATAGTGCAAAATATTTTACAAAGTACTGAACTGATACAGACAAAACTAGTTTTACAGCGGTTATTAGAGGTTGCCATTGAAGTCTTATTGTGGCATTTTATTCTGGTCACTGGGGAATGAGGAAAAATGATAACAGGAAATTGTGCACTGTATATTCAGACCCTGCTTGTTTTAATCTCAGACACACTGAAGATTTGAAGCTTAGAAATATGAAACAAAACTCAAGCAAACACACTAATGCATAAGCCCACTAAAACAAACAGACCAAGTCATTAAAATTTGTTACTGAAGACCACTCGCTGATGCACCACTTTCAACTGCCATTGAAAATACTAATGTAATCCTAGCCAATTCTATCATGCAGTCAGATCGAATGACATTCCTAGAACTGCCTGCCAAGCACCAATTGCCAAAGTACAATAATCACTCAAGTACTCTAGGTTTCGGAAGCTTTTCTATCAACAGTTCCAGAGTAGTGTTTTTTTGTGCAAATGTGTATAAAACAGTTTTTTTTTGCCTTTTTAATTTTCTCTTTGTGTATAATTAAGACCGCTGGGTAGCTGACTAGGTACGCTGTGCTCTGTGGTGATCAGAGACACATGTGCAACACAGTAGCATGGAGATGATAATGAGACAATGGCAATAAAGCTTTTTAGTTTCTCCACAAAACAATTCTTGTATATAAACAGGTCAAGCAGGTCCCTTTTTTAAAAAAAGTGGCCAGTCATTGCTAAATCCAAGGTATTGTGTAAACACATGATGAAAAGCTAATCACATACTTTGTACAGCTACCAGACAAAAACATAAAAAGGCATTCCACTTTCAGACACTCCCACACAAGTTCTGCCACATTAGAAAAATTGTGATAAAAGATAACTGAAAGGAAAGGAAAAGGATTTTGTTTCAACTTTCATTTTTTTCTCGTGTTAGTCCTTCCTTTCAACCTAGTCTGTACAATCTGTTAATCTTCAAAATTCCTTGAGGTGACAGCAACAACTTTACCGCAATTCTAGCAGCTGTTCAGCTGACCCCAGTGGACCTTCTCCGTGGCCTGGGCCTAATCCAACAACCAGGCTAAACAATGTCAGCGCTGCTGTATCCGTTAACAGCCACAGCCCATGGAGAGAAGGCACTTGCTAACAAAGAGGCCTGCTGCTTTGCTCCTCAGTCAAGCTTGGCCAGGACAGAGCTGCCAAGTTAAAAAGAACACACCGTTGTACATGTACAGCAAAGGAAATCAGAGCTGAATGGTTACCGGAGTCAGTGCAGATTGTGGTTTCTTTCACACTCTACGCTCAGCTGTGCTGCAGACACTCCACATGCCTGACGTAGTCTTCTTTATCCAGACACCAGTGAAGGAGAACAAACCTCCAACAACAAGCACCAGGAAAAACCAGGACTGGAATCAAATACACAAAGGAGCTGGATTGTGATTGATGACTGTTCTTAATGGCATGGTCAGCCAGAAAATGCATCAGCAAGCAAGATATTAGAGGCAGTATCCCTGGAGTCTTCTGCATCTCAGATCCATAGCTATGTGTGGAATATAAATGCACAGCTCAGATGAATATATGCAGATCAAAAAGGATCGACAGGATAAAGAACTGTCTTTTGACAATTCAAAGCAGCCAAGAAATGCACCTATGCTTTGGATTGCAAAAGGACTCGAAGCAAGCATTCGCATGGCAGTTAATTAAAACAATGTTGCCAAAATTCATGACCATAAAAGAAAGACAGACTTTTTCTTTAAAAAAATCAGACGAGTTTATCAACAGTTATGCCTCTCTCGCCCTGAAAGCATGACAGATCAATAAAAATTGAACACCACATAGCTTTAGCTGGCTGCGCTGAGAGACACACTGTACATTAGCCTCTCAATAAGTGCTGCCTCATGGGAAAAACACTGCTTGAAAATAAGCTCCATAACCAAGTGTCTTTGTAAGTGTTCCACACCTGTCACAGCATGAAATCAATCCCAAATTCCCAAAACCACAGAAGCAAGCATGCCATTTTCAACTGTGAATTAATCAAAGACAATTTTTCTAATCAACTATGGATGTAGATAGGGAATAAGAAAACTGCAATGAATACTATTATTCTCAACAACAAAGCATTCATTAATTCTTGAGTACTACGATTGAAGCTCACTAGAGTGTGTAACATGAAATAGTCCAAAGTAGTTTGTGTTGGGTTTTTAAATAACCTTTCACCAGGTCAGCAAATAGAACCACTTGACTAAATTAGCACTAATACCTCGTTTCTAACCACTGTTTCCAATTGTTTGAGCCATCCATTTTAATAGTGGGACTTGAGAAGGGACTATTCAGGCAGAGCCTAAAACAACCATGTTCAGTTGTGCAGCTGTATTTTAGTAAATTAGGCATATCAGTAGAACCACCATAGAAACCAATGGTAACTATGCATTAACCCTTTACTGAAAGTGGGTATGACAGATTTATTAATGCATTAGTTAATGCATTTAAATTGATTCTGCATTCCAAAGATCTGAATTCAAGTCACTTCTCACTAACACATAAAACACAAGCTACTGGAAAATAAAAACCCTTACATGAGTGTGAAGGCAGTGAGATTTTAAAATCTCAAATCGTGAAGTAGATAGGCCTACGTAATGTTGCAATGTATTCATATGGGAAGTACAATACACTTTTTTTGTAAGAGAAACACAAAATTACTGCATTTCAATGAACAATAAACTCCAGAAAAAGGTCTGACCTAATCTCCTGCATTTCATTATGCTCAACCAGTTTCAATCACTCCAGTCCATAAGATTAGTTTCAAGTATGACACTTCTTTTCCATTAATGTTCAGCAGACTGAGTAGCAACAATTCAATGTCATGTTCTATTTCTGAGTAGGTAAGGAATAGAAATATAAACATTTTCTATTTATACATTCAGTTATAAATCAATTATTAAATGGTTGTATCATAAAAAGATGCCCATTTGGCTATTTTCACCTGCAACCAAAAAAAACTGATCAAGATTAATATTCCCTCAGCAAGTGGGTGAAACATTTACCTAAATCTCTCAGTATTAAACTCATTTGTGAAAGCATTCAACACTATCAAAATTACCTAAGGGAAAAGTTCCTGCTTTGGGTTAATGCTAACAGTCTTGCTTTTCAGCCAGAAAGTCATGAATTGACACCTCAATTTAGAGACTTGAAAACAAAATCCAGCTGACATCTGCACGTTTATCACATTCCAGAAAGAATATTTCATTATCTACATCTTCTTTCATGTTCATTTGCTCCCTCAGATATTTTGTCTGTGCTCTGTGCTTTTGGGGCAATACTGGGAGCACTGCATTCTATGGGATAGAAGAGATGGCAAACAGAGATGCATCAACTCTCCTAGATGGGTGAAGTTCCAATGGTGTACCTTGAATTAATAGAGGAGAGTTCTCCCTGCCTTTCAAACAACATCAGGAAAAAAGTGAACTCATCACGTACTCATTACTATTATGGAAGCTTGTGTGTTACATTTTCCAGAGTTTCAAAAGTGACTATATTTTAAAGTTAGCTGTAAAATGATATAGGATTTCCAGAGGTGGTGACAGGGGTTACCTAAATGCAAGTCCTTGCTTCTGCTTTATGACAGTTGCAACCCATAGCGAACAAAACAGGCAGCATATTTCAGGGAATATTTCAGGCTTTGCTAAAAACAGAACACCATTTTCTCTTGAAGAGCTTCAATGTACTGTTTCTGAGTTGATTATTTAATAGGCATCCTACAATGTCTTGTTACAAGTAAGTACACATATCTACAGCTACAAAGCAAGCATAAACACTAATACTCAGTGACAAGAATCCAGCTCCATGTTTCACTGCAGCTTCCATTTATCACACAACCCTGTCATGTTGAGCACCATTAGCAGATAATGAAAGGAGACAACGGGTGCAGTTACAAGCAAAGCACTCTGCATTCTACAGGCCTAAACATGTAGCCAGGGGAGCTGACAGACTCAGCTGAATATCCTAGACACTTAACAGTCTTTGTAACTGAAACAATAAAAAAACTTTACTTTTCCTGAATCAAAACACCTTTTGTTTGAACTGTTTGGTAGCAACAGTGGGCATTATGTATGGGATGGCCCCAGAGAATGAAAGATAAGCAAGAATAAAGTAGTTTAGTGACTGATTAAATCAGACAGTTATGCCATTATTTTAACTCAGCCTATAAAACCTGAAGTCTGCTCGAACACACAAAAAAGAAACTAGATTCCGGAGTCAACAAGCTTCAAAAGAACATAGGAAGGCTGATGGCTCGCTCAGTGGATCATTGTAAGCAAATAAGAGGGGAGCATTGGATGACCAAGCTAGACAGTTCACAAGTTCATTAAGACATAAACAATGACCACTCAAGCCCTCAGATATTTTGGACCTTCACTGGATAAATTTAGCGAGGCAAGGGTACATGTTTACATTTTATGAAAGTAATTTAGACAGTATGCAAACATGACCAAAGACTAGGTGTATCCAAAAAGCATGAAAACTAATATAGTCATTCAAGAATTCAGTTAATAAGATAATCTAAGCAATTGTGATCCAAAAGCATTTTAAAACAAATAATACTTTATTTTGTCACCCTACACCAAAAGAATTTTGAGTATTCCACTGAAACATAACACATCTTTCCACATTTTTAAGCCTTCAACTTTTCTCCCCTCTGAAAACATTCAGAATGCCAACAGCATCCGACAAAGCCAACGGACAACACGAACCTAGAAACAGGTAAATGTTTCTGAAGGGTCCAGACCCGAAACGTCAGCTTTCCTGCCCCTTTGACGCTGCCTGGCCTGCTGCGTTCATCCAGCTCTACACCTTGTTATCTCAGACTCCAGCATCGGCAGTTCCTACTATCTCTCAGAGTATGATCTGCTTTTTCCTCAAAAGAAATTATGGTTCTATTGCAAACACAGCTTCAAGAAACAATAAAATAGATTAAAACATTGAGTTATTCAATAAAAAGTATAACTCATGGTTTTGGAATTACTAAATGAACCTTCACCAGCAACAGAGAACCAAATGTTGTGCATCTGCCAATGTTTCCTTTATACTTTCCATCAATTCAAGCTGATGTTCACCCTCCCTCAAACAAGGCATAGAACATAAAAGCATTAAAAACTTGATTGACGATATGCAATTAATCCATTATACAAGTATGACCTCTCATCAGACTCAGGACAGATAGTTATCTACCATCAGGACTTTAGAAATATCAACATATGCTTGCCATAAAAAATAAATACAAATGTAAAATTATTTGCCAACATAGTTCAAATGCAGTACATATAAAGGCAGTCTATTGAAAAGTATTCCTTCTCCACACGTCCTGCACTTCACATTCCCATGTTCATGGAACGAAAAGTATCATGGAAAAGTATATAGTTCATGGTTTTGGAATCACTAAATAAATGATTATCAGCAAGAGAAAGTCAAATAAGATTTCCTGCCAAATGTTTCCTCTTAGATGTTTATCATTTCAAGCTGATCCACCCCTCCCCACCTACCCAAGATTAAGCTGAGAAGATTTAACTGAATTGTATAAAATCAAGAGGGGGCACATTTGAGTGGCCAGGAAGGACTTCATTCCCTTTGCAAAGTGCTTAATAATCAGGAGGTATATATTCAGGTAGAAGGATTAAGCAGCAGTTGAAAAATAATATTTTCACCTGGAGTGTGCTGGAAACTCAATGCCTGAAAGCATGGTAAAGAAATCTTTGCAATTAAAATGATCTTGGGATATGTCCTCAGTTGTATAACTTGTAGGATTACAGGCCAAGAGGTGGAAAGCGGAATTCCACTGAACAGTTTGTTCTTCAGTAACACAGACACAATGGGTCCAATGGCCTTCTTCCATGCTGTAAATTTTGAAGATTCAGCAAGCCCACGAAAACAAGTTAGATACATATCCATTTATCCAGTGACTCAACAATGGTGTACCCACACTGCACGGGAAATCCAAGGGTCACAAAAACGAAGGAAATTTCCAGGATAGATCAGTTACATCAGCACAAATTCCAAAATGCAGAAATTAACAAGAACGAAATTAAAAAAAACCAAAGCAGTGCATATGAAGAAACAACATGTAAACTGCAGGTCGCAAAATTCTCCACGACCATGTATTAACAAAAATCCTGAAATACAACGAAGGACCAAATAATCTATTTTGGTGCTATCAAATTGATGGTGTAAACATTGATGAGCACACAAGACCAAACCTGCTCTTCTTCAAATTCTGCCACTGGACTTTGATTTGTTTTTTTTAAATTGCCTTAACCTTCTACCATCTTCGTCGTAGGAAATTCCAGGACACTGATCCGATGACAATTATGCACAGGACTTTGTGGTGGGAAACATATGAATTCCTACACTGCTGTTGCACTTAGCTTACTGGTAGGAGTCACTGGTGTTGCTGTTGCATTATACTTTGCGAATTGCTGCAGTATATCCTGTAGCTTGTCCACACTTGAGGGTTGGTTTAGATCAGTTGGCTGGGCAGCTGGTTTGTGACACAGAGGCAGGTCAACAGCCTGAGTTCAATTCCTGCAACGATTCAGATTTCCATGACGGATTCTCTTTCTCAACCTCTACACTCACCCGAGGTACAGTGGCCCTTCAGATTAAACCATCACAGTCATCTCTCTCTAATGAGAAAGCAGCCCAATGGTCCCATTGAAGGCAGAGCAAGTGAATATTAAATACACCGTGCAAGGTTCTATTCCAGCCAACAGTTCTGTCTCATAGATAGTAAGAACTGGAGATGCTGGAGTCAGAGATAACAGTGTGGAGCTGGGGGAACACAACAGGCCAGGCTTCTTCAGAAGGGTCCCAACCCAAAACGTCAACTTTCCTGCTCCTCCGATTCCGCCTGTTCTGCGTCCCTCCAGCTCCACACTGCATTAGTTCTGTTTTGTACATATGGAGATACTCCTGTTTCAGCCACACCCATAAAGGAATATGTTTATCATTCCAACATAAGCCTAACTTGAGTCTTGTAGATAGTGAACAAGTTTTTAAAAGAGTCAGGAGATAAAGTGCACAAAGTTAATGAGCTAAACCTTTGGTCAGTGGTGATGTGCCTCAGACAAACATTGATCACTACTTAACGTATCATCCAAAACTGGCACCTCTCAAAAGTCAGCATTTCCTCAGTACCAACGGACACGTAGTTTACATGACAAAGCTCCAATTTTTAGAATGCAGCTTGAACTCAAGAATGTGTGTCACGGGGAGGAAAAAAAAAGGTCCTAATAGATTGAGGCTTAACGTTAAGATAGATAAAGTACCAACGGAATTAACTGAAGTTTACCCATTCAACACCGCAATTCACCCAAATCAGAATCATGGGCTGGTGAGCAACTGAGATTAAATGAAAATGTCTAATTGGCACAGAATTAGGACATGGTTTAACAAAGTAATACAATGCTGATTCTACTTAAAGTAGTAGAAATATACAGTGCAGGTAGATTATGACATGTGAGATAATTTTAGGCTGTTCAGATTATTGGTCATGGCAGTAATGAAGCAGTTCACTTTAACAGAAAGTGCCTTGGGCTTTGCAAAATACAATTTCTGTACTGCATGTTTCAGTGGAAACTTCTTCATTGCACCGGAAGAAATGAATGCTTCAGTTATAAATCTGAAGGAAACAGTGTCAACGTGAGACTCTGTTCATGACAGCAGCTAAACTCGCTTAACCTTGCATTCCAACATACCGCAAACAAACTATTGAAATAACTTGGCTCAAGTACTCTGCCTTTCAGCTTTGATGTTCTTTAAACACTACTGAGGAAAGCTCTCCATATTTTAGAGATAGATATTACATGCTACAGGCTAAATGTAGATTATTATTGGATTAAAACAAATAAAACAATGCTACAGCACAGCCTAATAGCAAACTAAATAAAATGATAAGTGCCAATTCGAAGCATAGAAATGCTGCCTCCAGCCTTGGAGTCAACAATGCAGATTAGCTCCTTTAGGGATTTATGATAAGCAGCAACAAATTCTGTCTTCTGTACATTAAAATTTGCTACATAAAATCAAAAAACCCTGAATTAACCCAAGATCATATTTACAGATTGAAAATAAAATCAATAAAGTATGTTGAATGACAAACTCTCCTGATAAAAATATCCAGTTACTTCAATTTCACTGCCTCATTAGCTATCAATTAAACACAGCTAAAATTAAACCCTTGCATTCTCCCATCTGAGAACACAATCTACATTCAAGTCTTCACCTCAGAAAACAGCGAACATAAGAATAATGCTGGTGTCAAGTAAAAAGGGTAAAGTAATTACCATTATCAAAATCCACATTCGTGATTTAACTTACAAGTAGAAAAACAAGAGGAATACATGGATTTTTTTTAAAAAGTTGGAACATTAAAAATATATGCAAGGATACTGTATATATGGAAACATTATTGAAGAACTTGACTTGCATGTCTGAGGAAAACATCTAGAATGTGCTCATATTTAAGAACAGAAAACTTTAATTTAATGTGGACAGACATTTTCATTCCAGGGCTTTAAAATAAAAATGACTCTCCTAATGCCGCAATGAATAAATGCACCATCCACTAAGAAGTTAAAGCCTGGAGACCAAAAATACTGGATTTTCTTGCCTACAGGGTGCAGGTTTGACTCAGCAGCATTTCAGGCTTTATTTCTCCTCTCTGACACAGACTAAAGGAGATAACAGTGTTGAGTGAACAACAGCCAAATCTTCTAATGATCACTATCCAGTGAATGTGGCTACAAAGTCTGAAGAGAGGGCAGGTGTGGCTTTGATCATGAAACTTCTCAAAAGGTGAGCAGCCTGCTGGCCCCCTCAGCCTCTGGTTTCATATGAAATACAACTACTCTCACTTAGTACTGGCAAGCTAAGGGCTGCAAAATTGTGTCATAGCAGGAATATGAATCGGAAAGAAATTAGAAACAAATAACAAAAAAAAATTCTTTCACATCTATATCATCTCCTAACCCTTAGGGCAATTTGTTCCTAAAACTGTTTATTAAAACAAATCAAAAACATAAAAACCATCTTTACAGCTGCAAACGGGTTGGGTTAGGGTTAGGGTTAACCAGCTAGACTCAGAAGCAGTTGAGTCACAAAGATCAGACAGGTCTGTAGTTCCATACCAAATTGTTTTCAATGGGCATCAGCCAGGACATCAGTACATTTGGTGTAATTTGACTCAAAAATTAAGGGAAAACCACCAAGCATTCTGATCCCGGTCACTAGTTAGTGATGCTGCTAAAGGACAGATTTGCATGCAAGACTATCGAGTGGGCTTTGCCATGATCTTCCGGTAGTGGATTCACTGTTTATGTTCAGAAATAAAACATGAGGTGGCATCAGCAGGGAAAGTGCATCACAGAATTACGTATATGAAGTAATTCAAGCAGTGCTTCCCAAATGTTTTTCCACTGTGGCCCCACCAAGGTTTGAAAACTGTTGGAGCCCCTTGATGAGAATTAAACTACTACAAGGGCACAGTGAGGTAGAGAACATTTATGAGAATTGGAGGCAAGGGTCATGTCAGCGATTGCTTCCTCAGAACTCACTAACCTAAAATGCTCAACTTGCAACTCCACTTTGGGAAGCCACTATAAAGGACAGGTGGCAGTCACTGAATCCATGCCAGTTCTGTGCAGCAATTAATTCAGTTCCTTTTGCTCAATGTAACCCAAAAGTCATGAAAATTTACTTCCTGACGATGATGATTCAATTTTCTTTTGAAGTCATTGATCAGTTCTACCTCCAGTGCCCGCAAACAGAGAATTCTAAGTCATTTCCTTGTGTGTACAACACGGTGTAAATAAGTTCTTCCTTACATACTCTTATTCCCCACTCCACCAAACAAACAAGCCTCTTACCCACATATACCTGCACCACACTCCCCATCCCCAAAGTCCCTGTACCACAAACTAATGGGGAGAAGTTTACTTTGTCTCTTACATAATCTTGCACATTCTATCAAGTTTCCCCTCAGTCTACTTTGCTCCAAAAAGAGAACAAACCAAACTTCTCCAACCTAATGCTGGAGCTAAAATTATTCATGCAATTATGCCAGTAAATTCCCTCTGTAACCTCTCAAAAACCTTTACATCTTTCCTAAAGGGTGGTAATAAGAACTAGAAACAGTACACGAGCTGTTGACCACCGAATTTTTGATAAGGTGAATAGTCAAGGTCTGTTTCCCAGGGTGGGGGGAGTCCAAAACCAGAAGGCATTGTTTAAGATGAAAGAAGATAGATTTAAGACAGACATGAGGGGCAACTTTTTCCACATGGAGAGTGGCCACAGAAAGTGGTAGAGACAGGTAAAACTACAACATTTAAACATTTGGACAGGTACATAGTTAGAAAAGATTTAAAGAGGGATATGGGCCAAACGCAGGCAAATCAGACTAGTTCAATTTAGGAAACCTGAACAACATGGAACAGTTGGGCTGAAGGGCCCGTTTCCACACTATATGACTTCGACACAGGAAGTTAAAGGTAGAACATGATTCCAAAAAGACGAAAAGCTTCAAGGATTTTCAAATCCATCATTTTTATTTTAGTAGAATCCCTACAGTGTGGAAACAGGCCCTTTGGTCCACAAGTCCACACGGAACCTCACGGCATCCCCACCCAGACCTATTCCCCAAAAACCCAGAGATAGTAGGAACTGCAGATGCTGGAGAATCTGAGATAACAAGCGTAAAGCTGGCTGAACACAGCAGGCCAAGCAGCATCATAGGAACAGGAAAGCTTGACGTTTTAGGCCTAGACCCTTCATCAGAAATGGGAGAGGGGAAGGGCATTCTGAAATAAATTGGGGGGGGGGGGGTGGTGGACAGAATTTGGATAGAGGAGAAGATAGGTGGAGAGGAGACAGACTGGTCAAGGAGGCGGGGATGGAGCCAGTAAAAGGTGAGTGTAGGTTTGGAGGTAGGGGAGGAGAAAGGTCAGTCCAGGGAGGATGAACAGGTCAAGGGGGTGGGATGAGGTTAGTAGGTAGGAGATGGGGGTGGTGGGACTTGGGGTAGGAGGAGTGGACGGGTGGGAGGAAGGACAGGTTAAGGAGGCAAGGACGAGCTGGGCTGGTTTTGGGATGCGTTAGGGAGAGGGGTGATTTTGGAGATTGTGAACCTGACTGCCCTAGTCGACCCATTGTCTCCACCTACCCCTGCCCCACGGAACTCTTCTCCACCTCTTTGGACTCCACCTTCTCCCCCTTGGTCCAGGAACTCCCTACCCAAGTCCATGACACCACCCATGCCCTCCACCTCCTCCAGAACTTCCAATTCCCCAGTCTCCAACACCTCATCTTTACAGTGGACATCCAGTCCCAAAACACCTGCATTCCCCATACAGATGGCCTAAAGGCCTTCCACTTCTTCTGGCCCTGCAGGCCTGACCAGTCCCGGTCTAATGACATGCTCATCTTCAGCGACTTCTCTTTCAATTCCTCCCACTTCCGAAAGACAAAGGGGGAGGCCATTGGTACCCACATGGGCCCAAGCTATGCCTGCCTCTTTGTAGGTTACATAGAACAATCCCCCTTTTGTATCTACACTGGTCCCAAACCCCACCTGTACCTCCATTACATTGGTGGCTGTATCGGCGCCACCTCATGCTCCCACGAGGAGCTCGAATAGTTCATCCACTTCGCCAACACCTTTCACCCCAACCTTGAGTTCACTTGGACCATCACCAATACCTCCCTCTCCTTCCTGGACCCCTCTGTCTCCATTGCAGGCAACAACCTAGAAACCGACATCCATTTCAAGTCCACCGACTCCCACAGCTACCTGGAATACTCCTCTTCCCATCCACCTTCCTGCAAAGATGCCATCCCCTATTCCCAATTCCTTCGTCTCTGCCGCATCAGCTCCCAGGATGAGGCATTCCACTCCCGTACATCTCAGATGTCCTCGTTTTTCAAGGACCACAACTTCACTCCTCAGTGGTTGAGAATGCCCTCGACCACGTCTTCTGCATTTCCCACAACTCACTCCTCACACCCCCGCCCCGCAATAAAAACCTAAACAGAATCCCCCTCGCTCTCATGTACCACCCCACCAACCTCCAAATCCAACGCATTATCCTCCGACATTTCTACCATCTGACCCCACGACCAAAGAAATTTTTCCCTCCCCACCCTTGTGCTTTCCGGAGGGACCACTCTCTCTGTGACTCCCTTGTCCGCTCCACACTCCCGGCACTTTTCCTTGCAACCGCAGTTCCTGTTGTGTCTTGGAGACCACTTTGCAGAACACCTACCCTCAGTTCTCACGAAACAAGTGTACCTCCCAGTTGTGAACCACTTCAACTCCCCCTCCCATTCCGCAGACGACACGTCCATCCTGGGCCTCCTGCAGTGCCACAACGATGCCACCCGAAGGTTGCGGGAACAGCAACTCATATTCCGCTTGGAAACCCTGCAATCCAACAGCATCAATGTGGACTTCACAAGCTTTGAAATCACCCCTCCCCCTAATGCATCCCAAAACCAGCCCAGCTCATCTCTACCTCCTTAACCTATCCTTCTTCCCACCTGTCCACTCCTCCCACCCCAAGCCCCACCCGCATCTCCTACCTGCTAACCTCACCCCGCCCCCTTGACCTGTCCATCCTCCCTGGACTGACCTTTCTCCTCCCAACCTCCCCACCTACACTCACTTTTACTGGCTCCATCCCCGCCTCCTTGACCGGTCTGTCTCCTCGCCACCTATTTTCTCCTCTATCCATCTTCTATCCGCCTCCCCCTCACTCCCTATTTATTTCAGAACACCCTTCCCCTATCCCATTTCTGACGAAGGGTCTAGGCCCGAAACGTCAAGCTTTCCTGCTCCTATGATGCTGCTTGGCCTGCTGCGTTCCTCCAACTCTACACCTTGTTATCCCCTATAACCCAACTAAACACACATCCCTGAGTGCTACAGGCAATTTAGCATGGCCAATCCACCTAGCCTGCACATCTTTGGACTGTGGGAGGGCACTGGAGCACCCCGAGGAAACCCACGCAGACATGGGGAGAATGCGCAGACTCCACAGAGACAGCTGCCAGAGGGTGGAATTGAATCTGGGTCCCTGGCGTGTGAGGCAGCAGTGCTAGCCATGGAGCCACTGTAGATACATTTTTACTTTTTATTGTTAAATCAAGAATTTAGACAGCACATGTTCCCTTTAGTTCCGAAGAAACATCAAAATATTAATTCAGCTAAAGATTTGTTGTCCTTACACACGTTCACTACACTGCTCAGACTTTGTTGATTCAAATTGGAACTTAAGACATTTTTAAATTATTTCAAAATGAATTATACGTAAACAAAAAGCTGAACCATTTTTTGAAAACTAAACTGAAGATGGACTGTTACAAGCAAGACAAATTATAAATTGTGCACATACATAACCAATAAAGCTCCAGAGCAAAATCTGTTAAAATACTTAAAGTCTCTAATATTCCTTGTTTTGAACTAAATGATCTGAATACTACAAGCAGAATTATAAACAAAGCAAATGGTTGTTAATTCAAAAACGTTGACCGTGTTCATCTGTAATATGCTATAACTTTGTCCAAACTGTAATTATGTTTGCAGGAACACCAGTGGCTTCCCAACAGCAACCCCCCCCCCCCCCCCACCCTAGCTAATTACAGGCATGATCAGCAGGAGATTATTGTAAATAACTGTCTCAAAATAGGTGAAATATAGCAAGAAATACAAATTTAAAAATGAGTTGCTGATTGTTTTCCTCAAGAAGACTTTTTACACATCTCAATGTAACTGAAAGCTCAAATAAATCTTAAGGAACAACAGGGTATTAAAAACCTCAGATCATGTTCTCAGACTATTTATTGCAATTTAAAAACAATTAGTACTGTGGAGAAATTTCATTTCTCATCGGAAATGCTTCAAGTAAATATGGAAGGCACCAAGCTATATCGAGAAAGCAAACACGGTTTTACTCTGATCATAAACAGTACCTCCAGCCTCCACTCTGCAACAGAGGTTACAACACTAACGTTATTGATGTATATCTAAAGCTGGAAGACAGCATAGTTGCTTAAACGTGTATGTGTTGTGTCACTCTCATTCAAGTGTGTGTTCTCAATGCCGGGCTTTCCAGCTTTGCACTCTCCACTCTCTCCCCATTTCCTTTTCTTTGGAACAAGCGCCTCACTGCAGCGTTGCTGGCAATCATGACTCTATAGGCAATGACCGCACAGTTTGCGGTTGTGATGTTAATAAACAGCTGTCTGGCAGCATCTTGGACAGAGAAACAGGACTAACATTTCAAGTCTAAATGACTTTTCCTTGGAACTCATCTATACCATCATAGGGAAGAAAATCTGCCACCTTGCCGGGTTGATCTACTTACGGCTCCAGGCCTACAGCAATATGCCTATCTCCTAACTGTTCTTCGGACAATCAGTGACAGGTAAAAACTGGCCAGTTAAAAGTGCATCCTATTAACAAATAAAAAAAACAAATTACGCAACTATTACTACTCATTGACTCTGACGTACATAGCTTACATAGAAACCATATAGTGATTTACACTTGTGCATAAGGCATGTTACGTTTGTCACACACTGGGGATTTCTTGGCACATTTCTATGACATCATTAGAGTTCATATTCGCAAAGCAGCAGCAGCAGCAGCAGCAGCAGCAATCATAAATGGAGGTTTCAACATGAAAAAAGCTAAAATTAAAAACTAATTAATTAGAATACGCTAAGCAAAATTGGCAGGGTAAGCAAAATCAGACAAGTCAAAAGGAAAGGTCAGGTGAACTTATGGGCCACACCCTTTGTTTTCTCAGAAACCAGAACACATTACACGAATAATGAGGCTATGATTAACACACAAAAGATTCTGCATTTCACAACATCATTAAACTTATTTGTAAAACATATTTTGTGCTTTTGAATCTTTTCTTGTTTGCCTGGAGGCATCCAAATCAAAAAGCATGGAGTCATAGTTTACAAGTAAATTACATCAGAGCTCCTTTTGGTGGAATTTCTAGGCCATATTTATCCTTTTAATAGTACTGTGTTTCATATGCTCAGTCACTGATCTACACATGCTCTACCATAGCATATTCTATTCTGTGGTATTAAAATTTCTTATTTTCAGCTTTCAGGCAAGTTTTTTGTTTTCTTTCCTGTCCTCTGTAGAGATGGCAATAAATAGTTATCCAAATATTCAATCATGCACGCACAGCCTTGAAACCAAGATTCTACACCTATTTCACTAAGGGTTAGTTTCAATTTCACAATTCTGTCATTTCTTAGAAAGATTTGTCAGGCTATATTGCACACCTTTAGTCTTCTTTTATGTTAAAAAAACCTCTTGATTTATTTTCTAAAACCAAAACAAACTTGTTTTTAAACTCCAACAATTGAAATGTGCAACACTGATTTCCAAAGCCATCATTGCTTCCAAGAGCACAGACTTGCTCACCACAAGTAACGATGTATGTGGTTTGATCAGGATAAAAGAAAAAGTTTGAACAAATCAATCAGTTAACCCATTAAATCTACTTTGTTCTTTTGGTTTATTTACTACCAAGTGAATACATGAAAAATACCATAATATTATTACAATTCTCCTGAAGATACTTTTAAAGTGCACCAAATGGTATTTCAGAATCAGGGCTACCTAATTTTTTGGATAAAGTGCATTCAAAGAATGAAGAAGTTACAGAACAAAGATGGACTAATGGAAAATATGGTTTCATATAGTTATAAACTGCAATATTGCATTCACATGGTACAATAGAACATGCACATATATTTTCTCAACAGATTAGTTTTAGCCTCCTGAAAATTCTTATTACTTCACAAAAGTAGTTTTCTTCAATTGCAGCATTCATTCAAAAACAACTAAACATTGAGAAGTAGACAATTTCACACTAAAGTGCTCAAAACCAGAACTATGATGGGTATCCATATATGCTGTGATAAATTCATCAAAATTCTTTTTGAAATTATTGATAATACAAGGAAGGTAGGTTGCATAATATTGGAACTATTATGCAAGCATTTATTAGCTGGTTTTCAATCATATTTTTGCCATCAGAACTTGAAGCCTGAATATTACATAGTATATGACCAGTACATTTCAATGCAATCCAACATAAGATGAATTTTTGTTAAATTAGTTTAAAAGATTTTTGAAAATAAACTTTATTAAAGAAATCAACTATTGTTTGGAATGTAAATACAAGCATAAGGTCGTGGCAATACTACTGAAGTCATGCAGTACCAGCAAAGGTAAACAGGTTAGAATTTCTCAAGTATCAAGATGTCCTTCAACACATGTTGCAATCTGTAAAACATCAGCTGTAATGTTCAGACTGCAATTTCCTCATCATGCTCTGCCTACTGTTTTTCAGATGCTAGTTTAAATTTATGTTTGGTGAGTCAAAGTCTCCATAGGTTCCAGCGTACAATCCCACAGAACGTGTCACATCGCAGTGGAAGTTGCAGCAAATTGGTAAAGTCACTGGATTACTATTCCAGAGTGCCATGCCCTAGGGACATGGATTCAAATTCCAGCCTTTGTTGTGCCATTCTATACACACATCCTCAAGTCTGGGTTTAAGATGGACTGTTCAAGAAGGCAGGGTCAAGTACTGACTTCAGCTTAGATTTCTCTATAACGTTGATTGTTTTGATCAATTCATTTTCTAATTCATTTGTGCAACGTGGGCATTGCTGGCCGACCAGCATTTCTTGCCCAATCCTAGTTACCCTTGAGAAGGTAGTGCAAGTGAGTTGCCTTCTTGAACCACTGCAGTCCACGAGCTGTAGGTGACCCACAGTGCCATTAGGGAGGGAATTCCAGGATATTGATCCAGCAACAGTAAAGGAATGGCAATATATTTCCAAGGCAGGGTGGTGAGTGGTGCTCCCATACATCTGCTGCCCTTGTCCTTCTAGATGGAAGTGGTCGCAGGTTTGGAAGGTGCTGTCTGAGGATCTTCGATGAATTTTGCAGTGCGTCTCATAAATACTACACGCTGCTGCCAATGACCGTCAGTGGTGGAGTGAGTGGATGCTTATGGGTGTAGTGCCAATCAAATGGGCTGCTATGTCCTGGATGATGTCAAGCCTTTTGAGTGTTGTTGGGGCTGCACTCATCCAGGCAAGTCGGGAGTATTCCATCATATTCCTCAATTGTGCCTTGTAAATGGTGGACAGGTTTTGAGGTGGTGAGTTACTTGCCATAGTATTCCTAGCTTCTGATCTGCTCTTATAGCTACTGTGTTTGTGTGGTGAGTTCAAATGAGTTTCTGGTCAATGATAACCCCAAGGATGTTGATAGTGGGGGATTCAGTGGTGGTAAGATATTATTTGTCAAGGGTTGTGGTTAGATTATATCTTACTGGTGATGGTCATAACCTGGCAGGTCTGTGGCACAAATGTCACTTGCCACTTGTCAGATCAAGCCTGGATACCGTCCAGATCTCGCTGCATTCAAACACAGACTACTTCAGCATCTGGTGCTCAACACTGTGCAATCGGTAAACATCCTTACTTCTGACCTTATGATTGAGAGTCAGTCATCGATGAAGCAGCTGAAGATGGTTGGGCCAGAGACATTAAATATTACAATACACCGTAATCAAGGTTATAATCTTAAAGCTACACAAGTGAAAAATTATTCCATAAATTTTATTAGTTCATGCTAATTAGTCTACTCTGCATATTTCCCTGCGCACGTTCCTCTTTCTAGTCTTTGACATCAATTCCATCACCGTAAGGATGCACCACAGTCCTAAAGTCCTGACTCAAATCCCAACATAGCAACTGGCAGAATTTGATCCAATTAATCAAACCTGGAATTGAAAGCTAGTGTCACCTATGGTGACCGAGAAAATATTGGCCATAATGAAATAGTAACTCTTTTGCTAATGCTCATGGAGTAAGAATATTTGTCACTATACCTGGTTTGACCTAAATGCAACTCCAAATCCACATTAATATTAATTTTAACTTCCCTATGAATTGATCCCTTCTCTTTAACTGGTATTAACAGAGCAGAAGGAGGGGCAGTAGTAAGGTAAAATGACTAGGCAAATTTTGTTAAATTCAATATAAGAATTAAACTCAGTTTAATATGCTGATATATCTAATGTGCATTTCAATTTTTTTTCCATTTTAAACAACTTTTGAAAGATTCCCAACTTCTTACTCAAGGTTCCTCTTCAATAACAAATTGAGGACTGCAAGCAAGACCGTTACAGTTCAATTTAACACGTGTTCATAGGTGCCGATGTGTTAAAGAGTCATGATTCAATTATTTTACTGCGATTTCTATTTTTCAACAAATACACGAACCAGGTCTGACCCATTAGAACATCTAACCGCTTTTTTAAAAAAACAAACCTTTCCACGTCTGAGGTCTTTCTTGCAATAACTTTGCTTTAAGAAGGTGCCTACAAAGTGTTCTCCAAATGCACAATTTTCTTGTATGGAAATAGACCACAATGTCCTTGGGAAGTAACAGTTCATATTTTAATCTGCGTGCATAGTAAGTTTACTAATGTTGATAATTGCTCCAATTCAATTCCATATAGCACAGTAACAGGTCCTTCAGCCCACCAAGCCTGTGCAGATTCCTAACCCTTATTTAGGCCCACTAACTATTGCCCACGTGCAGTTTCTATACCTCAGTTCACCTCTCTTTCAGATGTCTATCAAGATATGACTTAAACGTTGCAATGTTGTTAACATGCCTGCTTCCACCATCTCCATTAACAGCGCATTCCATGCGCCCTCCATGTTAAAACGTCCCCCTCTCATAGTTGACCTTTCCATCCCAGGAAAGAGCCTCCATCTATTCACCCCACCCTCTGAATTCTGTAGACCTCTATCAAGCCATCCCTCAGCAACCGGCTTTCCAATGAAAACAATTCACGTTTATCCAACCTCTCCTAAGAACTAAAACTTTCCAGATCAGGCATCGTCCTGGCAAACGTTCCTGCAGCTTGTCCAAATCAATCACATTCTTCTGGTAGTGTGATCACCTGATCTGTATGCAATATTCCAAATGTGGCCCAACTTAAGTTTTGTACAGCTGTAACAGGACTTGTCAACTTTTATATTTAATGCACCAGCCGATGAAAGCACATGCGCTGTACGCCTTCTTGACCACCTTATCCATCTGTGTTGCACCTTTCAAGGATCCATGGACCTGTACGCCCAGAACCCTCGGTATGTCAGTGCTCAAAGGTTCTGCCATTCACTGCATAATTTGCACCTGAAATTGATCTACCAAAATGCATCAACTCACATTTGTCCAGATTAAACTCCATCTGCCATTTATCTGCCCAAATCTGCAATCTATATCACAGGCATTTTCTTTTGCCTTCATCAGAACAATTCACATGGATACTAACAAGAGAGAAACCAATAGTCATACTGCATTAGAGGACAGTGCAGACTGGCTAACAAGTGGACTACAATTGGTATAACTCAACAAAATAGGTGGCAGTTGACAGCTGCTATATTTCTCAGGGCAATTTCCTGATCAGTCAGCCTGCCCGGTTTGAAATCTAGATATTTTCTCACCTGTTCAGAGATGTTACGTATAACTCTGGAACAGGTAGGACTTGGAATGCAGGCCTCTTGGTCCAAAAGTAGTGGCACTACCACTGGGCCACCACAGCCCTTATAAGAAATTTAAACAAAGCCAAGCAGTCACCAATCATTAGCTACTGCATTCTCTATGGCAATCCCTCTAACTTGCTAAATAAATCAGCACTCCCTTCTCATCCAATACAAACTGTTCCCCATTACGTCAGTATTTCTTGCAAACATTCTGATGAATGCAAGATGAGAAGCTTTGACAAAATGTCCTATCAACAATACTCAAGTTCTATGATGAAATAGTTAGTTATTAACATTTGTTTGTTGCTTGTCTCTTTAAAATTTGTATTCCAGGAAATGTTTAACAAAGCTCATGGCATATTGTAGACAATAATATAGTTCATATGTAAAAGTGACATTCACATTCAGACATGTCTCACTCACTTACAATTTTTACTTTCATTAAGTTCAGGTGACAATTATAAACATTGAATTATGATGCCTGCATTAATCAATGACCTGCCAAAACAAAACACTCAAAGCACATCTCATAACTTGAATAAGAACTGACAAAACTCAAATCGGCAAACAGGGTAAGCAAGGTAGCCAATGGAATTAAATCTACAGAAATCTGTTTCGATGATATATAAGGTGCAACCTTAGTTACCAGGCAACTCTGAACACGCATCTTGAAACAAAGTGAAATATTACAGCCAATGTACGAGTTTGAATATTGACAGCTAAATAGACTACTGCCTTCTGAACGCCACTTCCTAAACTTCTCCACCTTGAAATTCCTTTCCTTGGTTGCAAAATTATCCTAAACAATTTTTAAAATAAATTTTGATGTGGCCTTTCTTCAAAATGCTGTCACTGCAGCATTCTTCTCTGACCTTGCAAGGTACATCATCTGGCAGCATCTTAGGAGCAGGAAAGCTGACGATTTTGGGCCTAGACCCTTCATCAGATATGGAGATGGGGAAGACGGTTTTGGAATAAATACAGAGAGAGAAGGGGAGGCAGACCGAAGATGGGTAGAGGAGAAGATAGGTGGAGAGGAGACAGACAAGTTAGAGAGGCGGGGATGGAGCCAGTAAAGGTGAGTGTAGGTGGGGAGGTAGGGAAGAGATAGGTCAGTCCAGGGAAGACGGACAGGTCGAGGGGGGCAGGATGAGGTTAGGAGGTAGGAAATGGGGGTGCAGCTTGAGGTGTGGAAGGACAGGATAGGTGAGAGGAAGAACAGGTTCCTCTATCTCTAACACCTCCCTCACCTTCCTGGACCCCTCCATCTCCAACCATCTAGAAACCGATATCCATTTCAAGTCCACTGACTCCCATGGCGACCTAGAATACTCCTCATCCCATCAACGGGGATGAGCTGGGCTGGTTTTGGGATGCAGTAGGGGGAGGGGAGATTTTGAAGCTTGTGAAGTCCACATTGATACCATTGGGCCGCAGGGTTCCCAAGTGGAATATGAGTTGCTCTTTCCGCAACCTTCGGGTAGCATCATTGTTGCACTGCAGGAGGCCTAGGATGGACATGTCATCTGAAGAATGGGAGGGGGGACTTGAAATGGTTTGCGAATGGGACTTGCAGTTGTTTATTGTGAACCGAGCGTACGTGTTCTGCAAAGCAGGCCCTAAGCCTCCGCTTGGTTTCCCCGATATAGAGGAGGCCACAACGGGCACAGCGGATGCAGGAGACCACATTAACAGATGTGCAGGTGAACATCTGCTTGATGTGGAAAGTCTTCTTGGGGCCTGGGACGGGGGTGAGGAGGGAGGTGTAGGGGCAGGTGTAGCACTTGCTGTGGTTGCAGGAAAAGTGCCGGCTGTGGTAGGGCTAGAGGGGAGTGTGGTATGGACAAGGGAGTCACGGAGAGAGTGGTCCCTCCGGAAAGCAGACAAGAGTGGGGAGGGAAAAATATCTTTGGTGGTGGGGTCGGATTGCAGATGGCGGAAGTGTCAGAGGATGATGCTTTGGATCCGAAGGTTGTTGGGGTGGTACGTGAGGACGAGGAGGATTCTGTTTTGGTTATTATTGCGGGGACGGGGTGTGAGGGGTGAGTTGCGGGAAACATAATCGAGAGCATATTCAACCACTCGGGGGGGGGGGGGGGGGGGGGGGGGGGGGGGGGGGGGGTGGGGTGGAATGTTGCGGTCCTTGAAAAACAAGGACATCTGAGATGTACGGGAGTGGAATGCCTCATCCTGGGAGCAGATGCGGCAGAGGAGAAGGAATGTGGAAAACGGGATGACATTTTTGCAGGAAGGTGGGTGAGGGTGGAGGGGGACAAAAGGTGAGGGGGGTGTTAGAAGTAATCCAGGTGAATGTAAGGTTGGGGTGGAAGGTGTTAAAGTGGATGAACTGTTCGAACTCTTTGTGGGAGCATGAGGCGGCATCAATACAGTCATCAATGTAACAGAGAAAGAGTTGGGGTTTAGGGCCAGTGTAGGTGCGGAAGAGGGGCTGCTCCATGTAACCTACAAAGAGGCCAGCATAGCTTGGGCCCATACGGGTACCATGGCCACCCACTTTGTCTATAGGAAGTGGGAGGAATTGAAAGAGAAGTTGGTGAGGGTGAGGACGAGTTCGGCTAAGTGGATGAGGGTGACAGTGGAGGGGGACTGGTCAGGCCTGCAGGACAGGAAGAAGTGGAGGACCTTTAGGCCATCTGCATGGGCATTGCAGGTGTATAGGTACTGGACATCCATAGTAAAAATGAGGTGTTGGGGACCAGGGAATTGGAAGTGCTGGAGGAGATGGAGTGTGTGGGTGGTGTCACGGACATAGGTAGGGAGTTCCTGGACCAAGGGGGAGAAAATGGAGTCCAGATAGGTAGAGAAGAGTTCAGTGGGGCAGGGGCAGGTGGAAACAATGGGTCGACCAGGGCAGGCAGGTTTGTGGATTTTGGGAAGGAGACTGAAGCAGGCGGTGCGGGGTTGCGGAACAATGGAGGTTGGAGGCTGTGGGTGGGAGGTCACTTGAGGTGATGAGTTTGTGGATGGTCTGGTGCTCTGGAATGGGGTCATGATCCAGGGGGCGGTAGGGAGGCGGTGTTGGAGAGTTGGTGCCTAGCGTCAGCGATGTAGCGATCAGTGTGCCATACAACGACTGCACCTCCCTTGTCAACCAGTTTGATCGTGAGTTTGGGATTGGACCGGAGGGCTGCACGTTCTGTGGTGGAAGAGTTTTGGAGTGGGTGAGAGGGGTGGAGAGGTTGAGGCTATTGATGTCTCGACAGCAGTTGGAGATGAAGAGGTCGAGGGAGGGTAGGAGGCCTTGGGGTGGTGTCCAGGGGGAGGACTTGTGTTAGAGGTGGGGTCTGCAGAGGGAGGGTTCGGCTCATGGTTAAAGTAGTAATGTCTCAACGTACAAACGTGACTAGTATTTGATGATGTGTGGGTGGAGGGGGACAAAGGTGACCGTTCGTCCTCAGTAAGGGGGGAGGTCGGGGGGGGGGGGGGGGGTGGTGGAGAGATGGTGAAGACTCGCCGCCTCTTTAACTTGTTTGTCTCCTCTCCACCTATCTTCCCCTCTATCCATCTTCACTCCGCCTCCACCTCCCTCTCTCTCCCTATTTATTTCAGCTCCCTCTTGCCCTCCCCCTTTTCTGAAGGAGGGTCCAGGCCCGAAACATCAGCTTTCCTGTTCCTAAGGTGCTGCTTGGCCTGTTGTGTTCATACAGGTGTTCTACACCTTGTTATCTCGGATTCTCCAGCATCTGCGGTTCCTATCATCTCTCTCCAAGGCACATCATCTTCCTGGAGAAGTGTCTTAAATCGGTGTAATCGATCATACTTATTGTAGAGGGATAAACAATGTTTTTTTCTTCACAGATGCTGCCAGGGCTTTTCCAGCAACTGTTTTTGCAAACAATAACATATCATGATCTAAAAGAAAGTAAACTGCACCGTTATGTCAATTTTATTTTAAATTGAACTCGTAAAGATGGGGAATCTTTCTCAAGTGACAAAACACAGCATTGTACATCTTAAAACAATGTATGTTTAGCAAATTTCTAGAAACCCAATGAAAAGCAGACATTAATATATTTCAGAGAACAGAAAACATTAAGAAATTCAGTCAATTTTCAGCATCTCTTTGCAATTATTTTTACTAATAAGTAATAATCAATTATATTTCTCAATTTTCTTTTAAGCTGTCAAAAAGGTAGTAATTGAAATAACTGATACATATAAAACGCTTTACAGAAAGTACTTAAAACATATCTGTAGAATAAGCAGGCTACCTTTTAATTCTACCAAGCTTGTAGCAGTTCACGGCAAAAAAAATGCATGATTGAAAGGACTTGAGTTTCGCTGCCCTCTAGTGTCAACAACCATTTATTTCGCTGAGAAGTTAAAGCACTCGAAACAGCAAAACCCTTAATCATAAGCAAAGACATTTCCTACTTTTAAAGATAATAGCAGGCATCCAAGTTATATATTTAGTCTAAAAGCCCAGCAGCAAATTCAATAAAAACATCCTCAAAGCAGATCACCCAGCACTGAAAGGAACTTCAAAGGGCTTTCAGTCCTCCCAGCAAGACATAATTGAAGAACTCATCCCCAGGCTGCCGCCAGTAGATCTTAGTTATGCGCAATCTTGCTCATACAGTCACTGTTTCATATACTTATGTAGTCATTATGTAGTCTAAACAAATTTTAAACAGGGATTTTGCCACTATAGAATAACTCACTGTGAAACACAAAGCTACAGTACATTGCTGTAGATTGACTGGAGCTTTGTGATTTTTCAGTGAAAACTGACATTGCATTGACGCTATTCTTACTGTGAACACAGGTCTCAATTTATGCAAGGTTTGAAGAAGAAAACAGTGCTTTTGAGTACTAAAGGCAGGAAGATTCAAAATGACTACAGAGATAATACGAACTGCAGATGCCGGAGAATCCTAGATAACAAGGTGTAGAGCTGGATGAACACAGCAGGCCAAGCAACATCTTAGGAGCAGGAAAGCTGGTGTTTCAGGCCTAGACCCTTCATTGACGTTTTGGGCCTAGACAATGAAGGGTCTAGGCCTGAAACGCCAGCTTTCCTGCTCCTAAGGTGCTGCTTGGCCTGCTGTGTTCATCCAGCTCTACACCTTGTTATCTCAAAATTACTATAGTTTTGTTAACTGCTTCTAAATGTAGTATGGGGTTGGGAGGGGCTGCACAATTTAACAGGAGCTTTTGATCAGCTTTTTTTAAAACGAAGTGTGCAAGAAGCAGAAATTTCAATCCTTTGCAAAATCTGCTAACAGATTATGGACTAACAATTTGCAAACAGCTTAAGGATTTATGGGATTGCAATACAGATATTTTAAACTTAATGATCTAATGGTTTTTGTATATTGAACATTTTTGGTAAAAAGCTAAACACCCAATTTCCCACAAAGTAATTTGCACAAAAATTCTTCAAATTCAGACCAGGCATCAAAACCATGGCTTAGCATCAAAATTTCATTTTTATTTAAAAATAAATTCCTTAGGGGAGACAGTCAAGCAGAACAAATGTGTGAAGTTTTTTTTAAGTCATTCTTGGGATCTGATTTATGTTACCAAGCCTACGTTTGCTAGTCATCACCAACTACCCCAAGAATGATTGGTCTTCATGTACCACTGTAGCTCCTTTAGCAATGTTGTTTCCACAAGCTGTCAAATGGGAAATTTCAACAGTAACTTAAACACATCCCTCAAATGTATTTTACTGCATGCTGGTAACTGATGATAGAAATAACATTTGAGTTTCAATGTTGTTGGTAAATATGCTGGTGGTTAATGAATTTTGCAGCATATTTGTTTAGACTTCATAAATTCTGAGTGCAGACCTAATGTTCTAGTTGCACTCTAATCTACTTGTTCTTCATTATGTAGATGGTCTCAAACTGCCAAGTTGTTTTACGTAATGGCCAAAGAAAACAAGACCCAAATCCCTTATTCGTGTTTACTATTCAGCAGTAATTCTAAAAGGACTGAACCTTGTTCTCGTAGGCTCAGCACTGTTGTGACCTCTACTATAGATTTTAATGAGAGAAATAAAAGCTCAAGTACAGTCACCTAAATTAATGGTACAGATGAACAGCAGGCAGTAAATTAAACAAACATTAGATAATAGGATGATTCATCTGAATAGTTTTATTCTCATTCGAAGTTATGATGTCATGTTGGGTTAGTGGGAGGTGGGGGGAATACTTTGATCAAAATATCTTCTTTAATGGCAATCATTCATGCAAAGAGCAACAACGGAGCAAAAATCTCTTTCACAAGTTATGGTATTTCCTATGATCATGGTTCCATTACATGTAAAGGAGAAGGGAAAAGGTCATTAAATCCTTGAAAAAGAAACAAGCATGCTCTCATTATCACCTCTGCTGAGAGTTTTAGTTCCCAATAATAAAATCTAGATCAAATCCCCATGTCAATTAGAGGGCTTTAAATGGTTTCAGTTGATGCCTAAAGACTCAACAAAGTAAACCAGTAGTAAAATTTAAGGTTAGCTTCACTTTTGAAGTAATTCCTATTTAATTCAATGCCACTGCCATTCCAACATTTTAACTCACTAATTGCCAAGACCTAGTTAAGGATCATCCATCCAGGTTAATAACACTTAAGCTTGGCTGGGCTAAATGTACGACTTTAAACTGGAGAAGAGGTAACAAAGGTTGATGAAAAGCCTGCATATATGTAATCGTGTTTTTAATAGTGAAGGAAACAATTACACAATTGGAGCTGATGTTTCAAACAAATCTGAAAAATGTGTGGACGGTGGGGGGGGGGGGGGGGGGGGGGGGGGGGGGGGCCCAAAACAAACAAATTGAGGCCTGACTCTTAAAAATACGACAGTCAATTTACAATTTGAAAATAAAATTCACATGTTGGCTTTCTACACCAAACAAGTATCCTCTATCCACACATTCCTTCAATTGTGCTGCAGTGAGCAATTCAGCTCCATAAATATAAACATTGGACAGCCATGGACTCTAATCAAATAGTTGAGGTGATGTGATATACTTAAAGAGCAAAGTTCAGGAAGTTTAGAAGCCTTCTATAAATGGAGATTAGATTCTTATTTGGCTTTGTATTTAACATACAGTTTCAGTGGAAGTTTTATTCTGTTTCTTTGGCAATTTCTGCACCAGAGACTGTTGATCAGCTAAAAATTGAAGGAGAACACACTAACTCGATATGACTTCTATTTGAACTGTCAAGTCAGGCTGGCTGGTCACATATGGATCAGACAGATCTACACACTGCCATGATCAATTAGATTGTAATGGAATTTAGAACTAGGATTAGATTTTATTGTCACATGTACTCAAGTGCGGGAATAAATGAGTACAATGTAAAGTGTAAGAAGTCACCATTTTCTGACACCATCTTGATCGAAAAACTAGGAATATTAAAAAAAATTAAAACAGCCAAAACGTAAAAAAATGTCGAGATCTTAAAAGTCTGATGTCTTATCTCCATAGAGGTGTTTGGAACACTCAGCTACTGATGTAGACACTTGGGTCTAGTCACAGCCTGGAGTCTAGGTCAGTATGCAAATTGATTACCACTTGGACTCATGCACTTGCAGCCTTTGACGATGAAACAAATAGTATGGGAATGGGGTAGCAAAGTGAATTAAGGCTAAAGTTAAACCATGGGCACTGAATAATGTAGCAGGCTCAAAAGGGCCACATGTCAACACTTTCTCTGTCTATAACAGAAGAAATATCACTGGGCCTATGCAGACTAAAACTAAAGCAATTAACTATTATCTTTATCTTTAAATGTTTCAAACACAACATAAAAGCATTTTTTTGTGACTTGTACTTTAAAAACATTACTCCTTCTTCTTTGTATGTAAGCTACACAACCTATCCAATGGCATATTGCTCCCCAAAAATCAATTTTTAATTAAGCCTTTGTTAAATTTGGGGAAAATAAACTTTGCACCAAGCATCGAGGGAGAGGAACTGTTGATCATTTTTAAGAATCATCGAATACAGGATTAAATTTGAAACAAACAAAAAGGACAGTGTTAGTCAGACATCAACTGTTTTTTTCCCTACAGATACCAAGCAAGTAATTTATACTGTTTAAACTGAGCATTTTAGGTAATTAACATGCATTTTGCAGATAGTCGTTCTGAAAAGGCATACTCCGCAGAAACGACAGGAAAAGATGACAACACAAACATCTGAAATTCTAAAAGTCACTATCATACAGCATGCAAAGAGGCCCTTCAGCCCAACTCACCCATGCCACCCAGGTTTCCCTAACTGAACTAGTCCCGCATGCCTGCTTTTGACCCATACCTCTCTAAGCTTCTCCTATCCATAGTACCTGTGAAAATGGCATTTAAATGTTGTAACTGTACCTGCATCTATCACTCCATAAACGTACCACCCTCTGTGTGAAAAACTTGCCCTTCAGTCTCCTTTAAATAGAGTCATAGAATCATACCGCATGGAAACAGGCCCTTCACCTCACATCATCCATGCCAACCAGGTTTCATAAACTGAATTAAAATCTTGTCCCTATTGCCCCACCTATGCCTTCTAGCTTTGGACTCCCCCACCCAGGATAAAGGACCTTGGCTATTTAGCTTATCTATACCCCTCATCATTTTATGAACATCTAAGCTCAGCCCTTAGCTCCCGACGCTCTAGAGAAAAATATGTCCCAGCTTATCCAGTCTCCTTTTAAAACTCAAACTCTCCAGTCTCAGTAACATTCTTGTAATTCTTTTCTGTACCCTCTCCAAATTAATAATATCCTTCCAATAGCAGGACAACCAAAATCGTACACAATAATCTCCCAACACTCATTTTCTGATCTGCGTCTGCCTCTCAGCCAGTACCACGGCCTGTGGTCTCCTGCTTCCTGGGATCACATTGATATTCAGCAAAATCTAGCTGAGTCTCTGCCTCTACCAACCTTCCAGTCTTTGATGCTAGATATCTCAGGGAGAGTTCCAGTTCCTAAGACGTCCCGCTGCCCGTGACTGTGATGAACCTCAGAACGGGGACTCACTTCTCTCAACTGACTTGGTCCCTGTCCTGCTCTCACTTTCTATCAAAGCTGCAAGATGTTGTTACACAAAATCTGCTCTCTTCCGTGATAGAAATTTACAGGGTTGTCAACCATACTAATCTTTTCCCCTTTTTTAGGAAACAAAACCTAGTGAGGTGTGCAATAGGAAATCTGCAATATATATTTCTTGACAGCTTAAGATATTTACTCTGTTGGTGACCACCTCACCCTGATTGTTTGCATTTGATAAAGATCAATAGCTGGCCAGAAACAACTTGGCACCACCATACAACTCTGGATTTCCAATTTTGAAGGGTCATACGTTCTCAAGTGGATCGAAATATTTTGCGGAAGCTGCATATTAGTTCAGTAAAAATCAAAGACTGGACTTCCATACTGTTCATCGCCGGATTTAAAACTTGCACAACTTCCAGTTTTGAAACTTACACTGTACCAGAACTTAATATACAGGCACATCGATTGTTCCACAATAATAGCTGTTGTATTACATATAAAGAACACCTCAGCTGAAAAAGAAATTTATTCATCCAAGACTATAGACTTAAAAGATAATCTAAAGCAATTCATGACGTGGAGGCACACATCAAGACATCATTGCCTGAAAAAACAATCACAGCTACAGCCAATAAAAGTGCCAGCTATCCAATGAGAAGTTGTACCTGAAGCAAGCTTTGAAAGTGCTTTTTAACCCCAAGTAAAAATAATTAAACTTAGAGTTTCAACAGAAATTTTAATCTGATAAAAAACTGACTTAGACTTTAGAGTCATTGTGAATTGGGGCTTACGACAAATTGTTCTGACAATGCATATATATTGAACTGCAGGTTACAAGTGAAACACACTCCTTTCAAGGATACCTTGTATCACTCAAAAGTCAAAAATGCATTTCTCACCTTGGAGCCTTGATAAAAGAAAAACAAATCATAAAAATTAGCTTGCACATTGTTACAAAACAGTAGAGTCCATTATGAAAGATTTAATAGCAGATTGGAAAACAGTGACAGGATCAGACAGAGTCAGCACTGATTTACAAGAGTAAAATCAGATGTGATCAATCTATTAGAATTTTGCAAGGATGTAACGAATAGAATTGACATTTTTGAAGGTTTTCAATAAGATCAGCATATGAAATTAGTGAACGGTACTGGCAGAGAGAACAAAGTGTAGAGCTGGAAAAACACAGCAGGCTGAGCAGCATCAGAGGAGCAGGAAAGCTGATGTTTTGAGTCAAGACCCTTCTTCAGAATTTCTGAAGATAGGTCTCGACCAGAAACGTCAGCCTTCCGGCTCCTCTGATGCTGCTCAGCCTGCTGTGTTCATCCAGCTCTACACACTTTGTTAACTCAGATTCTCCAGCATCGGCAGTTCCTACTATCTCTGTAACACTGGTATTGGCAGTTGTGTCCTGACATGGTAGACAGGAGAGAAAGGAATCCAATTCATCAATGGGTCTTTTTCCAAGAGGCAGGCCATGACTAGTAGGGTACAGGGATCAGTGCTTAGGCTCCAGCTATTCAGAATGTATATTAGCGATTTAGATGAGAGCGCCAAATGTAACATTGCTAAATTTGCTGGCAATACGAGGCTACGTGGGACGGTGAACTGCAAGGAGGATGCACTGACGTATCAGTGTGATTTGGACAAGTTGAGTGAGTGGCAAATGCACAGCAGATGCAGTATAATTTTGGATAAATGAGAGATTATTCATGCTGGTAGCAACACCAGGAAAGCAGATAATTACTTGAACGTCAATAGATTAGGAAACAGGGAGGTGCAACAAAATCTGGTGCTGTACACCAGTCACCAAAAGTAAGCATGCAGGCGCAGATGGTGAAGGTCGAAAAGGTTTTGTTGGCTGTCATAGCAAGGTGATCTGAGTACAGGAGCAGGTATATTTTGCTGCAATTATACAGGGCCTTGGCAAGACCACACCTGGAGTAGCGTGTATAGTATGCAGGGCTGTCGTAAAGAGAGAGACTGGATCAGTTAGGATTATATCCATTGGAGTTTACAAGAGTGAGGGAGGAGGAGAAATCTCATGGAACCCTAAAAATTCTAATGGGATTAGACAAAGTAAACGCAGGACAGATGTTCCCAATGACTGGGAGTACAGCACCAGAGGTCACAGTCTAAGGATACGGGGTAGGTTATTCAGGACTGAAAAGAAGAAAAATTTCTTTACTAGAGAGAGGGGTAAGCTTCTTGAATTCTCTGCCACAGCAAGTGTTTGAGGTCAAAACATCGAACGTTTTCAAAACAAAAAGAGATAGATTCAGTTCCTAGGGCAAACAAAATCAAAGGGTATGGGGAGAAAGCAGGAACATGGTACTGTGTAGGATGATCAGCCATGATCATCCTGAATGGTGGACAGGCTCAACGGGCTGAATGACCTACACTATTCCTATTTTCTATGTTCCTATGTATCTTCTTGCCATAATTCACAATTGTGAAGAAAGCCTCTTTGTGGTCTTCCCTACAAATATTGACTATACAGCCGATCTTTCCTCAGTTCTCTTAACATTCAGTAAAGCAGCCAAACAACATTGCAAACTCTTTTACATTAAGTGGCGCCACAACTATCTGGATCAGTCAAATATATATCAGTTAACTAAAAAAAAGGGAATGTGCAAGCCTGGATACATTTTACAGCCACTGAATTAACCATGGACAAAATGCTTCCTTTACAGTCCATCAAATAAGATTAGTCATTGCTGTTAACGTTTCAGGTCCGGTGACCCTTCCTCAGAACGCAGAACATTAACTGTTTTTTCCTTCAGAGATGCTGCCAGACCTGCCGAGTTTCTCCAACAACTTTCTTTTTGTTCCTGATTTGCAGTATCTGCAGTTCTTTCAGTTTTTTTCTTATGACTCTATGGGTGCAGCCCCAACACTGACGTAGCTTATCATCCAGGACAATGCAATCCACTTGACTGACACCACATCCACAAGATCCACTCCCTCCACCACTGATACTCAGTAACAGTTTGTACTCTTTCCAAGATATACGGCAGAAATTCACCAAGGCCCCGAGAAAGCATCTTTCAAACCATTCTACTCAGAACAACAAGAACAGCAGATACATGAGAACACCACCAACTGCAAGATCCCTGCCAAGACACTTACCATTGTGACTTGGAAATGTGTTGCTGTTCCTTCACTGTTGCTGGGTCAAATCATGGAATTCCCTCCCTAAGGTCATTGTGGGTCAACCTACAGGACGTGGGCTGCAGGAGTTCAAGGTGGCAGCTCACCAGCACTTTCTCCAGAGGCCCGAAACGTCAGCTTTTGTGCTCCTGAGATGGTGCTGGGCCTGCTGTGTTCATCCAGCCTCATATTTTATTATCTTGGATTCTCCAGCATCTGCAGTTCCCATTATCACAGAGCCAATAAAATGTTTGCCAGCCAGCAATGCCCACAAGTGAAATTCAAGAAAACAACTTTCCCTAGCCTCCCCGTCACTCTCAGCAAAAAGGAGACTGACTCCCAAAGCAGGCCTCTCCTCTGCTCGTGCTCTCTGGTGCAAGCATCCTTTGCTCCTGCCAACAGTGCAGGCCACCCTACTCACTGCTTCTGGCCTTTGACCTACACCCACCAAGGTCTCATTGATGGCATCACTGCACAAGGAACACAGCAACTCATCTGGGGATGCATGAATGTTTCCTACATGCATGCCCTGTCATGGGCAGGTGACTTTACGTGTCAAATTTGTGGTCATCATGTCACGTTATGGATAATCACCACTTCAAAACTAAATTAACTTCCGTAGAATGACTTTGACCAGCCAGTACTCCACGCATGATATTGGCCATTTACAATAACTGGTTTTCTATACTCCAGATCTACATTTACACGCAACAGGAGATCACAAAGGTACTTTGACTATGTATTTGACGAAAACCATCATTTGCCTCATTATAATAGTCAGATTTGAAATTGGTCACAGAAATGATATAGATCTAGCTTTGGTGTGAGTGGTTAAACTGTTAAGGTTTCCAACCCAAAACGTTGACTTTTCTGCTCCTCAGATGTTATCTGACCTGCTGTGCTTTTCCAGCTCGACATTTTTTGACTCCAGCTTCCAGCATGTGCAGCCCTTTCCGTCTCCAAACTGCAGCACCAAGCCTTGAACATAAGAACTAGGAGGAGTAGGCCGCCCAGCCCTTCAAGCCTGCTCCGCCATTCAGTAAGATCATGTTTCTACAAGAACCCTCCTCAATCTTCTGAAATTCCAATGAATATAGTCCTGATCTACTCAGTCTGTCCTCGTGAGCCAAACCCCTTGACTCCGGAATCAACCTAGTGAAACTCTTCTGCACCCCCTCCAGTGCCAGTACATTCTTTCTCAAGTAAGACGACCAAAACTGCACACAGTACTCCAGGTGTGGCCTCACCAGCACCTTGTACAGTTGCGACATAACCTCCCTTCTTTTAAACTCAATCCCTTTAGCAATGAAGGACAAAATTCCATTTGCCTTCCTAATTACTTGTTGCACCTGCCGACCAACCTTCTGCGATTCGTGCACAAGGACACCCAGGTCCCTCTGCATAGCAGCATACTACAACTTTTTACCATTCAAGTAATAATCCTTTTTACTATTACTCCTACCAAAATATATGACTTCATATTTATTTACATTGTATTCTATCTGCCAGGCCTTTGTCCACTCAATGTATCTACGCTCCTCTGCAGTTTCACAGTCCTCTGCACACTTTGCTCTGCCATTCATCTTCACGTCATCTGTAGACTGTGACATCCTACACGTGGTCCCAACTCCAAGTAATCTATACAAATTGTAAAAAATTGCAGTCCCAACACCGATCCCTGAGGCACACCACTGGTCACTGTTTGTCAGCCAGAATAGCACTCATTTATCCCCACTCTTTACTTCCTGTTAGACAACCAATCCTCTATCCATGCTAATATTTTACCCCTAACGCCATACATCCTTATTTTATGCAGCAGCCTCTTGTGCTGCACCCTGTCGAAGGCCATTTGGAAATCTAGGTACACCACATCCACTCGGTCCCTACTGTCCATCTTGCTTGTAATGTCTTCATAGAATTCCAAAAGATTTGTCAAGCATGGCCTGCCCTTCATGAATCCATGCTGCGTCTGCCCAACAGGACAACTTCTATCAAGATGCCCTGCTGTTTTTCCCTTGATAATAAACTCAAGCATCTTCCCCACTACAGAGGTTAAGCGAACCGGTCTATAATTCCCCATCTTTTGTCTACCTCCCTTTTTAAACAGTGGCGTAACATTTGCTGTTTTCCAATCTGCTGGGACTGCTCCAGAGTCCAGCAAATTTTAGAAAATTACCACCGGTGCACCTGCTTTTTCTCCCACCATCTCTTTTAGTTCTCTTGACAACCTACTTTCATCTGATCCAGTCAAATTGTTCCTTCTAAAGAAACCGGTAATTCCTACCTGAACTGAAGCGCATGTTTAAGTTTGTCTCACTATGGACAGCTATCAAGTAGCTCATGGTACAAGGAGATCTCTATCACCAAAGCTTCCAACGGAGAACAGTTTAGAGACCTGTAATATTACACAAGTACATAGTTTCAAATCAATTTTGCAGAACCAGATGTCTGTGATCATTGAACCCTTCACATCTACTGTCAGGGGTGCTACCAGTTCAAGCTCAAGGCATACTTTTAACTGCAAATCGAGACTTTTCAATATGTGAACTGCTTCCTTTAACTTTCAGGTAGCAAAAGGAACTACACAGTTGACAACAAAGTTTTTAGCATTTCCAATTTGCAATCACTTATCTAGAGTTAACAAATTACATCATCAAATCTAGCAAGCTGTTCTTTTGCAAAAGAGTAAGGTAATAGACCAATCAAGAAATGTTATTTTATTTGGAATCAAAGGTGGAAATAAAGCAGCTTTTTAAAAACCAACTGTTCAATTTGCAAACCATGGTTCACTAAAAGGTGCTGATAAATCATGTTAAACTTAAGATAAAAACTGTAGCAAAAAAAAATTTGACCCTGATAGAATTATGTAAATCCTAATCAATAGCACAAACATGAGACCAACTGGCTCATGTAATTAATGAAAAGCTTCCTCAAACAAGATTCTAATTTTAAGGTAAAATTTGGGACGGAGTTGACTGTCATAAAACATCCCATAAATCATCTTTATTGTCACAGATGGTAAACTGATTAAAGCCAGATAGGCTCCAGGTTCAAATCCAGTCTGCTTTACCTAACAATGGGTACAATCATATTAGCTCCAAGCCAACAGGTCAGGACTCTGCATCCTGATTATTACGTACGTATATTTAAAAGATATTGCAGGATACAAGATGTTAACATATATCATGTGTCTAGGATTTGGCATTTGCAGTTAACATTGTCCATAATCCTCTATAATCCTCCATAAACTGGAGGTCATCCAGAACGCGATTGCCTGTATCCTGACTCATGCCAAATCCTTTTCACCCATCACTCCAGCGCTCGATAACATAGACTTTAAAACTAGCAATTCTCTGATGTTAAATGTAATCCTGGTTTTCAAATGCTTTCTTGGGCTTCTCCTTTTCTACCCATAACCTGGTTTAGCTCAACAGTTCTCCGAGATCACTGTCCCGTTCAAATTTGGCCTCTTGCACATCCCTGATTTTCATCATTTCACCTCAGCAGAGGCCGATGCAGCAGACTTGACCCCAGCCTTTGAAGAGACATCACTACACCTTTGCCCCTCTACTTCTCTCATATTCCAAAGGAGCTCCCTAATACCTACGTCCTTGACCAAAATTTTATTGTTTGCATTAACATCTCCTTACCCGGCTCAGCATCAGATTTCATTTGAGTATGTTCCTATCACGTGCCTTGCAACAGTTTACTACATTAAGGGGGATGTATGCGTCAAAGCTGCAGTTGTTGAAGTCATGATCTTCATCTTTGATTATAAAAATACGTAAGATATTGCGACAATGCTATGGCTTCAAGAGATGTATTTTAATTTTCATTGACAAAAACAGGACGAGACAGTGGTATCAAATAATCCACTGCAAAGCTAATAAATTAAACAGCTTGTAAGACCTTGGGTTTTTTTAAAAATAGTTGAAGCAATAGAAGCAGCCTGTACTGAAGGGATTCCACGATTCTTGGTCATTGGTAACCTCAGGTTCATTAGTAGGGGTTCATTAATGATAAGTGAACATCAACTTTGAGTCTCATTGGTGATGGTCATTGTTTAGTATTTCTTGTCTTGAATGTTACTTGTCACTTTTCAGCCCAGCCTGGATATTGTTCAGGTCTTGTTCTGAGGAACTCCTGCAGAGATGTCCTGGAGTTGAGATGACTGACTTCCGACAAACATGACGTCTTCCTGTATACTGGGGTAAACTCCTACCATTAGAGAAATTGCCCCTCATTCCCACTGATTCTAGTTTTGCTCAGGGCCCCTAGGTGCCACAGTTCATCGAGTGAGTAGTTCAGTCAAGCTTGCACAGAACCAGGAAATTTCTCTTTGGGGTTTAGCTTTCTGTAGCACATGCTAGGTTCTTGAAGCTAGATGTGAAAGGTCTTATTTCTTTCTGTTACAGCTAAAAGTTGGGTTTCTCTTCCTGTTGCTAGAATTGCATATGAGACAAATCTACTTTACTGAATTTGCCTTTGCCAAGAGAGTGTTTGAGATGTTACTAGATTGGAACAATTACTGTTTAGTAGTTTAATAATCTATGATTCTGTTAAGTTACCCAATAGAGTTGTTATTCTAATTCTCTTTTTTGTTGTATTTTAACTATAGCATATAAATAAAGACTATTTTGCTGCCAGACTGGTAGTTTGACTAACTGAATTGTATCTAGAATGCAACGCCTGGCACTTACTTTTAAAATAGAAAAGGTTAGGGTCTAGGCTGTCTCCTTGACGCATTTTGAGGGGATTTGGTCTGGTCCATAACAATAAAATGTAAACAGGATATTCATCCTAAGTCGGCCAGCATTTAGGCCTCAATCAAGTCTTATCTTTCAAATTAGGAACATGCGTATAGGAGAAGGGCTTCCAGCCCATTAAGTCTGCTCTCCCATTTAATACAATTATAGCTGAATGAACATTCCAGTGCTTTTTACCCAGGCTATCCCCACACCTCTTACACCATTGCTAATCACAAATTCTATCTACTTTTACTTCAACTCTAGAAAGGCTAAGCTTCTCTAGACTTTTAGGCTATAGAATTCCAAATATTCACAACCCTCTGAAGTAAAAAAATCCACTATGGTCCAAAACTGCATTTCCCTTATTTTTAAACTTGCATCTCCTGGTTCTAATCAGGGCAGTTTGTCTATCTTTCCTTAAATTTATCTATACTATTCTCTTCAATTTCCTTTGCTAGCAAGAACCAGATTATCTCCTCTTTTGGGTAAAGAACGGTCTTCAAAATTTCTTTTTGAATTTCTTGGTAACAAGCTTATATTGACAATGTCTAGTTATATGCTCTTCATCAGGAGAAAGAATTCTCTGCAATAACCCTGACAAAAAATTGCATAATTTTACTTCAATTACATTTAGGTCACCTGCCTTCTTTATCAATTTTTTCCTGAAATGCATACCCGTGTGTTTGTTATCCTCCTTACAAATCTTCTTTACACCTTCTCAAGTACTTCTGTATCCTTTTTAACAACATGGCTACCAGAACTGTATGCCATATTCTAACTGTGAGCCAATCAAACTTTTTTACTGGTTGTGCATAGCCTCCCTACTTTCTAATTCTACACTTGAGAAATCTAGCCAGCTACTTGTTTTGTGACTTTTATACCTTGCTAAATGGTGGAATAACTTTTACTGATTGATGTACATGTACTTCAAAATCCCTATGGTCCCACATAAACATTGCACCTAAGTAATGTGACCTCTCTATCCTTTCAGTCAAAATGCACAATGCCATATTTATCTGTGCTTAATTTCATTACAGTGCTGTGTAGTATCGACCACCCACCCACCCCAATTTCAACCAGTCATCTCAACTCCAGGACATCTCTGCAGGAGATCCTCAGAACAAGGCCTGAACAATATCCAGGCTGGGCTGAAAAGTGACAAGTAACATTCAAGACAATAAATACTAAACAATGACCAATGAGACACAAAGTTGATGTTCAATTACCATTAATGAACCCCTACTATCACATCCTGAAGTTGCCAATGACCAAGAATCAGGTTAGATTTCAGGAATATGCAGCAAATAATTCACTTCCCAATTCCCCAAAGCCTGTTAACCATCTACGAAACACAGGTCTAGAGTGTAATGGAATTCTCCCAGCTTGCCTGGGCAAGTGCAGTTCCAATACTCAAGCAGCTTGACACCACCACAGACAAAGTTGCCCACTTGATTGGCATCACATTCACTCCCTCTACCAACGCTCAGTACCAACAGTGCGTACTATCTACAAGATGCACTACTGAAATTCAACAAGGCTCCTTAAACAGCATCTTCCAAATCAACGACCACTTCCAACCAGAAGGACAAGGGCAGTTGACTCCTGGGAACACCACCACCTGCAAGTTGCCTAGCAAGTCACTTACCACCCTTCACTGCTGCTGGGTCAAAATTATGCCATTTCCTCCCAAATGGCGTTATATGAGTCTACCTACAACACATGGACTGCAGTAGTTCAGGAACGCAACTCTGCGCCATCTTCAAGGGCACCTAGGGACAGGCAATAAACACTGGCCAAGCCAGCAAAGTTCACGCCCCACAAGTGAATTAAAAAACAGGGCAGCATTAAAAGAGTCATGAATTTGTGGCAGCAAGTCTATGATGGCAAACAATTAATTCAGAAGGAAAGGCAAATAAAAAGAGACAAATTGAAATGAGGATGTGGCTACAGCTCAGGAACATATGCTAGAAATTAGCATCTATAGGAAATTAATCCCATCCCAGAATTGGTTCTACATTGCTAGGTGATATTTAATTTACCAATCAGCCTGTGATTTTAAGTATGTATCCAATCATTCCAGTATTTTGTTTGGAACTATGCCACGAAGATCATGAAAATGTTTGGTTCAAATCAATGGATTCAGTTGTTAACTGATCTAAGCCAGGAAGGGAATAGGGAGGCCGAATTCGCCCAAGCACACGAGTTTGGAAAAGACAAGGAGAGAGAAAAAGAAAATCAGAGGCTTCCCTCTCAATTGCTATTTTTAATATCCTTTTCAAACTGCCTTAGCAGCTGAGGACAAGTGCTGTAATGCCTGCCATAATCCTCTTTCTTCTCTCAATATCACCAAACAAATGATTCAATGAACCCAACGAAAGGGCATATCAACATTGGAGGGGTGTTGAAACCACAAGTACACAAAAACGATCTGCAGCTGAGAAGGCAAAGAAAATAACTACTGCAAACTGAAAATGTATTGATAGCTGAAAAAATCCTCAAGGCATTAGATAGCATTATTCAGCTCACGCAAGCTCACAGATCAGTATTAATGTAGCAACCAGTATCCATCAAAGCCAATTACCCAAGGGAGTTACTCCTGCTAGGACTGTGCTGTATGTACACCTTCTGTAACTGTCAAAGACTGCACTCGAGAGATCTTTGGGCATCTGTCACACCCAATTACTCAAATGTTTTCTTAATGCCAGGATCAAGCTGATCAGTGTACAGAAATCTTTTTTATGAAGGCATGGAAAAATGCACTGAGAAAACGTTAGTTCAAGTAATGATTTATTGTAAATGCATTATTGTCCAACTCCTTCATTTTGCATTAGATAGTTGAGGGAAATGCTAATAATCCAGCATAGTACCTTGATGTTAACTTGAACGTGTATGAAATGTTCTCTCAAATGTGGTGCTGTTAGACATTCATGCCACCCTCAACTAATTATTCTAATATTTATATTTTATTTAATTTTAGTAGTTCTATTGTATTACTGACGTCAAATGTACAATAGAGTATCAATAGTCAACTATCACGCATGTATATAAAGTGCAAATAAAAATAACCATGTAGAAATCCTAGAATTGTTTAAACTCACCAATGGAATATGACAAGTATAAATGAAAAGAAAACATATTCCATGCAAGTAATCAAACTAACAAAAACTGTCTTCATGAAATGTATTAGATTTGCTTTGTCAAGATCTTGAAAAAAGTAGTTAGTAAACAGCATTTTCTGCTTTGATGAAAAGTTATCTGCAAAACAATGATCACTTGCTCAGCCATTGGAATTATATGCTAGGATCAGATGCATGCTTACGTGGAAGAAATGTGCTTAACTATTTATTTATGCAACTGTTACAGGATATTTTCAAGGGCACATCGCAAAACAGGCTGAACCATGGAATGAGAAGATATTTTAGCAATAAAATGTGGGAATCTCATGTAGTAAACAACAAGCAGCCCCTGTAAAGTAAAGGAACGCTAGCAATTCAAAATATATACAGATTCTTATGTTTATTTTCAAACCACATCAGAGGAGACTAGGCTTTATAAAAGCAGAAATAAAAACATTATTGCACATGCTAGAACAAAGTAATTTGTCTATTTAAAATGAAACCTAGACATGTCAACAGGACAACCACTTAATTACTAACACACCAAATACAATGATTGACGTGTGCAATGACTACCTATTTCTTCATATCATAAACAGCAGGTACAAAACAATTGCCAAATATAGGTATTACATATCAAATAAATTATAACAGCTGGAGGTTTCTGTCACTATCCAATTGTATAACGTATTAACTCTGTTGCAAGTATTCAGTTGCAGATCACTTGATAAACTTGTGTCATTATTTAACATTCTTCACATGATTGTTCACCTACTATTTCAATTGTCCTAACAAAATCTATTGCGATGCCCACATTAGCAAACAAAAAATAACTTATTATAAAGGGAACAAATGCAGCAATAGCATCTGTGTGTTAATATGACAATTGGGCACTATTTCAGTCATAACTTCTCTAAATGCAGCGCTGTCTGAAGTTTCAAAGAGAGGCCAGGACACAGTAATGAGCATTTGGTTATCAACTGCTGATTTTTGATAACTCCTGACTTTTAGTTAAACCATTACTGCAACCACTTGTACACCATCTTTAATTCACTAAATCATCCCAAGACAGGTGACAGGAACATTATCATTTGTTTCAGTACATTAATGACAAAAGTACTGAAAAATTAATCCACAAACTCTTGTAATAGCAACAATACCTTGTACATCCACAGTAAAGGATTCAAGCAATTAGATCAAAATTATATTCTTCTGTGCAGGTAGATAATTTGCAAAGCTTGTATTTTCAAAATTCTTTCAGCATAGCAAAGATGTCACTCAATTTTTTTCCCTTCAGTGCACTGGGGCAATAATAAAACATTCACCCTCGGCTGGGCAAAGTATCACTGTTTTTAACAAGGACCAGCAACAAAGAAGGGCTGAAAGGTAAATAATTTGAGCTTTAATTTAAACACTTAAAAAAAAAACTAGCTACATTCCTCAAGGCTATTATAAATTTATCATATTCAACCTCAGTGCATTCATTATGAAATAATATCCTCATATTCAAATATTGTGTGTTTAAGGGCAAATTGTGTATAAAAAGGAGAAAAATTCCCAAAAATTAAATCTTCAATGTGGTCAGCTATACACAATAAATTGGTTTCTACCACAGAAATGAGATGTTTATCTTACATTTAGTAGCAAGAAAATATTGACACTATTTTACTTATAAACACTCAATATTGATTTTTTAAAGAAGTGTTATGAAATGCAATCCTCCTCAACTAAAAATGCAAGCATTACTTAAGCTGCAGATCAATATAAATGATTCATGGTTTTGATATCATACTGATGCAATCTTCTCCCGAGGAATCTCCATGTAATTCTTCATGGGGCTCAAGCTGCTTCTTGGGAACAAAAATCAGTGTACTGTATTTTAATATCAAACTGCATTAGTTAGGCGATTAAATCACAGCAGTGCCTTTATTTCCATTTTAAAATATCAAATAATTTTTTGAGCTGCTCTGAATGTGCTTCAGTGTAACATGCATTGTCGAACAAGGTTTATTGATTTCATCACTCACCTTGCACCCAAGCCAAATTGAGAAGTGACAAGTAGACATGGGAAAACAGACTTAACAGCTGATCTCTTCAAAATACATGCACCATTAAGAACACAGCTAGGCAGCACTGTGACCAGAAAGCAACAGGGTGAACAATGCTGCTCATGTCTATTCAACTAGAAATTTGAGCATGAGCTGTCTGCAATGGACAAAAGACTTCTGATACGTGTCAACAGAAAGTAGATCATTCACATAACCAGATCTAGAGAGATCAAATTTACACATTTTAAAACCTATTTTCTCCATAGTTTAAAAAAAGCCAGAAGGAACACAAGTCAAACACATAACAACCATTCGTTTGTAGACATGCACAGATATAACACCAAAATAAACTGAACAACTTTCCTCTTTGTACCTCAAGCTAAGTTACACTGTTAGTCACAGAAAATAATGTTTTAGTCTGTATTTCACTAATGATATACATGACTTGGTTGCAGTCAAGTGTTTCTATCACATGCCACCAAGGTTTATTCACTTCTTCAAAATTCATAACAATCAATTTCACATGACATTGAACGCAAAGTCAAGATGAACTGAGATTTGAGGACAGAGAATATACCAGTGTTGTAAAGAACATTTTTACATATTACTGATTGTGGGCTGAAATGGCGAAAGGACTGTTTTTAAAACCAAGGATTAATCCACTTTTAAAAAGCAAATTACCAGCACTTATTGTCACTGCTGTTTGTTCAACTAGTGGGGAAAAATTACTTGCAGAAGAACACGGAGTTGGGGGAGTGATAATGGGAACTGCAGATGCTGGAGAATCCAAGATAACGAAGTGAGGAGCTGGATGAACACAGCAGGCCAAGCAGCATCTCAGGAGCACAAAACCTGGCGTTTCGGGCCTAGACCCTTCTTCATCCTCTCTGAAGGAGGATCTAGGCCCGAAACGCCAGCTTTTGTGCTCCTGAGATGCTGCTTGGCCTGCTGTGTTCATCCAACTCCTCACTTCGTTATCACAGAGTTGGGGGAGATGTACATAGTAAGATTCAGCTAGTAACAAGTAGTTGATTGACTGTTGTTCACAACTCCACAGAAGACCAATAACAAAGGCCAAGCCAGACAGGTAAATTGGAGATAACACAGCATGGAGCTGGAGGAACACAGCAGGCCACGCAGCATCAGAGGGGCAGGAAAGCTGACATTTCGGGTTGGGACCTTTCTTCAGAAGAGGGTCTGAAGAAGGGTCCCGACCCAAAACATCAGCTTTCCTGCCCTTCTGATGCTGCCTGGCCTGCTGTTTTCCTCCAGCTCCACACCTTGTTATCTCTGACTTCAGCATCGGCAGTTCTTACTATCTCTAAGTAAATTGGAGAATTTTGCATACTTTGATAAATTTTTTTAAATTTTGTGACAACTCCATGAATGTGGAGGTGCTGGTGTTGGACTGGGGTGGGCAAGGTCATAAAATCAGGCAACACCAGGTCAACAGGTTTATTTGAAATCACAAGTTTTTGGAGCATTGCCCGCTCGTCAGGTAAAGTGAGAAAGAAGCACACAGGCACAGAATTTATAGGCAGAGAGGTCAAAAGATCATACAAATAGTTTCTATGGCGTGTCATCAGGCCGAATAATAGGTCACTGCAGGTTACCAAGAGTGTCAGACAGCAGGAGTAAATTGTCAACAGCTGAATAACAAAGGGACGACCCATAATCCGATTAAATGGGGCAGAAAGAAAATTACAAAAAATTAAACATAAAGTGGTGCTGGAGACCAATCAAATTATTGGAATAACATAATAAAGCGTAAGAGTCGCATGTTGAGGGTCTACCCAAAGTAGTATGTAATCCAAAGCTGTACAAACTAATTAGAGAGAGATCATAATTTATCAATGTAATGATGTCGAAACAGGACAGTAAGGAAGATTTTATAGGTACAGAACAGTGTGGTAGGGTCACGGTTAAGCCCATCTTCATGAGTATGGAACTCAGGAATAGTGCAGCTTGATTTCCAGTACATCATCCCAACAAGTTATGACAGTGTGAAAAGGTTTGGATCAGGAAGCAAGTGTAATTAAGTTCTCGCTTTAAAGTAATGCATTCTGTCCTTAATTTTATTGTTCTCTAACAAATTAAAATATCCTAATTTACTACCAACCACAAATATAATAATGTTAGCCTACGTCAATGGAAATAGTGTACATTACATTTTACACCCCTTTTAAGTACTTTTTTAAAAATTTTAACACTTCTGTTAAGATTTGGTTTTTAAAAACAACTTCCAAAAAAAAGAGGTAACAAAATTATTAGAACTTGGTGTGGGATAAATGAGCAGCAATGTTTTGGGTGAACTGAATTGCCAACTAAGGAGCATGGGAAGCCAGTCAAGTGCACTGGAGTGCTCCCGTCTGGCTATGCAGAGACAAGTGACAGATTCAGTGGCACATGAGCTGAGAATTAATATTAGATGTACATGCGAGCTGTTACAATTACATAGACAACATCAGTTGGAAAGTCAATGTAGCAAATGGTCGAGTTCAATGACAAAGCACCTGGGAAGAAAGAATCACAGCTGCCAGGACATAATCATTGGGAAGAGTCTGAGACCTGAGCCAGGATTAAAGATGATTTTGCTTGTGGAATCCTCAGAACTACTCATGATGTTGCATGAACTGGTAGGTTTGCCGCCACCATCCTCTTTCCTAGTATGATCGATAGGACCCATGTCTAGTATGGTAGAGGAAATCCACTCGGTAGTCTAACAAGGACAGAGTCTTAAAACAAAATGTAGTTTTGACAGCAACTAGGAGGCAAGTTAAATTCATATGATAGCCTTTGTTAAAGAGGCAAGGAATACCTAAAAGTTAGGTCATTCACTTTTGAGATCTTAAGTATTCTACCAGCAATCCTCATGATATTATCATGACAGGCATTGAATAACAAACACTTTTCAGACCCTCACACTTTTATAAAATCTTCAGTCTTTAACTGAAGGGAACTGCCACTTTTCTACAGCAGTCCACTCCTATGAGTTCAGGTGAACTTAGTCTTCACCACTTGGATACAATTAACCCCTGACATGAAAACTAATTAAAACTCCAACTCTTTCTGCATAGTTTTCTGATTTTTCTAGGGATAGAATAACAAAAACTGCTGAACAAACAGAGCTGCTATTCCATCAAAAAATGTGAAACTCAAGGAAGGGGATATAGCCTTTGAGTAAAAACTTCGAGCTGACAATTTTGGCTCATTTAACAATGTTAGATACGGTGACACACAGCATTTCGCTGTCAGTTGGTCCAAATAATAATAAAAATGGCATTTTATTCAAGAAGTACATTCACAGCCCATTACTACATTGCAGTGCAATGTACTTCTGAAACGTTCTTATGTAGGATAAGTAAACAGGTTAAAAACATGCAAACACACAGCAATCACGTAGGGCTCGTGGTAGTCAGTAGAGTCTTCATCTCTAGGTCTGATGCCCATCTGATCTGCCCACAGTTGTGACCAAAAAGGTTGAGTAAAAAATACAAATTTTAAAAAAGGTCCAGTAGCAATAACAGACAAATCAGCAAGTAACAAAAAAAAACTGAAAATGGAATGACATTTCATTCATGTTAGACTTTTAACGTTGCAAAACATCCCTATGAGTAAACAAAATTTGGCATCAAACTACACAATAGAATATTAGGACAAATGACCAAAAGCTTGGCCAGAGATTAGTTGTAAAGAAAACTTAAAGGAGAGAACGGAACTGGCAAGATTGAAGTAAGAGATTCTTTATCATCTTTCATGTGACATGGGCATCATTTGCAAGGTCAGCATTTGTGTTCCATCCTCAACTGGACTTAACTCAATGGTTTGGTGGATCTTTCAGGTAGTCAACCACATTACTGCGGGTCTGGAGTCACATGTAGGCCATACAAGATAAGGATAACAGATTTTCTTCTCTAAGAAAGGACATTAGTGAAGTGAGTGGATTTTTACAACATTTGTTGATGACCTCACGGTCACCATTTCGGGAGGCTAGTTTTCAATTCCAGATGTTATTAATTGAATTGAAATTTCACGAGCTACCATAGTGCAAATTTAAACCCCTGGCCCTAAAGTATTAGTGTTGGCTCAGATTACTGATCTAGGAACATTACCATTATACCACCATCTTCCAATAATTACAGTGTTTCATCCTGTAGGAATGCCCACCCAATGGCATAACTACAGGAATGATAAAGAGGACACAGAATGGAGAAAATTAGAGGTAGAGAAAATGAGAATCTATGCAGGGATTTGAAAATAAGCTAAGGATTTGTAACAGCAGTTTCTTGATCATTCCTAAATAGAGTACGGGTTTTATTTTATAAAAGGTGGTCTGCAGTCATGAGCTAATCTCTGAAAATTTTGATTTTTATAAACTTTGTCCCATTTCTGGCAGATTAAAAACTCATTTTTTAAGTTGAGATATATAACCGACTACTTCAAATGTGACAAAACACTGGGCAAAGAAATAACATGCAAACACATGAAGTGCACTGTTGGTAATATTCTCAAAAGTAATTTCTAGGCATTGGTCTTCAAATAAATAAAATAGCAATATATTCTATAAATAATAACAGTTCATCACATTAATTGCCACATATTCATGAAACAATGGCAACCTATGTTTTATAGACTTGAGTGAGTCACTATCTTATACTTTTAGGCAGAAGTCAATACAAAATACAAAAAGAGGACGTTAGTTTAGATCCACAAATGCAGTCTTGTTTTGTTTGAGGCAAGAACTGGTTTTCTGTTGTCAGTTCTCTTCATCTTTCATTGTATCCAAGTTAGTTCATATTTTCACTGCCATACCAGTCTTCAAAATTGGAATTTGGGATCGTAAAAATGAACGTGGGCAAAGTTACCCCCAAAAAAAGTCTTAAAAGGATTGCTAACATATCAAAAGCGAAAGAATACAAAACTAAAATTTTAACACTTTCAAAAAGAGGTGACATAATCAGATGACAGTCAAGCAAATCAATTTACGGATCACAAACCACCTCAAATTTGACTATTAATGTGGCTCTTAAAATTTCTGTTGAAACTGTATCAATATTTCACTGAGTGTGGGGAGACAATAAATTATAAAAATGTTAAATATGCATGATGACAATGTACGCTATGATATATAATGACTGCATTAAAGTATGTATACAGTACATACAAAACATAATGAATGCTAAGCATTAAATAGCATATTTGAGCTTTATTCATACAATAGCCTCAAGAAAATGAGAATACTAAAAACTTTGCTAGACCCCCTTGCGAAGTAATAAGAAAAAAATTATTTTACTTTAAAATTAAAACTAAAGTTAGCAGGGCAATAAACAGTAAGGCCAAATTCTATTGGGCTGAAGAAAGAGGTACAGTATTTGTATTATGCAAGAGAGTGATCATTGTTATTTGATGGAGGTTACCAAATCTGAAAGTGGAACATCCAATAGCCAACTTCGCTCATGTGCTATTCAATTTGACTGTTGTTTTAGGAATTATTAATAAAATATACACCAAATCATACAATAATTGGTACCACCAGTTCACAATGAGCAGTGAAGTCATAAAAATTCTGAACTATGCCGGCACAACCCATAATTTGTAGACAAAGCCTTGGGTCCTAACGCTAAGCAGTAATTTTTTTGCTACTTTGATATAGCACGGTTTCATTAAGGATATTTATATTCTGTCATAAAACAACACTAAGGACACAGGTAAATTGTTTAGGAAACTGTTTTCAGGCATGTGGTCCACAGTAAATATGACCACAAGTAAGAAAGCTAAAGAAAAGAGAAAATAGTTGGTTTGAAAGTAAATTGTATTGAAATTTTGTCATTTTGTGCGAATGCATTGCTTGGAAAGAGAAACAACTGTGTCCCAAGAAGAATTCGGAGTAATGTTTTATGGAGATGAAATCAAATTTCAAGTTATACATTATTAGATAAAGTTCACAAGAAAGCGAGAAGTGGAATGGAGAGAAAAGAGACAGGAACTTACTGGAGCAAAAGATGTCAGATTATTGCTTTTAAAAATGCTCTGCCCTGCAACTTTCTAAATGTGTCTATACATATGAAAATAAAAATTTAAATAGATCCACGGTTTAATTTCCATCATCTCACTGACAATGTGAGAAGACGATTTTTGCAACATATTCCTCAAGTGATGATCATTTGAAAAACTATTTTTACAGATTCACATTGCAACTAAGTATGCATTTCTCCGAAAAGTACATATTTTGTAAAATCTACATTCACGCAGTGTTTAGAAAAAGAATTCTCTTTAAACTATCACCAGCAGAGATGAAACAAACAAAAAAAGAAAATTAAAGGATAAGATAATACTGGACTGAAGTCTGGGAGGTCAGAGTTGAGGGTATGCCCTCCAAAAAATGAGAGAGATACAAGTTGCTGTTTTTGAAAATTGCACGCATATAAAGCCTTCAATTGCCCATGCCATTCTAAAGTAAAGCAATGTAAAACAAAGCTGTCACCAAGCCATATAAGATGATATCAAGCTATTTGAAAGAGATGGATTTTAAAGAATGAAACTGAGGTAGTTTAATGTAAGGAGGGTTATATGCAACTAAAGGCATGGCCACTGATGGTGCAGCAATTAAAATAAGAATGGAAGAGCAGCCAGAATTAAAAGGAATGTGATTATCTCATTGGGTTGAAGGAGATTCCAAAAGGTTGGGAGGAGTGATGCCACAGAGAAATTTAAAAACAAGGATGAGAATTTTAAAATGAAGAATATTTTCAAAAGAGTAGCTCCATTTCCTGCAAAAAGGAACTTTTTTCACTTCATCATTATTTGGAAAACAAATATCCTTCAAGTGGAGATTTTTCAAACTTCACAACAAAATTTCTGGAGTTACAAATGCACAATATTTTGGGACATTCTGAATAAAGGCTTTATAAATGCTTTGCGACTGGAGATTAGCAATGTTGAATTTCTCAACTAAGACAATTGCATATTTTGACTGATTATGGACATGTTTTGTGATCATTCCAGTTCTAAACGGCATCACCCATGAAAAGGCAATGACGGAAAGCTCTTACCACGTATACATTTTAATTGTTTAGGGTAAAAAATAAAAAAATTAGGAAGGGTCTAGGACAGAAACGTCAGCTTTTGCGCTCTTAAGATGCTGCTTGGCCTGCTGTGTTCATCCAGCTCTACACTTTGTTATCTCTGACCAAGATGCATCAGGTTAGATGTTCAACAAACTGTCTTTTTAGTGGCAAAATTGGAATGTGATTGTAAAGTTAAGGAACTGCATGATGCCAAAAGCATACATTCCCCCATTGTGACTCGTGTAACTCACGGCAAGTGACATTCTCAACACGAGACAGAAATAAGATTGGAACCTCAACTTTACAAAACACTAACAATCTGGAAGATTGATGGAAGTTTTCCATTCTATTCATGCAGTTTAGAACTACAGCGACTACCCCTTTTTATGGTTGAATTGAAACAGACTCTGCTTTTAGAGATTTAACTGCACTTGTTCAAGTACTTCCCATGGCAATATGTAGTTTTTACATTTAAATTTAATGGAACCCACATGACAGTTTGTGGTACTTGCTACACATTTTAAATTTTTCATTTTCATTTCTGAATTTGAAAGTTATCCAGGCAGTATGATAGCAGCTGAATTCGATATCAAGCTCTAATCCAGAATGTACTCCAGACAACAGTAGTGAGAGTCACATATTGTAAGTGCTGGATCAAAATCATGCACTTCATTTCACAATGATTCCGCCCCCCGGCTTATTTACACCATCTTTTAGAGTTGGTAGTTTCCAAGAAACCACAAAAGGAAATCAGAGAGGCCAATTCCAAGAATGTCAGTTTATGTCAATTAATTTACAATGTACTCCACACAAGTCATAAACATCTAGATATAGAATGTGCAGAATAATAGGGACACAACCAAGGAGAACTTTGGGTTCAATACAAAGACCTGATCATGTTCTCAAGATAATGCACAGAAATGATTCAAATGAGCTGCAGCAATTCAAACTGAAGGCAACCATGGCTTCCACTCCCAATAACTATCCAATAACCTTCTGGGAAATGTAAGCAATAGAAATAAACACAGGTATGAACACACAGTCACAGTCAGCTGTGAAAGTTCTCATTACAGACCACTGACACTGAGTATGCAAGTCAGTCAAGTGAACCTTCAGTTTCATTAAACTGAACTCTATCATTAATGCTTCAGGATGGGGAGAATAAAATGAAGAATAATAAAAAAAATTTATTCTCCATCGCAAATCTTCACTTTATTTATATTCAATGTAACTCATCAATTTTACAGCTAGCTTTGAACATTGATTCTTACCCAAATCATCAAGCAACTTTCTTTCCAATCTCAGTTGGGTTCAATTACCAGTGGATCAATTTTTTTTTTAAAAAAATCAACAAAATTCGAAGTCTAAATCTAAAGAAAATTTTCGTATGGTTTCAACAACAGCTTGATCCTCTAACAGCCTCAGCCTACCATGGCCAAAACAAGATTTCACACCCACAAATACCCAGTTAGTTCAAACTGGGATTTTGGCAACTTACAAAAAGGCATTTGGTCAACAGATTCCACAAGGGGAAACTTGTTTTTCAATGATAAATCAGTCAGTCATTGGGGCAACTCCTGCTCATCTGCTAGCAGTGATATTGTCAAGTCATGATGAAGGCCCAGAAGGCCTTACCACTTTCTCAGTAGTGTTTGATGTGAGGTCTAAACAAGTGTATTAGTCAATGATTACTGAAAAAAATACACACTGGTTCCTGCATTGCTCTATCCTCATCATTCCTTAAATAGGCGAACAAAAGAAACTAAAACATCAGTGGACTATCAAATGTTTTGGCAGGACTTACAAAATGTCTCCTCCATTTCATTTGCAATGTTCATTTGAAATGACAAATTCAGTCATCAATATGGTTCCACAGAGAGTTCCTCTCTTCTGCTCTTACACACAGCTTAGAAAAACAAACATTCATTAAAGATCCATTATCCCTACGAAGTATTTCACATCGTGTTCTTCTCTCTTTGCAAGCATAAAGTTTACCAAACACTTAAATGAGCATAAATGGTCTCTAAAAGCATTTTTACACTAAAGATTATTTCTACTATATTTCACTCTTCAATTCTAAATAATACTTCACTAAATATCTTATTGGGAAACATACATGTATTGCTATAGAATTCAATCACACTGAGTAAAGATCAAACTTCAGTCGTGGGTGTCTCTTCAGTTAGAGAATTTCTGGCAAGGTAGTAACGAGGGTCTCTTAGTATTTCCACAAAACAACACTGTTTCCAGTCCTAATTCTAGACAAAAATAGAAATTGCTGGAAAAGCAGAGCAAGTCTGGCAGCATCTGTGGAGATAAGTCAAAGATAACGTTTTGGTTCAAGTGACCCTTCCTCCTCAGAACCAGTCCTAATTGCAATGAGGCATTGATAGTTTTAGAATCAAAATAGAAAACAACTCCGTCTCATATCACCAGCAATATCTTCAGCACGCTAACTAGTGTGGGTATTGCAAGTGTCACAACTCCCTAGGATAAGGCTCTGAAAATCAAGCCCTGGTTTTCCCACAGTCATCACAGAAGTTAAAGTTTAAAGCAAAAAGACCCAAAATTCTCGAAGCAGGACAACAGCAAGGACAGACCCATTTTCTTTACAACAAAAACTGCTATTTATTGCAAGTAAATAGACTTTAGCTACAGGTGAACAGTTATGAACTATCAGGGTATAAATTTCACTAATCAAAATTCTAATCCCCTTTCGCAAAAGACAGCATCATAAAAAAACTACATGGATTATGGACAGAGAGAAAGGCTAGGCAAACAATTTTGCAGTTCCTGCACACAAAGGTTTCTGAGATGATTTTTACGACTCTTATGCTGATCAGATTGTCAGAAAAGCCCATCTGGTGCACTAACGTCCTTTAGAGAAGGAAGCTATCATCCTTATCTGGTCAGACCTACATGTGACTCCAAACCTGCAGCAATATGGTTGACTCTTAACTGCCCTCCGGGCAATTACAGGTGGGCAATAAATGCTCACCTGGCCAGTGACTTTCATGGCCAGTGAATGAATTTTTAAAAGCTGGACAGGGCCTTGGCAAGACCACATCTAGATGTTGTGTGCAGTCTCCTTATCTGAGGAAGGATGTTCTCACAATGGGGTAAATGCAGTGTTCCTCAGGATGGCAATGACTGACATGTGGGGAGACACTGAACAGATTAGAACTACGTTCAAAGGGGTTTGGAAGAATGAGGGGAGATTGTGTAGAAATCCCACTTCCTACAGACTAAGGGGGTGGCCATGGGGACCCGCATGGGGCCCAGCTATGCCTGCCTCTTTGTAGGTTACGTGGAACAGTCCCTCTTCCGCACCTACACAGACCCCAAACCCCACCTCTTCCTCCGGTACATTGATGACTGTATCGGCGCCACCTCTTGCTCCCCAGAGGAGCTCGAACAGTTCATCCACTTCACCAACACCTTCCACCCCAACCTTCAGTTCACCTGGGCCATCTCCAGCACATCCCTCACCTTCCTGGACCTCTCAGTCTCCATCTCAGGCAACTAGCTTGTAACTGATGTCCATTTCAAGCCCACCGACTCCCACAGCTACCTAGAATACACCTCCTCCCACCCACCCTCCTGCAAAAATTCCATCCCCTATTCCCAAATCTTCCGCCTCCGCCACATCTGCTCCCACGATAAGACATTCCACTCCTGCACATCCCAGATGTCCAAGTTCTTCAAGGACTGCAACTTTCCCCCCACAGTGACCGAGAACACCCTTGACCGCGTCTCCCGTATTTCCCGCAACACATCCCTCACACCCCGCCCCCGCCACAACCGCCCAAAGAGGATCCCCCTCGTTCTCACAAACCACCCCACCAACCTCCGGATACAACGCATCATCCTCCGACACTTCCGCCATCTACAATCCGACCCCACCACCCAAGACATTTTTCCATCCCCACCCCTGTCTGCTTTCCGGAGAGACCACTCTCTCCGTGACTCCCTTGTTCGCTCCACACTGCCCTCCAACCCCACCATACCCGGCACCTTCCCCTGCAACTGCAGGAAATGCTACATTTGCCCCCACACCTCCTCCCTCACCCCTATCCCAGGCCCCAAGATGATATTCCACATTAAGCAGAGGTTCACCTGCACATCTGCCAATGTGGTATACTGCATCCCCACCGCATCCCTAAACCAGCCCAGTTTGTCCCCTCCCCCCACTGCACCACACAACCAGCCCAGCTGTTCCCCTCCACCCACTGCATCCCAAAGCCAGTCCAACCTGTCTCTGCCTCCCTAACCTGTTCTTCCTCTCACCCATCCCTTCCTCCCACCCCAAGCCGCACCCCCATCTACTACTAACCTCTTCCCACCTCCTTGACCTATCCGTCTTCCCTGGACTGACCTATCCCCTCCCTACCTCCTCACCTATACTCTCTCCACCTATCTTCTTTTCTCTCCATCTTCAGTCCGCCTCCCCCTCTCTCCCTATTTATTCCAGAACCCTCTCCCCATCCCCCTCTCTGAAGAAGGGTCTAGGCCCAAAACGTCAGCTTTTGTGCTCCTGAGATGCTGCTTGGCCTGCTGTGTTCATCCAGCCTCACATTTTATTATCTTGGATTCTCCAGCATCTGCAGTTCCCATTATCTCAGGACTCTAGTAGGACTGGACAAGCAGGATGGATGTTCCCAATAACCAGGTGCTTCAGAACCAGGGGTCACAGCCTGGGGATAGGATGGACTATTGAGGGCTGAGCCAATGCATTGGACTTTTGCTGCACTCAATCCAAAGCATACAAGATGATCACAAGAGTCCAATCTCCAGGAGCAGTGCCATCCAGTCCTCATCCTTTATAACATACATGGCTAAGAGGCCATTGTCACTGGCACCCGATAACCTTCCATCACCATCATGAAATGGACACATAGCGAATCAAATCCTTTGGGGCCTGGGGAGCTTCGTATGTTGCACCTTTGCTGTTAACTGAGGAGACACAATTCCTGAGAAGTGGGATCAGCCAATATCACCTTATAATGATGGCCAGCATTTCATAATTGGCCAGAGCTCACTTGCCAGCACCATTTTATAATGCTAGGTACGATCTGGCATATGGGGATACTCGCTGCCACTAGTTTAATTTGGAGTTTTCATTTAGGAATTTAGTTTGGATAAATGCGAGGTATTGTATTTTGGTAAAACAAACAAGGGCAGGACTAATGCGACTAAAAGTGAGGCCTCGGGTAATGCTGTAGAACAGAGACACCTAGGCGTTTACATACATAAATTTTAGTAGTTTTCATCGCAGAGATAGGGAGGTTCAGAAGGTGTTTAGCACACTTGCCTTCATTGCTTAGGCCTTTGAGTATAGGAGTTGGGACGTTATGTTGAGAATGTACAGGACATTGGTGAGGCCTCTTCTGGGGTACTGTGTTCAGTTCTGGTCACCATGTTGTAGAAGGTCATTACTAAGCTGGAGAGGTTTCAGAAGAAATTTCCCAAGATATTACCGGGTATAGAAGGTTTGAGTTATAGTGAAAGGCTAGAAACGCTGGAACCTTTTTCAATGGTGCATGAGAGATTGAGGTAACCTTATAGAAGTTTATAAAATAATGAGGGGTATAGATAGAGTTGATGGTAGTTGTCTTTTCCCCAGGATGAAGTTTTCAAAACTAGAAGACTAGAAAAGACAGAAAAAGACATGAGGGACAAATCTTTTACACATAGGTAGTTCATTCCACGCAGTAACCATTCTAAGAAGTGATGGTTGCAGGTACAGTTACAAAGTTTAAAAAAAAATTTTGGATAAGTAAACGAAAAAGGACAGGTCTGGAAAGATACAGGATGTGGAGGTCCAGTGTTGGACTGCGGGGGACAAGGTCAGAAGTTACTGGACAGCTGGTTGTAGTCCGGCAGATTTGTTTGAGGTCACAGGCTTTTGGAGGGCTGTTCCTTCGTCAGGTAAAAATGGAGCAGCTTGTGAGGGGATAGCACTTCGAGGGATTATGATTTCAGCTGAATCTGTTGGACTGTGGCCTGTTGTCATGCGACTTCTGACGAGGGATACAGGACATTACATGTAGGTGGGGCTCACTTAATTTAGGATTACGGTCAGCATGGGCTGGTTGGACAAAAGGATTTGTTTCTACGCTATACGATGCTGTGGGAGGGTGGCACGGTAGTTCAGCGATTAGCACTGCTGCCACACAGCGCCAGGGACACGGGTACAAATCCACCCTCAGGCAACTGTCTGTGTGGAATTTGCATATTCTCCCCATGTCTGCGTGGGTTTCCTCGGGGTGCTCCCGTTTGCTCCCACAGTCCAAAGATGTGGGCAGTAGGTGGATTGGCCATGCTAAATTGCCCGTAGTGTAGTGTTCAGGAATGTGTGAATTAGGTGGATTATAGGGGAATGGGTCTGGGTGGGATGTTCTGAGAGTCAGTGTGGACTTGTTGGGCCAAAGGGCCTGTTTCCACACTGTAGGAATTCGATGATGCTACGACTATGATGAGAACGCTGCTGCTCTTTCCTTTTTCCAACACTTTCACTGGGTTGCAAGAGGCAGAAAGGTGCTGGTTCACTTATAAAAGGTTTTGAACTCATCAATTAAAAAAGCACAGCTAATCACAACCAAGGGAAGATTAAACCTGAAGAAATTCAGTTCAAGTGGCTTACTGCAGAAAATAAAGAGCACATTCCTAAATTGGTGGTGACCAAAGGTTTCTCTACGCTGTTCACAAAAAAATTGTTCAGCTACTTGAAAACCAATTGCATAATTGCTGGCAGGCGGAAGACCTTTGTCATTGGTAACTTGTCACAAGTCAACAAATCGTTCCACAGCTTCTTGCCAAACAAAGCTCTGTCAGGACATAAGCCTTTAGTTCCAGATCTTCTGCAACCACTTCTGTAATGCACAGCTGTGTGAACAATGTTCACACCAAGTTATTTACTTTCAAACAATGCAGCAATCCTAGCAATGCATTGTTTTAAAATAGTTCTTCTCTTATTTCAGCCCAATATTTTTGTGGTTTTCAAGAATTAAAACAGAGACAGTCTTTAGACAAGAATCTCCAACAATGCCAAATCAAAATATTGGCAATTTTGCAGCACACTTCAGAGTCAGACTTTATTTTTGTAGTTTTCTGAAAAGAGAGAGCAAGCAACAGGAGATTGATGAGTACCGATATGCACAACACACAGGGCAAGGAAAGGGATGAGGTTGTGCATAGAGAATACAGGAAATTAGGCAGGAGGTTAAAAAGTAGGTCCTCAAGGGTCACAATTTCTGGACTACTACTGGTGCTATGGGCTAGTGAGATAACGAATAGGAGGATAGAACAGATTCTGGAGGAAAGAATCCACATTTTTGGACAATTAAGATCTTTTCAGAATATAAATAACTTGGGATGTAAGTTTGCTCGCTGAGCTAGGTGGTTTGTTTTCAGACGTTTCGTCACCATTCTAGGTAACACCAGTGAGCCTCCGGTGAAGCGCTGGTGTTATGTCCCGCTTTCTATTTATCGGTTTAGGTTTCCTTGGGTTGGTGATGTCATTTCCAGTTCTTTTTCTCAGAGGATGGTAGATGGGCTCCAAATAAACGTTTGGCCAACAAACACATTGATTTGGAGCCCATCCACCATCCTCTGAGAAAAAGAACTGGAAATGACATCACCAACCCAAGGAAACCTAAACAGACAAATGGAAAGCGGGACATAACACCAGCGCTTCACCGGAGGCTCACTGATGGTGTTACCTAGAATGGTGACGAAACGTCTGAAAACAAACCTTCCAGCTCAGCGAGCAAACTTACATCCAGAACCTCAACCTGAACTACAAATCTTTGCAAAACTCAATATAAATAACCTGTTAACGAGATGGGTTCCACTTGAATTGGAAGGGGACCAATATCCTTTTGTGCTAGTCAGGAGGCTTTAAACTAGTAAAAGCGGGGAGAAATCAAAGCAACCATGAGAAAAATAGGTTGAGGCTGGTACAGTAGAAAAGGGAAGCAAGTCTAGTGGTCAAGGCAGACAGGAGCTGGGCAGAGAACAAGGTAAGACTGACAAATTAAACTGAATTTACGTCAATGCAAGAGGCCTTAGGACAGGTAAGACCATAAGGCACAGGAGTGAGAGAGTAAGGCCATTCGGCCCGTCGAGTCCACTCCGGTAAGGCAGATAATCTTTGGGCATGCTTGGGAACATGGCACTGGGATCTCATAGCTAATACAGAAGTGTGACTCAGGGATGGTTAGGACTGGCAGTTCAATGTTCCAGAGTATAGATGCTATAGGAAGGATAGAAAGGTAGACAAGACAGAAGAGGGAGAGTGTTTTCGGTTAGGCAGAACAATACGGTTCTATGTCGGGAGGATATTCCTGGGAGATCAACAAGTTATATGGATGGAACTGAAAGAAAGGGACAATCATCTGGTTGGTTTTGTATTATAGGCCCTCCAATATTCAGCAGGAAATTGAGAAGTAAATACATAAGAAGATCTCATATCTGGAAGAATAATAGGGTATTTATGGTAAGGGTTTTTAACTTTCCAAAAATAGACTGGGAATGTCAGTGTTAAGGGCTTAGATGGGGAGGAATTTGTTAAGTGTATACAAGAAAATTCTTATTCGAAATGTGGATGTACTTACAAGAGAAGGAGCTACTTCTGTTGGGAAATAAGCCAGGGCAAATGACTACGGTGTCAGTGGTGGAACACTTTGGGTCAAGTGATCATATTCTATTAGTTTTAAAATAGATCAGTTCTATCCTTTTCCATAACTAAAAGTTAAGTTTAAATTGGAGGAAAGCCAATTTTGACAGTGTTACGAGCTTTCAAAAGTTGATGGGGGAAACTATTCACTGGTAAAGAGATGGTTGGGAAGTGGGAGGCCTTTAAGAATGAGACAACGAGAGCTCAGAGACAGTATGTTCCTGTTAGAGGGAAGGACAAGGCTGGTTGGTGTAGGGAATGCTGATGACCAGAGAAAGAGGCGCTCTGGTCAACAAACAGGTGACAGCATATATCAGGGATAGACAGCTGGGATCGAGTGAATCGTTGAAAGAGTATAAGGGCAGTAGGAGCACACAGAGGTAAAAATCAGGACTGCAAAATGGAGACATGAGATAGCTTTAGCAAACACAGTTAGGAAGAATCCAAACAGATCCTATAGATACAACAGGGGCAAAAAAAGAGTATCTGAGAAGGAATAGGGCCCCTTAAAGATCAGCATGGCCATCTATGTGTGAAACCACATATGGATGAGGTACTGAACAAATATTTTGCATCAGTATTTACTGTGGAGAAGGACTTGGAGGCTAGGGAATTTGGGGAAATAAACACTGATGTCTTGAAGAGAGTTCATATTACACTCGAGGTGGTGCTGGAGGCATAATGGTGCATAAAGGTAGATAAATCCCCAGGACCTGATCAGGTATTTTCCAGAACTTTGAGAAGCTAGGGAAGACACTATTTGCATAATTGACAGCCATGGGTGAGGCACTGGAAGACATGAGGGTGGTTGCTATGGTGCCATTATTTAATAATGGCTGTAAGGAAAAGCCAGGGAACTACATAGCAGTGAGCCTTACATCAGGGATGGGTAAATTGTTCGAAGGGAATCTGAGGGACAGGATTTACATGCATTTGGAAAGGTAAGGACTGATAAGGGAAAGTCATCATGGTTGTGTGTGGGAAATCGGTGTCTCACTAACTTGATTGAGTTTTTTTGAAGAGATGACAAGATTAAAGGAGGCAGAGAGGTAGAGATTGTCTATATCGACTTCAGCACACTATTCAACAAGGTTTCACCTGGTACTGGTTAGCAAGGTTAGATCACATGAAATCCAGGGGGAGTTAACCAATTCGATACAAAATTGGCCTCAAGGTAGGAGATAAAGGGTGGTGGTGGATGGTTCCTTTTCAGACAGGAGGCCTGTGACCATGGTGTACCACAGGGAACAGTGTTGGGTCCACTACTTTTCATCATTTATAAAAATGATATGGATATGAATATAGGAGGTATGGTAAGTTTGCAGATGACACCAAAACAGGTGATGCAATGGTCAGTGAAGAAGATCTCAGAACAATGGGACCTTGATCAGATAGGGCAATGAAGAGTACTGAGATAAGTGGGAGGTGTTACACTTTGGTAATGCTAACCAGGACAAGACTTATACAGTTAAATGGTAGGATTGCCAGGGTGATGAAGGCGGCCTTTGGTTCACTTGCCTTTATTCATCAGTGCAAAAAGTATAGGAATTGGGATATCATGTTGTGGTTGTCCTGCACATTAGTGAGGCCACTTTTGGAACACTTCACACAATTCTTCCTTCTACAGGAAGAATGTTAAACTTGAAAGGGTGCAGAAAAGATTTGAGGATAGTGCTGAGGCTAGAGGGTTTGAGCTACTGGGATAGGCTGGTGCATTTTCCTCTTGAGCATCAGAGATTGAGGGATATAAAGGTTTATAAAATCATGAGGGGTATGTAATAGGATGATTAGCTAAGGTGTTTTTTGTGGGGTGGGGGGGGTCGAAAACTAGACAGCATAGGTTACAGAGAGGGGCAGTGGGAGGACTGTTTAAAACAAAGAGAACTTAGAGGGGGGGGTAACTTCTTCATGCAGAGGGTGGTGCGTGTGTAAGTGGCCACAGGAAGGGGTGGAGGCAGGTACAATTACACATTTAAAAAGGCACCTAGACAAGTATGTGAATAGAAAGAGTGCAGAGGAATATAGATCAAATACTGACAAATGGGACTAGGTCAGGCTGGGGTGTCTGGTTGGCATAGATGACTTAAATCAAAATGGTCTGTTTCCATGTTGTATGACTATATTAAAAACAGCACTAATATGTAATATTACTGATTCCTATGCTATGTAAAAACACATTTCAGTAATAAGTTGAAAAGACTTTAGCAAACGATGGAACATTAAATAACGCTAAGTTAAGACTGCCAAGTGCAAGTAATTTATATGCACCACTGGAACCTGCTAGAATACGTTACAACCTTAGACGACTTAGCATTCAAACTACTTATCCAATTTTACATTTCCCATCCAAACACCCACTCTGAGCTTTACTTTTGGGAGATTTAATCTTCAGATATCACTGCCAGCTACAAGTACAACAGTGGAGTTCTGCCATGTACATTTTCATTTTCTGACAGCAAGCATGGTGAGATATAAAAATGTGTTCTACGTTTTTAAAGAAAGTGCATCATAAAATATTCTTCAGTACAGCAAATACAAGAAATGCGAAAACAGAGCTCACCCTGCATTCATGCCATTGAGCAATACAACACTAATAGCACAACTGCACTCCTCCCTCTTAAATGCATTTTTTAATTTCTCCCTCCCCATGACACACACAATAAGAGAAAAGGCCTCTTACCAATACTCAGTAACCAGTTCATGTCAAGCTGTGTTAATGAGCAGTTGCATAAGTCAGCATTCGCAAGACAAGTTCCTTTTGATTATATAGAGTATCAACAGAATTGTGCACCACACAAACTTTACCAACTTTGCCAACTCCTCAATATGCAAATTGCGCACGGTTAGCAAAACCAACAAGAATACATTCACTAAATTTGCAAAGGCCAGCAGGTGAGATAATGCATTTTTTTTAAATTAACTCGGGTTGTATGGTTGTCATAACTCAAACACTTTCCAAACTTTGAGTAAAGCTCAATTGCATATCTTAATTTGAAATCATGATTATAATGGAATTCCTGAGCTTCTAGATATCATGACCTCAATGATGTTGGTGTCATGATGCTAATATCTTGTATATGTGCACTGGCAAATAGTCAACATAAACCCCACACGTACACAGATTCCCAGGATTCAAATACAAGATCTACAGACAGTAACTATACATTTTAATAATGTGAAGTCAATTAGGAATCAAACACAACATGTTGACCACCATATTTTGTTGTAAGATTAACCAAGACTTTGCACAAACTGGGAAAAAAAACAGTACACAGAAGTGGTATACATTTAAAACATCAGGTAATTAGATAGGCAGACAAGTTAAAAATCATCCCCATAAATGATGAGACCAGGATATCAAGGATGACAATGGGAATAAAATGTATGTATTTTTAATCAAATTACTTTTCCCCACACTTAAGTTAACAGGTGAGTGAGAGTCAACTTTCAGGAGAGAAGGGATGAAAAGGTAGGAAAGAACGACAAATATTTGAGTAAATTTTGTCGTTTTCATGTTGATCAGATGTAAGTGGCTTAAAATCAATATTAGCTACTGCATAAAAATATAATCCAGACCACAGCTGTAACCACAACTATTGCCAGCCAAAGTACTGTAAACTTTGTAGATTTCTTAGCACCATACATTATAAATATTCCATGTTCTTAGCATCACTGAAGCAGTTTCCACTTTTAAAAATGTTTAAATTTCAACATAAAGCCAAATCACAGCCCAACATGATTCACTTCACACCACTTTCAGTGTGTAATTCGAGTGCAATTGCAAATCTTGAATTTTCTAATTACTTTTTACATCTGCCTCAAATTAAATCTCCATAAAGGAGACAGTGGTCTTGTGTACTGCGTAAAGCTTTAAATTTTAAAACTTACTTCTCCAACTTTCTTATTCTCCCACAGAATTTAAGTGTTCATGTGTAACAATGAACTATTGCTCATTTTCCCTCCTAAACACAATGGCCTACATTTTTTCCATTCACTTCTAATTTAATCCACCTAAAATTAACAGCTCTCACAAAGTAGCTGTTTCTCTTTGCTTCAAAGCATTCATATGCTTTAACCAGATGACTATAGACAACTTTGTAGAAGGAGCTGTATTTCACTTTGTTAGGGGTAAGGAGGAAAGATAAAAATGGTCAGAAAACAAATAAGATGATTTTTTTTATTTTCATGTCATGAAAAGTACATGTTCCTGCCAAAACTGTGACTGGAGTCAGTGTAACAGTTATAAAACTAAAGTGAATTGGTGGTTTTTACAGCAATACAAGAGTTTTTTTAATTAAACAAAACCATGAGAGTTACTGGAAATATGCAAACCTTAACATGTTCAGGAGGTGACTTTTACATTGGGAGAAAAGGAAAAGGGTGGGACTTTTCAGCACTGCAGGTAAACATACTGTCCTTTCATCTGACACCAAGGTTCAAATACAGGCCAGGCCAATGAGATAAAAGGACCCTCTCAAGTTGTCAGCAGTAAGAGTTCTATGCAAAAATGAGTTTGAGCGTCTTAACCAAATTAGCTATCTCAATTCCTGACAGTCACAAATCCCCAGCAGAAAATTGCCTATAACTTGACATTTTCACTCAAGCATACGGTAAGAATGGATAGAATATGAAATGTTCAACGATGATATGCTTTTTAATTTAGAATTGAAGAGAGAGAGCTTATATCTTTTCTCCAGCCCATTCTACGATTGCGCTATTAGCCAGATAAAGCACTTGTCATTTTTAATCATGACTGACGCCAACAAAAATACCAAACAAAGACCTAAATATAACCAAAAACACTACACAATGGGGATTTCTAGGTAATCTTAATCAAGGTGTACATTCAGACAGTGCAGTTAAAATCTACATTTCTGAAGATCATTTCTTGTCAAGCTTTGATATTCTTACTTAATGAAAATTCAGAAAACACAAAAGTCGTATTGTGGTTAAAATTACCCTTCATTTTATCATCTCAACAGCACTATGATACAATTGGTTAAGACCTGGAATGCATGGACATGAGCGTGATGGAGGCAACTGAAACAATCAAAACTGGAAGTAAGACTTATCTCAAGAGGAAATGTTGTTGAGTTAGTGGTGAAGGTAGAGACCTAAACCTATTTAGAGACCTATTTGGACCTGCACATTAAGTGCTGTGAGCTGCAGGGCAATAGGCCACGTGAAGGAAGATGGGATTGGAAAGGGCATCTGGGTGCCTTTGGGTCATCATAGACAAGATGGGTCAAACGCCCGCCTTCTGTGCTGTATCATTTCTATTGTTCTATAAATACCATCTTTTCCTAGCTGCTGACAATTCTAAAGAGAGGTCACAAAATAGTAATCCTGTTTTCTTTTTGCAGATGCAGCCAATCCTCCTGTGTCTCTCCAGCAATTTCTGCTTTTGTTTGTTTCAGATCTCCAGCATCCACAGTCCTTTGCTTTGTTGCAGTAAAATAGTTACGTTACCACCAAGAATAATGGTGACACTAACAGTGTTCATGACTATGAAATAAACTAGAAAACAACTTCCAACATCTGCACATGTACAGATAAAGGCAGAAATATGAAAACCTCATCCTTTAAAGTTTGAGAAGATTTGCAGCTCGGCTTTTGGACGAGGTTGCAAACGTTTCATCACCATGCTAGGTGAGATTGTCAGTGAGTCTCCAGTGAAGGCGCACTGACAATGTTACATAGCAGGGTGATGAAACATTTGCAACCAAACCCACCGGCTTGGCGGGCAAGTCTACAACTTCAGATTCCATTCCGTTTGCCTTGTTCTGCTAGAAGCATTTTTAGAGGTACCACTGCAACAATAGATTCAGGATTGAAACAGGGAATGAATGAAACTGTGGCATTAGCTGGTCACAAAGCATAGAGAAAACCTTAGGATTTGCCCACTCAAGTATATGTGATTTTCAAATGTCATTCTAAGTTTAATTACTTGCAAATGACCTCTCTGGCATGGAAAGATTTATTTTTGCAAGCGTTAGAGATTTATCCCTTCAGGTTTTAATTATTATTGAAGATTTTTAAAATTAATTTTCCCCCCCACTTTTTTTTAATTTATCTCTCTCTCAATCTCATCTTTAATTTCCCTTTCTTTAGTTTGCTTTATGTATTTGATTCACATTGAATTAAAATATACTAATTTACACTTCTAGTTGATATTGTGTGCCTCAGTAAACATTCTTCAATCTGATTAGCTGAACAGATGAACTGTCATTTTTCAGGTTCACAAATATCCCAGATACCCTGTACATAGTATCATCCTGCACTGTTCTCCAAATGACTAAATTACCACGTAATATCTGTGGGTCGCTGTAAACATTATGAATAGTTAGTATAATTCACTGGGTCACCACTGAGAGCAAAATCAGGTTGGTGTCAGCTAGACTCATTGTAGTATAAACAGGTACGTAATAAGGACCTCAGGTTTGGTCCTCAGAACCCCACAGAACAGTATTCTCAGAACCGATGTGTGACATCCAGTAACAGTACTTCCTCGGATGGAATACTGATATTGCCCAACACTCTACTTGGGATTGCCTACACAATAAATTCCTGATCCATGCCATCCTATGAAGAGGAGACATCAAAAACCAAGCAATTTTGCAAAGACATATTCATAGATTGAGTCAAAAGCTCACAAACTTCAGACCCAAAATAAGCACTGGTAGCTATTTCTAAACAGGAAAAAAAACAAAACCCAGATGATGGTGATTTAAGTACAAGATTCCTAAGAGCAAAACTAAAAAATGTTGAGATTTAAAAAATGGAAAGCAAGTTATCTTTTCAACTGCATTCATCAATAGATTTTTCTTCAATCTTCTCTGCTTCTGAAGGCATTATAATTGCTGATGAAAGGTGTCACAATTGTTCACTGTCCTCAAGTACTTTCCTAAATAAACATCTTTGTATACACATGCAAAGTCATCACAGGTCACAAATGTTTCTGGATGAAAGTCAGGAAATGCAACCCAGTATGGTGTTTTTCCTCCCTAATTTATAAATATTTACTCCAGATTTGCTGGCATGAACTGCACATGAACTAAATGTAGGATCTTGTGGTCCTGTTCATTTGATGTTTCACTAGGTTTGTATTTATCAATAAATCTAGTAGTAAAACGACAAATAAAGTTTCTGAAGTCAAAGTTAATTATGAATTTGTATTAGTATTTTGACTTTGTTTAGTTGTCCTTGGATTTCTGCCTCAGAATTTTACACAAATAATAAAACCAGAACTCAGAGGTGAATTGGGAGATGAAAGTTTAAGGAAATTCACAACGGAGGCAGAGATCAGAAAAATTGCAAGTTCAATTACCGGTCTATAGATTATCTCAGCCAGGGAGCAACACTTCAATTCACCCTTGCATTCATCGACTAGAAGAGGGTAAAACAAAAATTTCTTTCTTCAATTGTCAACAGCAATTATCCAATAACGATTGCTGAGAGACAAGATCAGACTTTCTACATTTTGCCCCCTAGTTGGATAAAATAGTGACTGTGGAAGAATAACCGCCTAGAAAAGGCAGAAAAAAATTGAAGATAAAATGGTGAATTCCTTATTTTTATACTGTCCAAAACTAGTTCATACAAAAGGAACGATCATTAGGGCAAGATACCAAATAAAGCTAGGTTCCTACATCAGGAGTCTGTCCTTCCACGTGTCACTGTTAAATCAAATCTGCTTGCGACAAAATAACTAGATTTTTAACCAGCTAATATAACGGGGCAGATATTGTTGCAAAACACACTCAAATTTCTCTTGTATCATACTAACACCACTAGATTTTGATGAGATTTCATGCAGCCATTGGGTAACATCAGACTGATTTTGCCAAAAATTGATTCTCCCCTGCAGCATGTCTTAGGAAATCTGGCAAGTCCACTTCATTTCTTTCATTTCACTGCTATGGTGATGTCAAGGGCCTGAAGCATAAAAACACCACTATAAAAACAAGTTTACATTGCCATGTTATTTGCAGCCAATGCAGAATGCCAGATTCACTAAAGCTGCTAATCAGAATAAATTGGTGTGGATGAGTTGTCACCATTGTCTTCAACCAAAGAAAATCAAGCAAGTTTATCTAGGTGCTACTGCCAGCTGTGTAACAGCATAACATTTGAATGCAGTGGCATCTAACATAATATAAATGCAGCTTCAAACAACTAGAGTTAACATTAATCCTAGAGCTGGTGGCAGTAAACTAAGCGTGTTCTGGCATACAAACATGAACGATGGAATGAAAGGACCTGGAAGATGTATGATTTGGGGTGATGTTTTTAAGGTTCATCGTGGTTTTTTTGAACTAATGATGACTAAGTTTAACATACTCACATTGAAAACATCTTTAAAAATAAAAAAAAGTCTCAGATTGTCTCTATGATAACAAGTGGGCTACAAAACAATAGATGTGAAAGCTATTTCCATTTAAAGCGCCCACTGACTAAGTCATCCAGCTTAATCCTTCATAAAAAGGAAAGGATTCTTCAGCACCTTTACTGAAAACTAAAGGATTTATAAATGGAAATGTGTAAACCAGTGAACATGGTGTAATGATTATTTTAAGATCACAAAAATCATTTGTCAAAAAGTAGTAGGAGAGAGCAGGGAAGAAAAACACGTGTTCCACATGGCGTCAGTGTGGTGACCTCATCAAATCTAATAGAACTGCACAAGTACACATTGGTGAAGGAAGAATCAGACTAAACCATGACATCTCCCACAAATAAATGGTCTAGTAACTTAATCTCCAGGCACACAGACATGAAAAGTACATATATGAAGCCAACAGAATGGCCACAGACTCATACCTAGAATAAAGCAAGTATAAGCCACTATTTTCAAGGAACATTTCTTAGAGATGAAAGCCAGAGGAAAGTTTGGACATATACATACAATTAACAAAAATTGCATGGTTTAGCTCCCATTCTGATAATTTAAAGCTCTTTAAAGTGTTTGCAGTATCAATAAAACACAGTTCTTTGATGCTCGCACATCCTTGTAATATTTATCTAGGCTCCAGCATCCTCAGTCTATACTGAATTTGCAGATGATGATTGCCAGTGACTTTTTTTGGGGGCAGGAGAGGGAGAGGGGGCGGGGGCGGGAGAGAGAATGGGCAGCAGGATGTGCCAAGTTAAATGAAAATACCAATTAAAGGCTCTTACACATTCTACACAGGTTTAGCTGCACTATCCAGGGCGGCACGGTGGCTCAGTAGTTAGCATTGCAGCCTCACAGCGCCAGGGACCTGGGTTCGATTCTAGCCTTGGGTAACTGTCTGTGCGGCGTTTGCACATTCTCCCCGTGTCTGCGTGGGTTTTCTCCGGGTGCTCCGGTTTCCTCTCTCAGTCCAAAGATGTGCAGGCTAGGTGGATTGGCCAAGTTAAATTGCCCATAGTGTTCAGGGGTGTGTGGGATGCTCCAAGAGGTAGTGTGGACTTGTTGGGCCAAAGGGCCTGTTTCCACACTGTCAGGAATCTAATCTAATCCATAACTGCCAAATAGTCTGCCAGCAATCATGAGCCTAAGTGATGACTTAATGATGGTCACTGAAAAATAGCAGGAGAGTTGTTGGTCCATACTCTACGAGAAGTCGGTGCTTTGACAGAGAAGGAGGAAACATGGGTGAATGGTTAGGAGTCCACAGCCTTTTTTTTAAAATTATGGTACTTGTAAAAAAAAACAAAATACTATGTCAAATACAGGTTCTGTTTCTGTAATGCATTTTGACACCATTCTCGTACCACCAAACCTACTGAGGACAATGGTTTTGCTTTGATTTACATTGATGAACCCACCTTTCATCTAAAATGGAGCATTTTCACAATTAATAATTCATGCCACTAACAGTACAGATGCAAATTCTGCCTCCAAACAGAAAGAAACACAAAATCATTGTTATTACATGTTCAGTACAATTCCCATAACTTTAACTTCTGTAAGCAAGATGCTTAAGTGACATATTTAAGTCGCACACGAAATACATTGGACAACCTTCCAGTAAGTGTTTATTCTGTAAATATTTAGAAAGGTTATTATGAATCATTTATACAAATATATTATGTACATGAGACGGATGGATGTTTTGTAATAGATATAGTATCACAAGAGCCGATAACTGTGTTCCTGTGAAGTTTATAACAAATAGTTTAGCATGCAAAGTACAAAATACTTGAAAATAAACTATTTACCTGTAGAAAATATTTTAAAAATGAAATTGAACTTTAAGAAAAATATGGAATTTAAATTACATAATATTTACAAATTTATTAAGCTTACACTTTTAAATGCAATACTTTGCGCAATCACAGATTTTTAACTTGCATCCAACATGTTGGGGGTTTTCTTTAAAGAAAGCCGTTCTGGAGCAGATTTAGAAAATAAGAAACAAACACTATAGAAGGAGGAACCTTGTACACAACTGCTGTATCCATTAATTCTATAGACCTTTAGTTAGTACATTGAGCTTTATGCACCTTAATAATCATTTGCATGCCTTCGGACACAAACATTAGAAACTTCAGACTCTTTCTATACATTCATGCAAGATCTAAAACATAAGCTGTATTTTTCATGAAACAACAGATGGCCGAGGGCTGTTACCCAAGGTGATTGTAGTACTGGTTTTAAGCATACAATGTCCACAAATGGCAGCGTGACTCACACACAGCATGACAAAGAAACAAAGCTTGGGATGTACAATCTATTGTTTCCTGAACAAAACAAAAACCAGGTCTGAAGTAGGGTCACTGCACCCAAAACAGTGGCTCTGCTTTCTCTCCACAGATGCTGCCAGACCTGTGGAGTTTTCCAGCAATTTTTGATTTTGTTGCTGTTCTTTCAAGAAGAATTAGTTTTAAAACTGTTCAAATACAAACTCCAGCTAACTTACATTAATAAAACAATATAATTGAAAAATGTCAAAGCTATAAACCACCTGAATGTATCTTGAGCCATTTTAATAACCAGTTATACAGGGAAGTCACAAGTGGATGCAAAAGTAAACACTAGATGCAATTACTTAAAATTAAATCAAACTTAAAAGAACATGATTTTACATTAAAAGTTGGCATCCCATACATATCACCAAAATATGTTTTACAATTGGACCTCATTTTTATGCAGCTGACCATCCAGAAATCCAAACTATGCAAAAACTGTACTTAATTACAGATTGGGGAACTAATATTAAAGTGGTGAGTATTTCAGCTTATAAGCTTAGTAACAGTCTGAGTTTTAAAGCAATCTGGTCCTACAAAAGAGCAGTCTCTATTGTGAAACAATTTCAACCATGTTTGAGCAACTGCTCACCATTTAAATCTAAGATTAGTATCTGCACATTGATCAAATTTTTTTTTTTACACTAAACATCAGTATAAACCCATAACAAATCCAATACAGGCATAATAACAAATTGTGGAGCTGGATGAACACAGCAGGCCAAGCAGCATCTTAGGAGCACAAAAGCCGAAGTTTTGGGCATAGACCCTTCATCAGCTTTTGTGCTCCTAAGATGCTGCTTGGCCTGCTATGTTCAACCAGCTCCACACTTTGTTATCTTGGATTCTCCAGCATCTGCAGTTCCTATTGTCCTTAATACAGGAATAATGCTGGCTGTAAAAAAATTGCCTTAAACCAGGCCTACCATCAAGCCTCATCTTCCCTCCCCTACCAAGGCATGTTCAGTTTACAGTTGTTTACAAGTTGTGGGTGTTCAAATTCATAAATTGTGAACTCCCAGCAGGTGAAGCTAGTGTATTAAGTCACATAAATAGCTGAAAAACCTATTCCACATCAACTTATAATAGGTAACAAAAAAAAGACCAACACTGCGTCATTAGATGCAATGCCATCTGACCAAAGCAACATGTTTAACAATTAACTTGAACAGTTATTAGCTGGAATTACTTGGGCAATCTCTGATTATTAAAAAAATGGAAGCATCTACAAAATCATCTGAACACTCCTGAAATGATTGTCAGATATAGCAGATGTTTTAGTTTTGGTAGCCTGATAAGCATCACACAGGACACAGTGTGCCTCTTGTCCACTATGTTTGCATCAGCCATCAGGAATTGATTATTCATGCACTGCCAGGCCAAGTTCAGCATTAGGCAGTCCCAGGGTAAACTTCCTTTTGCACTACCAATGAGCCTTAAGTTTAGTCTTCGAAAATCATTCATTACTGTGCATTTGCCACAGCACTCATTCTGAACTGCCTCTCAGCAAATTGTGCAATTTTAATGCCTACCCATATGGAGGTTTCAGTACTACAGATTCCAGTACATGAAGAACTGGCTTGAACACATTTTAGAAAACTTGCGAGCAGCAGAGAAAATAAAATGCCTTTTCCTATCAGCCTGGATTTGAATGCTGGCTGCCAAAATGAAAAAGGATGAGTTCAACTCATTGTCTACACACTACCCTGAACTGACAGCGAATTACGTAAAATTTTTGGAAAGGAATTTTTATGTTCAGTTCAATAGGTATTTCTTACTTAAGTAAATGTGACAACATTTTACTGGTTATTTAGCAAGTTTTTTAAAATTTCTTCAACTGTATTTGGAATGAAGGATACTGTTACATATAAAAATGAACTGGAAGGTTGATGTTATGCATTTGTCTAGAATCTAATAATGAAGGTAACAAAGTGTGGAGCTGGATGAACACAGCAGGCCAACCAGCATCTCTGGAGCACAAAAGCTGACGTTTCGGGCCTAGACCCTTCATCAGAGAGGGGGATGGGGAGTGGGAACTGGAATAAATAGGGAAAGAGGGGGAGGCGGACCGAAGATGGAGAGAAAACAAGATAGGTAGAGAGGAGAGTATAGGTGGGGAGGTAGGGAGGAGATAGGTCAGTCCAGGGAAGATGGGCAGGTCAAGGAGGTGGGATGAGGTGGTAGGTAGGAAATGGAGGTGCGGCTTGAGGTGGGAGGAAGGGATGGGTGAGAGGAAGAACAGGTTAGGAAGCAGAGACAGGCTGGGCTGGTTTTGGGATGCAGTAGGGGAAGGGGAGATTTTGAAGCTTGTGAAGTCCACATTGATACCATTGGGCTGCAGGGTTCCCAAGCGGAATATGAGTTGCTGTTCCTGCAACCTTCAGGTGGCATCATTGTGGCACTGCAGGAGGCCCATGATGGACATGTCGTCTGAGGAATGGAGGGGGCGTTAAAATGGTTCGCGACTGGGAGGTGCAGTTGTTTGTTGCGAACCGAGCGGAGGTGTTCTGCAAAGCGGCCCCCAAGCCTCCGCTTGGTATCCCCAATGTAGAGGAGGCCACACCAGCTACAATGGATACAAATATACCACATCGCAGATGTGCAGGTGAACATCTGCTTGATATGGAAAATCATTTTGGGGCCTGGGATAGGGGTGAGGGAGGTGGTGTGAGGGCAAGTGTAGCACTTCCTGCGGTTGCAGGGGAGGGTGCCGGGTGTGGTGGGGTTGGAGGGGAGTGTGGAGCGGACAAGGAAGTCGTGGAGAGAGTGGTCTCTCCGGAAGGCAGTCAAGGGTGGGGATGGAAAAATGGCTTGGGTGGTGGGGTCGGGTTGTAGATGGCGGAAGTGTCAGAGGATGATGCGTTATATCCGGAGGTGCTGGGGTGGTATGTGAGAACGAGGGGGATCCTCTGGGGGCGGTTGTGGCAGGGGCGGGGTGTAAGGGATGTGTTGCGGGAAATGCGGTCAAGGGCGTTCTCGACCACTGTTGGGGGAAGTTGCAGTCCTGGAAGAACGTAGACATCTGGGATGTGCGGAAGTGGAATGCCTCATCCTGGGAGCAGATGTGGCGGAGGTGGAAGAATTGGGAATAGGGGATGGAATTTTTGCAGGAGGGTGGGTGGGAGGAGGTGTATTCTCGGTAGCTGTGGGAGTCAGTGGGCTTGAAATGGACATTAGTTTCTAGCTGGTTACCTGTAATGGAGACGAGGGGTCCAGGAAGGTGAGGGATGTTTGGAAATGGCCCAGGTGAACTTAAGGTTGGGGTGGAAGGTGTTGGCGAAGAGGATGAACTGTCCGAGCTCCTCTGGGGAGCAAGAGGTGGCGCCGATACAGTCATACAGTTTGCAGTCCCAGAAGTGGTGTGCCCGGCAGTGGCGGATGTGACATCATTGGTGGGGTCACCGGCCATGTCCTCATGGTCAGTGGCGGCCTCTTTGTAGGTTACGTGGAACAGTCCCTCTTCCGCACCTACACAGGCCCCAAACCCCAACTCTTCCTCCGTTACACCTTCCTGGACCTCTCAGTCTCCATTTCAGGTAACCAGCTAGAAACTGATGTCCATTTCAAGCCCACTGACTCCCACAGCTACCTAGAATACACCTCCTCCCACCCACCCTCCTGCAAAAATTCCATCCCCTACTCCCAATTCCTCCACCTCCGCCACATCTGCTCGCAGGATGAGGCATTCCACTCCCGCACATCCCAGATGTCCACGTTCTTCCAGGATCACAACAATCCCACCCCCCGCAGTGGTCGAGAACACCCTTGACCGCGTCTCCCGCATTTCCCGCAACACATCCCTCACACCCTGCCCCCGCCACAACTGCCCCCAGAGGATCCCCCTCGTTCTCACATACCATCCCAGCCACCTCCGGATACAACACATCATCCTCTGACACTTCCACCATCTACAAACCGACCCCACCACCCAAGCCATTTTTCCATCCCCACCCTTGTCTGCCTTCCGGAGAGACCACTCTCTCCGCGACTCCCTTGTCCGCTCCACACTCCCCTCCAACCCCACCACACCCGGCACCTTCCCCTGCAACCTCAGGAAGTGCTACACCTGCCCCCACACCTCCTCCCTCACCCCTATCCCAGGCACCAAAATGATTTTCCATATCAAGCAGATGTTCACCTGCACCTCTGCCAATGTGGTATATTTGTATCCATTGTAGCTGGTGTGGCCTCCTCTACATTGGGGAAACCAAGCGGAGGCTTGGGGACCACTTTGCAGAACACCTCCGCTCGGTTCACAACAAACAACTGCACCTCCCAGTCGCGAACCATTTTAACGCCCCCTCCATTCCTCAGACGACATGTCCGTCATGGGCCTCCTGCAGTGCCACAATGATGCCACCCGAAGGTTGCAAGAACAGCAACTCATTCCGCTTGGGAACCCTGCAGCCCAATGGTATCAATGTGGACTTCACAAGCTTCAAAATCTCCTCTTCCCCCACTGCATCCCAAAACCAGCCCAGCTCGACCCCTCCCTCAACACATCCCAAAACCAGCCCAGCCTGTCTCCGCTTCCCTAACCTGTTCTTCCTCTCACCCATCCCTTCCTCCCACCTCAAGCCGCACCTTCATTTCCTTCCTAACTACCACCTCATCCCGCCTCCTTGAACTGCCCGTCTTCCCTGGACTGACCTATCCCCTCCCTACCTCCTCACCTAAACTCTCTCCACCTATCATCTTTTCTCTCCATCTTCAGTCCGCCTCCCCCTCTCTCCCTATTTATTCCAGTTCCCTCTCCCCATCCCCCTCTCTGATGAAGGGCCTAGGCCCGAAACGTCAGCTTTTGTGCTCCAGAGATGCTGCTTGGCCTGCTGTGTTCATCCAGCTCCACACTTCGTTTTTTTTTGGAAGGGGGTGGTTAAGGGAAGGAGGGAGAGCTGCACAGTGGGAAGGGAGGTGCGAGAGAGCGAGAGAGGTTGAGAATAGGTATTTCAAATTTTAGGGCCAAGTCACCTGAAGCATAAGTTACCAATGTTTGGTTGAAAAAAAAAATGGGGATACTCACAATGCTAGAAATCGGAAAAGCAGAGAACTCAAAGTTCTCGACAGTGTCCTCTGTAAAAACTTAGTTGTTGCTAACATGCTGTTTTTCAGTTTGCCATGTCTTTAAATTTTTCAGCATGGCCATACACACATGTAATTAATCAACTGACAAGGCCTATACTGTGCTTTTCAGGCAGCTGCAGGACCATGCACGTGCACAGTTTAGCAGGAAAACTGGCTGTAGGGCAGGAGATTACTAGAGATATGTACTGGCAAAATGGGATTTGAAAACAAGGATGAGAATTTTAGATCAAGGCAGCTAAATCAAGAATCAATTTAACTGCACAAGTGCAGAGGTAATAAGCAAATGAGTCTTGTTGGCAATGAAGGTGCTGGTAACAGAGTTTAGGATACATTCATGTCTATGGCTGTAACCATAGACATCCCTGAAAAACAGGAGCAAATTAGTGTGGCTTTTCCAATTTACCAGCTTTCATTAATATTTTCTTTAGCACACAGTAGCAAAAATTACAACTAGTGCATGGCTTCTGCTGTATGAACTTTCTTTCTCTGGATAATTGGTCCATGACCATTAACACTAAACTACAGCCCTATTTTGAAAGTGAATCCTCAATACAATTTTCTGAAGTGAAGTTCTCTGGTTTTATTTTAAACCGCAAAAATATTTTCCTCATTCTCCAGTAAACTGAACTAAATCATAGTTTCACGGCACATAATGGATAAACTACAAACAGAACAATTAATTTTGTAATCTCCACCTTTTCAATTGCATCCATGTCCATTAGAAATAAGTAGTTCTAAGTGTAACCTCAGCAATATATTACATAATGGTATTAATCATTGCTGGTTGGTACTTCCCAGATTAAGCAATGCCCACCAACATTCTGTTCACATTATTCAAGACTTCAAATTGTAAACATTTTTTGTAGTAATCATTACAATAAAGTTAATTATCTTATAGCCACTCAACTGCATATTAAAAGGTATTGTAAAACAGTGAAGTGTTCCGTACTCAACACTTGCCCAAATTAAGCAATGCGCCTAGAATACGAAGCCTTGTACTTTAGTCAGCAATTGAAATAAAAAGAATTTGGGAGAGCAATGTTCTTTCTGTTCGAGGACAAAGAGAAGTCAAAGGACTCTTGATATGGAATGGTACTGCCTTGGCACTGTTCTGGTGATTGATTTGATTGCATTACATTCACACTAAACAAAGCAGATCATTTACTTTCCGCTGTATTTCTTCAAAAAAAGTGATAATTATCTATTGCCTTCCCCAAACTTAAAACTTCTCATTAAAACCACAGAATTTTGCTGAGACATGTTTGCAAAATACACATGCAAGAATATTTCAAATCTGAACTGGTGTTGTTGGGTAAGCAGTGTATGGAGAAATAAGAGATAAAGACAAGGGGAGGGATTTTCTCAGATGTTTTCAAAAATTTTATACAGCAGGTTTATTAAGCAAACAAAGATCTACAGTTCAATCCTCACTCCTCATTAGCTGAATTCAGTCACAGCCATATAGGACCACTGAACTGAATTCAGATTAAAGAACATTAAAAAAATCAAATCAAGATTCCCAATCCCAATTTAAAAGCCAATGGCCCCAGCTGGACAACGTACATCTGTTGACATCAGACTCATTTGCAATGCCCCCCCCCCCCCTACCAGATTCAAATAACTTGCTGGCACTCACTACCAAGGCTTGCAGATATATAAATATTGTTTGAATGATGTACTTGAGGGCAACTAATGCCAGTCAGGACTTCAAACAGTCCATGCTTTCACGAGAGGAAGAAGAGGGGAAATGGACAGGTAAAAGGAAGTCACCTGAATTAAACAGCCCTTCCACATGCTTTACCTGATGGTTATTACTAAGTGATGAGTAGCTGCCCAACAATTGTTTCATGTTTAACCAGCCCCTGTCACAGGATAAATACATTACATCTTTCACATAACAGCTGTTGTAACCCCTCATCCCGTTGCTGCCTTCAAAAAGAACTGCAACACACAACAGACACCACAGCACAGAAACCACCAGTTAACTACAAAAAAAACATAGTCACTGTCATAACATAACAGCTGCACTGGAGTAAGTTACAGGCTGTAACCCAATCTTGGGGACTCAAGTCAGTTGATGCTCACAAACTCCGTGCTCTCAGTTTATGAAATCTGAACCCCTTGATTATATTACAATCCTGGCAACACACTAACATCCAGTTTCACGGTTATTGTTGCACACATCTTGAAACATGTAAAGCTTCTGTTTACATATAGATACCATGCAATTTTAGTATGAGCTCTTCAGGCATTAGGTCACACCATTTTGTCACTGTCACCACGAGAATTTCTGTTTATTCAGAAAGTAGGAGTTGTGTCTGTTCTACAATTCGCTACTTCACTCTCACCATGTGTCAGAAAAAAAGGTTCTCAATCCTTACTTTTTTTTGCCCTGGTTTTGTTTATCTGAACACAGACTATTTCAAAGTAAGTAAATATTTGAAATGTACTGGAATCACACCATCTTAGCAACAAGCATATTTACATTCAACAATCCAAATGTTCAATAATCAAAGTGAAACATACACATTCTACACCCATATCTCAACTAATAATGACCTTGCCATCTGTACAACAGCTTTACTTTTTAAAACAAAAAACCATAGGCTGAGCCTACAAATAAAATCTCATTAAAACCACTCCTGTGACAAAAATGCACAAAAGCATTTCTTAAAAATAGTTTTCTTAAAATTAAATATTTATGATGGGTTGAGAAACTGCAGTCTCTAATCGCCGCAAGAAGCGCAACGAATACTATTCTTAACTAATTTCTTTAACCTTCTGGAGATTTCAGTCCAAAACCTACAATGGTGGCAAGGTTTTCTTTAAACTATCATTCACTGCAAACATGAAACCAAACACAGTTCACATCAACATATTAAACACAATTACACACAAAAAACAAACAACACACTCTAGTTCTCATTCAGCCTGGATAACATGGGTTAGACAATCCCTTTATGGCCTACTCCACCAAGATTACCCTGGATCTAATTATCACAGATTTACCACTAGACTTGTAACCCAACTTTATCACATTTATAAGGTTTCAGACACAGCAGAGGGAAAGGTGGTGTGGTGGGGAAAGAGAAACATGAACCAACATCAGTGGTGAGTATTCTTAGGCAGTTGAAAAGAGACATAAATAAATGTTAGTACAGAAACCACAATAAAAGAGACAATAACATTCACAATCTCCACAAGTGTCACTCTTAGATTCAACATCACACACAATGGCCACGTTTGCCCTGGTACAGAGTGAAATTTTAAAAGCCAGGCAGGGAGAGTATTTGTATGGTGTGGAAGATGGGGAGGGGGGAGATGGAGGAGGGATGTGGAGGGTTTGATGTAGAAGTGCTGAAGGGAGATAAAAGATTTGGTGTGGGGGGGGGAAGCTGGGTGAGTTTCTGAGTGCCAGTCCCAGCCACACTAATTGCATAAACACACCCAAAAGAAAACGTCCAGTCTTTGAACCCATTCCTTACCTTCCGCCCCTTTACTGCATGAATACCTTGGTTGCTTGGAGCTTCACAAGGGAAAGAGAACGAAGAGTTGTTGGAAATTGCATCTGAATTTTCTCCCTTGTTTTTGTCCCCAGGTGATTCTTTCTCTCGTGTGTGTGAGGGGGATTTCTTCTTCCCTCTCTCTCTCTCTCTCTCTCTCTCTCTCTTTGTTTCCTTCCCTGGCGAGTTTTTGTTTGTAGCTGAGGATAGCGTCTTTCTTCTTCTTGTTGTGGGGAGAGTGTCTATTCCTTGCTGCTAGAAACACAAGAGATTTCCCTGAGAGAGGAGGAGGAGGGAGCCCAGGGTAACCACAGGACACCGTGCACCCGCCAATAATCGCCGCCCTCATTGGACCAGCCCGCAGCCCTCACCCCGCACAGCCAATCAGCCGCAAGGAGAAAGAGGACTGAATTGATTTAAAAGCTCAGTCTCCAGAAACAATGTTTCAGAGAAAGGACAGACTTTGGGAGGTGGGGGAAATCACTCACACTCACACTCACACTCACACTCACACTCACACTCACACTCACACTCACACTCACACTCACACTCACACTCACACTCACACGTTGGGGGGGGGGGCGAATCTCACACACACAGTGGGGGAGAGGCAGTCATGCACACACTGGGGAGAGGAATAAAAACAGACCCAAAGTGTGTGTGGGGAGAGAGAGGAAAATCTCACACGCAGTGTGGGGGGGGGGGAGAGAGAGAGAGAATCAGAGACACACATAGAGTATGGGGGGGAGAGAGGATCAGAGACACACATAGAGTATGGGGGGAGAGAGAATCATGGACAACCACATTTAGTGTGGGGAGGGAGAGAGAATCACAGACACACGAAGGGAGAGAGGGAATCAGACACACAGAGTGTGGAGAGAGAGAGAATCACAGACACACACAGGGAAGGAGAGAGGGAATCACACACAGTGTGGAGAGAGAGAATATCACACACAAGGCAGGGAGAGACACACACACGGGGTGGGGAGAGAGAAAATCACACACACACACGGGGACGGAGAGCGAAAATTGCACACATGCACAGGGAGAGAGAGAAAATCTCACACACACACACACACACACACACACACACACAGAGAAAGAGAGAGAATCATACACCCACGGGGGGGAGAGAGAGAGAATCACACACACACACACACACACACAGAGAAAGAGAGAGAATCATACACCCACGGGGGGGAGAGAGAGAGAATCACACACACACACACACACACACACACACAGTGGGGGAAAGAGACAGAATCTCACACACACACACACATAGACGGGGGGAGAGAGAGAGAATCACACACACACAGTGGGGGAGAGAGAGAGAATCACACACACACACACACACACACACACAGTGGGGGAGAGAGACAGAATCTCACACACACACACATAGAGGGGGAGAGAAAGAATCACACACACACACAGTGGGGGAGAGAGAGAGAATCACACACACACACACACACACACAGTGGGGGAAAGAGACAGAATCTCACACACACACACACATAGAGGGGGGAGAGAGAGAATCACACACACACAGTGGGGGAGAGAGACAGAATCTCACACACACACACATAGAGGGGGAGAGAAAGAATCACACACACACACACAGTGGGGGAGAGAGAGAGAATCACACACACACACACACACACACACACACAGTGGGGGAAAGAGACAGAATCTCACACACACACACACATAGAGGGGGGAAAGAGAGAATCACACACACACACAGTGGGGGAGAGAGACAGAATCTCACGCACACATAGACGGGGGGAGAGAGAGAGAATCACACACACAGTGGGGGAGAGAGACAGAATCACACGCACGTAGAGGGGGGAGAGAGAGAATCTCACACACACGGGAGAGAGAGAATCACACACACACAGTAGGGGAGAGAGAGAATCACACACACATGGGGGGGGAGAGAGAGAATCTCACACACACGGGGGGGAGAGAGAGAATCTCACACACACAGTAGGGGAGAGAGAGAATCACACACACGGGGGGGGAGAGAATCACACACAGATACAGCGGAGAGAGAAAATCACACACACATACAGGGGAGAGAGAGATAATCACACACACACACACGGCGGGGGAGAGAGAAAGTCACACACATGCACATCACACACACACGGGGGGAGAGAGACAATCACAAACACACACACACGGTGGGGGGAGTAGGGGATAGAGGAGGTTTGGGGGTGAGTGAGAGACCGTGGGGGCAGACAAGGGGTAGAGATGTGATAGGGTGAAGGGGTGGTGTTGGGGGGAGAGAGATGGGGTGGGGAGGACGAGAGACAGAGAGTAGGGGGTTTAGGGGTGTAAGAGAGGGTGTGGGATGGGGTGTTCAGGAGGTGAGAGGGAGGGTGTGGGTGGGTTTTCAGGGTGTGAGAGAGGGGGTTTTAAGGGTGAGAGAGAGAGGGTTTTGGGCGTGAGAGAAAGGGGGTTTTGGGGGTGAGAGAGAAGAGCTGGGTGAGGGGTGAGCAGCATGGGTGGGTGGGTTTTGAGGGTGAGAGAGAGTGGGTGGGTGAGGGTTTGAGCATGAGAGAGTGGGTGGAATATGGGATTTAGAGGGTGAGAAGTGTTTGGGGGTGAGAAGGCCTTGGGATTTGGGGTTTAGGGGTTTAGAGAGGAAATGAGAGAAGGGGTACTGGGGTGAGTGGGTTTTGGGTGAGAGGGATATGGGTGGGGTTTTTGGGGGTGAGAGAGAGGAGCTTTGGGGGTGAGTGAGAGAGAGAAAGGGGGGGTGGAGGTGGCATGGGGTGAGGGAGGGGTGGGATATGGGAATTAAGGGTGAGAGAGAGAAAAGGCATGGGTGGGTGGCTTAGCGGGCTGAGAGAGAGAAAGAGGGAAAAGGCGGGTAGGCGGTCTTAAGGGGTGAGAGAAAGAGGGTGGGGATGCTGAGGGAGTGAGAGAGAAAGGGGGCCGGTAGGGGGGTTTAGGGGGTGAGAGAGAGAGGGAGTATGTGGGTGGGGGGGCTTTGGGGGTGAGAGAGAGAGGGGTTGGTTGGGGGCTCAGGGGTGTGAGGGAGAGGGTGAGGGGATTGGGGTGAGATAGAGAGAGTGTAGAGGGGGGAAATTAGGGATGAGAGAGAAAGATAGAGAGAGTGTTGGTGTAGGAGCTTATGGGGTGTAAGAGAAAGATGAGGGAAGGGGAGAGTTGGGACAGGGAGGGGGCAGGGGGAGATGGGTGGTATGGGGGAGATGGGGGGTAGGGGAGAGGGGGAGATTGGGGCTGGGGGAATTGGGGGTGTGATGAGAGGGGTTGCGGGGGGGGGAGATAGGGGTGTGAGGAGAGGGGATGAGGAGTAGATGGGGTGGTGGGTGTGGGGGAGATCTGGTTGGGGGGAGATGGTGGTGGGGGGAGGGGGAGATGGGTGTGAGGGTAGATGGCGAGGGGTGAGGGTGGGGGGGAGATTGGGGTAGAGGGGGGGCAGAGGGTGAGATGGGGTGGGCAGGAGATGCAGAGGGGGAGATGGATAGATGGGGAGTGAAGGGGGGAGATGGGGTGGTGGGAAAGGGTAGATGGGGTGGTCGGAGAGGGGGAGGTGGAGATGGGATCAAGGGACAGGGGGAGAGGGCTGGATGGGGGTGAAGGGAGAGGGGGAGATGGGAAGGGGGAGGGGGAGATGGGAAGTGGGGAGGGGGAGATGGGGTGGGCGGTAAGAGGAGACAGGGAAGTGGGGAGGGCAGAGCGGGAAGGGGAGTGGGAGAGTTGCAGAGGGGGAGGTGAGGGGGGAGATGAGGGAGGAAAAGCTGAGGGATGGGGAGGGAGGAGAGTGGAGGTGGAGAAGGCAGAGGGAGAGATGGGGAGGGGGAGCGGGAGGAGAGAGGTAGGGGGGATAGAGGAGTTGGAGGGGTAGATGAGGAGGAGGCTGGGGTAGATGGGATGTGGGGGCGGGGGAGATGGGGTTGGGGAGGGGGAAGTGAGAGAGGGAGAGATGGGAGAAGGGGGAAGGGCAGATGGGAATGGGGGATGGATGGGAGGGAAAGTTGGGAGTTGGGATGGGGAGATGTGGTAGGGAGAGAGGGGGAGGGCGGAGGGAGAGTTGGGGGACGTAAGGGAGAGAGGGGTCAGGACAGTGGGGGAGTGGGGGGACGGAGATGGAGGAGTGGGGAAGGGTAGTTGGGGTGGGGAGGAGGGATAGAGGGAGAGATGAAGGAGTGGTGAGGGTCAGATTGGGGAGGGGCGGAGGGTGAAATGGGGTGTGGGTTGATGGGGTGGAGGTGATGGGGAGAGGGAGATGTGGTTTGAGCGAGATGGGGTGTGGGGTGGGGGAGATGGGATCGAGGGGATGAGGTGGAGGAAGGGGGAGATGAGGAAAGGCGGAGGTGGAGATGGGGGAGGTGGGATTGGGGAAGGGGACATTGTGTGAGGGGAGATGGAGGAGAGAGGGGTGGCGCAGATGGGGAGATGGGAGAGGGGTGGAGGGAGAGATGGGGAAGATGGAGATGAGGGACGGGGGAGGGAGAGATGGGGGAGGGCAAGAGGGAGATGGATGGACAGATGGGAGTGATTGGAGGAGTGGGCAAAGGGAAAAGAGAGGATGTAAATGGGGGAGGGAGATGGGTGAGGAGGCAGGGGGAGATGGAGGAAGGAGAGGTGGGGGCAGGTGGAAGGGGAGATCGGGGAGGGAGAAAAGAGGCAGGGACAGAGGGTGAGGGTGAAGGGGGAGATGGGGGTGTGGAGAGTTGGAGGAGTGGGGAGGGAGACGTGTGGGAGGGGAGAGGGTGAGATGGGGAATTAGGGAGAAGAAGATGGGGGAGTTGGGAGGGAGTTATGGGGGAGGCAAGAAGGAGAGATGGGAGATGGTGGAGGGAGTGATGGGGGAATGTGGATTGGGGAGGAGGGAAAGTGGGAGGACGGAGGGGGCAATTGGGGAGTGTGCAGGGTGAGTTGGGGGACGTGGATGGGAGAGGGAAAGATGAGGGAGGCTGGAGGGATAGATGGGTTGGGGGAGGGGGAGATAGGGGAGGGAGAGAGGGATGCGGGTGGAGGGGGGGATGGGGGGTGGAATAGGAGAGATGGGGAGGGGAGATGGGAGAGTCAGGTGGGGGAGATGGGGTGGAGCGGAGAGAGGGGAGAAGGTGGAGAGAGGGTTGGGGGAGAAAAGGGGCATTGGGTTGGGTGAGAGAGAAAGGGTGTGAGGATTTGGGGGAGAGAGAAAGCCCATGTGAGAGACAGTGGGTAGAGAAAGAGAGTGGGAGTGAGAGATATGAGACGGGGGGAAGAGAGCACAAGAGATGGGAGAGAGAGTGAGCGGGGAAGATAGAGAGATAGCAGGTGGAGAGAGAGAGAGAGAGACAGCAGGTGGAGAGAGAATGGGTGGAGAGAGAGAGAGAGAGTGAGCGGGTGGAGAGAGAGACAGAGAGATAGCTGGTGGAGAGAGAAACAGAGAGTGAGTGGGTGGAGAGAGAGAGTGGGTGGAGAGAGAGAGAAAGAGTGAGTGGTTGGAGACAGAGAGAGAGAGTGGGTGGAGAGAGAGAGAAAGAGTGAGCGGTTGGAGACACAGAGAGAGAGTGAGACAGTGAGCGGCTGGAGAGAGAGACAGAGAGAGTGAGCAGGTGGAGAGACAGCGAGAAAGGGAGAGAATGAGTGGGTGGAGAGACAGTGAACAGGTCGAGAGAGAGAGACAGAGAAAGTGGGCGGGTGAAGAGAGAGCGCGGCGTAGAGAAAGAGAGAGAAAAAGAGAAAGCAGTCGGGAGAAGCAAGCTGAGGCATGGTTAGAGGGAGGGAGGGAGTGAGGGGGAGGGAGGGAGGGAGTGAGGGGGAGGGAGGGAGAGAGAGAGTGAGTGAGGGTGAGGGAGGGAGAGAGACAGTGAGTGAGTGAGTGAGGGGGAGGGAGAGAGAGAGTGAGTGAGTGAGGGGGAGGGAGAGAGAGAGTGAGTGAGGGGGAGGGAGGGAGAGAGAGTGAGTGAGGGGGAGGGAGTGAGTGAGGGGGAGGGAGGGAGTGAGTGAGGGGGAGGGAGAGAGAGAGTGAGTGAGTGAGGGGGAGGGAGGGAGAGAGAGAGTGAGTGAGGGGGAGGGAGGGAGTGAGTGAGTGAGGGGGAGGGAGGGAGTGAGTGAGGGGGAGGGAGGGAGTGAGTGAGGGGGAGGGAGAGAGAAGGTGAGTGAGTGAGGGGGAGGGAGGGAAAGAGAGAGTGAGTAAATGAGGGGGAGGGAGAGAGAGAGTGAGTGAGTGAGTGAGGAGGGAGGGATGGAGGAAGAGAGAGAGAGTGAGTGAGGGGGAGGGAGGGAACGTGAGGGAGGGAGGGAGAGAGAGTGAGTGAGGGGCAGGAAGGGAACGTGAAGGAGGGACTGAGGAACGGGGCAGAAGAAAAGGAGAAGAGGAGAGGGAGAGTGAAGTGTGTGGGAGGGAAAGAAGGAAAGGGGGAAGGGTCGAGAGATGGACGATAGGAGGGTGAAAGAGGAAGGGAAAAAGAGTGTAGGAGAGAAGGGGGAGGGAGAGTATGGAAGACACTGTGTTGGAGGGAGGGTGATTGAAAGGGGACGGTTGGAGGGAGAAGAAATGATGGGAGGAAAGGGGTGAGAAAGAATGGGGTGTTGGTGGAGGAGCAAGAGTGGGAGTGAGTGTTAGAGGGATTGCAGGTGGAGAGATAGAGGGATGGGGAGAGTGAGAGGGGAGAGATGTGAAGAGAAGGTTGGGAAGATAGCAGGGGAGGTGATGGCCTAGTGGTAATATTGCTGGATGTCAATCCAGAGACCCAGATAATGTTCTGGGACCCAGGTTTGAATCCCACCATGGCAGATGGTGGAATTTGAATTCAATAAAAATGTCTGGAATTAAGAATCTAACAATGACCATGAATCCATTGTCAATTGTCGGAAAAATCCATCCAGTTCGCTAATGCCCTTTAGGAAAGGAAGCTGCCATCCTTACCTTGTCTGGCCTACATGCGACTTCAGATCCACAGCTATGTGGTTGACTCTGAACTGCCCTCTGGGCAATTAGGGATGGGCAATAAATGCTGACCTAGCCCTTATCACGTTAATGAGTAAAAAATAGATGGGGCGAGAGGTGCAGTAGGATGTGGTGAGAGGACCGGAGAACTAAGAAGTGGGCTGGTTTAGGAGATTGATGATAGGGGCAGGGTAAAGGGAGTGAGAGCTGTGATTAGGGATCTGCGGACAGATTGCTGAGAAGATAGGTATCAGGAGGGGGAAGTGCTGGGAAATGGTGATCTAAGGTGAGAGGGCTATATGACACATGAAGATTGGGGCAAAACTGAAAGCAAGATAAATACTGCACAAACAGGGCTAAATTAAACACTGCATAGTCTGTGGTTAAACTGTAGGAGAGGTGAATGCTGTACAAATGGGTTAAACTGGGCGCGACATTGACTGAGATTAAACTGTTACACACACTGCGGTTAAACTGTAAGTAAATGACAAGGCTAGAATTTAAATGTTGTACACACTTGATTGTATTTTGAAAAAGTCACTGAACTGGGAGTTAAATGCTGCACATGCTAGGTTAAACAATGCATAAATCACCAACTGAGATCTTAAATGCTGCATGGTGGAATGTCACAGTTCACTCAGGGAGTCTGAGTTGCTGTGGCAACACATACTTTTACACGCATGTTGCTGCCTGGAGCAGTGGACAGTGATGGCAGAGGCTCCAACTTTCTTTCTATCACATTGCCGTCCAGGAATCTCATCCACTCTTATTGTTGGCCATTGGCATGTGCTGGAAAGATTAGCAGCTTGATATTTATCTTCATTGGCCACCACATCTTGATGTGGGATGTAAATGCATTGCATCAAAAAACCTCAAACATTGTACAGAGGAATTCACTGCAGAAAGTTGCTGAAGATCTTTAGACAGTACCTTCTAAACCCAAGGCCAATTCCATCCTAAAGGACAAGAGCAGCAGATAATGGGAACACTTTTTTCTCCAAGTTCCTCTTTAACCCGCTCACCACCCTGACTTGGAAATATATCGCCATTCCTTGAGTGTTGCTGGGTCAAAATCCCAGAATTCTCTCTGTAACTGCATTGTGAGTCAACCTCCAGCACAAGACAAGTGCTGGCCAGCCAGCAATAGGAATATCCTATAAGTTAATAAAAATTTAAACTATAAATACGTTGTTAGAGGCTAAATAATAACAAGGATTTTTAAAAATATAAAAGTAGTGCATTATTAATTCCATAAGGAAATTAGGAATCATGTTTGTTAGCATCTTTCACAACTTGAGGTCATCCCTCAGTACTTTACGACCTTTTGAAGTGTCGTCAATATCTTATTACATCCTCACAATGTTTCAAGGCCCAGTGAGCCAACAAGTTACCTTTAACTTGCAGATATGGTTGCAGAATTGTAAACCAATTGGCTCATACCAATGTCTTGTAGCAACAGTGAATGACCACTAGATTATTTATTTATCATTGTGCTGAATGAGGTGCAAATTTCAGGCAAGCTGATGGAAAATCTTCCTCAAATAAAGCCATGGGAGTTTTTATGTCTCCCAAGTATGCAAAAGGTACTTCAATTTATTGTTTCCTCCAATAGATGATTGAATTGAATTAATACAGTGTGGAGCTGGAAGAGCACAGCAGGTCAGGCAGCCATCAGAGAAGCAGGAAAGTCAAAATTTCAGGTAAGGACCCTTCATCATGATGCCCTGGTGAAACATCGGCGGAAAACATTGTTGGCACAACATCGAGGGCTGAAGGGCCTGTTCTGTGCTATATTGTTCTATGTTCTATGAAACATCAACCTTCCTGCTCTTCTAATGGAGTCTGACTTGCTGAGATCCTCCAACTCCGACTCTGACTTCCAGCATCTGCTGTTCTTGCTATCTTCTTGAGCTAAATTAGCTTTATTGTCCTATGTAATTGAATGAGTACAGTGAAAAGTTTACAAGTCGCCACTCAGGGCATTATCTTAGGTACCAGATACCTAGGTACAGAAACTTAAGTATTAGGTATAAAATAGAAAAAATAAGATATAAAAACATCTCTGGCAATGCATCTGCTCAGTGCTATCAAGCAATTACAGCCTATGTTATATGGTTACCCATTGTTCAAAATGCTAACAAGTTCTCCATAAAGTTGTGTAAGGCTTTGAATCGCAACGTCTTAATGATGATGCAGAGTAGTGGCAGAGAATTAAAGAATAGGAGGCAAGTCTAACATTCCGGATCCAGCTACTTTATGGAATTTTCGGCTCCATGTGCCCAAAGATTTACAGGGCTTGGGTCAGACTGCTCAGTCATGTGAATACTCCCAGCCAAAATGTACATCCCAGTTCAGATAGCTCTGGCAAATGGAACCAACGATTATTGCTAAAAAGAGAAGTAAAGCCAAAGATGGTGATCTTCCACTGATTAGGGCTGAAACGCAAGGAAATCACCTTTTAGAAAGATTGTTTCTTGCCTAAAGTTGAATTTCTTGCATTTCAGTCCTGATGAGCTCCAACTTATGCATTTCTTTCTTAACAAAGTTTAGGTTCTGTACTACTAAGCAATTATTTGAAACCCATAATACAATCAATAAATATTAGATCACTCTATCCAGCAGTGTGCTTTCTTTAATCTATTCATGGGATCTGGGCATTGCTGGCTAGGCCAGCTTTTATTAGCTGTCTGTAGTTGCCTTGGAGAAGGTGTAACGAGCTGCCTTCTTGAAGTGTTGCTGTCCATTTGGTGCAGCTACATCCACAATGCTGTTAGGGAAGGAGTTCCAGGACTTTGATCCATCATTGCAGAAGGAGCAGTGATGCATTTCCAAGTCTGGATGACAAATGGTTTGCAGAGAACTTGTAAATGTTGGTAACAGAAATTGCTGGAGAAACTCAGTGGGTCTGGTAGCATCTGTGGAGAGAAAACATATTCGAGTCCCGTGACTGCTCATCAGAACTGTCCACAACAGGTATTAGTGAATTTTTGATAAACATCTGGTGGATAGAACACACTGCTGCTCTTGAACATTGGTGGCGGAGGGAGTGGATGTTTGTTGGATGTGGTGCGCTCACCTCAGGATAATGTGACCACTGGCTCCATGGTAATACTTCTAAAACTGGCTCTGAGTTCCATGGCTGAATGTTCTGAATAACAAGTTGGCATCCAATGGGGACACCTGTGGCTGCAGGAGGAGCCACAGGGTGTAATGAGTAGGTGGGTCTCTTCAGCCTAGTCTGTTGCCTATCTCAGAGAAAATTATTCAAAGATAAAAACTGTTTGGAAACAGCACCTCAGCTACACTTCATAGTAAGTTTCTCAAGAATTTTATGTGCCTTGTGTTTGCTTAAAAAATAATTTCTTGTTAATATATTCAGCATAAAATGTATCACAATAATGCTGCTTTTTAATAAAAATTAAAATGTCAGCTTCATTCAACAATGAAATCAATCCATGAAGAACCGAAGCATACCAATATCTGTACCAATAAAAAAAAACTATTGTGGAAGATTGTTCTCTCTGCGATATGTGTATCAAAGCATAAATGCTTTTATAAAGAACTGTTTATGGTTTTGCTGCACAGAGCACAAAGGAAATCTTACTACAAGTATCCAAGAAAATGTTACTGACAGTTTATGATAGCAATTGTGGATGCTCGGGAGTTTGCGTCTAAGCGTATTCATTGTGTTGAGCTTAGCCCTGATGTCATGGGACCACTACAGCAGTATGGCCCAGAGCACAGAGCTATGGAAATGACAATAACAAGTTATATTTGCAACTGTCCTTTTGGAAAATTAAAATGAAACAGAAACAACCTGTGTTGTTTTGTTTCAATTTCTTTCCCCTGTCCACAAGGCCCTGAGTCCCAATGGGGTTCTGGCAGTCCTTCAGTGCTTTCCCCAAGTGGCTATTTTTCAAGACAATAGCAACAGCTTGCATTTATATAACATCCTTAATGTCTTAGGATGTCTTAAGTTGCTTCACAAAGAAGAAACAGATTTTTTTTTCAAAAGTGGAATAGTTAAGCTTGAAGTCAGGGTTTGAGGAACCTCTCACGAGATCTAGAGAATGATCTGGATGTCCTAGTGCATGAATTGTAAAAGATAAGCATGTAGGAACAGCAAGTAATTAGGAATGCTAATAGATTGTTATTGTTTGTTGTGAGGGAATGTGGAGACAAAATTAGGAAGGTTAAGTTCAATTATACAGGACCACATCCAGAGCTACGTGTACAGTCTTGGTCTCTATATTTATGGAAAGATGTAAATGGGTTGAAAAATGCGTTCAGAGGTTTACTGGACTAATACATAGAGTAGACAGGTTGTCTTACATAGAAAGGTTGGACAGGCTTGGTTTGTACCTGCTAAAGTTAGAAGAGATGGAGACAACTTGACAGAAACATATTAGATACCAAGGAATGATATGCAAGCTGGTGAAAACTTACTGGGTGCAGGCAAGATGTGAGTTAACAGATTAGCTGTGATCTTATTGAATTATCAAGCAGGTTAGAGAGGATGAGTGGCCTACTCCTGCTCCAAATTTGTATGTTCGTAAGTATGTTTCCATGTTTGTAACCTTTCAAAGATAATGGTTAAAGCAGCAAGATTGAATAGCTTAGGAAGAGTTCCAGAGAGTGGGATCACCTTAAAGATCTGCTTGTATTGATCAAAAGCAGGTACAGGAATAGGCCATTCAAACCCAGGGTCTTTTTCTATCATTTATTTTGGGTCATTGCTGATCTGTATTTTGGCTCCATTTACCTATCTCAGTTCCACTTTTCTCTCCTAAGTCTATCAACCTCAGTTTTGAAATTTCAAATTTATCTTGCTTTATAGATTTACATCATGTTTTGTATGAAGAAGTATTTTCCAATTTCATTCCTTAATGCTGTGCCTCAAATTTTAATCTGATCATGGCTACATCATTAACTTACAAATTTGATCTGATAATAAAAGGACTACACTATGACATAAAAAAGACATGCTTAAAATTAAAATCTGGTTGTACAACAAAATGCTATCACGTAGATCCCACAATTATAGGAAATTGCAGATCTTTCAAGACACCAAAACTCACTTACAAAACACTCACCCAATGTTTGCACAGTTAAGTAATAATCATAACCATGGCTAATACCTGCAAAGACTCAATTTAGCATAATCATACACTGTACTTCAATGTTTAATATGAGGAGAGCACAACTTTGCTTTCCATAATGTCTTTATAACATTAAGTTAGCCAGTTAAGCCAACAGCAATCTCAGTTAAATACTATTCATTTGGGAGATATAGGCTTACAATGAGCTTTTACCGCTGCCACAGAGACTTTTCTGCCTTGAGGCACCTTCTGCAACCTGCAGACAGTGCTGATCCCATAGGAAAGATGGAGACAGAGAAACCTTTATTAATGTAATGGCACTTCATTTCATGTGCAAAAAATGTGAGGAAAAACAATTTCAAACATTTACTTTCACTAATATTTTGTTAACAAAATTTTCGCACATCGCTACACAGGTCTGATATTTTTAACACATTAGAGGACATACAATCATGCAAACAAAAGCTTCTTCATGCAAGAACATTATTTGTTACTGAGTGCAAAGGATGCCTAGAGGCAGATGCTGTTTAGTTGGTAAAAGCTCATTAAAACAGGTAATATTAGTCTTTGGTTTTATTTTTGAATTTATTTCCAAATGTAATTTGCTGCATTCTGTTTAATCAGAATGTATAATGGAGCATGTAACTGATTGTGCTGTAAATCATGAAAACTGTGCACCGGGTGCTTATTTATCAGTACATGATCATATTATAATGTGGGATGTGAAAGGTTTTAATATGGCTAATCAGTGCTATTGGATGTTTAAGCAGTTCTGATAAAAGTAAGCTGATAACATAAAATTATACACTTGAATAAAACACTTATTCTGAGAAAGGAATCGAAAACCAAGACTGTTTCCATCGGAACAGACAAGGTTAAGAAGGAATTTAATGGAGATTTTTATGATCAGACGAATAGAAAAATTTCATTTCCTCCGATTAAGAATTCAGTGATGAGGAGCCATAAATTTAAAATTGTCACTGAGGTTGTGATAAGAAATGTTGCGCAAAATTTCTTGGGGCAGAGAGTTGTTTGGGTTCTGTCACAGGAAACAGTTGTGTTAGAGACAGAAGTGTCTTTTAAGGGAAGAGAAAATAAGCCTTGGATGCAGAGAAAGATACAAGACATGGGGTGAGAGGTAATAGGATTTGACGAGACTAGTTCTGAGAAAGACACAATGAGCAAATTGCCTTTCTTGATTTTGCAGACCTGAAGAACTATCCAGCACCATTAAGATTCACTCCTTCTATCACTGGTGCTCTGTGGCCTTAGTCTGTATTATCTACAAGACAAATTAGAATAAATTGCTAAAACTTATTTCAATGCTTTTCCCAAAACTAAGCCACATCAAAGGATAAGGGCAGCAGATGCTTTGGAACACTAGCATCTCCAAGTTGTCATAAAAGTTACAGAGCAACCTCACTCAGAAATTATTGTTGGACTTTAACGTCCTCTTGGGTCAAAATCTTGGAATTTTCTCCCTTGAGGCAGTACATGGTATCTTTATTTCTTCATGGGATCTGGATACTGCTGGCTATACTAGTGTTTATTGTTCCACCCTTATTGCCTTTGAGAGGTTGATGATGAATGACTCTTAAACAGCAACAATCTGTGAGGTAGAGGTACATTTGTAGCTCTGCTCAGTAGGAGTTTCTGGGATTTTGACCCAGTGACAGCAGATGTAGTTCCAAGACAGGATGGTATGGTTTGGAGGGGAACTTACTTCTGATGGAGCAGCTGAAGATGTTTGGTCCAAGGTCATGACCTAGAGGAACTGTTGCAGTGATATCCAGGGACTGAGATGATTGACCAATAAAATTAAATATTTTCCTTTGTACTAAGTATTGATTCCAAACAGCGTATTGTTTTCCTCCCAATTCCATTGGCTTCAGTTGAGTTAGAGGTTTTTGATGACAAGTTCAGTGAAATATTGCCTTAATGTCAAGAACTACAATGGTTCAAGAAGGCAGCTCACCACTATTTTCTTAATTTTTGTTGCCTGGTTCCTCTTTAAAAGACAACTCCAACCAGAATGTTATGTATGAATTTTCCCTGGTGCCCCACAATGCCAAAGCAGCCAAATCAATACGAGCACAAGCAGGGACCAAAGCAAAACAGTCCCATTTTACTAGGAATAAAATTACAAAAAATTTTAACACTAAACATATTATCCAATCTTATTTGGCTGCTTAAGGTTACAATACTTCCTGAGTTTCTTGTAAATTTACACAGTTGTTGGCTCTGTCGTTCCGTCACTGGGTCTGCATCTCTCTCTCTCTCTCTCTTTCTCTCACTCTCTCTCTCTTGCTCTCTCTTGCTCTCTCTCTCTCTCTCTCTCTCTCTCCCTCTCTCTCTCTGTTTCTTGCTCTCTCTTGCTCTCTCTCTCTTTCTCTCTCTCTCTCTCTCTCTCTCCCCCTCTGGTCTCTGCCTCTTCCAGAATGGTCCCCTCAGAAAGCCTCAGGCGATTCCAAAAGAGGTTCTAAGTGAATGGTCAGCAGCTGTTTGTATACCTTTTAGAAGGTTTTCTGGAACTTCCTATAGTTCTGACCAATCAGGGAGATACACTTAATAGTTTGAAACAACAGTCAATCAAATAGATGGCCAGGCAGCATCAGAGGAGCAGGAAAGTTGACAACTTGGGCTGGACCCTTCTTCAGAAATGGAGAGAAGGGAGTTGGGAAATAAACAGAGAAAGTAAGGATGGGGCTTGGGAAGGTAGGTGGGATGGTGATAAGTGAGTGGAGGGGATTGATCAGTGGGATGGATGGGACATATAAGTGAATTCCATGTTTACGCCATTGGGCGGTAGGTTCCCAAGGCAGAATATGAGGTGTTGCTCCTCCAGTTTGCGGGTGGTGTCATTGTGACATTCGAGGAGGCCATGGGTACCCACATGGACCCAAGCTATGCCTGCCTCTTTGTAGGATATGTAGAGCAATCCCTTTTCTGCTGTTACACTGGCACTAGCCCCCAACATTTCCTCCAGCACATTGATGACTATGTCGGCACTGCCTCGTGCTCCCACAAGGAGATTGAACAGTTCATCAACTTTACTAACACCCTCCACCTCAACCTCAAACTCACCTGGACCATCTCCAACACCACCATCTCCTTCCTGGACCTCTCTGTCTCCATCTCTGGTGACCATCTTGAAACTGACACCTATTTCAAGCCCATTGACTCCTACATTTACTTGGACTACCTCCTTTCACCCAGCTTCCTGCAAGAATGTGATCCCCAATTCTTCTGTCTCTGCTGCATCTACTCCCAAGATGGAGCATTCCATTTCCAAAGTTCCCAGATGTCCTTATATTTCAAGGATTGTAACATCCCCCCTTTGGTAGTCGAAAATGCTCTCAACCGCATCTCTTGTATTTCCTGTACTTCTGCCCTCGCACCCTTTCCCCCCAACAAAAATAAAGACAGAATACCCCTTGTCCTCACATATCACCCCATTAACCACTGTATTCAACGTATCATTCTCCGCCACTTCCGCCACCTACAATCTGACCCCACAACCAAAGAGATATTTCCCTCCCCACCCCATTTGCCTACTGTAGGGACTGCTCTGTCCACAACTCCCTCGTCTGCTCCACACTCCCCACTAACCCCATCAGCCCCGGCACCTTTCCCTGCAACCACAGGAAGTGCTATACCTGCCCCTATACCTCCCCACTTACCTCCATTCAAGGCACCAAACTAACCTTTCATATCAGACAGGGGTTCACCTGCACATCCGTTAATATGGTCCATTGCATCCGCTGCTCCCAATGATTCCTCCTGTACGTCGGTGAGATCAAATGAGACTCGGAGACTGTTTCGTAGGGCATCTGCACTCTGTATGTGACAAATGACAACACCTTCTGGTCACTAACCATTTTAACTTCCCCTCCCAATCCCTGGGTGACATGTCCATCCTGGGCCTCCTCCAGTGTCACAATGACACACCCGCAAACTGGAGGAGCAATATCTCATATTCCACCTCGGGAGCCTACAGCCCAATGGCCAAAACGTAGAATTCACTGGTTTTAAAATCTCCCCACACCAGCTTCATCCCATGTCCAATCCTCCCTCTTAGCCCCACCTCCTTGACCTGACACAACCCGTCCATCTTGTCTCCCACCTATCCGTCCCACACATCCCACTGACCAATCCCCACCACTCCCCATCTGCATTTACCTAGCACCATCCCACCTACCTTCCCCAACCCCACCCGTCCTCACTCTATTTATTTCCCAGCTTCCTGCCACCTCCCCATTTCTGAAGAAGTGTCCTGACCTGAAACATCAACTTTCCTGCTCCTCTGATGCTGACTGGCCTGCTGTGTTCCTCCAGCTCCATACTGTGTTGTCTCTGACTCCAGCATCTGCAGTTCTTCCTATCTCTCAATCGTTTAGATGGCATGCTACTGTCAAGTTTCTTTGTACAGCAGGAGCTGGTGCCTTTCTATTTAGGCTGCCCTATGTTTAGGGGTTGGGGGTGGTCTGTGCAGACTATTGTCTTTTACATTATGCTAATGTCATTAGCACCTGGCTGCTATGATTGTACAGTGCCTACTGTTTGGGTTTTGTGATTGCAGACTTTAACTTGGCCAATGTACCCAGTATCCCTTGCTATTGAGTCAAATCGGCAACCAGTGTTTTAGCAGCCAAGAGACTGCTACAATGTCAATTAAGGACAGGCAAAGATGATGGGGTTGCCAAGAACACTCACATCCCACAAATTAATAAAGAAACAGTGAATGCTAATATGCAGCTCACGTAGAATCAGCAGACAATATTAAAGCAAAAGAAATTACTGCAGGTGCTGGAAATCTGAAATAAAATTAGCAAGGGTCGCACTAGTCTTAAAACTTTCTAAAGAAGGGTCCCGGCCTGAAATGTTAGCTTTCCGGCTCCTCTGATGCTACCTGGCCTGCATTGTTCCTCCAGCTCCACACTGTGGTATCTCGGATTCCAGTATCAGCAGTTCTTACTGTCTCCTACTTAAAACTTTAACCTTGCTTCTCTCTCCACAGAGGCTGCCGGACCTGCTGGTTTTTTCCAGTAATTTCTGTTTTTCTTTCAGTGAAAGGTATTCCTTATTTTGAGAGTCCTTCAGGAAGTTCTTCAGGGAAGGAAATCTGCCATCCTCACCAGGTCTGGCCTACATGTGACTCCAGACCCACGGCAATGTGGTTGACTCTCAGTTGCCCTCTGAAATGGCCAATCAAGCCATACAGTTGTGTCAATCAGTATAAAACCTCAAAGAAATGAAACTAGATGGATCATTTGATTACCCTAGGCACCGGAAAAGACAATGGGAGGAAAAGCCCTGTTGACTCCGCAAAGTCCTTCTCAGTAACATCTGGGGGTTAGTGCCAAAACTGGGAGAGCAATCTTGCAGACTAGTCAAGCAACAGCCTGGCATAGTCATAGTCACAGAATCATACCTTACAGACAGTGTCCCAGACACCACCATCACCATGCCTGGATATGTCCCACCAGCAGGACAGTCCCAGCAGAGGTGGTGGCCTAATGGTGTACAGTCAGGTTGGAGTGAAAGTCTGAAATCACTAAACCCAAACAGCAGTCACTGTACAACCATAGCAGCCAGGTGCTAATGACATTAGCATAATGTAAAAGGCAATAGTTAGTCTGCACAGACCACCCCCAACCCCTAAACATAGGGCAGCCTAAATAGAAAGGCACCAGCTCCTGCTGTACAAAGAAATCTTGATTCTGCACCCCATGAAGTCTCATAGCTTAAAGTTAAACATGGGCAAGGAAATCTCCCCATTATCATGTACCATCCTCCTTCGGCTGATGAATCACTACCCCTCCATGTTGAACAACACTTGGAGGAAGCACTGAGGATGGAAAGGGCACAAAATGTACTCTGGGTGGGGGATTTCAACATCCATTACCAAGAGTCACACGGCCGGTATACCACTGAGTGAGCTGGTCGGGTCTTGAAGGACATAGCTGCTAGATTCGTTCTACAGCAGGTGGTGAGGAAACCAACAAGAGGGAAATACATATTTGACCTCATCCTTACCAATCTGCCAGCTGCAGATGCAACTGTCCATGACAGTATCGGTAAGGGTGACCATCGCACAGTCCTTATGGGTCGTTAAAAAAACACACAGAATTAAAGGAGGAGATATTAGGACACACAGCCATACCTTAAGAAGGTCTTGTGACAGAGTCGTGGTGTCCCAACATCTGGGCCAGAAACTCCAGGTTCTCACAATAGGACTTGAGGTAAGAAGGTGTAGAGCTGGATGAACACAGCAGGCCAAGCAGCATCAGAGGAGCAGGAAAGCTAATGTTTCGGGCCTAGACCCTTCTTCAGAAACTATCTCTCACAACAGGGCTTGGTGGCTATTGAAGGTGCAGTTGTAATATGGCCAAACTCAATGATTGTTAGCCTGTAAATCATTCCAATACACCAAATCGCAGGCGGTCAGAGCCAGAGAGTTTCCTGGTAGTCATATTGCTGAGGGCATTGGAGTCAACTACTCCATTACTTTGCTTACATACCTAGACCATTCAGATGGAAGCCCATGGCTCAATCATTGGAAATGGGGACAGGAGAAAAGAAATGCAGAATGTTAGGCCATAGAGGTGGGTTTTGAAGGTCATAAAAGTTAGGGTTGGGGCAGGGATACGGCAAGTCCCTTAAGAGGGGAAACCGGAATATATGGGCTACAGGGAAGATATCAAGCTTAGCTTGAGCAATGGAAAAACAGTGGTGGGTCATTGGGACCACTGAGGGAGTAAAAGCCAACTGTTGCATGCGTTTGTTCTCCTTCCACCAGGTAGACATCAAATTCTGAAACATTACCTTTCACTGCATCTGTTGACCATTCACTTTGTTGTTGAACTTCTGATGGCAATTTAATTGATTCCACTTCCAACTGACATTTGTTGGTGAATATTTACAATGTGGGAATGCAAACAGTGCAGGTTCTGGAAAGAGCACTACTCCATGAAGTGTAAGAGTTTATAGGATTCAAATCACAGGTTTGGTGGAATTCTGCAGCATTAAAGATGATGTTTTTTGGAGTAGAGTTTACGCATGCTTGCCAAGAACATAGTCATTTTTTTGGAAAAAGTTTGGGGAGTTTTCCAACTTCCTTGGTCAACAGTTATCCTCAATTATCAAAAGATAATTTAAAAAATTGACTGATCATTCATGTCATTGTCATTTGTGAGATCTTGCTGAATGTAAGTTTGTGTTTGTGCTTTGTTACATGAAAACGTATGGATGTCCTGGGCACATAACATGAGGTACAATGTAAATGCAAGTTCTCCCCCTCTTTAGAAATCTGTGGGAAAAGCCCCTTTCTAACATCTTTCCTCTGGGGAAGCCTGACCTTTAAGCCCCCCGTCTACTCCCGCCCCAACATTTGGTCACAATACAGCTAAGGTTGCGAATTCACCCCCTCATGGAAGATAACAGATGTGTACCCATTTTGCAGCAATGAGTCACGCATGTAGCCCAATTAAAGTCACCGTAAAGAGTCCTTCTGCATTTTCAATTAAGTGAGGACAACTGAAATACTAATTCATTACAATAAGGATGACTCATATTGCTTCTGGGATAACACAGTAAGAAGCTGGAGGAACACAGCAGGCCAGGCAGCATCAGAGGAGCAGGAAAGCAGACGTTTTGTGTCAGGCCCCACCTTCAGAAATTTCTGAAGAAGGGTCCCGACCCAAAACATCAGCTTTCCTGCTCCTCTAATGCTGCCTGGCCTGCTGTGCTCCTCCAACTTCTTACTGTGTTATCAGATGGTTAGGGTTAGGGTTAGGATTAGAGCTAGAATGGGTTTCTGAAGAAGGGTCCAGACCCGATTCCAGATCCTCTGACGCTGCCTGGCTTGCTGTGTTCATCCAGTTCCACGATGTGTTATCTCAGACTCCAGCATCGGCAGTTCTTACTATGTCTGAGTATTGCCTCTGGGCTCAGTGCCACCTCCACTTTCACTCTGTGACCCAAACCACAACCTCACACTCCTCACCCTTATTTTTTAGTGGATTTTGTAACAGAGTGCCAAATGTGAGAGTTGTTTACTGAATACAAAAATAACCCTGCCACAAGGACTGTGTATACAACAGCATGTCTGTACTGACTAGCACATGATAGAAGCAGCAACACAACACACAAATGATTCAGGACTGAATCTGCATTAAAATGTAGTCTACCATTAAGAGCAATTAAACACAATTTCTAAGACATTACCCACAAGCACCACTGTAGATAAATGCACTCTCGCCTTAGATGGTTTAAACAATGTTGCAAGCTTTCAGCCTTGAGCTATCTTCTGGCATGCATTTAGCAAAATAAACCAAATTAGACCCGATGATGATATAATTGAGTACTGATAAAACTATTTTGGCAGGAATGTAGTGGCTGGATGAGGATTTTGCTAATTATAAACTACAGATAAAAATAACCAACGGTTCTGTCTTTGCACCACAATCCATCAAATTAATCACTCAACAACACTAAACTGACAAGAATGTACACAAACAGTTTCTGCACAAAACTGGTTCAACTTCTGAAATGCATCTGCTGTCTCCACATTAAACTTGACAGGGGATGGATTATTTTAATCTCCCAACGATTACAAGTATATAATTAGGAAGCATTTAATGCTTGGAGGGGTTGTTGTGTTTTTACACTGTACTTGGATCAGGAATTTGTGAGTTGGAAAAGAAAAAGACCGTTTTGGCACACAGGCTTTCACTGCTTGGACGAATTTATGTGTCAGGCATGCTTAATATTTATAAGAAGTCCTTTTACAAACATACTTTACAGACAAGATTACCTTTAAGACATGCTTTGCAACAAGGAAATACAGACAGGAATTTGGTGCAAAAGCATACACCCACAAGCAGCAATGTAGTAATAACCAGAAAAACTATTTTAGTAATGTTGATTGAGGGATAAATATTGGCCAAGACACTGAGGCTAACTTCTATCTTCAAGTTTGTTAGAGTGCCAAGAGATCTTACATGCTCACCCGAGAGGCCAGATGAAACCTTTGTTTGACCAGCTCAATCAAAAGTTTTGACAGAGCAGCATCCGCTAAGTACTGCACTCGAGTATTGGCTTTGATTTTTGCACTCACGTCCCGCTGTCGGGCTTGAACTGACAATTTTATGGTTGAAAGGTGGTGTCACCAGCTGAGTCACATCTGCCACGCAACGAGAAAGATTATTTGGGAAGTGTTGTTTGTACAAAAGAGTTTAGTCAACTAATGGAGAAACCTGGTGACTATCTCTGATTCTCTATCAAGTTACAAACAGAAGGCATTGAGGATAATTTTGACTTTTGCCAACGGAGAAACTGTGCTGTACGATGCCAGGCATGCAAAGTTGGAAACTGAAATAGAAATTGGGATAGAGATATAATGGGCAGCTGATTCTACATCAACAATTCTACCTTGTGATCTAAAGGACTGAGTGGCCTGCTGCTGCTCCTATTTTCTGTGTTGCTATGTTTCTATTCATTTGCTAGATTGATGGAAGTCACATATCATAGTTCTAGGATTATGCCGATCTTCTATGGTGGTAAGGAGATTCAAACACTGTTGTTTTAGTGCTGCAAGAGAGGACTTAAAACCTTCAGTTCCTCATAGGATGCACACTCCTACTCATATCCTGGCTCATCAGAGGAATTCCTCCCTTACCAAGAAGATGAGAATGTCAGAATAGCCTGTTCTCATCCATTTCACAGTAATTTGCTCAGGAACATCTTAAAGCTGTCACTTGTGTGCCCTCAGGTCTAGTGAGTTGTGCAGCTTTGTACAGCTCGGTGTTCCAATATCTGAGAGAACATCAAAGAAGAAGCAGCAACAAAGGAAAATCAATGTGAATGAATGGGGCAACATCAAGATAGAAGAGCACCCTTGCAGAATGGCGAAGGTAATATTTGGAAAACAGCCTTAATTGAAACAGCCTCTCATCTAATCTCAACACACTTCATGGCTAATTGATTATTGTTTGAAGCGTTAACGCTGTGACAATGTAGGCAAACAAGGCAAGACAGATTGCACACGGCAAACTCTCCCAGACAGCAAATTGATGAATGGTTGGCTAGATAATCTGTTCTTCATGGGGCTGATTGAGTCACCAATGCTGGTCAGGATAACAAGAGAATTCAATGATTTTCACCAGGAGAATCTAAATGAACCGGTAGTGTACCCACTCTAAGACTGTATTACCCCAGCTGTGGTGTGCCACTTCACTTAGTAGCCTCACTGAGAGTTACTAAAGTTTCATTTGCACATAATCATTTCTCCTTGATTTTTTATAATCACCTTTTCCTCTGCAACAATATATAACTTATTTCTCAAGCTATGAGAAAAAAGTACCCGGGTGAAACAAATTTAGACAGTTCTTTCAAAGAGGCATAGGAATACAGGCCTCCTCCTGTCCTGTCTAGCACTGAGATTTACAGATAAGCCAAATAAGTTGTTAAATGCATGAAGTGAAACTCATGCTTGATATGTGCCATCTTGAGCGGAGATGCGATGAGGACATAATGTGAATGCCAGCGCAGTGTGACCGTTACTAGTCCTGTGTTCCATAATCATAAACTCTCAGCCCTGAAGGGACTGTTTGTTGACTGTGGGGTGTCTGGTACAACCATTGGCACATAAAGTCACTTGGCAAAAAAAGGCTATATTTAAATTAATTTTTTTGACAGAATTAAATTGCAAAATATTGGCAACCACATCATTGGATCCAGATGTTAGAGAACTGAAATCTGGCTTCTTTTCCCATTTAGATTCTCTGCTAATGCCAGCAGTTTCCAGTGTTTCTCCCCCAGAGTGAAACATGCAAGTAAATTGAAAAGGGACAACACTAGAAATACTTGGTGCCTTTGGAGTGAGAAATAAGATCAGGTCAATGAATTTATGGCAGTTACCCTGCGAATTAGCCCCATATGGCTCAACGGATGAACACACCACTGAATTTGAAACTGAAAAGTTCATTTGCCATCCTATGCAAGTAAAGTACTACATGTTCTGGAAATATGAAGTAAAAATAGAAAATAAAATGTGAGGCTGGATGAACACAGCAGGCCAAGCAGCATCTCAGGAGCACAAAAGCTGACATTTCGGGCCTAGACCCTTCATCAGACCCTCTGATGAAGGGTCTAGGCCCGAAATGTCAGCTTTTGTGCTCCTGAGATGCTGCTTGGCCTGCTGTGTTCATCCAGCCTCACACTTTATTATCTTGGAATTCTCCAGCATCTGCAGTTCCCATTATCACTAAAAATAGAAAATGCTGGTTTTATGACTCACTGGCATAATGCACGATGCTCACTATTTCTGGAGTCATCACAAATGCAAAAATACTTAGTCAAACTGTCAATTTATCTGATTGACAAACTAAGTTTAAAAGAAAACATTCACCAGGTTCTGAACCTAAGAAAATAACTGTTCATTATGAACAAATTGTCTTTAACCAATGGCAATTAGAAAATATGAATTGCTGATTAATAACTCTGCAACTTAAATGCTGTACGTCTTGATTTTACTCTCTGACATACGACAAACGAAGGCAGAGAGGTATATGGATATTAAACATGCAAAAGAAAAGAACTATGCAGTTCCATTCCATTTCACAAAATGCACAAACCAATGAGTTTGCTGGATGCAGTAACTGTGTTTCACTCTGGATTAATTTACCTTTGGCTGCACTGGGAAACTGAAGCACTATTAATTATTTTGAAGCTGCTGAGCTGTTGGCAAATACTGTTAAAAATTCCACCCACTTTAATTGCAAACACAAACAATGCAGAAAAAAATGCATAGTTCCAATTTTTATTCTATGTTTTCAAAAAGAAAATTGGGTTAAAGCTGGTCGTACCAGTGCTGGCTGGCTCACTGTGGGACAGCACATGTCTGCAGCAGTGAGCCATTAACTTTGCAGTTAGAAGGGAAGAACTGATTGCATTTTAATGGAGCCACTCCAAGCAGCTGAAGATTTTGCTTTAATTGTGCTGCAGTGACTTACCTTTGATGTCTAGCTACTGCAAAAGAATTCCTCAAAACGTGAAGGAGCTTTGTTTTGCAAATAAACTGAAATATAACCTTGTAAAATGTAATGAATTAGTTCCACAACTACATTGTAAGCATAGCACAGTATTGTTGCCAAGCTAGGGAGCTCCTCTAAGAATTCCTCAACACAGGAAATTGTTAATTGCCATGTTAAGCCCCAGTTTTCGAAGAGATCTGGTGATATAGCAGATTGCACCTTTCGCCTGTGAGTCATAAATTTTCAGGTTTGAGTCACACGCTTGGACTTGATGTTCACAAAAGGCAAAAACAGGTGGACTATACATCTGTAAATCCCTACAATATGTGTCTGGCAAGCGATGAGAGCATGTGAGTCTTCTGATTAGCCATGCTTGAGTCTATGGAGACAGTCTACCAACCTGTTCCAAGATAGGTTAGCCATGGAAGCTGACATATCACATGATTTTTCTGCTTCGTGCCGTACTAGATGCATGAGAGCCTTTTGAGACACAGTTATTTTGTCCATTACGTGGGGGGAGAGAAGGCAGAATGGGCTATCTCTTTCTGCACTGCCACACTCAATGCAGCTCAGGGGGACATAAGTGCAGGCTGCATTTATCTCAAAAACTGTTAACTCTGGTCAACCTGAGGAGCTGGTGAGACTTTTCTTTGAACCGGCATGACTCTTATGGTGATGGAATTACGTGGGGAATTCCAGTGAAGCAACAGCTGTACAGGAGCAGGTTGCAACAATGGGCAACTAGGAGGTGATGGTCTTCTTTTGACATTGTTGCTTGTGTATTCCTCAGTGCTACAGTTTGCAGAGAGGAAGATGCCATTGTGCTGACTTTTGTGTATTGCTGAGATGCATTCTGCAGGTCAAATATATTGCAGCCACAATATGCCAGTGATAGTGGGTGTAAATATTGGTTCCAATGAGAAGAACACTGTCCAAGTGAACTGCTTTTACAAATGAGTGTGACTATTCTATCACCCCCTGACTTGAGCATCGCTTATGGATATGCTTTGTGATGAAACACTTGCTGCAGAACTCCCTGTTGAATTCAGATCCACTGAAGCAAGGAGCAAAGTAAGGCTGTCAACTCATAATAAAGTTCGATTTCTGAGTAGGAGCTGCTTGATGAAAGGTAGCCTACTTCAGAATGAAGAACCAGAAGACACATTGTGGAGAAAGAGAAACAGTTAGACAGAATATGGCAGGAACTTTTGCCTTCGAACATGAGGTGAGTATTGAAGCAAGAGTCAATGAAAATTCATATGACTGGCCAGCTTCTCATGGCTGCCCATTTACCTGAGGCACAATCAGCAGTCAAAGGGCTTCCCTTCTGCAAGTGGTGAGTTATTGATTATTTGGGCTTAGTAATCTATTATGGCCACTTGTCAGAGGACAACTCCAAAGCTGTCCTGTTCATTGATGGACAGAATACAGACTCATAGAATCCCTACTGTGTGGAAGCAGGCCATTCAGCCCATCAAATCAACACCAGCCCTCCAAAGAACATCCCACCCAGACCCAATACCCCAACCCTAGCATTCCCCATGGTTAACCCACCCATCCTGGACACTATGGGAAATTTAGCATGGCCAATCCCCTGAACCTGCACATATTTGGACTGTGGGAGGAAACCGGAGCACCCAGAGGAAACCCACGCATACACGGGGAGAATGTGCAAACTTCATACAGACAGTTGCCTGAGGCTGGAATCAAACCCAGGTCCCTGGCACTGTGAGGCTGCAGTGCTAACCGCTGAGCCACTGTGCCACCCGGAGCTGATGAGTTCCAGATAGTTTCTCCAGCTGCCACAAGCTGCCCTGTGGAAAGGCTCTCCCTCCAGTGTGGTTGCTTGCTTACTGAGGCCATAAAATGTGATTGTCAGTTTTAATACATGTAAAGAGGGCACCTCCCTTTACTCCCCTCACCCTCTTTCCTCCACTTAGGTTCTCACCTTTTCCATATCAAACAGCCTCCTATTGACCCCACACCCCCCATGTTTTCACCTACTGTCCTGAATTAGACCAGTGAGTCTGTTCGCTGGCCACTAATGAACATATTTTCTAATCAACCTGTTCGGAAATATTCTTTTATTCCTCTGAAGCAGGTGGGCTCAGTCTCCTGGCTCAGAAGTAGGGACACTACTCGCATACAAGTGGCTTTCATGAAAAATAAAAGTCCAAAATATAAAGTAATAACTTGCCTCACAACTTGGGACATGGCCTAAATATTAGAGCCAGACCTTTTGGTATTGAATTAGGAAACACTTTGAGATACAACAGTGATGTAAGTCTGCTACTTTCAATTGCAAATGGCAATCGATGTTGGATGAATTATTAATTGCAAAACTGATTTTTGTTTTGCCAACCAGCAGTATTAAGGGATATGGGGAAATGCAGGATTAAAGAGTTAGGTCACAGATGGTCTCACGGAGCAGTGGAAGAGGCTCAAGGGGTTAAACATGCTGCTCCTGTTCCTATTTTTATAACCTGAGCTGATTACTGTTACAATTAAAATAGTAAGTGTAGAATATTGCTTTGCGATTGGCTACATTTAACCGAGAGCCTGCAATTAGTGATTATTTATATTACGTTCCACTTGATCCTTTTGTGAAACCCACAGTTCATTTTTTTATGTGCTTAATCTGTCATCACTGGCAAATGACATGTCACAACCAGCTGTCAGCCCCGTCTCATCTGAGTTTGAAGAGAACGCGTTAATATAGTTAGCAATTCCTTGGCTTAATGAATTTATTTATGTTGCAGTTTACACACATAAGTGATGGAGGGGTGGGGATGCTTGGGGCAGGGGTCATGGCTGTCGGTACAGAGCGAGGCTCATGTTTTTCTTCCTTTTTCTTTAATGGCCTGTCGATGTCTTTTTGTGCAATATCGAATGAGACATGTGGTGAGAAAAACCTCAGGGTAAACATTAGTGTGAATCACCAACTTACACAGGATTGGCAGTCTTGGATATTTACTCATAAAAGCCACTGAATTTCACATTGCAAGAGTCATTTTTTCAGTCAGTGCTAAAGTAATAACACTTTCCCTGCAGTACACCATGATAAGTAGCAACATTTCACAGAACAGAATCTGCCACTGCAAGCGTTTAAAAATGCAATATTCATCCACATTTATGGCCTGTACACCTGATAGTCTATTCACAGAATATATACTGAGTATTTATTGACAGATCTTTTTAATAAAGGTAAAATTTGAAAATGCAGAAAGAGTATTTTTAGAAAGATATCAAATTGAGCAAACAGCAAAAATATAGGTTGAAACATAAGGACATAGGAGCTGGGGGCAGGGTAGGCCATTTAGCTGCTGAAGTCTGCTCTGCCATTCAATACGATCATAGCTGAGCCTCAACTCCACTTGCCTGTTCCTTCTCCATAACCCTCTAAGCCCATTACTGACCAAGCATCTGACTGTCTTCTCCTTGAATTAACTCAACGTCTCAGCATTCATCGTACACTGGGGTCGGTGAATTACACAGGTTCATGACACTTTGAGATAAGTAATTTCCAGTCATCTCTGTTTTAAATCTACTACCCCGTGCCCAAAACTATGACCTAAAACTATGGAGTTTTAAGTATTTTGGACTTTGAGCCTAAGGATCGCGGTGGGCATCAGTTTGTAAGTCAGAAGATGGTAATCCCAAACAGCACTATCCGTTGGAGAGCACTATACCAGACTGAGTTTTTGTTTGCTGAAAAAAGTCCTCTTGTTATGAAATACAGAACCATGACATTGATCAGTCTATCAGCTCGCAAACAATTCTCAAAATTGTGTCTTGCGTAATCACACAATGCACTCACATTGGTGCTGATCTCCAACACCGCCACCTTTAAACCCACCGCCCCGTGGGAAAAATAAACAGAAACATGGGGTAGAGCAAGTGTTAACTTTTTACGTATTGCAAATACATGTTTCAAGGTCATAACACGTCAAGTTGATATTGATAAGTTTCTCACGCGTCACTCCCATGCTTTATGACATTGTTCCGTCATCTTGATGTGGTCCTGCCTTGTATCGTGGTGAAGAGTATGTACCAGGTCACACGCAAAATGTACTGTTTGCAAACAACCATGTGCCTGTTGTCTAGTCATTCAGAAAGGCAAACTAACTGCTGCCAAATTCCCATTTGAGTGACTAATTTGCTCCCACAAGGGTTTTGATCAAGGAATAATGCCACTTTCACGTCTTAATGTTCCAAGTTCTCATCCCTTCTTTCTCATTCACCCCTTTCTCAATGCTCAATACAACTTAAACACACCGTTATTATTGTACTCTGGCACTGGGCGCTCTTTAGATGGAAATGACTGATTTCCTCACCAGATCAAAGAGTCCTCTAAGTGAAACGCAAAGTCAAATTTCACCTGAAAGCAAGTTAAGAAGTGAATTCACGTCTGACAGGGAGATGAGCAGCAGGGAGAGAAATCCCCTCTCAAGGCATTGGGATAAGACATGTGCTTACGAGATGGGGAGATTGTTTCCGTAATGGGACTGTGGGGGAGTGAATGAGCTATCTGTGAGGAGACCTACACTGACGATAGGAGTTCTTGCAAAGTGACACAGAGATTTGCATCACCTTGAGCAGGCAGGAGCAGGTAGCCTGAGGTCTCCCAGCATATGCACGATGTTAAGTGTAGGGGAGATTGAGCCTGTGCGGGGAGAGGGAGAACATTGCGATAGAGGAGCCCAGTGCAGGGGAGATCAAACCCTTATGGGGATTGTGAGGACAACTTGGCTAAGCACTTAAGAAGGACTGTAATGCTGAACTTGCAACTTTATTTATTTTTCTACTTTCTGATGACTGTTATGTTGAACTTACAACTTTATTTTTTTCTCTGCTTTGTACCTAAGATGCTGTACCTCGATACCTTTGTACCTAAGAAGATGCTAGGAATGGAGACTTTGTACTCTTTTCACTGCACTCATGTATCCTGAACTTGAGTACTGTATGCGTGACAAGAAAACTTAATTCTAATTCCAATTCTAACAATGTCAGGACCTCGCTAAACACTTTGTAGTCAATAAAATAATTTTCTCTATTTTAACACAGAAAATATGGCAGCCAGAAGGAGCATAGAAGAAGAACAATGTTTAAGAAAGTGTTGGTCTGGCTTATTTGTAATCCTACCAGTCGCTGCTTCATTCTTGATCAGTTTTGAAGTAAAAATATTTAAATTTAACTAAAATTAACAAATGTACAAATTTAAAATTTGGAGCTCATCTTGGTGTTTCCCAAGACATGCACATTATTCTCCGTACACAGAAGGGTGGTGACTACTGAGAGTGTGTAATTCCAAGTTTGTTACATACAGTCATGAAGGTAACATGAAATAAGACCTAGTCTATAATTTACATCTGTTGGACAAAAACCATCAAAATTACCATGCTTTTATAGAGTGTTTTTTATTTAGTCGACTGTTTTATAATGTAAATATACTCCTAAAGTTTGTCTGTGAATTTACTCAGCAAGCATGTTGAACAAGAAGCAGCATTGATTCCTTAAGTAAACAGAATGGGGTAGAGATGAATGGGTAGGAAAACCCTTGGTACTATTTGGCAGTGAAAGGTCTTGGGTATTTTATGTTATTTTTGTATGGCACTCAAGCAAGAATTAAAATTTCCTTACACTGCTCTCCTTTGTTTACATTTCTGTTCTGAAATTGAGGCCAATAACCCATAATTGTCACCATGTCAAAATGAAGGTGGAGGGCAGTGGAAAAAGGATAATTGGGCTCTGCATTTTGTCTTTTAACTGAGAAGCAACAGAAGCTTGTGGGACCCAACTAAATCTCTGCCTCCTACAGCCTGGAGATTATCAACATTAGAAGTTGCTGTAATGCTGGTCTTATGTTCTCATCCTTGTCTTCAAATCCTTCCCCCAGTACCTTAGAACATAGAACAGTACAGCACAGCACAGGCCCTTTGGCCCACGATGTTGTGCCAAACTTTTACCCTAAACCTAAGGTCTATCTAACACCCCTACCTTATACTATCATCCATATGCCTATCTACCTTGCCCCTTCCAGCTTCACAACACTCAGATGTCTGTGCTCCTCAAATTCTCACCTCTTGCACATCTCTGATGTAGATCTGTCCTCCATTGGTGCTTACATTCTCATTCTGGATTACCTTCCCCACACCTTTCCACCTCTCCACTTTGCTTTCCTATGTTTAAGATGCTTCTTAAAATTTACCTCTTTGACCAAAGCTCAGGTTAGCTAACCTAAGTAAGCCTTTTGCAGAGCTGGGAAGCCTCCATTTCCAATGATTCCATTTTTTGTCAATAGAGGAAAGGGTTGGGACATGGATCACACAGGAGGAACACCCAAACTCAGCATGGTCATTCAAATGGATTCCACTTTGGCTGTTACAAGGGAACGTTTGATGGACTGTACATTAATGCTCTTCAAGGGTATACAAAGTTCATGTTTCAAGATCTGAAAATGTTTACATATTTGTTAAATTAATAAAAACTGGCTGTAGCTGTTAATGAGACTTTAAAAATTCCTGGTGGCCACTTTGATTGACAGGCGAACATATAACACCTGGTTGTATAGTTTCAGTAGAGTTCTTTGTTGACAGTTTCCCTCGAGCTATTATTATGTCCTTGTGACTATGTGGCTGAATTTCAAAAGTCTCGTTATAACTCAATTTGAGTTTACAATTTGATTGACACCTTGAAGAAGCAGTGAAAGGATTAATTGTCTTTAATATGGGGTCTACATAGAAGTTTGTTTGCTTTTTTAAATGAGTGATTAACCAATTGAAGAAAACTTTCAATCAATTTTATGATTAGTTTTTTTCACAACCAGGTATGTTGGACTGGGAGCTGTGTTAGGTCATTAGAAGTTAATTTTTCATTCCACCACTGCTCATGCGCTCTGTCCCTGGTTACCAGTAAGTGGCAATAAAAGAGATATGGATGGTACAAGGGTCCACTGACATTGGTTGGAGGACATGAATTGGTATGAATGACATGAGAGGTTATTGGAGGTGGGAAGAGGACATGAGATGTGATTGGTATGGAATTGGTGGGATGGTGAAAGGTGTGAAGGATGAGACAAGGGGACTGAACAACATCTGAAACAAATCAGGCAATGCCCAAGACAACCAATGCAAATGATTAAACTACTCTGCCTTGGCACTTACCTGACCCATGGCTGTCTATGCTCTGCTTCCAGACCTGGTAGGCCTGACTCTGATCTGTTCCTATGTTCAGGCCTCTGCCCAAGCCCAAGTCATGTCTTTCAAGGTATTTGTCCAGCTAGATGGATCCAGGAAATTGGTAAATTTACTGAATCAAGCTACCACCTTGAAACCAATATTTAACCTCTAATATCCCTTTATGTGCTTAGAGTTATATTTAATTTTATATTGTTCCTATGAAGTATCTTGCAACATTGCATTACATTAAAGGTGCTTTATAAATACAAGCTTTCGCTGTTGTTAATAGAATGTTAGTGCCACAATTTGTGTTGAGTCATTGTCATTTTTATTGATTGCAACAATGTAAACAGTCAAGATTTACAAGGATATTGCCGGGGTTAGAGCGTTTGAGCGAGAGGGAGAGGACAAATAGGCTGGGGCTATTTTTCCTGGAGCTGCAGAGATTGAGGGGAAATGTTATTGAGGTTTATAATGAGGGGCCTGGATAAGGTAAATAGACAAGGTCTTTTCCCTGGGTGGGGGAGTCCAAAACTAGTGGGCATAGCTTTATAGTAAGAGGGCAAAGATTTAAAAGGGACCTAAGGGGTAACCTTTCCACGCAGAGGGCGGTGTGTGTATGGGATGAACTGCCAGAGGAAGTGGTGGAGGCTGGTACAATTACAACATTTAAAAGGCTCCTGGATGGATACATGAATAGGAAGGGTTTAGAGGGATATGGGTCAAATGTGGCAAATTGGACTAGATTAATTGAGGATATCTGGTCAGCATAGCCAAATTGGACAGAGGGTCTGTTTCCATGCTGTACAGCTCAGTAACTATGACTCTGTGACACCAACTTTAAATAAGAAACAGGGCATTGTAATCCTGACATTGTTACATCAAGGGCTGGATATCATGAATGTAATTTCTCAAACCTTGCATTTTGTTAGATGTTGGTCATAGTCTTCATTCACGGTGTGACGATGAATGTAAAACAATTGGTTTGATCTAAGTCAGATGTGTGTCAAGGAAGGAGACACTGAATCGAAGGTATGCCATCTCTCAGCTGCAGACAGGGATTTTGTGGAGGATAAGATGCACTTACTGGATGAAGAGAACATTGGTGACAGCTGAGAACATGTTTTAAGTTATTGACGACTTCAGGAAGGAATTTACAAACGCAGAATACTTTTCCAAGTGAATGCACTGCAAAAAGCTTACAACCTGTTCAGAAAACTTTGTGAATGGGTTGTTATAGTTTATACAGTTTAGTTTACTGTTGAGCTATGCTCAGCTGGGAAGGTCCTGTGTGCTTGTATGTTTTGGGAATTCAGGTTATGGGAAAATGATAGGGTTAGGGTTAGGGTTACGGTTAGGGTCAGCACTGAAAATGATTTACTGCTTGCTGTGGAGGTTGGGGTGTGGTGTACGTGTTGGATGAGAACAGGATCAGGCGTGTTGTGATATCCTGCATCATAATGAAAGGCCAACTTACTGCTGGGCTCAAGCAGAGGAGCAAGGAAGTAGGGGTTCAAAATGTTCACACCACTGTCTAAGTTCAAAAGCAACAGGAAAGCTTTAAAATTTGGAAGATAATGGTTTGAAATAGGGTAAGGAAATGCATTTCTGAAGACCTTTCAAAGCAGCCAACATCATAGTGTCTTACAATGACACTCAGAATTCAAGGCTGCATGGTCTGCAGCTTTGGTAATCCAGTCCTCTAAGTAGAAGTAATACATCTAACCTCAGTGTACCAAAGGAGCTCATTCAACCCATTGTTTCTGTGCCACTTTGTGAAAGCTGCTCATTAGTCCCACTACCTGATTCTTTCACAGGGGCCGATCGACACTTTCTAGTTCTGTTTGCATCTGTTGTCAGTCACTTAGCAAGTCTGGCTGCATCTGTGGAGAGAAAATCTGTGTTTACATTTTGAATTGCATGAACAGCTTTTCTCTCACCACAGAAAGTTTGTCCAGGATTTTGTGTTTGTAATCAGTAATGTTAACTGCTTTTCTCTCTCTCTCTCTCTCTCTCTCTCCACAGCTGCTGCCAGATCTGCTGAGTTTCTCCAGTAGTTTCTATCATTATTACATAGCTCCACAGTATTATGCATTTAATTATATTGTGTTAGTTGTTCTGTTTTATTTTTAAAGTCCCTACAGTTTTGAAAGATTCAAAAACTAACCTTTATCACCAACTTGAACTATAGCCAAGTAAGTGGAGGGGTAGATTCTAGTTTTCCCAGCTCGCCAGTGGCAGTTGTGTCCAAGTCACGTGTCCTCATTACTTGGAACTCAGCTGCATTGCTATCACCCTTACACTTGGTCCAGAGACAATGAAACGTCACCAGGATTGTCTCGGGCTTCTGTGGGACAACCACATTAACTGGAGGTGGAGGAGAGTGAGAGAGAGAGACAGGGAGACATAGAGAGAGCACAATACAATCTAAAGGAGTGAGGGGTAAAACCAAGAAGTAGCCACTGTACCAGAGAGTGGGTCACCAGGCCTCAGTGAGGGGGAAGGGTTGTGAAGGCGTGTCCTTTGTGGTAACCTCAGCCACAGTGGGATTGAAACTGGATTGTTGGTATTATGCTTCATTGCAAACCGGCCATCCAGCAAACTGAGCTAACCATCCCCCTCATGAACAAACTGGAGGGGGGAGGGAGAAAGAAACACAAACTAGGGAAGAAAGAGAGAGGAAAGCACAAACTAGAAAGAGAGGGAGAGAAAAACAAAAAAAAGCTATTGAAGGAATGGAGAGAGAAAGAAATAAAAAGCTGTTGAAGGAATAGAGGGAGAGAGAGAGAAAATGACAAACTGGAAAGAGACTTCATGCAGTTCTGTGATGTGCACTGGTGTTTACTTGTTCCAGGAACAAGCTTTGGTGTTTCACCGAGCTCTGAGCTGCACTTTCATCCAATATCCAACACCCCTCCTCCCCAGCACCACCCGAAGCTAGGCTTCCATAAATGTGATCTAGTTACTTTTATAACTTGGCATGAACTCTGGGACTTTGTAATAGTGAAAACATGTAGTGGCTTTGGCAAACAGTGGGCAAAAGTCATTTGATCAGGTGTCATGTGACCAAGAATCATGAGCAACATTGAATTCCACGTCATCACATAGCAACAGAGGTGATTGCCAGGTGGTATTATTGCTAGACTATTAATGCAGGCAACTCAGCTAATCTTACAGACACCTGTGTTCAAATCTTGCTATGGCAGAGGGTGGAATTTGAATACAATCAATGTCTGGAATTAAGAATCTAGCGATGATCATGAGACTGTTGCTGATTTTTTGGGGTGGAAAATGCCATCTGTTCAGGAAAGGAAATCTACGATCCTTACTTGGTCTGGCCTACATGTGACTCCAGACCCACAACAATGTGGTTGACTCTGAATTGCCCTCTGAAATGGCCCACTCATCCACTCAGTTGTATCTGTAGTAATTGCAACGAGGTCAGCCAGGTGAACCCCATACAATATGAGTTCCCTGATTGGGGCTGGTAATCTGGCCCTATCAGGGATCCCTGACTGACAGATAAGAACAAGAGTGTCCAAGGTTCTATTCACTCTGAGACCTGGTTCTGAGGAGTTTGGATCAGTGCTAGGGACTCTCCACATGTAAATAAAGGGTGGCTTGGTGATGTGATACTGGCCTCTGTGGAGTTATTTCAGTGGCAACGAGAGTAAAGCATTTCCATTGGAAGTCAGTACCAATGTGGCCAGTTCAGTGCTTGCAGCACCAGTCTTTAACAAAATTTGTTCTGGAAACCAACCCTTAAGTTTGTGCAAGACCTTGGCTAGACTGAAAAGCTGTACCAGGAAGCCTCTGCAGATTAAGGGTACAACTTTGATTCCGGTCTCTTGTGAGAAGCAGCTGGTTTAGTTCCCCATTTTTGCAGTAAAAGGCTCAGGCCCAAGCTTGATGGGATGAAATTGGTTAAGAAAGATTCACCGAGATTGGCTCTACACTTTTCAATTATAAAATGGGTGCCTGAGTGAAGTCCTAATGAAATACCCACAGGTTTTTCAGCAAGGTCGACACACTATCAAAGGAGCCAAGGCCAACTCGCATGTTGACCAGGAAGCAATTCCAGAATTCTGCAAGGGGCCCAGTGCAGTTGCCTTATCTGCAAAAGTAGGCACAGAATTCAGAAGGCTGGAAAGTGAAGGAATCATCAAATCGGTCCAGACTGCAGAAAGGGTAACATTGTTTGGACCGATTGTCATGCCTGATGGATTTGTTTTGTGGGGATTTTAAACAAATGATAAGTCACTTTATGCAGCAGAGGAAAGCTGGCAGAGGTGCTGTCCTTCATGATGCTTGACAAATGTACTTGCAATTGCAGATAGATGAGCATTTCCAGAATAAGGCTACAATTAATACCCATAAGGGTTTGTACCAGTTTACGTGACATTGCCAATTAGGTTATCATCAGCCTGTGCAATTTGTCAATGGGTGATGGAAAAATTTTACTAGGTCTACTCCAGGTTGCCATTTATCCCATTGATGTGCTAAAACTGGGAAGACCAATAAGAAGCACTTAGAGAACTCGGAGATAGTCTATAGATGTTTCTCCCTGGTGGGTGTACGCCTTAGAAGGGAAACATATGTGTTCCACTTCCTCAAGTGATCTACTTGGGCTACAGAGTTGACATGAACTGTTGGAAGATAAAGTGAGTGTGATCAAAGGTACCCCAGCTCCCACATCTATATCAGGGCTTAGGTCTTTCCTTGGGTTGGTGAATTATTACAGAAAGCTCACTCATTAACCGGGCCTCCATCCTGGCACCTTTGCATCGATTCTTAAAAAAGAGTCAGCCTTAGAAATGGTTGCATAGCCAAGGCATAGCTTTCAACAAAGTGAAGAAATAGCTGTCAATCTCTAAGGTGGTGGCACACTATGATCCCAAGTGAGATCGGGTATTGACATGCAAAATTGTCTGCCTGTATGGAATCGAGGTGGTATTAGCTCATAGGTTCAATGGAGAGTAATACCCAATAACCTATGCACCCAGGACTTTTTAGCTAATGTAAAGCATAAATACGCCAAGATTGAGAAGTGTGGCTTGGCAGTCATATTTGGAGTCAGAAAATTCCACCAAAACTTTCACAGACATAAATTTGTAATAATGTCGAACCATAAATCCCTGTAAGATCTACTTAAAGAGGACAGGGCAGCTGCCAATGGCTTCAGGCTGGATTCTGCAGTGGGCTCAAATACGAAGTGTGTATAACTACACACTTAAAAGTGCGCAGGAGGCCAAGTAGCAAATGTGGATGCATTGAGCTGCCTCCCATTGGCAGGTATACCACTGGTGTTACCACCACGGCAAGAGTCCGTAATGGCTTTAAATTTTCTGGATGCCCTTCCAGTCACAGCTGCCAATATCAGACTATGGACTGAAATATTTGAGGCGGGATACCAAAGGGCCATCTCAACCAGAATTGAAACTTCTTTTGACTCAGTGAGGCCAGATCACAGTAGAGAACAACATATAACCGTGGGGTGCAAGACTGATTACCCTGAGGAAATGTCACCACTAGATACTGGCTGAACTCCACCTGGGTCATTCAGGGGTATCCAAAATGAAGATGTTGGTGAGGAGTTATAGCTGGGGGACAGGATTAGATGCAGACATAACTGCAATGCGGGGGGGGGGGGGGGGGGGCAGTGCCCAGAGGACCAACAAGGACAAAATTTGCCGCCAGCAGCTCCACCACATTCGTGGAAATGTCTGGGTAAACCCTGGAACTCGGTTCCACATTCATTATGCAGGTCCTTTCATGGGCTCAGTGTTCTTAATTATTGTGGGTGCCCACAAAAAATTGCTGGACCGGCATAGAGCTCATTTGCCAAACAACAGGGACGATGATAAAAACATTGCGCATGTCTTTTGCAATTCATGGACTCCTGGTCACAGGTAATGGGCCATCACTTACCAGCAGAGAATTTAAGTATTTCCTGAAGTTGAACAGTATTCACTATATGACGAGAGCTCCATATCACCCATCATTCAATGGTCTGGCAGTAGGAACAGTCCAAGATTTGAAAGCAGGTTTAAAGAAACAGCCTGCATCTTCACCAGATACCAAACTGTCCCTCCCATTCCTCAGACGACATGTCCATCATGGGCCTCCTGCAGTGCCACAATGATGCCACCTGAAGGTTGCAGGGACAGCAACTCATATTCCGCTTGGGAACCCTGCAGCCCAATGGTATCAACGTGGATTTCACAAGCTTCAAAATCTCCCCTTCCCCTACTGCATCCCAAAACCAGCCCAGCCTGTCTCTGCTTCCTAGCCTGTTCTTCCTCTCACCCATCCCTTCCTCCCACCTCAAGCCGCACCTCCATTTCCTACCTACCACCTCATCCCACCTCTTTGACCTGCCCATCTTCCCTGGACTGACCTATCCCCTCCCTACCTCCCCACCTATACTCTCCTCTCTACCTATCTTGTTTTCTCTCCATCTTCAGTCCGCCCCCCCCCTCCCTATTTATTCCAGTTCCCACTCCCTATCCCCCTCTCTGATGAAGGGTCTAGCCCCGAAATGTCAGCTTTTGTGCTCCTGAGATGCTGCTTGGCCTGCTGTGTTCATCCAGCTCCACACTTTGTTATCTTGGATTCTCCAGCATCTGCAGTTCCCATTATCACCAAATTGTCCCAGATCATAGGGCCACTTCTCATGCAACTACAGGGATAGCTCCAGCAGGGTTGCTAATGGGGAGAAGGCTTTGCACCAGGTTAAACCTGATCTTCCTGGATCTGGGAGGAAAGTGAAATGGCACCAGGCACATGAATGCTGGACGCAAGACTCCGCTACTTCGGGGGATGAAGTGTGGCATAGGAACCGCAGAAATGATGCTGTATGGGTAAGAGGCATGGTTGATGCAAGGCCAGGTCCAGTGATGTATGAAGCTCGGGTAGGTACAACAGTCCTGTACAAGCATGTGGACCATCTGAAAGCTGAAAACTTGCAAACGGTGCAGGAGCGAAAATATGCCCTGCTCCTCGACAGCTGTTCTGACTGTTCCAGAACCTCTGGGTTCTCCCTCTCCATTAAACGTTGAAGGTACCTCCAAATCTGAGATGGACTCAGCAGATTTCACCTGAAATGACACCTTTGCCACCTGAAGAATGAATTTCTTCCAGGTGCAAGGGGTGAGCTATTGTGTGTTACATACTGCCAGTATTGAGGCAGAGTTGGAAGAACCTTACCTGATGATTAAACACCCTAGAAGGATGCAGTGATTGTATTGGGGTCAGCCAGGTGGACCTCAAAGAACATGAGTTCCCTGATTGGGGCGGTTAATCTGGTCCAATCAGGGAGCTCGAGCTGACAGATATCAACAGGAGTGCCAGACATCCTGTTCAATCTGAGATCTAGCTCTGAGGGAGTTGGATCAGTGTCAACAACTTTCTACATGTAAATAAAGGGTGACTCAGTGACAGGACACCAGCCCCTGTGGAGTTATTTCAATGTCAATCACGGCAAAACATATGGACTGCAGAGGTTCAAGAAGGCAGCAGCTCACACCACCTTCTCGAGGGCAGTCAGACACAGGCAGTAAATATTGGGCCCAGCCAGGAACGTTCATGTCCCACAAGTGGATTAAAAAAAAAAGAGAATTAAATCTTACACTTTTACAGGTGGCCACCACTGCAAAGTCATCCAGTTGGGTAGACTGTGTAACCCCTGCTGTTTAAAGGAAACAGCTTTAGCTCCTCATTTGATAAATCTGCGTATAAATCCTTGCTGTTCACATAAACCACTCTTTTATGTCGTTCTTGCAGAGACTGCAGAGCAGAGTGCATGGTTGAGGAGGACTTAGAAGCAACAAGTTTAAGGACATGAAGAAATACAGCAAAGCAGACCAGTTCACAATGATCTTTATTGTAAAATGTCAACAGACTAAGTCGTTCAGTCACTATGATTAGTATTACAGCACCAATTAAGCAGTTTTGGAATGGGTGGAATCCAACATTTCAGTATTTAGCAAACAGAAACACCTTGTTTAAAAGTATTTTCTGGACATTTAAGCCTGACCTCCGTTTCAGTAAACACAGGAAGCGTCAGTCAAAGATTTATTATTTCACTTTGAGAAGTGAACAAAACAAGTGACTTGGAACTGTATGCAGGCTCAGTTGGTTATTCTACACTTTGGCATGTTTTGAGACAGACACGTTAAGGGTCATTCAGCTAAAGTTATTGCATGGAAGAGTCAAAACAGCAGAACACCACATCATTTCCTTTGCCAAACTCCTGTTTGGCTTAGAAATCAGAATGTCAAATTAGCTACTCTCTAATAGATGAAGGTGGTGAATTTGCACAAACAACATACATTTTAATCACTGAGCTGCACTGGCACCAGTTCAGGCCATATTTGCATTTTAAAATTTGTCATCCTTGTTTTCAGGCCTCTCTGTAGCCTGTCGTGGGCACCTCTCACTGGAATCTCCAACAACCCTAGAGATATCTGCACTCCTCTTTTTAGCATCAACTTTAATATCTCTATCGTTGGTGAACTGCCTATGGCTGTTCCCAAGCTTTGGAATTCCTTCCCTAAAACTCCATCTACTTTTAAGAATATGATCCTTTCAAGCTATCTGCCTTAGTATTGCCATTTACGTCTCTACATCAAAATTGCCTTACAGAACCACTATGAAGGTACTAATCTGTTTATTAAATTAGAAGGTCGCATGGGAATACTAATGCTGTTATAAAACTTCTTAAATATAGGGGTATCTCTCAAGGTATTGTTGAAGTGTGAAGAAAATAGCTCTGACGCAAACAGGCAAAGTATTAAACAGGATAGCTACACTCTTCAGAGTAATGGGTGGCATGGTGACTCAGTGGTTAGCACTGCTATCTCATAGCGCCAGGGACCTGGGTTTGATTTCACCCTTGGGCGACTGTTTGTGTGGAGTTTGCACGTTCTCCTTGTGCCTGCGTGAGTTTCCTCTCATAATCCAAAAGACGTGCAGGCTATGTAGATTAGCCATGGTAAATACAGGGATGGGGTGGGATGGGATGCTCTTCAGAGGGTTGGTGTGGGCTTGATGGGCAAAATAGCCTACTTCCACGCTGTAAGGATTCTAGTAGGTTTTAAGATGTGTTATAAAAGGAGCAGAAACACTATTTTATTCCCAGAAAGGAATTCCAAAGAACAAGGTCTAAGCAGCTAAAATCGGGGAGAAGTAAGGAAGTGGAAAGTGGAGAAGAGAAATAACTGCCGTTGAGGAGGAACTCCACATTAAATCCCCAGGTGTATCGCAGAGCTCTGTAGGAAGCTCGTGAAGAGATGGGGCTGGACCCTTTGCTGAGATATTCGTATCATCAAATCAGTGAAGTGCCGGAAGACTGGAGGTTGGCTAATTTGGTGCTGTTATTTAAGAAAGGTGGTAAGGAAAAGCCAGGGAGCTATAGATTGGTGAGCCTGACATCAGTTGTGGGCAAGTTGCTGGAGGGAATCCTGAGGGGCAGGATTTACATGTATTTGGAAAGGCAAGGACTGATTAGGGATAGTCAGCATGGCTTTGTGCATGGGAAATCATATCTCAATACACAAAGTTGCTGTAAAAGTTCAGCAGGTCTGGCAGTATCTGTGAAGGAAAAAACAGAGTTAACGTTTCGGGTCTGGTGACCCTTCCGCAGAACAGAGGTCGCCAGACCCGAAATGTTAATTCTGATTTTTCTTCACAGATGCTGCCAGGCCTGCTGAGCTTTACCAGCAACTTCTGTTTTTGTTCTTGATTTACAGCATCCACAGTTCTTTCAGTTTTAATCAAATCTCAATAACTTGACTGCACTTTCTGAAGAAGTACCGAAGAGGATTGATGAGGGGAAAGCAATGGATGTAATCTATATGGACTTCAGTAATGTGTTTGACAAGGTTCCTCATGGTAGACTAGTTAGGTCAAGCAAGGTTATGTGACATGGGATACAGGGAGAACCAGCCATTTGGATACAAAAATGGCTCAAAGGTAGGCTCAAAGACAGAGGGTGGTGGTGGAGGGTTGCTTTTCAGACTGGAGGCCTGTGACCAATAGTGTGCTGTAAGGATCAGTGCTGGGCCCACTGCTTCCTGCCATTTATATAAATGACTTGGATGTGTATATAAGAGGTGAATTTACGGATGACACCAAAATTGGTGGTGAAGTGGACAGTGAAAAAGGTTATCTCAGACTACAACAGGACCTTCATCAGGGGTGACAGATGGAGTTTAATTTAGATAAATGTGAGTTGTTGCATTTTGTTAAGGTAAATCAGGGCAGGAGTTATACATCAACAGTAATGTCCTGGGGAGTGTTGCTGAACAAAGAGATCTTGTAGTGCAGGTTCTTATTTTGTTGAAAGTGGAGTTGCAGTTAGATGTTGTGGTGGAGAAGGTGTTTGGCATGCTTGCCTTCATTGGCCAGTGCACAGAGTGTAGCAGTTGGGAGTTCATGCTAAAGGACAGATATTGTTGAGCTGGAATGGGTTCAGAAAAGATTTAGAAGCATGTGGCCGGGACTGGAGGATTTGAGCTACAGGGAGAGGCTGAATAAGCCTGTTTTGTGGAAGGGTCACTGGACCTGAAACATTAACTCTGCTTTCTTTCTTTACAGATGCTGCTGGACCTGCTGAGATTTTCCAGCAATTTCTGTTTTTGTTCCTGAATAGGCTGGAGCTTTCTTTCCCTGGAGCATTGGAGGCTGAGGGGTGACCTTATAGAAGTTCATAAGATCATTAGGGGTATGGATAGGGTGAATAGCCAAGATCTCTTTCCCAGGGTAGGGGAGCCCAAACCTAGAGGGCATAGGTAGAAAGTGTGAGGGAAAATGTTTGAAAGGGACCGGAGGGGTAACTTTTTCACACAGGGGGTGGTGCAAGCATAGAGCAAGCTGCCAGAGGAATTGGTAGAGGTGGGTACAATTACAACATTTAAAAGGCATCTGGATGCGTACAGGAATAGGAAGGTTTTGAAGGAATATGGGCCAAATGCTGGAAAGTGGGACTAGATCATTTTAGGACATCTGGTTGTTGGGAATAGGTTGGACTGAAAGGTCTGTTCCCGTGTTGTATAACTCGATGACTATCACTTTGATGTCAGAAAGAACTCAGGGTATGTCCCTGGTCCATGACAAGTTAATTGCAATTAACTGGGATAGCTTCAGGGATCAAAAAGGGGCTCAATATCCTTGAATGGGAACAGAAGAAATCAAGCTAATAGTCGCCCTAAAATACCACAGGATAATATCAATAACCCTTATCTCCAGAAAGGAGAATGAGCGGTTTGGTGTGTATGTACCAAAAACTGAGAGCTGGTTGGTTTACAAGCTGTTAAATTAAGCCAGGTCCTTCAGGTTGTGATGGACCAGACTCAACATTTATTTTACTAAGAGAACTGATCTCTGTTTTAAAGGGAAAACATTTGTAGCGATGTAAAGAAGGGATTGGGATTAATTGGTAGCATTTTCAGAGAGTGGGTAAAGGCATGATAGGTCAAATGGCCTCCTTAGAAGCTCAAAAAATTGTTAGTGAGATTTAAGTGCTCCCTTCATTAGAAAAAATGCAAACTGATTTTGTTTTTGCTCATCCTTTGTAGATTAAAGCAATGACAACTTTGTGATTGATAACGGACTGCTAAAATTCAGAACTATATCAACCTGCCAAGCGGAAAGTCTTCATAAACATTCAATGTTCTAACTCAACTGACTCTCTGGAAGAATGAGTTTCAATAACCTTCAACTTATACACTCATCTGAGATGATATGAACATCATTACTCATAGAATGCAATTGCAAGTACAAGGTTGAAAAGATTGTCCACAGCTCCTCAATGTTGAGCTATTTCTTACAAGACCTCTGACACTCTTCCAATTTTATACCATTTAATTCATCTAGATTGTTAAGCGTCATCAGATAATGTATAACTTGTCTTTTTTCCAAGTGACCATTGGAAGACTGGACTAAAATGAACCGTTGGATACAATAATTGTGAATCATGAGTTGACTTGTTTTACCATTTTTAACATGTTGCAATATTGTTAACAGCCACTGGAGGGAACTCATCACCTAATGCTTTCATAATTGGAATGAATGCTTGGCAAAGTGTATCCTTCAACATCAGGGGTCCCCATGATATGAGCACTTGCATTTACAAACATGACCACATACAGGGGTGTCATTTTAAAGATGTGACGTATTAACATTTCCTGTACTTATGAATGGCTCCTGCATTGTGTTCTGGCTTGCGTACAAATTGACTTAGGAACAGGCTCGAGAAACAACCTGGGGACTACCTGTACCTGTGTTCGAACGCTCACTTAAAGTTTCAAATACCAAGTGAATTAGCTGTCGCTATGTAACTTCAGATCATTGCGGATAGGAAGGGAACAGCAATGGCTGTTTGGTCTCCGTACCCTGAGAAGATACATAATGACTCTTAGACAGAGCACAATATGGTCTACCAATTTGGTTCCTGGGATGGGAAGGCTCTCACAGGTGGACAGATTGAGCAGAATGGGCCACATGTAAAGTGGAGGAGTACATTTTGGCAGGAAGAAGAGAGAGGGTTATGTCATGCATGGAGGATGCAAGTCTAGCTGGCGTTGAGGAACAGTGTGATCGCAGCTTAAAAATATTCCAAGTCACCATAAATTGCACCACAGATTACCAAACTCACAAAAAAAGCAAAGATTTTATTTCTACTGGCATAGAACTGAAATGTCATGAAGTTCCACCAAATCACTATCGAACTTTGGTTTGACCACATTGACTGGACTGATCCTTACGTCACTCCATTAGTTACATCTTTCCAATCTGAAAAAGATCCATTAATCCTGATTTTGTGTTCTGTGTGTTAACCAATCCTCAATGGTGAGGTGATGCATTTTGATAAGAAGAACATGAACAGATGATACAAAATAAGTTGTACAATCCTTCAGAGAGTGCAGGAGCAGAGGAATACATCAGTGAAGGTGGCAGGACAATTGGAGAATAAAGCCTTGAATACTGAATGGTTTATTAACAGGGACCTAAAGTACAACAGCAAGGATATTATATTGAACTTATACAAGGCACTTGTTAGATCTCAGATGGAGAATTTTGTACAGCTCTGGGTATCAGACTATAGGAAGATGTGAATGCTTTCGACTGGAGTGCAGAAGAGGAAATGATTCTGGGGTAAGAAATTTTAATTATGAGGAGAGATTTGGACTGCTCTCCTTGATGAAAAGGTAGCTGAGAGGACATCTGACAGAAGTTTTCAAAATCATGAAAGGATTGGATAAAGGAGATCAAGAGAAACAGTTCATTCAGCCTCACATTTTATTATTTTGGATTCTCCAGCATCTGCAGTTCCCATTATCAAGAGAAACAGTTCCTGCTCATAAAAAGATTGAAAACAAGAGGGTGCAAAGTTAGTGATTTGCAAATGTGATTGAGAAATAAAAACTCTCACAGAATGAATGGTTCAGGTCTGGAATGCACTGCCTGGCAGTATGGTGGAAGCAGAATCAATTGAGGCATTCAAGAGGGCATTAGATGTGTATTTCAATAGAAGCAATGTACGTGGATATGGGGAAAACACAGGAGAATTGTACTAAATCATACTGCTCATTAGAGAGAGGTGGGAGAAAACATGATGGACAGAATGGCCTATGTGCCGCTGGTATTCTAAACTAAAAGCCTGACCAGCTCCCTGTCACTTGCAGGTGGGTATCGGGTGCCTGAATGTTGCTCATGCAAAAAAATGACTCAGAGGTGCCAAGAAACTGGCAATCTGACTGCTGGGGTTCTTCTCAGCCTCCGTCAGCTTCAGACCCCAGTTTTTGGTATCTTGCACAAAACCTAGATAGAGCATCTGTGGTGGCAGGATGATCAACCATGAAGGACATCAGAGCCAAGCCTGGTTGATGTGAAGGCCAACAAGCTGCATGCCAGGTCATCATGGAGCGAGTGGGGACAAAATTTGAGATCAGCTGATTCAACCTGGGTCACTGACCAAACCAAGAGCAATCCCTGTGCTGTACCAGACACTGGGCCAACTAGAAGGGACATGGTGATGATGAGTGCAAGCTCAATTAGCAAAGCATTCTGAAAACAAAATCACAGAGATTCTTAACCTAACAAATGCAATGTCACAAGAGCAGGAACATTTAATTCATTTACATTTAACATAGCCTGGAGACACTTAGCTCTCAACATCTGGACAGCCTTTTGTGTTAAGCACAGCACATGCACATGATGATTTAAGCCTTGCATTTATTTTTTTTCTCTCGAGAAAAGAACACATCAAAAAACTTGACACATTTCCTTTTCCTCTCCCAGAACAGTAATTCTGCAACAATGACAGTACAAAAAACAAATGTCAATTCTGCTGGTACAGGAGGATCAAAGTGAAAGCTGCTCTAAACACTGGATTGTTGACAGAAAACATGCTGCCTGGTTTATTTGGCAAGAGGGTTTTGGAAACTTCTGCCAGCAAAGCAAGCCGTCTGCCCAAGCTCCTCTTCAATTCTGTTGAAAGAAGTTTTAGTGACAAGTGAACATTTTACTAAACGTGTTGTCATCTTACTGGTATAACCGTCATGATACCGCAGCACAATTGGAAAGTGCTCAGAATTAAAGACATAGGGCTATGAAAGCAATTCTGAATAAATCCTATTCATTCACTACTTTTTGATCAAGCGGCAGCAGCAAAACTATCTGAGAAGGATTCACTAGCAATAGCTTAAGGGTAACCTAATTTCTAATTATACATTTGCCAACTGAGGGTCACTGAAACACTTGTGTTAATCTTTAACATATATGGCACAAGAATGTGCAATTAGCCTTGCAAATTAGTAGGTCAAACAAGAAATTCAAATTCCTGAATTGTAGAATGGGGCTGCACAAAAAGAAGCTACTTGTTCTGCTCGAGTCTGATCTGCTTCTTTCGGAAAGCAATGCAACTTGTCCAACTCCCGCTCTCTCTCCTCTGTATCCCTGCAATTTCTTTCCCCTTCTCAACATCCCTGGGAACTCTTACCTCTTCAAATATTTATCCGATTCCCTTTGTGTAAGCCATTTGCGAACTGGTTTCCATCACACTACCAGGCAGTGCATTTGAAATCCTAACCGGTCCTTATGCAAACTACTTTCCCCCTTTTTGTCATGACTGGTTATTTCCCCAATTACCACAAATCTTTGCCCTTTGATTATCAGCTGGTGGGAGGACAGCAAATATAAAAATACTGTTTACGACCCACATGACTTTAAACACATACATTAAATAATCCTCTTTTGCTTTCTCTGCTTTGAAAGAGAACCACACCACAGAAGACAATTTTTTTTAACACTAACCAAAATCAGCAACATAGTGGGATAAAGCTTCATCGGTGACCATACGCTCTCTCACAGCTTTCCCATTTTCATACGTTAAACTATAATCACCCTGCTTTATCTTGTCCAAACCAGACATTTAAATGAACAAAGGAGAAGAAGATGGACCAGAAATTACTTTAGGAAACAGATCACCGTCTATGAGGAAAAGGATACCTGGGGTAACAAAGTGTGGAGCTGGATGAACACAGCAGGCCAAGCAGCATCTCAGGAGCACAAAAGCTGACATTTCGGGCCTAGACCCTTCATCACACTTTGTTATCTCGGATTCTCCAGCATCTACAGTTCCCATTATCTCAGGAAAAGGATACCAGTTTGATTAACTCTTTCCCATCCTTAGGGTGAACAGAGCATAATTGTTGAAAGCCTACAACTCACCTGCTAGAGCTCAGTTAATTCATATAAGTTGTAGAAGTAGGCCATTCAGCCCAGACCCTCCAAAGAGTAACCCACCCAGATTTCATCCCTGCAACTCCGCATTTCCTCTGGCTAATCCACCTCACCTACACATCTTTGGATTATGGTAGGAAACCGATGCTAAACACAAGGAAAATGTGCAAACTCCACACAGACAATTGCCCAAGGCTGGAATCAAACCCAGGTTCCTGGGACTGTGAGGCAGCAGTGCTAACCACTGAGCCACCGTGCAGTCCACTCAACTCAGTTGAGACCAGCTGTACCTAATGGTCTCAAGTACCTTGTGTTCAGACAGAATATTTATCAATTGAACCATTAGTTGTGGCAAGATGTGTTTATGACCTGAACAGGAAATCATGCTAGCTCCAGTGCTCAATTGTCTCCTTTTGATTAGATGTTAAACCAAGTTTGCAGCTCCCTGTTCAACGATAGCAAAGAGGACAATGACTTTTATTTGGCATTCTGGCTTATCTCCCTCACAAAAGGTTGGCACAGACAAAATGGACTGAATGGCTTCTTCCTGTGCAGTAACCATTCTACGATTCAGTTGCAAGTGAAATCAGTGATGAAGAGACAGACTAATCAATCACCCACACATGACCTGCCCACACATGTTCACCCATATCAGTGTTTATTCTGGATAAATTCAAGTTGTCTTTATATTTATGATTCTCAGAGCTTTAGGGTAGGACTTCAGCAAAACAGAGAACCTTCCAGTGAAAGAAAATGATAGCTTTGAGTCAAAGAAGTCACTTTCCTTTTATCTTCTATCCAACTTTCCTTCAGCTCCTTTTAACATTATTATTATGCCATTCTTGCTTCCTACAGCCTTGGAGATAGTAGGAACTGCAGATGCTGGAGAATCTGAGATAACAAGGTGTAGAGCTGGATGAACACAGCAGGCCAAGCAGCATCAGAGGAGCAGGAAGGCTGACGTTCTGAGCTTTTTTCTGAAGAAGGGTCTAGGCCTAAAACGTCAGCTTTCCTGCTCTTCTGATGCTGCTTGGCCTGCTGTGTTCATCCAGCTCTACACCTTGTTATCTCCTATAGCCTTGGAGCTGCTCTGTGGGACCAGGAGAGAGCGGGACATAAGATTACGGCGAGAGAATCATAGAATCCCTATAGTGTGGAAATAGGCCATTCAGCCCAACAGGTCCACATCACCCCTCTGAACAGCATCCTACCCAGACCCATTTCCCATGTCTAACCCACACATCCTGGGACATCCTCTCAGCATTTACCCTGTTAAGCCCCTTAACAATCCTGTGTGTTTCAATGAAACCATAAGATAGTCTTCTGAACTCCAGTGCATAGAACACCAACCTATTTATCCTTTTTGCTCATAACACAATCCCGCCGTACTAGGGATCATCCTAGTGATCTGAACTGCTTCCAATGAAATTCTCTTTCTTTAAATAACATGATCAAAGTTGCCCACAGTAACCCCGGTGTGTCTCACCAGCACCTTGTCCAGTTGCAGCAAGACTTACCTACTCTATAGGTCATTTAGCATGGCCAATCCACCTAGCCTGCACATCTTTGGACTGTTGGAGAAAACCAGAGCACCTTGAGGAAACTCACACAGACACGAGGAGAATGTGCAAACTTCACACAGACAGTTGCCCGAGGCTGGAATTGAACCCAAGTCCCTAGGGCTGTAGGGCAGCAGTGCGAACCACTGAGCCACCGTGCTGCCCCAAGCTAGTTTGCCAGTTTCAGTTGAGACTTCCTAATGGTGCATCCAGTGCAGAAGCAGGGTTGACAATATGACTGGCACAGAATAACCATGGAATTTACCTAAAGTACAATTATAGTGCCTCAGGCGATTAATTGTGCAACACTCCATCCAGTCAAATGGAGTGAAGATGATGCTAGAACAGCTTATTGAAATTAAAGGGGCCAATTTTAATTTCTCCCGCTGGGCAGGGAATAAAGGGATAGTGAATGGGATGTTTGATTTATGTCCTGCCTAATTATCCAGAAGTGGGATGGGTGAGCCTTAAGTTGATTAAATAACAAATCAAGAAATGTGTAAATGGGTGGCAAAGTGCTGTCAGCCACTCATTGATTTTGTTTTAATATTGTAGGCAATCTCAGAAACAAACCAATGTACAATCTTGGATATTACTTTAGACTGATCTCACGATCTTGATGAACAATGCATGTCAATTTAAAAGCTCTTTACCTCATTAACTGGTTGTATTTAGCCAGGCGTTCTGACCTGCAAGGAGCTCCAGTTTTGATCTGAGAAGACATCAAAAATTCATGACATTTCAATCCAACGTACGTGACTTTCACTACACTTTCAGTTCTCCAGGTGATGAAACAAACGCCCCAAAGCAATCTTTAACTGGGCGTTTATTACCAAACCCAAGTGAAAACGTGATAACTTTGTCAATGGCAGTCAAAAGGGAATGTCAAATCACCGTCTTATTGATTGCATTCAGGATTTATCCTGGAAACAAGCACTCCTTTCAGATCTGACTATTACCGTAAGACCAGATAAAATATGAGCAGGAGCTGTTTGGCACCTTGACTCTGCTCCACCATTCAATAGGATCCTGGTTGATCTAGCATTCCTCACGTCCACTTTCCTATCCTTTGTCCATAACCCTTGATTTCCCTACTAATCAAGAATCAATTTACCTGTCTATTTCAGCCTCAAATATCCACTAGGATTCTGCCCCTGCAACTCTCTGGTGGCCAGGAGTTCCAAAGTCACACAACCTTTTGAGAGAAGAAATTTCTCCTCATCTTAGTCTTAAATTGGTGTCCCTTTATTCTGAGACAATGCCCTCTGAACCGAGACTCCTTCATGAGGGGAAACATCCTCTCAGCATTTACCCTGTTAAGCCCCTTAACAATCCTGTGTGTTTCAATGAAACCATAAGTTATTCTTCTGAACTCCAGTGCATAGAACACCAACCTATTTATCCTTTTTGCTCATAACACAATCCCGCCATACCAGGGATCATCCTAGTGATCTGAACTGCTTCCAATGAAATTCTCTTTCTCTAAATAACACGATCAAAGTTGCCCACAGTAACCCCGGTGTGTCTCACCAGCACCTTGTCCAGTTGCAGCAAGACTTACCTACTCTTAAATAAGATAACAAGGTATGGAGCTGGATGAACACAGCAGGCCAGGCAGCATCAGAGGAGCAGGAAAGCTGATGTTTCGGGTCTGGACCTGTCTTCAGACCCTACTCTTGTACTCCAAACCCCTCTACATAACGGCCAACACTCTACTAGCTTCGCTGATAACCTCCTGCACCACCAATCCCTTTATATTGTTGTTTTCTCCATTATAATAATATTCTGTTATTTTGTCCTCCCTTCTAAAATATTCCATTTACAACTTTTTGCCCACTTACCTAACCTATAATATCTCTTTGCCAACTGTTTGTATCATTCTCGCAACCAGCCTTTCCACATCCTGTACAGCTAAATGTTTGATGACTTGCGGTCCCTTGAGCTTACCTGTCCAGTGCAAAGACCAACGACCAGGTCAGCAATGAAAGTGTCTTCGGTCTCACCAGAACGATGGCTCACCATTACTCCCCATCCATTTGACTGGGCCAGCTTACAACTGATGGGAAGACGAAAAGAAATTAGTGCAACCAATAACAATATTAATGCACAAGGATTCCACTGTAAACATTTACCATTCAGAAATTAAGGGGATGATAAAGGGACAAGGTTATCTGTCAGTCACCATGTTGGTATAATCATCACTGCATTCAAATCCAGCCATGGCATGTTGTAAAATCAAATGAAATAGTGGTAACTTGGTGACGAGGTCCCAGGATTCAAATACATTAAACACACTAGATTCCCATAATGCTCTAATTGATTTACACATGTCCTTGAGGGGAGGGGTCGTGTCACTCCTACCTGACCTTATTCTACATGAGACCCCTCAATCACACTCGGATTTACTCCATGTTTCACAAGTTATCATTGCTGACCACATCCAGAAAACAGCAGTATGGCAGGATCTTGAAGTTCCCCTGTTTTGTCCCTATGTCTAGAAGCTTCACTGATTTCAAACTCAGTTGAATAGGCTGGGGCTATTTTCCCTGGAGCATCAGAGGCTGAGGAGTGACCTTATAGAAGTTCATAAAGTCTTGAGGGGCATGGATAGGGTGAATAGTTAAGGTGTTTTCCCCATGGTAGGGGAGTTAAAAGCTAGAAGACATGGGTTTAAGGTGCGAGAGAAAAGATTTAAAAGGGACCTAAGGGGCAACATTTCATACAGAGGGTGGTGTGTGTACAGAATGAGCTGCCAGAGGAAGTGGTGGAGGCTGGTACAATTACAACATTTAAAAGGCATCTGGATGGGTACGTGAATAGGAAGGTTTCGGGGGATATGGGCAAAATGCTGGCAAATGGGACTAGACTAATTTAGGAAATCTGGTCGGCATGGAGGTGTTGGACTGAAAGGTCTGTTTCCATGCTATACAGCTCTACAGCTTGATGATTGCATAACTATAATAATTGTTTCTAAGGCTGTAAGGTACAAGCTTCAAAATCTCCCCACTCCCGACCTCATCCCAAGACCAGACACCCTCTCATCCCCGCCTCCTTGACCTGTCCATCTTCTTTCCCATCTATCTGCTCCACTACCAACTTCTACCATTGTGCCCTCCCTCTCTATTTATTTTAAAGTCGCCTTCCCCTCCCCCATTTCTGAAGAAGGGTCCAGGCCCAAAACATCAGCTTCCCTGCTCCTCTGTTGCTGCTTGGTCTGCTGTGATTGTCCAGCTCTACACCTTGTTATCTCAGACTCCAGCATCGGTAGTTCCCACTGTCTCAACCTGACAATCAAGTTCTGTGGCCCAGCCTGGAGAACCAGTTTGTAAAATCCTTTTCCCAACCAAGTGCTTAGCAGTATTTTGTTTTTAGATTTCACTTTTTTTCCCACCACTCTCTTTCCTCACCCAGCCTGGCACTGTATCACATTGTAGTATTTACTTAATGTGTGGATGAGCACAGGATCAGGAGTAGTCTTATCAATAACTAGATGGCGTTCCTTTCAGCCTGTAGTGAGCTTCCACTTACTTTGCTGCCAGGGTTACCAGGAGTTGGCTGCCGGTTTGATCGTTTTCTTCCTGCGCCTAAAAGGCACTGAGAAACTCTTTTGGTATGCCTTCAAGAGGTTCAGATAATCCAGTCCAAACCAAACAATTAGTATTACCAGAGATAACAAAGTGTAGAGCTGGAATAACACAGCAGGCCAAGCAGCTTCAGAGGACCAGGAAAGCTGACGTTTCAGGCCTAGACCACGTCAGCTTTCCTGCTCCCCTGATGCTGCCTGACCTGCTGTGTTCATCCAGCTCGACACCTTGTAATCTCAGATCCTCCAGCATCTGCAGTTCCTCCTATCTCTGAATTAGTATTACCACTAGGTGGCACGTTTAGCCACCAGGCCAACACTAACTGCTTGTACAGTGAACAGGCTAGAAAGCTGATCCTATTAAGCCGAACATAAGCCAACCGTGCCTACTGCTGCTCCAGTGTTGCCCAAACTCATTTAAATAGTAATGCAAGTTATGAAACAGACAGGAGTTCCGACAGTCTATTTAATCTTCAACATCTGATATGTCTGGCTCATGCCTGGAGTTTATTTCTAGGCTTGGGCTGCAATAGATATGTAGCCGAACCAGACTGTGCATAGCTTAAATGGCAATATACCCCGAGATACTGTACATGGCAAAAAAAACTGAAGTGAAACTAAGATAGCTTTCATTCAAATGGTTAGATCGCTTTGAGCCAAATATGAAAAATGCTCAAATCCTAAAATATTGGTTTCCACATAATAAGAGATCAGACCTGAGGAACTCAAGGCTGGTCAAGAGCCAATTGTCTGTTATTTCTCCTCAGAACTCTCTGGATTCTTATCCGTCTTATCAGACCATTGGGCTGCTCTCTCATTAAAGAGAGGTGACCGATAGTGGTCACCAGAGGGTGAGAAGGAGAGTCCTTCATGGTAATGTCATTCCACAATGGAAACAGACCATCCAGTCAACCGAGCTACCCAAAACTATTTGCATTTAGGAATTACTTAGTAACGGAATTCCTTATCGCATTTCACACACCTACACCCACGAAGCAAGTCTGTCAGATATTTTTCTGCAAACTCCATGACCTTGGATTATTAAACAGTTTACCTCAAACTAGCCAAGTTGGCCTGTGAATTGAAGCTGTACTGCAAATCCAACACACACTTAACAAGAGAAAAAGCTAGAGTAAAACAGAAGGAAACACAAAGGGGAAAAAAAATGAAAGACGGCCAAAGCAGATGCAACTAAAGACTTGGCAATGAAGACGTGTTCATCAATATCTCAGGTGGATGTCTGTTACAAAGTCTGTCCAATATGACTTCTATCCAAACTGTAACTTGGCCATGCATTTTTGATGCCTGATACCCACAACTGAGGTTCTGCCCTTCCAGTGATTGTCACACAAGAAAACACACTTTGAAAAAGGTGTCTTGTGCACAAAAAATACAAATTGGCAAGGGAACCCCCAAAGAAAAAGAGGGTGTTAAATCTTTCTTAAACAGATCACTGAAATGATATATCACCTGGAGTGCTTTGTGAAGACGCGGCTTCCACATTTAAAAGATATACTTGCATTGGAGCAGTGCCGGGCAGGTTCACAGAATTAGGGGCTGAGCAAATTGGATCTATTTTGTCTGGCCTTTAGGGGATTCAGAGGCAAGCTCACTGGAACGCTCAAGATTCTGAAGGGGCTCATAAGGGTCGAAGCTATCAGATTGCTTCCACTGGTAGGGGAATCTAAACTGCAGGGTCACAGTCTCAGGATGAAGGCTGATCATTGAGTTGTGGTGAAGTTACTTCACCCAGAAGATTGTGAATCTTTGGAATTCTCTGCCTCGAGGGGATTGTGAAATCTCCCTCCTTGAAACACTTAAGACTGGGGTACTCAGATTTTTGATCTGTTCGGCAAGTGGGTAATGCTGGCTGGCCATCGTTTATTATGGATCCCAATGGCCCTTGGACTGAGTGACCTGCTAGACCGTTCCAGACAGCAGTTAAGAATCAACTACTTTGCAATGGACCTAGAGTCACATGCAGGCCAGGCCCAGTAAGGATGGCAGTTGTCCTTCCTTAAAGGGCATTAGGTGAACCAGATGGATCTTTTAAAAATAACAATTAACATGTTTACCATTTGGCCAATTTTGGAGTCCAAATTTTTACTGAATTCAAATTTCACCATCTGCCATGGCAGGATTCAAAACCGGATCCTCAGAATATTATCTGGTTCTCTGGGTTAACAGTCCAGTGACAATACCACTAGGCTATTGGCTCCCCTCTGGATTCCTCAGATTTGACTATTGCAGTACTCTCCTGATTAGGCATTCAATGTGCATGCTTTGAACTTTGACTGAGTGAGCACTTAACTACCCAGCCTTCTTGTCAGTACACTCATGACTCCTGTACTTGCAGAACTATATTGGCTCCTGTCCCCTAGACATTCTGTGTGTTTAAATCCCTCCATGACATTGCCTCTCCTTCACAGCTCCCCAAGCTCCTCGATTGCACCAGAATTGTCCATTTCTCAGATGCTGCCATCCGTTCTGTTTCCCTTCCCTCACTGTAGCATTGGTAGCCATACCTTCAGTCATTTAGATCGTGTACTCTGGAATTCTCCCTGTAAACCCTATGCCCTTCTACCAAATCTGAGCCCACTTTTGGTTCCTTTTTCCAATATCTTCCCTGCTGCATGGACATTTCAACAGCAACTGGGAACTTTTTGCTACATTGAATGAGGTTGGTAGGCAATGAACCATTGACCACAGAGAGGCCTCTCTATTAGAGAGAGTGAAACAATCATAGAACATAAAATAGCACACTACAGGAACAGACCCTTGGGCCCACCATGTCTGTACTGACCATGATGCTATTCTAAAATAATTCCATTTGCCTGCATATAGTCTGTATCCCTCTACTCTCTGCATCTGTGTAAATGCCTCTCAAACCCTGCTATTGCATCTTTTCTACCACCTCCCCAGGCAGCCTGTTCCAGGCACCAACTACCCTCTGTGTAAAAAATCTTTCCCTCTTCACCTTAAACTTATGCCACCTAGTATTTGACACTTCCATCCTAAACTGGTAATATAAACTTGAAGAACACCACTCTACATGAGCAGACATGTCCAAGTACCAGTTGAAACAGGAGCTGTAACCATGCCATGGTGTTATCTTTAATCCCACATTAGCTGGTTAGATACCTGAGCTAACCAGCCTCACTACCATATAAACAAACACACACAAAATAACTCACGCTTCAATGGACTCTGTGACTGTGCCAATCTGGTTCACTTTGAGCAGCAGGCAATTGCAGGCTTTCTCGGAAACTGCTTTTGCAATGCGAGTGGGGTTTGTCACCAGTAAGTCATCACCAACCACTTGGATTGTTGTTTGAGCTGTAAATTGCTTCCAGGCTGCCCAATCATCTTGGTCAAAGGGATCCTCGATAGAGACAACTGGAAAGCAGAGTTTTTTAAAAAATCTCTTCACACAGTTAAGGACAACATTAATGGTAAAAAAAATTCGAGAACCAATTCAATCCAGAACAAGAAAAAGTCCAGTTGGGTCTGTCAAACCCAGCTGCCTGCAGGAATAACTGTGAACTACATTCATCACCAACAGCTCAAATACTAATTTAAATAAAAGGGCCACATAATTCAATGTTTGTTTCTTGAGGATTGAATGGGTGGCAGAAGGCAACATCAAAATGTATTTTGTAACCTCTTTAATCTTTAGTCCTGCGTCTCCATGTTTAGATCTAGAAAATAAAGTGCAAATTTCAATGAAATCAATTCCTTAAACTCTATTTCATGAGTCCATTGTCCTATGGGGATAATATCTACTCACCTCTAATTGAATGTCCAAACCCCTCCAAATCTCAAAGGCTGCTTCAAGCATCTGAATTCTAAACTTATATCTTCCAGTGCTACGCTTGTTACTAAAGGCCTCCGTCTCAGTCTTACTTTGTACTAACTGGAGCTGTTTGGTCCCTTGAGACTATTCTGCTCTTTGATAAGATTATGGCTGATCAAATTGTGACCTCAACTCCATTTCCTGGCTACCTGCTATACCCTTAGATTCTTGACTAAAGCAGTCAATCTACCTTTGCCTTAAAATAATTCAATGGTCCGACCTCTACAGCTTCCAGGGGAAACAGAATTCCACAGGCTCACAACACTCAGGAAATTCCTGATCTCTATCCTAAATGGGAGACCCCTTATTTTCCAGAACTCGGGATAACAGTCTAAGACTATGGGGTAAGACATTTAGGGCTGAGATGAAGAGAAATTTCTTCATAGAGAGAGCGGGGAGCCTGTGGAATTCTCTGCGACAGAAAGTGGTTGAGGCTAAAACATTGAATGTTTTCAAGAAGCTAACAGATCAAGTTCTTAGGCCTAAATTAGGGCTAAAGGGATCAAAGGGTATGGAGAAAGCTGAAACAGGGGACTGAGTTGGATGATCAACCATGATCATAGTGAATGGTACAGCAGGCTCAAAGAGCCAGCTCATGCTCCTAAGGTTTATATTTAAGTTGTATCTCCTAGTCTCTCCCATATGGATGAACATCTTTTCAGGATACATCCTGTCAAGTCCCCTCAGGATCCATCTCTCATTCTTTTGAACTCCAATGGATACAGGTCCAGCCTGTCTAACCTTTCACCATTTCATTTTGGACATATGAGCCATGTCTCTTGCAGAATTATGTTTAGTCACTTTAGCCTTTGTTCACTCTTCTGTTTCTTCTTCCTCCTCACTACACCCAAACCTGGAATCAACCTGACGACTGATTTGATGAGGTACTATTGAGAAATTGGACAGAATTAGTTCAGTTACTCCCGACACAGAGTTCTTCTAGTGATTGGAATCAGGGCCAGGTGGATATCATTGACCATGAGATCCTTGATTGGGGTTGTTAACCTGGGCCAATCAGGGAGCCCTGGCTGACAGGTGTAAACAGGAGATTCAGAGAATCTCCTCAGTCTAGGAAGTGGCTCTGAGCTGGCTGGTCACAGCCCACATATTGTCCACACGCAAGTCAAAAATGGCTTGGTGATGTGATACCAGTCTCTAAGCAGTTATTTCATGTCTTCTTTCTCCTTTCTGTCAAGGTTGTGAGACCATGCTGTGGTAATTCAGTTACTGACTGAAGATAGTATTTATAAAACAGTGGACAGAGGTACTTTTTGAAATAAACTTTTCCTATTATTGAGATATTCACTTATTTCCTCTTTTCAGCAACTTACAGTAGTTCACGTCATTTAAGTCAACTTGTGGAACGTTGGAAGATCCTCCCAAAAACAGCAGTCGACTTACCAGTGAGGTGTGAGATGTTAGCCACCAGTGGTGTGTAAATAGTTGCTATTTTGTTATCAGGAAGAAGCCCGACCAGTAGTCAAATTAAAATCATTATGATGCATGCCATTAAATCAGTTTGACAAAGATAATATTAAATAACATTTACTGCATTCAAAACATTAAATAAACCAAAAATATTGATTTCAGCATCTGATGCACAGGGGTCACTGAATTCATTTGAGTCATTTCACGTAATCTTAGGGACCCTATTTTGGATCAGGTCTGATGCTTTTTTTTCCCCTCAGAATCATCCTTCCACAACAAATCATTGTCCTTTGCACAATCTGACAAAAGCAATACATTCCACAATTTGATGATGAAACCCAAAGGGGCAGTAAACATATCACCACTCTTCGCGATGTCAAGGTTTCCTTAGCTCCAATGGCTATCTGACTATTGCGTACAGTGTGAGAATTGTCCTTGAGTGACTTATTGAGGCAATCGTCCAAAAGATTCATCTACAGACTTTCGATCCCAGTATAAGTGTAATTCAGGTGTCATTGAATTACAAATGGCTTTTCCATTAATTGCTTGTACAGTTTCTGTACATATTCCACACATTTACTAACTGTATTTACGTTGACCACTGAGATACCTGTTCCCCACTTCACTGATCAGTACTTTTACTCCATCCTCATCCGTCACCATCACAAACCCTGCAGGGAACATGATTTTTGGTAACAAGACAGAAATTTCTGGAGAAACTCAGGAAGTTTGGCAGCATTTGTGGACAAAATAGTGCTAATGTTTTAAGCACAGTGACCCTCTTCAGAAGTGAAGAACTTTTGTTCCGGATGCAAAATGTTAACTTTGTTTTTCTGCAGCATTTTCTCCGGCAGTTTCTGCCATTGTTTCAGATCTTTATTATTTGCAGCTTTTTGTTCTTTTTTTAACATGATTTTCAGTGTTTAGCTAAGCACAGGCTTTACTTCTGTTCAATCAGACCAGTTCCACCAAAAATCTTGTCTTATTCTCATCTTATAGTTTTCACTAGGATAGCTTTCAACTCTCTCCACTCCAGTGGTTGGTTGCTTGTCAAATCAAAATTAGTAGCCTTTCACCAGTGTTGCTGATATGATATAAGGCAACTTGTATTTTTGGCACTGTCTGACAATGAAGCACTGGAAGCTGGTAATTTTAGCAGAGCTCTTTTGGTAGTTTCTGAACTATCCTGAATGTTTGATGCAATGCCAGATATTCTGAAACTTTTAACAGTTTTGGGGCTTAATGTGGCCCACTTAAATGTGGAAATACAGAGTGTTTCAGGTAACCATGGAACTGTATTGATGACTTTCTCGCACCCTCTCTGATCCATACCTCTCAAGATCAGGCCAGTGGCTGGTCCCTGTTTTCACAGTTTGTTTGGTTTTGGCCATTTTCTTCAGTGCAGATTCTTCCACCCTTGTACAAGTTTTTCTCTAACACCAAATACCTTCACTGCAGCACAGTTTATAGAATCATACAGTATAGGAGGACCTTTGGCTCATCACCAACAAATATACTACCTACACAAGTTCTATTTTCTGACACAAGGCTCATGACCTTGAATACTATATCACTTAAAGTGCTCATCCAAATACTTTTTAAAGGTTATTATGTTTCCTGCCTCAACTACCGTCCCAGTCAATGCATTGCAGACCCCCATCACCCTCTGGGTGAAATAAAGGTTTATTCAAATTCCCTCAAAATCTCCTTTTCCCTTGTTCTCGAACCTAAAGGGAACATCTGCTTTTTGTCCACCTTTTCCACGATCCTCAATCTTATGCACTTCAGTCAGGACTCTCCCTCAATCTTCTCCTTCAAAGAAAACAGCCTGAGCTTATACAGCCTCTCTTCATCGCTGAAATGATCCATCCCAGGCAAGATCCTGGTGAACTTTCTCTGCACCCCCTCCAGTGCAATCACATCCTTTCTATAATGTGGAGACTGGAGGTGCACACAGTGCTCTAGCTGTGGCCTAATCAAAGTTCTATACAGGCTCCAACATAATCTTCCTATTCTTACAATCTATGTCATGAATGATAAAGGCATGCATCCCAAATGCCTTAACTGTCCTATTAACCTGTCCTGCCACCTTCAGGAATCTGCGGGCAAGCACCCCAAAATCCCTCTGTTCTTCTGATGCTCCCAGGCATCCTGCCATTCATTGAGTTATTTAATGAGTCAGCAAATGTTATAGTTTTTACCTTGAAATCACTTCATTTCTGTTACTGGAGAACCTATTTCCAAGCATCATTTAGCAGGTATTATCTGCTCTGTGTGGGCATTTTAAATCACCACTTCTCTGTAACACAGCCCCTATTACTCGCTCTTGATCCCATGACTTCTAAAAAGGTTAGTAAAACATGTATTTCTGAGGTGAAAAAAATTGAGGCTGACTCCTAATGCAAGTACAGTATTTCTTAGCAGAAGGGAGTTAACTTACTTGCCAAGTATAGGCCCAGAAATGAAATATGCTGCTGATAAAGAGGGGGTTGATTTATACTCCACGATCTGTGTTGAGAATTGTGCCTCAGGCATAACGAGTTTACATTGTAGATCAGTAGGTAATCAAGCAAGTGTGAATTCCGCTCCCTAACCCCCAGTGTTCCCAAGAGACCAGACTACATGGTAACGAGTAACCTGTAAACAGCAAACTTTAAATTGTAAACGGGTGAAGGATACATTAGATAAACCACACACGCTGCAATACTGGGGAATAGAATCAGTGTTTCCATTCTAACAATGTTCTTCTCCTTGCTCCACACGACTAACATCAATTATCTGATTCGAACAACCAAACAGTTACCATCAACCATATAGGAGGATGACGTCGGGTTGTACGAGGGGGCATAGCTGCAAATCGAGGGGTGGTAGATTTAAGACAGATGTCAGAGGCAGGTTCTTTACTCAGAGAGTGGTAAGGGTGCAGAACGCCCTGCCTGCCAATGTAGTTAACTCAGCCACATTAGGGGCATTTAAACAGTCCTTGGATAAGCATATGGATAATGATGGGATAGGGTAGGGGGACGGGCTTAGATTAGTTCACAGGTCGGCGCAACATCGAGGGCCGAAGGGCCTGTTCTGCGCTGTATTGTTCTATAACAAGGTGCAGGGCTGGATGAACACAGCAGGCCAAGCAGCATCAGAGGAGCAGGAAGGCTGACGTTTTGGGCCTAGACTCTTCTTCCTGCTCCTCTGATGCTGCTTGGCCTGCTGTGTTCATCCAGTTCCACACCTTGTTATCTCAGATTCTCCAGCATCTGCAGTTCCTATAATCTCTTGTTAATCATGGAATGTGTTCCACCAACTCTGAGGGATGATACAATCGAGTTGAAAAACAAACAGATTTTGATACTAATGCCGACTGTACAGCAGCTGACCCTTAAAATGGGTGAGGGATGGTTCAGGCCGTTGTATTAAAGATGTAATCAGTTGCTAGATTTAGCAATGGTCCAGTGAGTCGAGTGCTATTGCTGAAATACAAAACCATATGAGCTTAGCAAATTTTAACTGGAGCAACCAGAGTGCTAAATTTGACCAACGGTTAAAGTGATGTCATCATATATAGGTTTAATTCAGAGAAACAACAACTAAGCGATATACAGTCTTACCAGGGTAATTCTTTATGAAACTCATGTAAAGTTCAATCAACTTGTCATGTGTGACATAACGGTTGGGATTAGGTGGGGATTTGAAATCCAAGTCGTATTTCCCATCACGGAAGAACTCAGAGGCTGCAATATCCATTCCAATTACAACCTTGTCAGAATACCCAGCTTTCCCAATGGCGAGTTTCAGCAGTTCTAAAGCTGTGGAATAAAAAAGTCAGATTCTGAGCAGCTACACCTCAATTCCTCAACAGTACTTGCAAATTGATTTCTGCTAAGGCCCCACATAGGGGAGAAAATGTCAGGCAAAATTCCTAACCCTGAACACGAGTGGATTTTCCAAATTGGGTTACCAGTGACTTTCTGCTGAAGGCTATTTGATAACGATGAGTTTGGAACATTGGCTGCTATTATTACGGTCATGCTGCCTCAAACCCCTGCTCAAAAAGTTACTAGCACTTGTTGTGCTGGAAGAATGGTCCCCTAGCTAAGGCATCAAGGCACCTAGAATTGTACAACAACTGAAAAAAACATTGTAGGCGAGTTGAGAAAATTGGGAAGATGGCTTCTAACATATTACTCTCCAGTTCACTTTGGAATTACAGTAAAATGTTACGCGTTAGGCAAATAACCTGTCGCATGATCATGTGAACAAAAATTGGTCTGGTGCATCCTGATACATTTGGATTAATATTGAACAACATATTGTTTTCTTTTAATGAAGCATTGCACTATATTGGAGCACCACAACTATGAAGGGACAGATATAGATTGAATACTCATGAAGGTCCTTACATCTTTGTCACCAATGTGAATAAAGGCTACTCTCAGGGACCAGTCACCTTGTTGCACCTTGGCCTAACATGAATTCATACATGAGCTTCAATGGAAAGTGTCAGCAGGTTATCCAACTGTGTTAGACACCATAACCAGGCCTGCTACTGTCCTCAGTCAGTCGTTACTTCCAACAGGGCATTGCAATATGGGACCATGAGTGATTTCTCAACCCCTCAACCCAGGAAGTGCTGTTGTCAATTGCATCTTCCCAGTAGCAATGAGGTTAGCTAAATCAGCCAAGAACAGTGTTTAGACTGGAGCTCTCTCAGACCTTTAGAGACTGATACATAGCCATTGGAACAAATCGCTTCTATTTTGTTGCAGCAAAAAGCAATTTCAGCATAGTCAAGGCAGTTTAGTAGCAACGCCTAGTTGTTCCTCCTTTTGACAGATAATATTTATAAAGTCATTCAATTTTCATCCCCAGCAATTTTCAATATTGAGCCTGTGTTAATAACATTTTCCTACATCAACCCAAGTTTAAAAACACTGCAGGCATGATCATTAGTTTACAATCAGCAGGCATAGAAAAACATTGATCTGCCCCACACTACTGAGAGAGAAATAAAACAGTTTGTATCCTGGCCAAGTTCCATTCCTCACTGCATTAGCGCTGTGTTGTAAACTGTAATCTTTTAGAAGTCAAAGATGTGCAAGTTGGGTGGATTGGCCGTGCTAAATTGCCCATAGTATTCGGGGATATGTAGGTTAGGCGCATTAGCAGTTGGAAATGCAGGGTTCCCAGGATAGGGGATGGGTCTGGGTAGGATGCTCTTTGGAGGGTTGGTGTGGACTTGTTGGGCTGAATGGCCTATTTCCTCACATTAGGGACTCTATGGAAGCCAGTAGTCTACATATCAACTGGTGTGAATGATCAGTGACTGGAATAAAATATTCAGTTTTAAGGTATTGCCTACATTAGGAGTTTCAGGATGATTTACAGGATTGAACTCAGGAAAAATTTAACAAACCTAATATTTCAACAGCATGAAAAAGTCCCACATTTTCTGTTCCCCAACCTTGATGTTCAGATGCAATCATTCCTCTGATAGCGAAATAACATTAGCCTTTGAAATAGTCTTTCAACTCATATAAACCCCATTAACTCACTTATTACTTATTTTCCAGTACAAAGAACATCATACAAAATATTAAACTTCTTTTTAAAACACATTACATTGCTTGAAGGTCCTCCTGTTTATCTTCAGGCTTCAGATGAAAATGTACATGTCTGGAAAATAAGTTACTTGAGAGGCTACGGATCACAGCCATAGCTGGCAGTAAGCAGCAAACTTTAGTTTATTTGCCATCAACATCATAATTAATCAGTACGATGTGTAGAAGAGTCGGCAATCCAGAAATTTGTGAGATTCAGTAAGGTTTATGGTTTCAATAATGATCCAATACTATGCTAAATTGCCATGCTAAATTGTCCATAGTGCAGGCTGGGTGGATTAGTCATGGGAAATACAGGGTTACAGGGATAGGATAGGGTGTTGGGTCTGGGTGGGATGGTCTTTGGAGGGTCATTGGACTGAATGGGCTGAATGGCCTGTTTCCACACAGTAGGGATTTGATGAGATTGGAATCACAGGTAAGCTGATTTTAACTAGGATTAACTTCACAATTATTAAGATAAAGAGGGGAATGAAGAGGAAAAGCATCCCCAAATGCTGACCCCACCCTCCCAGCTATCCCAGCTTCTCCAAATGTGAAACTCATGACTGTCAGAGGTAACAAGATTACCCTTCTGTCTGATTCCTACAGTCAAACAGTTTGTTCACACTCATCCATCTAAAGCAAAATGAAAGTGCTGGCATTTATAAAGCACTCTTCATGTCCCCTAGATATCCCAATGCGCTTTACAGCCAACCAAATACTTTTGATATGTAGTCACTGTTGTAATGTAAGAAACAAATAAACCAATTTATATGTAGGAAGCACCTACGAAGAGCAATGCGATAATGATTAGATAATCTGCTTTTATGAACATAGGATGATAAGATGTTAACAGCATTAGGCCATTCAGCCCATCAAGTCTGCTCCACACCTCAATGAAATCATGACTAATCCGATATTCCTCACGTCCACCTTTCCCCATAACCATTGATTTCCTCAATTCTTAAAAATATGATTATATCAGCCCTGAATATAATTAATAACCCAACCTTGACAGCCCTCTGCACTAAAAAAAATCAGACTCACTACTGTATGAGAGAAGAAATTCTTCCTAATTGTTGTCTGAAGTTCCTGTCAATTCCTTTAAGAATCTTGCATGTTTCAATAAGGTCACCTGTCATTCTTCTAAACTCCGATGAGTACAGGCCCACTGTATTCAATGTCTCCTCATGAGACAGTCCCTCCATACCCAGGATCAGCCTAGTGAACCTTCTCTGGACTGCATCCAGTGCCAGCACCTCTTTCCTTAGGTAAGGGCCCCTAAACTGTTCTAGATTCAGACTAAGTCAACATTTCCTGGCTTCTCTCAATGCAATTTTTAAACTGGCCACATTCATAGCGACTTCAGCACATCACCAGGTCTAGTTGATTATTAATTTCGGTGGATAGCTGTGTTGCATCAGCCCATTATTATAACATTCCACGAGTGATGTAACCATTTTTAAATGAATGCAGATAATTTTGCAACAGCTTAGTTGCTGCAGCATGGGATTCCCCACCCTCCTCATAATAGCTCTTTGATATTTAAGTTTTGGATTGCCACTAAGTAAGTAATTGGGTGTCCAGAAATGCAGTCTGCTGCATTGGATTAGGAAATAAGAAATGAGTAATGGATGCTGTGGTTGGATAAATGGTTTTTATTTGGCTAGATGATAACATAAAAGTGATGATAATCAACTGCTTTACTTCCTTAGTTACTCAATAATGGCTGTGTTAGGTGTGTATACATTTACCTACATGGTGTGTAAGCAACATACTCTTCTCAGAATTGGCTTACATTGCTATAACTCTGCCTGTTCCATGTATCCATATCCAGCCTCTATAGCCTTGAGAAATCCAAAAATACTACACAATGTTCAGCATCATTTGCAACTCCTCAGATACTGAAGCAGGCCATATTCAAGTGCAACAAGATTTGCACAGCATCCAGGCTTGGGCTAACAAGTGGCAAGTAACATTCGTGCCACACAAATGCCAGGCTATGACCATCTCCAATAAGAGACTATCTAACCACTGCCCCTTGATAGTCAACAGTGTCACCATCATTGAATTTCCCCACCATCAACCTTGGGGTCACCTTTGACCCGAAACTCAAATGGACTTGGCATATAAATACAGTGGCTGAAAGCGTATCAGGGGCTCGGAATGCTGCAGGAGGAAACACACTACCTGACTTCCCACAGGCTGTCTACCAGTTACAAGGCACAACTCAGGAGTGTGATGGAATACCCTCCACTTGCTTGCATGACTGCAGCTCAAACAATGCACAAAAAGCTTGATATGATCCAAGACAAAGCAGCCTGCTTTATTGGCACCAGATCTACCCCCAACACCACTGCTGTTCAGTTGCAGCAGTGTGCACTATCTACAAGATGCACTGCAGAAATTCACCAAAGATCCTCAGACAGCACCTTTCAAACTCATAGATAATGGGAACTGCAGATGCTGGAGAATCCGAGATAACAAGGTGTAGAGCTGGATGAACACAGCAGGCCAAGCAGCTTCTTAAGAGCACAAAAGCTGACATTTCGGGTCTAGACCCTTCATCAGAAAAGGGGGAGGGAGAGAGGGGCAAGTGGATCGAAGATGGATAGAGGAGAAGATAGGTGGAGAGAAGACAGACAAGTTAAATGGGCGGGGATGGAGTCAGTAGAGGTGAGTGTAAGTGGGGAGGTAGGTCAGTCTGGGGAGTACGGACAGGTCAAGGGAGCAGGATGAGGTTGGTAGGTAGGAAATGGAGGTGCAGCTTGAGGAGGGAGGAGGGGATAGGTGGGAGGAAGAGCAGGTTAGGGAGGTGGAGACGAGCTGGGCGGGTTTTGGGATGCAGCGGGGGGAAGAGGAGATTTTGCACACCTCCTCCCTCACCACCATCCCAGGCCCCAAGAAGACTTTCCACATCAAGCAGATGTTCACCTGCGCATCTGCCAATGTAGTACACTGCATCCACTGTACCTGTTGTGGCATCCTCTATATCGGGGAAGCCAAGCGGAGGCTTGAGGACCGCTTTGCAGAACACCTACGGTAGTCAGTTCGTAATAAACAACTGCACCTCCCAGTCGCAAGCCATTTCAACTCCCCCTCCCATTGCTTAGACGACATGTCCATCCCGGGCCTCCTGCAGTGCCACAACAATGCCACCCGAAGGTTGCAGGAACAGCAACTCATATTCCGCTTGGGAACCATGCAGCCGAATGGTATCAATGTGGACTTCACAAGCTTCAAATTCTCCCCTCCCCCACTGCATCCCAAAACCAGCCCAGCTCATCTCCTCCCTCCACTACGTCCCAAAATCAGCCCAGCTTGTCTCCGCCTCCCTAACTTGTTCTTCCTCTCACCTATTCCCTCCTCCCAACTCAAGCCGCACCTTCATTTCCTACCTACTAACCTCATCCCGCCCCCTTGACCTGTCTGTCCTCCCCGGACTGACCTATCCCCTCCCTACCTCCCTATCTACACTCACCTCTACTGACTCCATCCCCTCCCCTTTAACTTGTCTGTCTCCTCTCCACCTATCTTCTCCTCTATCCATCTTCGATACGCCTCCCCCCTCTCCCTATTTATTTCAGAACCCTCTTCCACTTCCCCCTCTCTGATGAAGGGTCTAGGCCTGAAACATCAGCTTTTGTGCTCCTAAGACGCTGCTTGGCCTGCTGTGTCCTTTCAAACTCTGAAATTTCAAAATTTCAACTTCTCTCTGAAAGGACTAGGGCAGCAGATACATGCCTGCAAGCTCCCCTCCAAGCTACTCACCATCCTGACTTGGAGATATATTCCTTCAGTGTCACTGGATCAAAATCTTGGAATTCTCTTCCCAAAGGCTGCAGCACATAGACTGCAGCAGTTCAAGGAGGCAGCTCACCACCACCTTCTCAGAGGCAACTAGGGATGGGCAACAAATGCTGAGCCGACCGACAATGCCCATATCCATGAGAGAATGAAACTAATAAGCATTTTTACACAAAGCAACTTGCAAGTCGTCTGATGTATTTAAGGAGGTGACTTTAAAGTTAATCTAAGCTGACCCTGACATGCATGACCTATAATAAGAGCAAACCACTACACAGAATGCTACCAGACTTGCTGAGTATTTCTAGCACTTATTTTAAATAACTTGAGTAACAACTTGTTTGATGAGGCAACAGGAAACAGTATTGGATATTTCATTCTCTGAGATGCTTTGGCAGCTCATTAAATAATCCAACAATGCCCACCTCTGAGGCAGATCACAATCCACTTCTGAAGATAAAACAAGAACTTCCATCTGTTATATAGAAACAGACAATAGCAAGAGGAGTAGACTATTCAGTCCATAGAGCCTACTCTACTATTCAACAAATTCATGGCCGATCCTCTCGCCCAAGGCCATATTCCCATTCTCATCCCATATACCTCAATGCCTTTAGTTTCTAGAAATCAATCATTTTCTTAAATATACTCAGATCTGCTTCCAGAGTCTTCCGTGGTAGTTAATTCCACAGTTTCACCACCCACTGAGCGAAGAAGTGTCTCCTTAAATTGGTCTGAAATGGATTCCTGTGTATTCTAAGACTGCTAGCCCTAATTCTAGATCCCCCGGTAGAAGAAACCTAATCCCCAATAACAGCCTGTCCAGCTCTGTCTGAATATGACATGATTCATTGAGAGCCCCTATCATTCCTTTGAACCCTAGTGAATACAGGTTCATTGCCCCAATCTCTCCTCATCCCTAAGCCTGCCATCCCAGGAATCAGAACAGTGAATCTTCATTGCACAATGGAACTTTCAAATTTCTTTAGTTAAGGAAACCAAAACTGCACACGATACTCCAGTATTTAACTTTATATAGGATGAACTTTACATCAGTTCTCATAGCAAAATTCTTACAAGTGATCAATAATGGGCTGGTGTGTCTAAGGGCTCTAAGCGCAGCCTGCAACAATTTGATTTATTTATTGTCTTGTTACAAAATGCAGTGAAAAGTATTCTATTGTATTGCCACTCTCTGGTGCCACCTTAGAACACAGAAAAAAGAAGAACTAAAGAAAGCATCCAACTTTGCAGTCCTTTTTGTGAAGTGGTCCATCATGGGCTTGGTGGTCAGACGAGTCCCCTTCACTGCCACTGGAAAGAAAGCCACCAATCTCTGGTGCCGTCTCGCCCCCAAAGATGCCCTCATCACTGTACCCTCTCAGACTTCGGCCAGCGCAGAAGCTGCTGGGTAACGCACCAGCCCAATCTCAACTCCTGTGCCACCACAAGCTTCGGGCCCATCTCACCGATTTAGCCGGGTCTCGTACTGGGTCCAAACCCCACCCGGTCACCATCTCCATGATGCTGTGAGGAACCCAAACTTGCCTCCGCCGCAGCGGCCATGAGTCAGGGCCGAAATCGCCAGGAACATAAACCTGCTTTTGATGCCATCACCACCAGCCTATGCAGCTGGACTTACTCACCACCCTTGTGCATGTTTAGGCAACGTTCATTCGGAGTCAGTTAGGCTTGAAATGGCTGTCAAGGATTTAGTTTCATAAAAATATGTTTTCAGGATATGGATCACAGTTTTTGGTGCGGGGGCAGGGTGGCAAGAGAAAAGCAGGAAACAAAATACTGCAATAAATTGAAAATATCCACACAGACTCCCTGGGATAGAAGGCTGCTGGAAAGTGGCAGATATGTATATTTGGCACACGGTGTAAGAGGCAGAAGGAAATTACAGAGCCCTCAGCCACATGATTAGCGGGATCACTAAGAGACGGAAATACAGAGGGACATTCAGGAAATTGTGCGGGATGATTTAAACAGAAAAAAAAAGGAAGCAAAGAACATCATTAAAATGACAATAACTAAATCCCAACCACATTTTTCTTTCTGCTCTTTCTCTACTACTGCAGAAATTGAAGGTGAAGAACTTAATCTTTATGTTGGAATGAAAAATGTGAGACCAATCACATACCTAACCATGCACTTTACAAAACATTGTTATAATTAAGTAATAGAAACAAGTCATAGATCATAGAATCCCTACAGTGTGGAAACAGGCCCTTGACCCAACAAGTCCACACCAATCCTCAGAGCATCCCATCCAACTAACCCACATATCTCTGAACACTATGGGCAATTTAGCACAGCCAATCCATCTAGCCTGCACATCTTTGGACTGTGGGAGGAAACCAGAGCACCCGGAGGAAACCCACGCAGACATGGGGAGAATGTGCAAACTCTGCACAGACAGTTACCCGAGGCTGGAATTGAACCCCGGTCCCTGGCACTGAGAGGCATTTTGGGAAGTTATTAAAATAAGGGCTGTTCCCTTCCAAATTTGAAGCTAACTTGTGAAAATATAGCCTGATTGTATTGATTGAGGTCAAGGCTATTTGATCCATAGGTGACTGGGAACCAGGTATCTAAATTAAAAATTAGGGGATACAGTGACATGGTGGCTACTGTCCTGCTCTAGTAAACTAGAGGGCTAGCAAAATAATCTGGTAAATCAGAGTTCAAATCTCACCACAGCAGCTGGGAATTTAAAATCAGAACACCCCACACATTCCTCTCCAAGCCACTTATTATCCTGACTTGGAAATGTATTGCTGTTCCTTCACTGTCGCTATATCAAAATCCTGGAATTCCCTCCCCAGAGGCTCTACTTATAGCACATGGACTGCAGCAGTTCAAGAAGCAGCTTTCATCACCTTCTCAGGGCAATTAGGAACGGGGCAATAAATGCTGGCTCAGCCAGCGATGCCCACATTCCAAGTGTGAATAATGGATAAAGAGAATAAAAAACTAGCATCTGTAATGATAAGCATGAAAGTACTGGGCTATTGCTAAAGTCTGTCCATTTCATTAATATCCTTTTTGGAAGGAAATCTCCTGACTTTACATTTAACTTGCTCATTTGCAATGCCTGACCCGCAGAAATGTGGTCAACTCTTAAATACCCCTGAAATGACTGAGCATGCCTTTTGGTTCAATTCATGGTGTTTCACAACCAGCTCCTCGAGGACAATTAGGAGTGGGGAAGAAATGGTGGCATCATCAGCAATGCCTATTCCTGAGAATGAATTCTTCTTCCAAAAAGCAAACACTATAAAATGTCAAAACATATAACTTTGCTCTGGTGTAATTTGATCCAATATGGTTATGGCATCAATGCTTTTTCAAAAGTAGGTCCACCTCATTATCCAGTTAGCCCATTAGAATTGTATTTTAGTGTGCAGGCACATTTGAATGATCACAAATCAATGCTCATTGTTCCTCTGAAACTCAATTTAGTCAAACTTGACAGGAAGAGAGGAACAGGAGTAGGCTATTCAGCCCCTTGAGCCTGTTCCAGCTTTCAATGAGATCATGGCTGACTTGTAGACTAACTCCATATACCTGCCTTTGGCCCATATTCCTTAATACCTTTGCCTAACAACAATTTGACTCTCTCGAAATTAACAACTGATCCAGCATCCACTGCTGTTTGTGGAAGAGAGCTCCAAACTACTATCACCCTTTCAGTGTCCAAGTGCTTCCTAACGTCTCTCCTAAATGGCCTGGCCTTAATTTTTTGGACGATGCCCTGCAGTTCTCGAACCCCCAACAAGTGGAAATAGTTTATCATTATCTAACCTGTCTTTTCCCGTTAATGGTCAAACCTTGCTTCCAAAGGAAAACAGTTCTTTTACAGTCTGAATGCATCAAAAGACTTCTGTGACCAACGGCACCAACTGCTTCATCTCTAGGTTTTGATGACTTGCTGGGATCGAGCCTTATTGGACAGTTTGTGTCACTTAGCTGCATTGACATTTGCTTCAGAGGTTCAAGACTGATGATGGATAATCTAGGGTTTTCTAGGCTGACCATACAGCTTCACACTGAGGGGTTGTTATATTCTCGATGTGCTATCTTTCAGATGGGTCATGAACCAGAGGCCCTACCTAATTGTTCAGGAAAACAAAAATCCCAGCAAAACAATACAGGCATTTCTCCCTGTTACTGTCAACCGGGGTAGTCTCTCAAAAATAGAGACCCAGGTTTTTGTGCTGAACAAAAATGATTAGATATTACAAGTAATTAGGCTGTTACTATAGGTAACAGCACACACACACACACACACACAAAGCCAGGTCAGTGAGTGATCTGTGAGATGATACTTCTTGGGCTGGCCAGACCCGTTGTAAGAAGTGCAGAATAACTCATTCACTTGGAAAATGCCTCTAATTTATCAATTGCAAAGTCACAGCTTACAGCAACTGCTGCAGGAAGAGTAATGGGTTTTGTTCAAGTTTAACCTGTATTTGACTGCAAAAAAACATGCAGCTCCTGGGGCTGGGAGAAGATCTGCACACTTCTTTGCCCCACCAAACCTCCCCCCTCTCTCTCAGCATCTGCGTAACTTGTTTCCAGCTCCAAGCTGCTCAGGCACTCGAAAACCAAGCAAAACGTCTCTGTCATTGACATCTTGGTAGTTCACAGATTGACCAACTTCTAATTGCCACCAAGAGCCGTATCCATACACACCCTTGTTCGCAACCTGAACTTCAACTTGTTCAAACAAGATTGTTTATAAAAATCACAGAGATGTTAAGGCTCAGAAGGAGGCCATTCAGCATAATATGTCTGCATCATCTCTCCAAATCAGCATCATGACTTAGGGCCAACCCCCTGTCTTTTGCCTGTACCGTTTCTATAAAGACTCTGCCACACTTTCAAACACTGGTACAATACCTCCTCACTTCAAACCACAATTTTTTATAAACATAAACATAATAAGACACAGGAACAAAAAACAGAAGTTGCAGGAAAAGCTCGGCAGGTCTGGCAGCATCTGTGAAGAAAACAAAAAAATCAAGAGTCAACGTTTCGGTTCTGGTGACCCTTCCCCAGTTCCAAAACAAACGCAAAATTTTCTGGAAAAGCTCAACAGATCTGGCAGCATCTGTGAAAAGAAATCTGAGTTAATGCTTCAAGCCCAGTTGCCCTTCATCAGAACACCTCAGTTCTGAGGAAGGGTCACTAGATATGAAACATTAACTCTGACTTTTTCTTCAGAAATGCTGGCAGACCTGTTGAACTTTTCCAGCAAGTTTTGTTTTCTTCCTGATTTGCAGGGCCTGCAGTTCTTTTGGTTTTAGTAAGACACAGTCCTTACATCCCAATGTCCAGACCCACACTTGTTCATTAATCAATTCTACAACATTAAAAAACCCCATCTCATTCATTGCCTCATCTTTTCAACTAAAACTTTAGCAAGAATACAATATTCTTATAATCCTTACAAAGCTAATGGGCTCTTGTGGTGCAGGGGAAGTATCCCTACTCTGAGCCAAGGGATCTGGGTTCAAAGCCCATTTGCTCCAGAAGTATGTAATAATATGTCTGAACAAGCTGAATATAAAAGATTTTTTTCTGAAGAAGGGTCTCGACCTGAAACGTCAAACTTTCCTGCTCCTCTGATGCTGCTTGGCCTGCTGTGTTCATCCAGCTTCACAATGTGTTATTGAAAAATATTTATAATTAGTTCTGAAGCATTGAGACTTTAGAGGAAGCACAATGTATTCTTGAGTTCAGAGTTTATTTTCTTCTAAACAGAGCAAAGATTGAAGAAAAGGTAATCCTAACAGATTGGCAGTTCAATGAATTCTGATTGTAATAATGCTTCGTGTTCTCAATTGCCTACATTCTAAACTTCTGCATGAGTATTCCGCATGAAAAATGTGCTGTAGTTTGGTTCTAAGTCTGATACTTAGTTTTTAAAAATCCCATTCTCAATCCCACCTTTCTTTACCGCAGTTACATGGTGGGAACTCTGCTTTAAACTGCCCTTACAGCCTCAAAATGCATGGAAAACCCTCTTGTTGCAAGGTAAAATTCCAGAAGCACTACAGGTTGTTGGGAAATCGAGAGGTATGGCAGATGACAGACGCAGAATTTACTAGACCAAAGATTGCTGGATTACAGAGGTATTGCAAATTCCACTGCAATTTTATTGAAGAAAATAAACATATCTTGTGTTGCATATAGCAGTAAGCTATGATTAGTTGACAGCTGTTTTGCCAGTCTTGCAGATTCAGCACTCAAGAAGAGCAAGCAGGTCAATAGTTCAGCTTTCTTCAATCTTACCAAATTTACAGCATGTTATGTTCAAGTCTGGTTTAACAAGCTGCAGTTCAACAAAAGTTTATTGTGGTGTGTACAATCTGAGGATCTCTTTTGAACTACAAAAATCCAACAGAGAGAAGATGCCCAATATCAAACCTATGACAGTCCAGTAGGATTTAAAATCAAAGATTTAATACACTAACAGCAACCAGAAGTCTCAATGGTAACACTGAAGAAGTTTGAATTCATTCCCTAATCCAAAGACCACAGCACGCGATTTAGATCGACACTTTAGCGGAATATGGTGGGAGTGTATTGTTGGGATGCTGCTTTTCTGCAACAAACATCTGTCCATCTGAGCAGTGTAAAACTTCCCATGGTACCAATGAAGAGTCCAGGAAATCTCCCTCTGTCCTTTCAAACCCCCAAGCACGAACTTCACTGACATCAAGTTATTTCTTCCCTTTGAGAGACTCTGCTGTGTACTAATTACCCACTGCATTTCCCTTTATTGGAACAAAGGTTACACTTCATAGGCTGTGAAGCTCTTAGAATTGTGGCATGAGAAGCTGCTCTATAGACAAAATATAAAAATATGAAGTTGTTCTTTATTCAAACCACCTACTCTCAGAACCCAGCCTTTCATTTACATCAGTTAAAAAAGAATGCACTTACAGCTGTACACAATAGTGGTTTTTAACTGTTAAAACATGGATTAAAAATGTGTCAATTTACCTTCCTTGTTTTCCAAGATGTTGGGTGCAAATCCACCCTCATCACCAACATTGATTGCATCCCTCCCATACTTGTCCTTGATGACATTCTTCAAGTTGTGGTACACCTCAGCGCCAATGCGCATTGCCTCCCTGAAGTTGGCGGCACCAATCGGCAGGATCATGAACTCCTGCATGGCCAACTTGTTACCAGCATGAGATCCGCCATTTATCACATTGAAGGCCTGGAGAGATAAACACGAAATGTTTAATCAGTGTTATCAGCGGCTGGTCTGATCCAAGCTACCCTTCCGATGTAACGCAGAATCAGAGAATCTTCTTTCAAGGCTATTGTGGAAAACCTTATTTGCATTGCCGAAAGAACCAAAATTTATGGTAAAATATCTATTTCAGCCTGGAGCCACCATCGAAATTAGTTCCGACTTCAACCAAGTTGGAACCCTGGTAAATATTGCTTCACTCCCCAAGTCAAATCTGTACCATCAAGAAAAATGGTTCTCACCTCCCAAAGGTGGAGTGGCATCTTCATGTAACCTTCTTCCCCTCCTCCTTTTATTTACCCTGACCCAACAAAACATTTGAAGAAATCTGAATTTGAAGACTTCAACTTCATATTAAAGCAATTACCTCCAGAAATGGCCATCACAATCTGGTTTGAGCTCACACCTGGATTGACAAACCCTGATGAATTAAAACCCTTTATTGCTACGTCCACACAGATGCTGCCTACCGTAAGATTGGAGTGTTAGTGCTCAGACCTACACTGTAGAGGCTGCTTTGTTTGACTAGAACTGCAATTGTTCTGAGTCTGCTTCATCTCTGTCTCTGCCTTAACTAAGAGGGAATATTGCCTGATTATCTGGGGTTCTAATATTTACATATTAATGGGCAGAATACCAATCTTTGTATTATAGCTTTCAAATACAGTTATTCCATTCTGTCTTCTCAGTCTTAATAGCACGTGTCTGCTAATGGTCAGTGACACATCATCATATGTAAACATGCCATTAAAATATACACTAACATTAAACTACAAAAATCCATTCCCATCCTGTCCACCTTAACACATGGAACTAACACTGCACCACTTGCATCTTAGACATTGGAAATGCTTAGCTGGGAGTCTCTGTGTACAGCGTGAAACAGCTTTTCTCAACTGGCACAATTAAGAGGAAAGAATTAAACTTCTTAAGTGAAGAATTATCTATCCATATCCTTCAATCAAGTGCTGGCAATGTTTCTGAACTTATCCCAAAGGAATCAATCAATGCAAAGTCCCTTTTGGCAAATGGAGGTCATATTTCACTGGATGAGAACAGTTCTCAGCCTTAACTGAAACATGAGTATTTGGTTACTTCAGTGTCCATAAATATATGCCTACATGCCCCTGCACAATATATATAATGTACTGTGTTTGAACAGGGCCTTGGGGTTCTCAATAAAGTTTTAATGAGCTGGAACACAAGGTATTTGTAACACTAGACAAGGTCCAGATGCCTCAACAGCTACAGCATCTTGTAATTGAGCGTAATTAGCTTTCCATTACATGTGTACAAATGATCTGGTACTGACAAATCATTGAGCAAAATCAAACAGTAGATGCTTACTTTCAAAATCTGTGTTCGCAAATTGCACTTTGACAACTGGGAGAGTCACTACATCTACAAACAACTGACAGAGCGAACTTGGTGCTCAGTCCAATCCAAATGTGGAGATGTTGCCATCCCATGAGTAAGGAAACGGCGAACAAATGGTTGTAGTTGACAGCTCCATCCCTGGTTGGAATGAAGGTTTCACCAAAACAAAGGAATCCCTGCTCCCACATCAAAACAATGGAAATCAGCCTCTTGTGCAGAATTGCAGAAAACCATTTTATAATTGTTCAAACTGAACTGGAGACTTACTGGAACAGGCAGGATGACCTGTGTGTTGCCTGCAAGATGGGAAATGTGACGATAAAGAGGCACTCCTTTCTCTGCAGCCCCAGCTTTACAAACAGCCAGCGAAACACCCAGAAGAGCGTTGGCCCCATATTTAGCTAAAACGCAAATAAAGATTATGACAATTCAGTTCACGAAAATAAAAACTGTCTCCCTGGTAGGCAAAGGCATGTGTGAGGCAAGTGATCTAAAACAGCAGGGCCCAGGTTCGGTCTCAGCCAAGGAGGGAGCGGGCTGCACATGTCAAACGTGGCTTTAAAACCTGGAAAATCCAAGCTGCTGGCTTGCAGCCCTTGCCAGTGGATTTTCATGCATGAATGAAATGGCAAAGCAGTGCCACATCCTCACGTTTAAATGGCCTGTTCCTAATCATCAAGTCTTAGTTGAAACTATATTGTAATCTGTGGGTTTGTGAATTAACAACAGGGTGAGAGAGGTCGAAGAAGCATTTCACGTTGTCCATACATAGGTGCATCCGTAACTAGATTACAGGGAATGGGTATAGTCTGGATTGGTCAGTTACTTTTTAAAACCAACAGTTGTCATTACCCAGTGAGGGATCTTAACCACAAGCATTGGCTAATCTAGCAACAATCAAAGTGGTCTAGTAGTAATGGTATTGGACTAGTAGTCTAAAAACCTAGGCTAATGTTCTGGGAGTAAAACCAGAAATGGCTGCAGAAACTCAGCAGAAAGCAGAGTTAATGTTTTTGATCCAGGGACTCTTCATCAGAACTAGTATGAGCAAGGTGGTGTACATGCTGAAGATGGAATGGAAGTTAAAGGAATCATAGTTTTCCCTCACCATTATTTATGTCTCATGCTAGCTGCAGTGCTCCAGCAAGACTCAGCACAAGCTGGAAGAACAGCATCTCATTTTCTGTTTGGGAACCCTGCAGCCTTCAGGACAAACATCATATTCAATATTTTTAGACCTGAATACTTTTTTCTAGGTTCTTTTCCCACTCTACACCCTAGGCATTGTTATCACATGGGCTACTTCCAGCACAACCAACCCCTTTTTACCCACTTCTGGCTTTTGTAACCAGCTCTTCTCCAGTCTTGGCTTATCACTGTCCATCTCCTTGTCTGACCAACTGCTGTTCTCTCTCTTTCTTTCTCTCTCTCTCTGGGTTCCATCTCTACCAGCTGTGCTCTTTTAAACCCCTTTCCCGCGTCCTCAGCATATACACCAACTTTCTACTAGAAAGAACACTGGACCCAAAATATTAACTCTGCTTTCTTTCCACAGATGCTGCCAGACCTGCTGAGTTCATGCAAAAATTTCTGTTTTTGTTTCAGATTTCCAGCATCCACAGCTCTTGGCTTCATTCTATGTTCTGGCAACGTGGGCTTGAATCCCACCGTGGCAGATCATGAAACTGATTTTAATAAAACTTTGAGACAAAAAGATAGCCTAATGTTGACTGCGTAGCCACTAGATTCTTGTAAAAACCCTCCTGATTCACTTAATGTCCTTTAGGGGGTGAAATCTGCATCCTCACTTGGTTTACCCTACCTGTGACTCCAGGCAGATAATGATGTGGCTGATTCTAAACTGCCCACTGGGCAATAAAAGTTACCGTAATCAGCAATACCCCTATCCCATGAGCCAAGACAAAAAAAAGCTCATGATTTTGTTCAGTCTCAATCAGCCATTTGACTACTCATCAGGCTAAACTCCAGTTGTGTGGAATGGATCCTATATAACGGAAAGCCTGAATTCACAATCTGACTCTCATGTCTTTGTTGGCAAAATAGACTGTCCCAATCCATCAGGAAGGACCATGTTAAATGAGAGATTACGGAGATCATCTCAGACATAAATAACTTCAAAACTGAAGACTGTGCACACGTTTGTACATCCGTGAGGCATGGATAGAGTTAACAGCCACCATTGCCCACTGACATAGACCTTCACTGCACATGTACAGATAGCCTCTTGGCAAGGGGCTGTGAACATGCTTCAAAAATTATAGATTAAAAATAAATACAAATGAGCACCCATCATTCTCTGAGCTAAAGATAATTTGCCATCAAGGGTGATGAGAAGAAATCACTCTGAAAAACTTAATTGCATAAAAATCCATAAAAATATGCGAGTGCATTAGATTTCCATTGGCACAGCAGGTTTAGTGAGACACATGCCTTAGAAACATGCACACCTACATTTGTTCTCAGTGCCATCCATTGCCAGCATCAGCTTGTCAATTTTCTCCTGTTCGATAACGTTTACATGCTGTTGGGAAGGGAAACAAGAATGTCAGAAGATGTGCAGCCCCGTCAATGGGTGATTAATGAAACCCAGTTTCGGATTAAAAATAAATGAAAATTGTAAATGAGGTGCAGCATAGAGAAATCACATTTAGCCAAAATCCACTTTGATGTTTGGATTCATTCAAAACCAGCACTTTACTGAGTCTAGGCATTGATTGCTAGAACACTAACGTACATATCTGGTTAGTTCAGTTGGCTGGTCAGCTGATTCACAACAATGAATGATGCCAATAGTGTGGGTTCAATTCCTACACGGCTGAGTTTATCATGAAGGACTCCCATTACCTAAGGGGAGATGACTCTCCTTTAATGAGAGAGCTTCCCTATAGTCTGTGGAATTATGGTGCTGTTAGCTTTAAAGTAGATACCATTAGAGAGCAGAGATAACAAGGTGTAGAGCTGGATCAATACAGCAGTCCAAATAGCATCCGAGGAGCAGGAAAGCTGATGTTTTGGGCCTAGGCCCTTCTTCAGAAATGTTATCAGAAACACCTTGTTATCTCAGATTCTCCAGCATCAGCAGTTCCTGCTATCTCTGAAACCATTAGAGAACAGTTTGGAGATGGGGGATTGAAATTACTCCAAAAGAGGCCCATTTCCTGTCACCAAGTCACCTTTTATTGACATGTGGAAAGTCTTTGACACTAATCAAGCTTCTTCAGAGCCAGCTGTCAGTGTCCAAAACATCTGAAACTCCTGTTTTCATCTGTCAGCAAGTGCTCCCTAAATGGACCATATTATCAGCCCCATTAACAGCCTGGGGGAGGTGATGGTTCAGTGGTATTATTGCTGTATTGTTAATCTAGAGACCCAGAAAATGTTTTGGGGACCTGGGTTCGAATCCCACCATGGCAGATGGTGGAATTTGAATTCAATAAAAACATCTGGAATGTAGAGTCTAATGATGACTGAGAGTCCATTATTGAATGTTGGGAAAAGCCCATCTCGTTCACTAATGTCCTTTAGGGAAGGAACCTGCCATCCTTACCAGGTCTGGTCTACATGTGACTCCAGGCCCACAGCAATATGGTTGCCTCTTAACTGCCCTCTGGGCAATAAATGCTGTCTAGCCAGCGACACCCTCATCCCCCTTTCTTTTCAAGCCTTTGCAAATAATATATTTATTTCCAAAAGTGAGCTCCTCACATCTGCTCATCTGCCCTTACCACTGCTTTGTGTCACGGGCAGCGTAAAACATGGGTCAACAGACTCAGTAATAAGCTTCAGTGCCCACTAATTAAAAGTGGAAGGCTGGTTACCCAGGTTGGCACTCATCCACCCACTATATTATAGGGAGTGGGTCAGAGGTGGATTAGAATTGATGGGCTTGCCGCGCAGTCATGTTTTACATGGTCACCTTATACCCCCTGGTGGAGGTGAAATCCAGCCCACTCTGTAGTTGTCAGAATGTGGGATATAACCCAGAGGACAAAGTGAATTTGCACTGGGGAGCGGGGAAAATGCTTCACACTGACGACAAGTTTATTGCTTAGATACCTGCTTGTATGTGAAATCACGGTGGCTCAGTGGTTAGCACTGCCGCCTCACAGTGCCAGGTACCCGGGTTCAGTTCGATTCCACCCTCGGGTGACAGCCTGTGTAGAGTTGGCATATTCTCTCTATGTTGGTGTGGGGTTCGTCTAGGTGCTCCAGTTTCCTCCCGTACCCCAAAGATGTGCAGGGTAGGTGGATTGGCCGTGCCAAATTGCCTGTAGTGTTCAGGGATGTGCAAATTGGGTGGGATGCTTTGAGGTTAGGTGTGGACTGGTTGGGCTGAAGGGCCTGTTTCCATACTATAGGGATTCTGTGATCCTATCATAGGATCGGTATAAGTCCAATGATCAAAGTACTGTCTTGGTTTTGATTAGAATGCATAACTTCTGGCTGTTCATTGCAGATTACACAACTGCCATCACTTTCCATTTGTTCCTCATCTCTGCCTCACACATTAATCCAGTATTTACCAGCATCAAATGCTAAAGGTTGCGCCCATGCAGATATTAGCTCTTGTATGAAGAACTTGCTTCATTCAAGCAATAAATTAGAACCACTGCAATACACATCCCAGATGAATTGCTGCTTATTACAGGCTATAACACAAGTGGATAAAAAGGTCAAGTATACACAATGCTGCTAATAGAAAAAACATGTGGAAAAAATCTTTAGTAACCATAAAAAGTAGCAGCATCACACTACTCTAAATGTTAGAATAATATTCATGGGAATCATGCATATCATTCTTATTTTAATGATTTTTCAAACAATTTTTCAACTGGGAGTTTAACTGTTTTAAAATCACGGTAATACATGTACATTAAAATACATCACAGCACTCCCAATAGAAATAAGAGAATAGGATAGACATATGGAGATATGAGGAATGTTTCTTTAAAAAAAATACGAATGAGTAGCTGGAATTTGGAATGCACTCGGAGTTGTGGAAACGTATTCAACAGTAGCTCCCAGTATGAAATTGATGAAGGGAACAAATTTTCATGGATATCTGGGAAGTGTGGGGAATAGCAGGAATAATCTAATTGCATTTCAGGGGAGCTGGTGCTGTAGAACAGAGACCTAGGAGTTCACGTATATAATTCTTTGAAGTTTGCAACACATTGAGATGAGGTGGCTAAGAAGGTGTTTAGCATGCTTGCCTTCATTGCTCAGTCCTTTGAGTATAGGAGTTGGGAAGTTATGCTGAGGCCTGTTCTGGAGTAGCATTTCCAGTTCTGGTCACCCGGTTATATGAAAGATATTATTAAGCTAGAGAAGGTTCAGAAAAGATTTACCAGGATGTTGCCAGGAATGGAGAGTTTGAGTTATAAGGAGAACCTGGATAGGCTGGGACTTTTTCCACTGGAGCTGAGGGTGTGACCACATCAAGGTTTATGAACTCATGAAGGGTGTGGAAGAGGTAAATGGTCAAAGTCATTTCCTCAGGGTAGAGGAGTCCAAAATTAGAGGGCAATGGTTTAAAGCAGGAAGGGAAAATTTGAAAGGGACCTGAGGGGCAACTTTTCAGGCAGAGGATGGTGCACGTATGGAATGGGCCACCAGAGGAAGTGGTAATACAATTATAACATTTGAAAGGCATCTAGGTTGGTACATGAACAGGAAGGGCTTAGAGGTATACGGGCCAAATGCTGATAAATGGGACTAGATTAAGTTAAGATTTCTGTTCAGCATGGACGAATTGGACTGAAGGGTCTGTTTCCATGCTCTATGACTCTATACCTAATGCAGAATTAAAATCTTTTCTACTCCCTAGTTCCCATTCCCTACTCCCAGCTATCATGGTATTAACTTTTCAGAAAGTTACCAAAATTTTTGTGGCATTGAGCCCAAAACGCTTACAAGGCCCTCTCAGTTTTCCTAAAGCAAGTCTTGAAATTTGATTTAACGAGATAACAAAATGTGGAGCTGAATTAACATCACCTGATGAAGGGTCTAGGCCCGAAATGTCAGCTTTTGTGCTGCTAAGATGCTGCTTGCACTGCTGTGTTTATCCAGCTCCACACTTTGTTATCTCGGATTCTCCAGCATCTGCTATCTTTGAAATTTGATTTGCATGTTTTTGCAAGTTTATTGTTGTTGGGTTAGCATTTCTTTTTATCTTGAAATTATAACATGAATGCAGAAAATGGTAGTGCCCCTTCAAATCAGATGCAATTAAACCAATAATGGGGCATGAGAACAAGTACAAAAATAAGTCATGCTACAGGGCAACAGCTGAGTTGTCATGGATGTGTTATATTTTGCCAACATTGTCAGATATTGATTTTAACAAAACATCAATAGAAACCATGCCAGAATGTGATAGTATCTGGGGTTCCCAAAAGTATTCAAATACCTTTTATCCTTAATGCCTGTTCAACAACACCGTGGAGAGAGAATATCCCAAGAAACCTATATCCAAATCTAAGTTCAAACAATCCATCAGTAGTTAAGAGAATTAAGAGCCTATGGATGCTGTGTCAATTTTATGCGGACAGCAGCACACAGTTTTAATGGGAAGCTGTGTGAAAATTTCTTACAAAACATTAGCAAAAATTGATTTGCAAAAGATATCCCAAAAAGTGCTCAATCTATTTAAATGGTTTATGGCACAGTATGCTTTAGGACCTAGCAGCAAGAATTTGCATCTAAGCCATTTCGGCAAAGTATACCACTGTCCCCAGGAGCTTCAAAAGTTGGGCAAATTTAATTTTGACTAAATTCTTTTTAGAACTTTCAATTCTTCTGCTGTTTTACCATTGAACAAGGCTGGTTGTAATGAACAATTGGCACCATGATACTAGATACATTTTGATTTGATTTGATTTATTGTCACATGTACCTGGATAAAGAGAAAAGTTTTGTTTTGCATGCAGTACAGGCAGATCATTCTATACAAAGTGCATTAAGGTAACGGAACAGAATGAGGAATACAATGTTACATTTGCAGAGAAGGTGCACAGAGAACGAGATCTTTACAGGTCCATTTTGATTTTAACTCGTCCATTTGACAGGCATTAAAATAACTTGTATTGGACAATGGGCTGGGATGGGGCTGGGGGCTGCAGTTTTAGTCCCTCCACTCCAACCTAGCAGGCTGTGCTCGGCAGTCTATCCTGTATATTAATTGACATTGGCTGTAGTTGAATTCAAGCATGCTCACTTGGTGAGATATTAACCCTCCTGAGGTTGCTTGCTTGAAGGAGGTAATGTTCAGGTCTTCTCAAGTAATAGGGAAAATAGATTTTTTTGAAATTATATGTCTTTTAAAGCTACAGTTTTCCGGCTGCAGTTACAATGTCCAATGGGAGAAGAAAAGGATTATAAATCATTTGACTGCATTTGCTCTGAAAAGCCGATCTAGCTCCTCTGTGCATTATTCATGTAGCCCTTGAAATACCAGAATACTTTAGAGTCATTTCTGCACATTGATGTTGAACAGGCATTGAGGATAAAAAGTATTTGAATACTTTTGGGAACCCCAGATACTATCACATTCTAGCATGGATTATATCGATGCGTTGTTAAAATCAAAAGCCAACAATGTTGGCAAAATATAACACGTCCAATAACCTTAGAGAAAAGTAGGTCTTTCATCAAAAGCAATTTCTTTTTAAGTTCAATGCATTAACTTTTTTAAAAAATTTTCAGAGAGTGCAGACCTACTGCATAATCCTGGCATTTATGTTTGCATTCAAATTTCCTGTAATAGTAGCTTTCCAAAGAAATTCTATTAACTATTTCCAATTTTGCTGTTTGGTGTGTGTGGTAGAAGTCAAATTGACCTTCTGTAGTTCAGCTAAATTAACCAGGTCATTATCAAATGTTTTTGAGATAATAGTTAAATATGTGGAGCGAGAGCAAATCTTCAAAACAAATCACAAAGGAACACCTCGGCTCGGTTCGCGACAAACAACTGCACCTCCCAGTCGTGAACCATTTCAACGCCCCCCTCCTATTCAGCAGATGTCATGTCCATCCTGGGCCTCCTGCAGTGCCACAATGATGCCACCCGAAGGTTGCAAGAACAGCAACTCATATTTAACTCGGGAACCCTGTGGCCCAATGGTATCAATGTGGACTTCACAAGCTTCAAAATCTCCCCTTCCCCCAATGCATCCCAAAACCAGCGCAGCTCATCCCCGCCTCCCTAACCTGTCCTTCCTCCCACCCATCCACTCCTCCCACCTCAAGCCCACCCCCATTTCCTACCTACGAGCCTCATCCTGCATCCTTGACCTGTCTGTCCTCCCTGGACTGACGTATCCCTTCCCTAACTCCCCATCGACACTCACTTTTACTGGCTCCATCCTCACCTCTTTAACTTGTCTGTCTCCTCTCCATCTATCTTCTCCTTTATCCATCTTCTATCCGCCTCCCCCTCTCTGCCTATTTATTTCAGAATCCCCTTCCTCTCCCCCATTTCTCAAGAAGGTTCTAGACCCGAAACATCAGCCTTCCTGCTCCTCTGATGCTGCCTGGCCTGCTGTGTTCATCCAGCTCTATGCCTTGTTATCTCAGATTCTCCAGCATCGGCAGTTTCTGCTATCTCAGTAACAATTTTAACCACAATGTTATCAAATGTGATGATATCATGACACTATTAAATACATGTCTCAATACTGTTTTAATTTGCAATATCCTAAATTCCCACTGTTGTAGTTCGACTGGGTTAAAACTAAATTTAGAAGCATAGTAATGCCCCATTCACTTTAAGGATTAGCATCGATGACAAGATTGGAGGTCAGCCATCCAGTGCGATGGAGTCAGTATAAATAGGCTACTTTTTTGCAAAAATTGATCATGGAATGTAGACATTGCTAGCAAGGCCAGCATTAGTTCTCAATCCCCAATTGTCCTGGAGAAGACAATGGTGAGCTGCCTTCGGAACTGCTGCAGTCCTTTGGAATACCTGCAGTGCAGTTTGGAAGGGTCTCATCCTTCTGCAAGAGTCGCAGACAATTTTACCACTTTGTAAGCTTGTAATTTTGAAAGGAGGTCAGAGATGAGACACTTTAGTATCAGTTTTGTCAATGCCCGTTCTTCCTTACTGCACCAAAACTACCATAATTTGGAACTACTTCCATAACAATCAGGGTATTAGGCACAAACTGAATTTAATTGATCGAACTAGGCATCTCTGATCAAGGTATGAGACATATATACTAAGAACTTTCAACAGAACAAGTATGACAATAAAACCTACCTGTTTAATCAGCTCAGGTGCTATTAATGTATTGATGTTATCAACAGCTGTTGTAACTCCTGGAATAAACAAGCAAATTAATCATTGTTTAACCACATGCACTACAGGCATTAGTGGACCACCTGCTTGAATTATTACAATACAGATTTCAAACCTGTCTTTTTACTCAACATGATCCATATGTAAACTGGGGTCACATCTGAATCAGGAAACAAAGATACATCTACTGATGCCTGCATCAAGTATTAGTTAGCAAAAGACATGCTCCCTTAGTTAGTTTCATCACAGATGCACTGGTTACCTGGCTACATAAAGCAGGTCCAAGGAACTGGTTAACATACTTAACGGCTCGCGAGACACCTGGCAAAAGTGAAAAAGGAGGTTCAGTTGAACAGGAAACATTGGAAAGGAAAACTGATCCATATAAGAGTGAAGTCAAGGTGACCCAGGAAGAAAGGGCCAGCATAATCTACTGAATCCTGAAATAACTCCACAGAGGCTGGTATCTCGTCACCAAGTCATCCTCTCTTTACATGTGTACAGTACTTGACACGGATCCAGCTCCCTCAGAACTAGCTCTCAGAGTGAGCCGAACCTCTGACACTCCTGTTTATATCTGTCAGCCAGGGCTTCCTGAATGAACCAGATTAACAGCCCCAATCAGGGAACTCATATTCTACGAGGTCCACCTGGCTGGCCTCACTCCAATCACAACAAATCCAACTTAAGACTCTTTGTGATATGTCCCTAATGAAGAACTGATTCCAATTGATGTGATAACTGAATTCAGCAGGCAGTCTGTTGGGCTGTAACACAGATGAAAGCACAGCATGTGCACACATACTGTAACATGGAAGTGGTGAGAGTAACAATTCCTTTCCAGCAACTATCCCAGTCTAGGCAGATATTTACAACTGCAAAGATACCATGGAATTCTGTGGAGACACTAAATCTGTCTTAGTTGTCTTACAAAAAGAACCAACACAATAAAATGAGTGTTATGTCCATTGCCCAGCGAGGCACTTACAAATAGATTACTGTGTTAAAGCACTCTGGAAAAATAAGCTCTTAAGAAGTGCTAAAAGGGCGTGGCAACGATTGTGCAGACACAATGCCAGACTCTCACCTTAAAAAGAAAGTACAAATCACAAATCAAACATTGCAACAGCTAAGTGTTTATTATTTGGTAAGATAAGAAGTCCAGCTTGTTTTTAAGGTTGAGAATATAAAAGTAATAATATTAAAGTACCAACTCCTAAGTCCCTTCAATACAGTGTGGAGCTGGAAGAACACAGCAGTTCAGGCAGCAGAGGAGCAGGAAAGTGGATGTTTTGGGTCAGGGCCCTTCATCAGGACTGGGGAGGGGAAGGGAGCTCAGAAATAAATAGAGGGAGGAGGGTGGGGCTGGGAGAAGGTAGGTGTTATGGTGATAGGTGGGTGTAGGTGGGGGAAGTGGAGATTGGTCACTATGAAGGGTGGATGGATAGGTGGGAAAGAAGATGGACAGGTTGTGTCAGGTCAAGAAGGTAGGGATGACAGTTAGGGTGGGACATGGGATGAGGCCGGGGGTGGGGGGGGGGGTAGAGATTTTGAAACTGGTGAATTCTATGTTGAGGCCATCGGGCTGCAGCATCCCAAGGCAGAATATATGAGATGTTGTTCCTCCAGTTTGTGGGTGGTTCATTGTGACACTGGAGAAAGCCCAGGATGGACCTGTCATCAAGGGAGTGGGAGGGGGAGTTAAAATGGTTGGCAACTGGAAGGTGTTATTGATTACAGTGTACAGAACACAGGTGCTTCGCGAATCAGTCACTGAGTCTGTGTATGGTCTCACCAATGTAGAGGAGACTGCATCTTGTAACCAGAAGGTAATGTTGACTTTAGCATACAGAACGCAGATGCGACAGAAGGTGACATGTCATGGAAAGTGGCTTGGAAAGTGTAAAAGTTCACAGCATTGCCATGGGCGTCACCCAAGATGATGTTAAATATCAAGGGGGTAAATTTTTAATTGTATCCTGGGCACATAATTGACATTGTACATTGGCTTTATGATTTCCACTGGGCTGGTGTTGCACCTGGTGTGAATGACATTGAGCAGATCTGTGAGGGCAAGATAACAAGTGTATCATTTACAGCACTGACAACCTTCCTCCTTCACTGAGGAAATTCGCTTCTGTGGTAAGCCCAGGAAAACTTCCATACATGATCTGCAAAGTTCAAAGTCTTTCCACTTTCATTTCCTGATATGCTGTAGGAAAAAATTAAGTGCTACATAAAAGCAAAGAGAACACATAAAAAACTTGAAAAGCTTCGTTTCCATGTACATAATAACCAAAGCGGCATCTTCTGACCCTCACATGAATTTGGTGTTCTGAGTCCTCAGCATAAACTGAATAGGTAAAGAAAACACAGAGGATGTTAGCACTTTTGTCCAGTTTAGTGATGAAACAGGATATCTGATGATATGGAATATTGGACTACCTGGAATGCTGTGTGTAGTTTTGGACTCCCTACCCGAGAGGGGATGTGCTTGTCATTGAGATAGTGCAGTGAAGGTTCACTAGGCTGACACTGGGGATGGAAGGACAGTTGTATAAAGGGACTGGTGTTATCTGGTCCTGGGCCTGTTTTCATCAGACAGTTTAGAAGGATGACAGGGTTGAAGATTTACCAGGATGTTGCTGGGACTGGAAGGTTTGAGTTATAAGGAGAGGCTAGATAGACTCGAAATTTTTTCCCTTGGAGTGTAGGAGGTTGAGGGGTGACCTTACAGAAGTTTATAAAACCATGAGGGGTATAGATAAGGTGAATGCTAAAGGTCTTTTCCCTAGTACATGGGAGTTCAAAACTAGAGGGCATAACCTTCAGGAGATGGGAAAGATTTAAGCGGGATCTGACGGGCAACTTCTTCATACAAAGGAATGAACTGCTAGAGGAAGTAATTGATACAGGTACTGTAAGGCATTTCAAAACACATTTGGGCAGGTACATGAATAGGGAAGGTTTAGAGGGATATGGGCCAAACACATGCAAATAGAACTGGTTTAGCTTGGGAAACCTGGTCGGCATGGACAAAATCGGAACAAAGGGTCTGTTTCCATATGACTCTAAATGTGTAAAATTCTAACAGGACTGCATCGAACAGATGGAGAAAGGGTGTCTCCCCTGGTTGGGAACCAGGGATCACAGTATCAAGAAATGGTGTGGGCCATTTAGGGAAGCATTTCTTCACACTGTGGGTGGTCAACCTGTGGAATTCGCTAACACAGAAGGCAGTGGAGGCTGGGTCACTGACTACATTCAAAAAAGACATTGAAATTTATTTTTGGACAGTAAAGGCATCAAGGGTTATGGGTAGAAAGCAGGAATATGGTACTGGGATAGAGAATCAGCCATGGTCATCTTGAATAGTCTAGAAGGGTCGAGAGGCTGAATGACCTACTCCTGCTCCTGCTCCTATTATCCATATTTGTATGTAAAATGCATCAGATGGAACCTTTAGTGCTATTATTTCATTGATTTTCATTTGCCCCAAGAGTACAAAGACCCTTCAAAAGCCAGATCACGGACAGTAATTCTGTTTTAGGTAAGATTAAAGGGAGATGATGGTATAGTGGTGAGGTCACTGGTTTAGTAATCCAGAGATCCACCTCCAACCCACAGCAGTGGATGTAATTTAAATTAAAGTAACAAAATTGAACAACTGGGTTGGTGTAAGTAATGGTAACCATGAAATTATCATCGATCATTGTTAAAAAAAAACCCATCTCATTCACTAATGTTCTTTAACAAAGGAAATCTGCTGCCTTTACCTGGTCTGGCTTCCAGACCCACACCAATGTGGTTGACTCTTAACTTCTGTCAGCAACACCCAGCATGCCACTCAGTTCGAGTGCAGTTAGGAATAGGCAACAAATGCTGGCCTTGCTTGGAACAATCACATTCCAGAAATGGTGGGCAGCACATTGGCTCAGTGGTTAGCACTGAGGCTTCACAGCGCCAGGGACCTGGGTAGCTGTCTGTGTGGAGTTTGCACATTCTCCCCTTGTCTGCTTGGGTGCTCGGTTTCCTCTCACTGTCCAAAGATGTGCAGTTAGGTGGATTGGCCGTGCTAAATTGTCCATAGTGTCCGGGGATGTGCAGGCTGTGTGGATTAATCATGGGAAATGCAGGGTTATGGGGATTGGGTGGGGGAGGGTGTAGGCCTGTGTGGGAAGCCCTTTGGAGGGTCAGTGTGGACTTGATGGACTGAGTGGCCTGCTTCCACACTGTAGGGATTTTATGGATTAAGAAAAAAACAAAGCATAAATTCCGATGAGAATCGCCGATTATAATTTGCCAACATTCATCAGTCAACTAGGGCATGATCGAAAAGTGTTGCCGATGAAGAAAGTTCCTTGCCTAAATTGCTTATGTAAGGCAACCATTATGCATTTCAAATACATGTGAAATTATTTACACTTGAACAGATATTCTATGCAGTGTTGAAATGTGAAGATCAAGTCAATCGTTTAGGTCAATAACTTCAGGAATGAGCCAGGCTTGGTTGTTAGTTTGTGATAAGTTAGCAATCACCAGGAACAGCACAAGGGTTCCACAATTAGCATCTCTGACAAAAGGCTCTCTTCCCACCTCCCCACCTCTACCTTCCTCTAGCCCTGCAAACCTGCAAGAATTCTACATTTGTCCAGTTCTCCCTCTGTGTGGTTCACCTCTTCCACCAGTTTTTCTTTATCCCAGTCTATGGAATTCCCTCTCTGAACCTCTCTCTCTCTTTTTCTCATTTAGAACACTCTTTATCCATTTGTCTCAGCTTTTAACAACCAGTCACAAAATTTCTGCTGTTGGCTTAGAGTAAATCCTTGTCTGATTACACAGAGAAGCGCCTGGTTTTACTACATTAAAAGGCGTCACATAAAGACAAAATTCTGTTGCTGGAACTCAGATTATCGAAGCAATGCATAACTGCAACTTTGCGTCTTCAACATACTAGCAGTCTAATTAAACATTTGGTAGGTTGTTGATGCAACATTAACATTCCATCGACAGCAAAGACAGCTATGCCAGTGGAATACTAAGATGCAAACACTACAAGCACACAACTAGGCAATAATAAATTTGTTGCCGTTAACACCCAACAGTAATGCCAGCAGACCTCTGCTTTTTAAATGTTAAAATTTGGGTTGTGCAAACATCACAAGTGCACAGTGCTAAGCACCCTGATATTACCCTAGATCCACAAACTGCTTTGGAACAGCATTTACCTCAAGACTACACATAGTACACAAGGGATAAATTTCTGCTGATCCTCTGCATTAAAACTGCAAGCAGAAGCTGTCAACTATAAATGGTACTGTCAAAGAACAGAAAGTCAATTAAATTACTCACCATTACTAATAGCATCAAAACCTGAGTAGGGGTATGTCCTTATCACAAGTTATTAGCTCCCTGATGAATTGATGCTTTTGTCAAGGCTTTAATATTGATCAGAGCCTACAGCAGTAGTCCCATCTCCTACTGGCACTAAAATGTTGAAACTGGTCCATTTATTCCACACTGGACTTAAGAGTCATACACTCACAGACATATACAGCACGGAAACAGGCCCTTTGGTCCAACTCTTCCATGCCGAATTGATATCCTAAATAAATCTAGTCCCATTTGCCGGCATTTGGTCCATATCCCTTCCAGATGTATCTTAAATGCTGTAATTGCACCAGGCTCCACCACTTCCTCTGGCAGCCCATTTCATACAGGCACCACCCTCTGTATGAAAAAGCTATCCCGGAGGTCCCTTGTAAATCTTTCCCCTCTCACCTTAATCCTATGCCCTCTAGTTTTGGACTCCCCCACCCCAGAGAAAAGATCTTGTCAATTTACCCTATCCATGCCCTTCACGGTTTTATACTTAAAAGATGTAAACATTATACTAACCTAACCTGTACATTTGGTTAGACTGTAGCACACTGTACATTAAAATGTGAAAACCATATTGTGGGGTAGCCAGCACTGCGTACCTGCAGTCACAGGGAAATTTACACTTTGGGTGTAGCTTACTCCACCTTACAATGAACTCCACGTGATCACAAAGTTTATATCACAACTGAGAAACAGGGCCAGCAGATTAACTTACCTTTTCCCAAAAATCGCGTTTTGTCACTATCTCGAAGTTCCAGTGCTTCATAAATGCCAGTGGATGCACCACTGGGAACTGATGCTCTGAACAGACCTGTAGGCAGGGTTTTAAACAAAGAGCATTTAATAAAGTCATAGCTGGAGATAAAATGTAAGAAGAGATAATGGGAACTGCAGATGCTGGAGAATACAAGATAACAAAGTGTGGAGCTGGATGAACACAGCAGGCCCAGCAGCATCTCAGGAGCACAAAAGTTGACATTTTGGGCCTAGACCCTTCATCAGAGAGGGGGATTGGGAGAGGATTCTGAAATAAATAGGGAGAGAGGGGAAGTCGGGCTGAAGATAGATAGAGGAGAAGATAGGCGCGGAGGAGAATATGGGTGGGGCGGTAGGGAGGGGATAGGTCAGTGCGGGGAGGATGGACAGGTCAAGGGGGCGGGATGAGTTTAGTAAGTAGGTATGTTTTCTTGACATTTCGGGCCTAGACCCTTCCCCCGAAACGTCAGCTTTCCTGCTCCTCTGATGCTGCTTGGCCTGCTGTGTTCATCCAGCTCCACACCTTGTTATCTCAGATTCTCCAGCATCTGCAGTTCCCACTATCACTCAAAATGTTAACTCCGCTTTCTCTCCACGGATGCTGCCAGACCTGCTGAATTTCTCCAGCTATATCTGTTTTTGTTTCAGATTTCCAACATCTGCATTTCTCTGTTCTATTTGTTGTTTTGCTTTTAGAGTACTTTTGTCTTTTTTAAAAAAGTAGTTAACTTTAGTCTTCAAGGGAAGTAATGGCACTTAAGAGTAATTCATTGCACATGAAGCCCTTTGAAATATTGGAGGTCAAGGTGCTAAATTAATGCCAGTGTTTCATTGCCAAATTTATTCAAATAGGCACCTGCCTTTAAAAAGATACCAAAGCTAATCAGAAACTAGACCCCAAAATATTTCATAATAAAGCCAAAAGATAGCAGACTTATTATAAAACTAAAGAAATAGTTAAATGAAGTTGAAACATTGACATTAGTTTGTTTATGAAAAAAAAAGTTTTGAAATTTCCCAAAAAGGATAATGCAGCAATCTTAAGGGGGGCACTGAGGTTTGAAGGACATTACAGATATTTTAAACACTCTTTACAAATGCATTGATCCAATTTACTCCATCATCAATCAATCCCAGATCTTGGCAGATGCAACTTCATCTGTTCATTCACCTTGAACTGGGATAGCACAGAAGGTGGGAAATGGGAAAATACTATTCACGCTTGGGAATGTTAGAACGCCTAAGTACAATTCATTTCATCAGTTTTTGGTTAAAAGGTTCTTTGTCTTCAAAATATAGTTGTTTAAAGATCAGTCCACTTTGGAACTATTCCCTTTAAAGGAGGTGTTTCAGTTGTCTTTAAAATTAAAAAAAAATGCTGGTTTCACACTTTTCTCAAAAGAGGTTCCTTTTTAAACTCAAAATTCCGAGAACTGATGTGATTGCAATTTTAAACATTCTAATTTTACAAGGAAAACTGTGTCAACAAGTAGCGAGGTTTGGAAATGCATAAGCAGCAAGACTCAAATCCTAAAGCAGGAAGATTTTAATTAGCAACAGAGGGCTTTGGTTTCACAGCTCATTTTCACAACTGAAACCTTCATTCTGTCTGTCAAAGTCAGTTTACTGTTGCTTAGACTGACAGACACCGCCCGCTGCTCTGGCCCGCCCGTGTATGGCAAAACAGTTCTGGAACGTAAACCGAAGCCTCTTTGCTGAGTTTGACACTTTAGTTCACCTCATGGTTTGTTGGGCATTCTGCAAAATCATATCAAAAACAGAAATTGCTGGAGAAGCTCAGCAGGTTTTGCTGCATCCGTGGGGAGAAGCAGAGTTAATGTTGCGAGTCCAGTGACCTTTCCACAGAACTTCATCAGATTCATAGAGTCACAGAGCTGTACAGCACAGAAACAGAACCTTCAGTCCAACTCATCCATGCTAAGTGGGTATTCTAAATTAATCTGGTCCAATTTGCCAGCATTTGACCCATATCCCATCATCGTCTGACACTTCCGCCATCTGCAATCTGACCCCACCACCAAAGACTTTTTTCCCTCCCTACCCTTATCTGCTTTCTGAAGGGACCACTCCCTCCATGACTCCCTTGTCCACTCCACACTCCCCTCCAACCCCACCACCCCCTGCATTTTTCCCTGAAACCGCAAGAAGTGCTACACCTGCCCCTACACCTCCCTCCTCACCCCCATCCCAGGCCCTAAGAAGACCTTCCACATCAAACAGATGTTCGTTTGCGCATATATTTTACTATCCTCCATGAGCCTATCCAAAATCGCTTCAGGCAGTGTATTCCAGATCACAACCCAGTGGAAGACTAGGATAGGCTAGACAGTCTTGCCCTGTACCCTCTGCAGTTTAGAATCATCACAGGTGGCTTAATTGAAATAAAGAAGATCCTGAGAGGTCTTGACCAGCTGGATGCGGATAGAATATTTCCCCTTGTGGGAGATTCTAGAACAAGGAATCATAATTTAAAATTAAAGGGTCAACCATTTGAGGAGAGATGAGGAAAAAATAGAATTCTCTCGGGTTGAGAGACTTGGAATTTCCTTCCTCAAAAAGTGGTAGAGGCGGAATCTTTAAATATTTTTTAAAGCAGAGGTAGATAGATTTTTGATGACCAAGGAGGGAATGACAGATTTTCGGGTATATACAGGAGTATAGAGTTGAGGTTAAAATTAGATCAGCCACGATCTTAGTAAATGGTGGAGCAGGCTTGATGGGCCGAATGGCCTACCCTGTTCATTGCCCACAAGAATTTAAAATATTTCTCATCTTCCCCGGTTCTGTTATGAAAACCTAAACTGGTCTCCTCTGTTTACTGACTGACCAGTTAAATGGAAATCATTGAAACCCCTCATTTTCAGCACCTCCCTGAAGACATTTTGGCACTGGTCATTATTCTCGTGAACTATAACAGCAAGATTTGTTTTTCACAACTGTTGTCAATTCTGTTCCATGCCAATGAATGAGCATACTCAGTGTGCATTCTAAAACATACTCGACTCTGCGCTGATCTAGGTTAAAGTTTGTACTTTTAAAAACTCACTGTTTCTGTGCGTATGCGTGTGTGCATGTGCATAGGTGTGCACGCGTGTGCGTGTGTGTGTGTGTGTGTGTGTGAGAGAGAGTGAGAGAGACAGTGTGAGAGAGTGTGTGAGAGAGACAGAGACTGAGAGACAGAGACAGAGAGAGAGAGGGACAGACAGAGAGAGAGAGACAGAGACTAAGAGACAGAGACAAAGTGAGAGACAGAGAGACAAAGTGAGAGACAGAGAGAGAGTGTGAGAGTGAGAGAGATTGAGACGGAGAGTGAGAGACAGAGAGAAGGAGACAGAAAGTGTGAGAGTGAGCGATAATGAGTGTGCGAGTGTTAGAGACACAAGAAGTTACAGTCACCAAACATAATAAAATGTGAGGCTGGATGAACACAGCAGGCCAAGCAGCATCTCAGGAGCACAAAAGCTGACGTTTCGGGCCTAGACCCTTCATCAGAGAGGGGGATGGGGGGAGGGAACTGGAATAAATAGGGAGAGAGGGGGAGGCGGACCGAAGATGGAGAGTAAAGAAGATAGGTGGAGAGGGTGTAGGTGGGGAGGTAGGGAGGGGATAGGTCAGTCCAGGGAAGACGGACAGGTCAAGGAGGTGGGATGAGGTTAGTAGGTAGATGGGGGTGCGGCTTGGGGTGGGAGGAAGGGATGGGTGAGAGGAAGAACCGGTTAGGGAGGCAGAGACAGGTTGGACTGGTTTTGGGATGCAGTGGGTGGGGGGGAAGAGCTGGGCTGGTTGTGTGGTGCAGTGGGGGGAGGGGATGAACTGGGCTGGTTTGGGGATGCAGTGGGGGAAGGGGAGATTTTGAAACTGGTGAAGTCCACATTGATACCGTATGGCTGCAGGGTTCCCAGGCGGAATATGAGTTGCTGTTCCTGCAACCTTCGGGTGGCATCATTGTGGCAGTGCAGGAGGCCCATGATGGACATGTCATCAAGAGAATGGGAGGGGGAGTGGAAATGGTTTGCGACTGGGAGGTGCAGTTGTTTGTTACGAACTGAGCGGAGGTGTTCTGCAAAGCGGTCCCCAAGCCTCCGCTTGGTTTCCCCAATGTAGAGGAAGCCGCACCGGGTACAGTGGATGCAGTATACCACATTGGCAGATGTGCAGGTGGCAGTATACCACATTGGCACAAAACCATCCCAAAACCAGTCCAACCTGTCTCTGCCTCCCTAACCGGTTCTCCCTCTCACCCATCCCTTCCTCCCACCCCAAGCCGCACCCCCAGCTACCTACTAACCTCATCCCACCTCCCTGACCTGTCCGTCTTCCCTGGACTGACCTATCCCCTCCCTACCTCCCCACCTACACCCTCTCCACCTATCTTCTTTACTCTCCATCTTCGGTCCGCCTCCCCCTCTCTCCCTATTTATTCCAGTTCCCTCCCCCCATCCCCCTCTCTGATGAAGGGTCTAGGCCCGAAACGTCAGCTTTTGTGCTCCTGAGATGCTGCTTGGCCTGCTGTGTTCATCCAGCCTCACATTTTATTATCTTGGAATCTCCAGCATCTGCAGTTCCCATTATCACAGTCACCAAACAAGTCATTTATGAGGATCTTGAGAGAAACAATCAATCCGTGCAGAATGACACTGATAATGGACCTTCAGTAAGACTCAAAAGCTCTTAATGGCAACTTCCTGCCTGCATTTATTCAACCAATTCTTCAATCATTGGAGTGACATCCCACTGATTGCACAAGAAACTCTTGTGCAGATTAATCTATATTGAAGGGCTTTTTCCACAGGCTGATTGATCAATTCTGGTCTCCCTGCCATTGGAAGGATGTTGTGAAACTTGAAAGGGTTCAGAAAAAATTTACAGGGATGTTGCCAGGGGTGGAGGGTTTGAGCAATAGCAAGAGGCCTAATAGGCTGTGGCTATTTTCCCTGGAGCGCAGAGGCTGTGGGGTGACCTTATAGAGATTTATAAAATCATGATCGGGACTGATAGAGTGAATAAGTGGAAGTCTTTTCCCCAGGGTAGGAGAGTCCAAAACTAGAGGGCATAGGGTTAAGGTGGAGAGAAAAGATTTACAAAGGACCTGAGGGACAAATTTTTCATACAGAGTGGTGTGTATTTGGAGTGAGCTGCCAGAGGAAATGGTGGAGGCTGGTACAGTTACAACATATAAAAAGCATCTGGCTGGGTATATGCATCAGAAGGGTTTAGAGGGATATGGGAAAAATGCTGGGAATGGGACTAGATTAATTTAGGATATCTGGTCAGCATGGATGTGTTGGACTGAAGGGTTTCCTTGCTGTACATCTCTATGACTCAATATAATCGACAAAGATACTTGTAGACTAATCTAGAAGATCATGCAGAAACTCAGGCAAATGATTAAGACATGGCCTTCCCCCAACCTCCGAAAAGCTATGTTATTTGGTGCCGCTGACCCTTTCTTCATTTAAGCAATCATAAAGATTCATAACCATAAAGACCCAGTCAAGCAACTCACCCATAACTAATGTCTGCCTAAGGGGACTATAATTCCCTGTATTCAATTGTTCATTGTTGTCGAAACTAAAAATATTTGAATATCCTCCCAATCAAACAGAATGATCCCAGGCTCTGCACAAACACTTCTACAACTTGCCATGTACATGAATTATCATCCTCCTAAGTTCTTTCAGAGTGTGCAGTCAGTACTTTCTAGACCTTGTCTGGACACATTAAGTAAAGGCAAAGGTCGATTGAATAAAATTCATCAAGCAGTCTAATAAATTGTGACTGATCTATCCAGCCATGTTGCCTTTGCCTTGAAAGGTCAAATCGTATTGCACAGAAGGCTGCCAGACTTAGCAAGCAACAACCATCTGCAAATTAGATGCAATGCAAATTGCTTGCTTCATTAAATAAGAAGTTGCCTGTGCCTGGAAATTCCACTACAAAAAGGCACGGTTCCATGCACGTTTAATACCAACTATTATTTAATTCAAGCTGTAAAAATTGAAAAACAAAAATGAACATTGACAATTTCCATTTGGGTAGAGCTTTTAAACGTGGAAAAATACTTCAAGGCATTTAACAAAGACAATCCAAAAATTACACTGAGCCCGGAGGAGAGGTATTAAGGAGAGCAATAGAAAAATTCCTCAAAGATAAGACTTGGGAAATATTTTTTAAAAGTAAAAGGAGGTGGATAGCGGGTGAATGTGGCTGTTTAGTCCCCACTCGCGAAGGTTAAACCATACACAATGCCTCGAATCAAAGGCCAAGTTCCTGTAACTGCAAGCTTGCATTTTCCTACATTTCCACCCTCTAAATCTTCTCCCTACCCTGACCATGCAAAAACCCCTGCTATTCCAAAGGTTGCTGAAGCTGTTATGAGCAACCAGAAACTTTTATTCTGAAGCATGAGAGACAATCAGAGGGTGAGAGAGAGAGAAAGATAGAGAGAGCTAGAGTTTGAACTTTAGAGAACAGTTCGCTCGTTTAGGCTTGCATATTTACATAAAGAATTCTGCTTCTAACTACTGTGGATTTTGAATGCCAAAACAAAGCTAACATTGGTCAACAACTGTTTTGTTTATTGGAAGGAGACTGTTGACTTTTTTAAAAAAACAGTTGTCTGGAAATTATGAAAATTCAGAAATAGAGTTTGATTAATCGTACTGTAAAATTGCGGCCTTAAAGAATCTCTTGCAGATTTGAGACTGTAGGAAATCTTCCTAATCCAACTATTCACTTTCAAAGGAATGGGCAATATCTGCCTTCAGGTTATCTTCCCATATATTAGAAATAGGCACATTTTAGACTTGGAAAGGTTAGAACATATTGTGTTTATTACAGCTCACCACACCGCCTGCTTCAGGCTGTCCTGTAACACAACACAGCGAAAGAAGTTACCTCAGAGTACAACGGGATCTTCATTAGATGGGCCAATGGGCCAAGGAGTGAGGATGGAGTTTAATTTAGATAAATGTGAGGTAATGCACTTTAAAGGCAAATGAGGTAGGACTTAGACACTTAATGGTAAGGTCCTGGGGAGTGTTCCCAAACAAAGAGACCTTGGGATGTAGGTTCATAGTTCCTTGAAAGCAGACTCACGGGTAGATAGGACAATGAGGAAGGTGTTTGGTATGCTTGCCCTTATTGGTTGGTGCCTTGAGTACAGGAGTTGGGATATCACATTGCAGCTGTACAGGACATTGGTTAGGCCACTTTTGAAATACTGTGTGCAATTCTGGACTTCCTGCAAAAGAAGGATGTTGTAAAACCTGAAAGGGTACAGAAAAGATTTACAAGGAAGTTACTTGCGTTGGAGGCTTTGAGCTATAGTAAGAGGCTGAATAGGCTGGGGGTATTTTCCCTGGAGCGTCAGAGGCTGAGGGCTGACCTTATAGAGGTTTACAAAATCATGAGAGGCATGGATAGGGTAAATGGGCAATGTATTTATCCCAGGGCAGAGCAGCCCAAAACTAGAGGGCATAAGTTTAAGGAGGGGGGGGGGGGGTAAGATATAAAAAGGTCCCAAGGGGAAACTTTTTCACAGAGGGTGGTGCATATATGGAATGAACTGTCAGAGTAAGTGGTGCAGGCTGGTACAATTGCAACATTTAAAAGGCATCTAAACGGGCATATGAATGGGAAGAGTTCAGAGGGATATGGGCCAAATGCTGGCAAACGGGACTAAATTAATTTATGATTTCTGTTTGGGATGGACAAGTTGACATCTGTTTCTGTACTGTATAGCTCTATGACTCTTATGATTAGATTCTCCAATGTAGTTGTGACTATCATCCCCTGGAATACGTACACAGAACAGTTCTTTCTTTGTTAATTGGGTCCTAGCTCTTTATGGGCAATACAACAATGTACTAATAGATACTCAAAGCATCTTTAAAAATTTGCAAATATTACGCTTGATCATTGTAAGAAACTTGGGCAATTTCAAAAGAATGGTTTTCAACTTTGAAACGAAACTAATTCCCAACGGACAAGGACATGATTTAATGACAATATTATATGAAATGCTCTTAATGAGCTCCCAAGCAAATATTGGAAAAGGTGACTCTAAAATTTCAAATAAAATGAGCCAAGTCTCAGTTCGTGAGTTTTATTCCATCCTTTTATTGTTCTCATGTGACTGTGAGATCCTTTATTTTATTATCTATTCAAAGTATGGGTCTAACAAGCATAATTAGATATCAATTCACTCTAAACAAAAACACATTATTTTTCATCATTCACTCACTGGCTGGCCAACATTTATTATCCATTCCTACAGTCCTTGAACAGAATGCTTGGTAGGTCATTTCAGAGGGCAGTTGAGATTCAGCTACATTGTTGTGGTTCAGGAGTCACACATAGGTCAGATTTTCTCTCCTGAAAGACATTAGCGACCCAGGTGGGATTTTCCTGTCAATTGGCCATGGTTTCTTCATCACCAGCAGATTCTTAACTCCAGATGTGTTTAAAAATCAAATTCAAGTTCCGCCATTTGTCGTGGCAGGATTTGAACTCACTTCTCTAGAACACTAGCTGAGATTCTGGATTAGTAGGTCTACTGACATTACCACTAGGCCATTGTCTCACCCATATGGACAAGTGAGTCCAGCTCCACACTTTGTTATCTTGGATTCTCCAGCATCTGCAGTTCCCATTATCTCTGATACAATTTTAACCTCACTGCGAAGCCTCTTCCAGGGATGCCTAACCTGAAGAAGTTGCCCTCCTCTCTCCGGACCAACCTCAGGGAATCTCTCCCTATTTATTCCAGAACCCTCTCCCCATCCCCCTCTCTGATGAAAGGTCTAGGCCCGAAACGTCAGCTTTTGTGCTCCTGAGATGCTGCTTGGCCGGCTGTGTTCACCCAGCTCCACACTTTGTTATCTTGTTTAAGAGAGTGTTGTTTCAACCAAAGTGAGTCAGATGTTACTCTGTTAATATCCTATGAATGAACAACTGTATAACATAACTCAATTCTCAAGTTGTCTACATAGCAGAAAAGATTTATAAAGGTCCATCAACAACAGAAACTTGCTTTTATATATCACCTGTAACATAATGAAGTACTCCAAGGCATTTTGAAGGAAGGAAATACTATCGAATAATTTGTAAAAAAAAATGATGTGAATTGACTAAAGAGGCTCTGCTTAACACAAAGTTAAAGTGGGTTACTGAGGACAGAGGGGTTAATTGGGAATGGGATTTGATGCAATAATGGACGTAGGCAGCAACATTTGAAAGGTGAAGGTAAAATTGCCATCATCCTATTGGACCACTGATCTGCTCTCTCTCTCTCTCTCTATCTCTCTCTCTCTCGAGATAGATGACTGGGTGTAGTTTAACCTGAGGGTCACTCTACCTTTAAGCAAGGGGAGAGGTTGCATGGGAGAATCCTTCATGGTGATCTCAACTGATGCAAGAATTGAACTCACGCTGTTGGCATCATTCTGCATTGCCGAGCAGCCACCAGCCATCTAAACTAACAAACCCCTGTCATCATCCTTATCATCATTCCTGATATTGCCTTGTTTGGATAAAATAAGTTTGTGAAGGGTAGAGTGTCGGAGAGTACCCAGGAATCTATTTGAATCATGTTATGATCCCAGCTGGTAGAATATTGGACAAGACAGATCCCAGAGCACAGCCTGGCTTGATAGATCATGAGTTTAATTTTTCAGATGATTTCCATGATGGTAAGTTACTGAAACATATTCACGTAAGGTTGCATATGATCTTTAAAAGAAGAACACAAGTCTACACAAAAACACTTATAGCTTAGAAAACTTAACATAAATAGCAAAACATAGCTCTAACCTGTTTTCTAGCAAAATATGTTACAATACTCAGTCCCAGAGAAATATCACTCCTATCTCAACTTTTTAATTTCTTACATAACTGACTCTTTGTAGCTCTCTTACTTGTGCTGCTTAGACTATATACTATAGTTTCCTAGTTTTGATGCCCAAACTTCTGATTAGTTTTGATAATTTGAAACCTTCTATGCAAACTCTGCAGCTTGGAGATTTCCCAAATTAAAACGCTTCTGCTAATGTGAAAATAGTTTTCCTGAACTTAACTCCTAATTCTTCTGAATTAAAAACATACTAAACTAATGACCACTGCTTTGCTTTCTCTGTTTATCATCAATTCAGCAGAATAAACATTTCATGAATTAACATCAGAGGTATTCTGCTAGGCACTTAACTAATCACATGCTTTCTTGGCTATGATGTATTTAGGTCACTCTACAAAATTACTTTCTGACCTCTTTTTAAAAAGTTACCTTCACAGAACTTAAACCAAACTCCATCTGCCCCTGTTTTTATAGAAGAGTGAAATCCCAGATAATGTGAATATATTAAATACATTTATTACAATAGTCAAGAATGGAACATTGTTTCAAGGAACAGTTGGTCCAAAATATAAGCCAACAAGATCAACATCAAGGTTAAGGCCTTTCATGAGAACCCTTAATCCCACTGCTCACATGATTCTGCACAACCAGTCAGCTCCCATACACTCGGCACAAGTCATCATTCACATAAGCAACAACGTAGTTTTAAAAGAAACACAGATGATATTCTTGCTTTCGTTTCATTAATATAAATAAGCAACAAGTATTCATTTCTCAGAAGCTTGTGATACAATGTTTCTAATATGTACAATCTCTTGAACTGTTAATGCTTATTATTTGAAAGTGTTGCTACTTTTTCTCCTGCCAGAACATCATAATTTACTGATGATAAACATGTGAATTCATTTAATGAATGTTTATTTGTTTGTTTAAGAGCAAAAAAATGCTTAATATTTAGAGCTTCTATAAGTTCCCATTAATTCTGAGGCAATTTTGTTCTGATGGTGACTGAAAGTGGGTAAGACAGAACTATCCTAATCTGCAATATTGTTTATCCTCACACTGGTCACTCTACCCCCCTCCACTCACAGGTGAAAACATTTTATGACCACAGGACTAGAGATAATTAAGGCATGCATTTATGTGCTCCTTGTAGTCAGAGGCTAATGTAGCCAGGACCTTCCACATTTTTGGAGGTAAATTTTATATTGACCAGTGATGATGTATGTGTGTCAGCTGGGAGGTCAACATGCACACATCCCGATTCAACTGGAAACCTGACACAATTACTGCGTAGCAGCAAATTACTGCAGATGCCAGAATCGGTACTGAAAACAAAAATAAAAATGCTGGAAACCACAGTGGATCAGGGAACATCTGTAACATTTCGAGTCGAGATGACTCTTCGTCAGAGCGGTTTGATTTGATGAGGCACCATGCAAAAGAACACTCCACCCAAATGGTTTTGTGTCTCCTAAACTTGTTCTTGTCTCTAGGCTACCCCTATAAAGTTTACGGTGTCAAGTGGTATATAGACAGAAGGTCTGCAGTAGCCTGAACTACAGAAGCTTTAACATAACTACTCATTTGAACTTGTTGATCTTGAAGATGTGAATTCTGTCATTGCTAATAACTGGAGACAGTATAAAAACATGCCTTCTGGAAAGTCTATTAAGTGTAATCCACACTTTCTAGACCATAATTCAGTAAAAGGCATTGATAGTTTTCTTCAGCACAGGCTGTAACTAAAAATTCAACACTGTCTATACGTGTGTTTGTGGCAAGAAAATTGGATTCCGAAACAAAAGTTCAGCTTTCAATTTCAGTACTGGTAATGTCACAAAGCAACACTTGCTCAACATTGCAGTATCAATATAGTCAAATAACACACAAGTAAACAACCCCTGTCTTGCAACCTAATGTAACATGCTCAATGCCATAAGACCACTTGACCTACAGTACTGGTGCCAGGATAATAAAATGTGAGGCTGGATGAACACTGCAGGCCAAGCAGCATCTCAGGAGCACAAAAGCTGACGTTTCGGGCCTAGACCCTTCATCAGAGAGGGGGATGGGGAGAGGGAACTGGAATAAATAGGGAGAGAGGGGGAGGCGGACCGAAGATGGAGAGTAAAGAAGATAGGTGGAGAGAGTATAGGTGGGGAGGTAGGGAAGAAGTAGTAGTAGTACATAGTAGTAGTACATAGTCCGCCTCCCCCTCTCTCCCTATTTATTCCAGAACCCTCACCCCATCCCCCTCTCTGATGAAGGGTCTAGGCCCGAAACGTCAGCTTTTGTGCTCCTGAGATGCTGCTTGGCTGCTGTGTTCATCCAGCCTCACATTTTATTATCTTGGAATTCTCCAGCATCTGCAGTTCCCATTATCTCTAGTACTGGTGCCAGTTTGAGATATCTATTTGGTCACTGTTACCTTTCCATGTTTGCTTTCCTTATTAATGCATTTATCCATTTCCCTTTCAGAGGGTACACTTGTTTCTGGCACAGTGCCTCATTTCTTAGCCATCTTCTGTATACAAATGTTTCCTCTTAACAGTGTCCTTGTTTGTTGAATGATCACATTACACTTTTATAATCTCCAGTTTCCGACTCACCAATAGTTTGCCTCAACTGAACTCTCCAATTTTCAAGGGCAATTAATAAGCAGCTCAGAAAAAAGTATATGTGGCTGTGGATGAAATATTTGCCTCAACTGAAGAATTTTTTATAAAAATGTTTTAGCGCATTCAAATCCCCAAAGCCAAGCAATCATCTCCTCATTTCGTGAGTTTCAGGTGATTAATCTGACACTGAACAGTGCGGAGCTGGAGGAACACAGCAGGCCAGGCAGCATCAGAGGAGCAGCAAAGCTGACGTTTTGGGTCGGGATCCTTCTTCAGAAATGGGCATTTCTAAAGAAGGGTCCTGACCCGAAACTTCAGCTCTCCTGCTCCTCTAATGCTGCCTGGCCTGCTGTGCTCCTCCAGCTCCACACTGTGTTACCTCTGACTCCAGCATCGGCAGTTCTTACTAGTCTGACACTTGACCTGCAGCCAGGTCATTCACTGCTCAGTAACACTCAGCGCCCTCTAAGTCTCTCTCCGCACATGCTAGAGGGGTTTATGCTGAGGCTCGTGGAGTCTCAGGGGTTCAGAGACCCTGGTTTGTTCTGCTCCTATTTAGCAAGATTGACTCTCACTGTGAGAGTTCAAAGCCTGCCATCTGACAGATGACGGACTGACCTTGCTATTTGACAAGACAATCAAAATATGAATTGAACTAAAGCATTTGTTGCTTCAAAAGTCGATGTTCAACATGCTTAAAAGTTCAATATTCAACATTCACCAAACAGAGTAAGCAAGATGGTAGAGTAGTAATGTTCCTTAGCAGAAGGTTGTCCATTCTGACTGCTTTTCTTTCCTTTTCCCCCTTTTCTTGTCTTTTTCTCTTTTCTATTTTCCTTACTTACTTCTTGGGCTTGGGTGGCATTGGCAGCAGGTCTTGGGCAAGCCCAGCAGAGACCGTGAGTGAGTCCAGCGTGAAGGGAGAGGAGGCCCAGCGCGGGGGGAGAGCAGGCCCAGCGCGGACCTTCAGCGTTTGTAAAACTGGAACCCTGGGGACAGTGGTGGCGACAGAGCGTGGCAGCAGCTGGGGCCCAGCGGCGGCTCGCAGCGACTGGAGTTGAAGCCTTGCAAAGAGTGGCAAAGCTTGGCAGGTCTTAGCTCAGCGCAGGGGAGAGCAAGACCTCTTGGGGTAAGCCCAGCTTGTAGCATCTGCAGGACCATGGCTTAAGAAAGGACTGTAATGTTTGATATTTTAATTTTATTTCTTTATTTTTCTACTTCTATGCTAAGAAGACTGTAGTGCTTAACTTTTTAAACTTATTTCTTTATTTCTCTATTTCTGTAACTAATATTTTGTACCTAGGTACTTAAGATGGCACAGATTACACTGTACACCTTTCACTGTACTCTTGTACTCCATACTTGTGTACACATGGGGCGGCACGGTGGCTCAGTGGTTAGCACTGCAGCCTCACAGCACCAGGAACCCAGGTTCGATTCCAGCCTCGGGCAACTGAGTGGAGTTTGCACATTCTCCCTTGTGTCTGCGTGGGTTTCCTCCGGGTGCTCCGGTTTCCTCCCACAGTCCAAAGATGTGCAGGCTCGGTGCATTAGCCGTGCTAAATTTCCCACAGTCTATCCCTGCATTTCCCACTCCAGACACTAAGGGGTAGGTCTCGGGGTGGGGTTTCGGATGCTCTTTGGACGGTTGGTGTGGACTCGATGGGCTGAATGGCTTGCTTCCACACTGTAGGGATTCAATGACAATAAAATGTAAAGAACTCTTGTTGTGTAGAGCAGTACCAGAGGCCATTGAAAATGGATTCAAACACATTTCAAAAAGTAAAATGGGTAAAGATTTGATCCATTGTGGCTCAAGCTGCTTCTCCTCCTACTCATTGATTTGTAGCAGGCTATGCATTTTCAGAGCACTTATCTGAAGAAAACACTCCAGTTTGAAACCCAAGGTTTAATACAAAGGATGGGGATTTGTCAGCTCGGGGCTGAATTGGATTTAGTAGAAACTGATAGGATACAGTATTCCTATCAAATCAGCAGTGTGCCAAGGCTCAGTTTATTGTATTCTATGCCTTCATTTGGGTCCTTACAACCCACCGCACATCAAGTGCAGTCCAGTGTAATAGAATTTAACACACTAACATACTGTACAAGACCTCCAGCTAAAGCAGGTCCAGTTACTGAACAGGCTGCTATATTTATCTTTGAACCAAGCCACAGACTCGCATACTGGCAATGTCACAGTGACTATTCTCTGGGGTTTACATCAGCCTCAGCAAAATGTATTCAATCAGCAAGAGACTCAGTTACATCCTACACAGCCTTCGCCAGCCAGCAAAGAGCAGATGGACTCTGAACCCAGGAAAGGTTAATCCAAAGAAATGATCAAATGACAGCTTGTGTGGTTTAAGTAGGGGTGATCCTGTACTAGCTATAGCAGGCTCCTTTCCTAATCTGAATAGCTCAAAAACATATCACTCAATGCAACACACTGGCATGATAACTAATCTATATCATTGTTGGCAGATCAGACTGTTGCGTGACTTTGAAATGTGTGACTTCCAGATCAAGGAGTAAACAATCTTAGCTAAACCACCAATCCAAATACAGAAGTGCTTCAAAAACTGGCAGCATCAGGAATATCAAATACACAACTTGTACTAGGTGACTATTTGAAGACCCATAATCCTGCCAAAGGCTATTCAGCCAATTTTATGGGCTAGAAGAGCAAAGAGATGCTACACTTCATGCTATCGGCAGTTCCAAGTTCCTTAGCCATTTTAAGCAACCACAAAGCAGCATGTATAATAAGCATTGACTTATTTTGGTACCTCCTGTCAGTGAAAAAAATGTCTTGTCTCAGGAATCATTTTTAAAACTAAATTTGCTTATAAAGACATTTCAGTGGAAATGGAAGCAATATAATAGGCAAAAAAACCCACCTTGGAGATAATAAATCCTGTTATTTTACAATTGAGTGCTTAAATTGGGCCATAATGTTCTTGTTTTGTAGAAAAGGCTTAATGTTGCAAGTAAAGTCACTTACCAGAAAATGGCATGCTTGCTATATTTTACATGCCTTCATGACTTCAGGTAAGTGTGCCATAAACACCACAATACCCAGGTCACTGAATGAAGGCAGCTCACACACACTGCTAATTAGAGGTGGACGATAGAATCACTGAATGGTGTCTGCTCAGAAGGAGGCCGTTCAGTGCATCATGTCCATGCTATTGCTTTGCAAAAATAATTCAATTCGTCCAATTTTTTTTGACCTGCAATTTTCTTTTTCTCTTCATTATCCGATTATCTTTAGAGTCTTTGAGCAAATTTTCCTCCACGAAGGTGTACTCCAGAACCTAACCACTTGCCACGTAAGAAAGATTTCCTTCCTTTCTGACACTGGTTCCTTTGTCATTCACATTAAATTGGTGTCCTCTAGTTTTCAATTTTTCCTTCAACTACTTTGCCCAGATCCCTCATGATCTATCAAATCTTCTCTTAATCATCTCTTCTCCGAGAAGGAAGTCTCAGCTTCTATTGATCTCTCCATGTAACTGAAATTTTTCAACCCTAGAACCACTGTTGTTCATCTCTTCTGCACCTTCTCCCATGCCTCAACATCCATCTGAAAGGGTGGTGACACTTGAGAACTGGATATTATCAGCAAACCAAGGAAATTACCACAGATAACCAAATTCATCTACAATTCGCCTACAGGTTCATCAAGAAACATCTGTACTGCGGAAATGTTATGTAGCACAGACAGCATTAACAGAACCCAAATGTAACAAGATTTACAAAAGTCACCTGTGTTCCAGTTATGCTAGACTGCAGAACCACTTTTGGCAATTAAATCTCCAAAGTAAACTGAACTGTTCCATCATAAAACATGTACCCAATGAAAAATAATTTGAATTACCTTCAAATTTAAAAAAAGCCTTCAATTAAAAATGTACACTGCTAAAAAAAACAATGTTGTACAGAATAATTCCGAGATGCTGCTTGGCCTGCTGTGTTCATCCAGCTCCACGCTTTGTTATCTTGGATTCTCCAGCATCTGCAGTTCCCATTGTCTCTTGTGCAGGATAATTCGACTGCTTTCCCCTAACTCCAATGGTTTTCCAGAATTAACCTACCATTTTGATTTAAAACACAGAGGTATAGGGTGGTATTTAACAGAGGGGACAAGTGACAGACTCACATTGTCTCTTTTACGAGAGATCTGTGCATCTTGTGTACTCACACAGTTGACAGGCATCCTGTGGGAGGAAGGACTCTGCTGGAGCAGATTCCCTCACTGAGACCTCCAAACAATCACAGACCAGCAGCACCAGAGCGGGGTGGGGGTGTGGGGAGATGGGGGCAATTGTGCTTCCAGCACTATACCCACCAGAGACTTTGGATTGTGGATGGACTCAGGCTACAGGCTATGGTAGGGGAATGGCTCTAAATCACAATGGCTTCCTGCAAAGTTTCCAATGTTAGGTCCCTCAGTCAGGTATTGAGTGTCTTTGGCTGAGGGGGTCACCATTACCCACAGCCAAGCGAGCCACTCAGTTCAAGGACATTAAGAGATGGACGACAAATATTGACCTCGCCCACATCCCCTGAAAGAATGAAGAAAACGACATCAAAACCTGCAATCACCCTCCCCTCCAAAATTCCCTCTCCACTCCTATCTCCTCTCTGCTTAAAGCTCCAAACCCCTCCCCACCAAACCCCCTCAATACCACTCCCCACCAAATCTGCCAAGCCCCCAGTCCACCAGAAACGTTCACCCAAGTCTCCTCCCCACCAAACACCCACTTCACCAAAACACCCGGTTCCTCTCCCCACCAAACGCCCCCAGTCCCTCTCCCCACCAAACGCCCCCAGTCCCTCTCCTCACCAAAACCACCCCCGTCCCTCTCCCCATCAAACCTCAAACCCAAGTCCCTCTCGCCACCAAAACCCCCTCAGTCCCTCTCCCCACCAAACCTCACCCCCCAAGTCCCTCTCCCCGCCAAAATGACCCCAGTCCCTCTCCCCACCAAACCTCACCCCCCAAGTCCCTCTCGCCACCAAAACCCCCCCAGTCCCTCTCCCCACCAAAACCCCCCCAGTCCCTTTCCCATCAAACCCCATCCCCCAAGTCCCTCTCCCCACCAAAACCCCCCCAATCCATCTCACCACCAAAATCCCCCAGTTCCTCTCCCCACCAAACCACCCCCATCCCTCTCCCCATCAAACCCCACTCCCCTGTCCCTCTCCCCACCAAACCACACCCCAGTCCCTCTCCCCACCAACCCCCCCAGTCCATCTCACCACCAAACCCCCCCAGTTCCTCTCCGCACCAAACCCCCCCGAACCTCTTACCACCAAAACCCCCCAGTCCATCTCACCAAAAACCCCCCAGACCCTCTCACTACCAAAAACCCCACTGAACCTCTCACCACCAAAACCCCCCAGTTCATCTCACCACTAAAACCCCCCCCGACCCTCACCCTGCTAAAACCCCCCCCCCCCAAGTCCTTCTCACCACCAAAATCCTCCCAAGATCCTCTTCCCACCAAAACACCCCCAGTCGCTCTCACCACCAAAACCCTAACACCCCGCCCTACCAAAACCATTCAATGCCACCTCCCCAAATAAATCTTTATTTCAATTAAAGGTTCTGATTAATAGTAACAGGAAGCACCTCCTTAATGTTTTTGGTAACATGAGACCATATTATAATCAGGAGAAGTCAGTGTACTGTCACAGTCTGGGAAAAACTGACCTTTTCCCGTATACAAGTCCACCTCTACAGTGGGGTTACCACGTGAATCAAATATCTCACGGGCATGAATCTTCAAGATGGACATGGTGATGTTCTGTGGAGACAAAAAGAACCATAAATTTGTATAGCATCTTTCATAAGTACCAAAGTGCTTCAGAAATGGTGAAGAACCTTTTTAAATGTAGCCATTGCTGTAACGGTGAAATATGCCAATTTGTGCGGAGCAAACTCTGACAAATAACAATGTCATAATGAGTAGATAATCTGCTTTTGTCAATACTGGCCAGGACAGTGAGGATATTTCCTCTGCTCTTCTTTGAAATAGTGCCATTTATATCTGTTTCTCTCTCAATAATCCCACAGTCAGATGTTTAGCCAGATACATATAGAATCTTCCCGCCTCCTTGACCTGTCTGTCCTCCCCTGACTGACCTATCCCCTCCCTACCTCCACACCTATACTCTCCTCTCCACCTATCTTCTCCTCTATCCATCCTTGGTCTGCTTCCCTCTCTCTCCCTATTTATTTCAGAACCGTCTCCCCATCCCCCTCTCTGATGAAGGGTCTAGGCCCGAAACATCAGCTTTTGTGCTCCTGAGATGCTGCTTGGCTGCTGTGTTCATCCAGCTTCACACTTTGTTATCTTACATATAGAATCAGAGCTGCATCAGCTGTTCAATATGGATCTTTTATTATTTATTCCTAGCAGACTCCCCATGTTGGTGCGTCTACATGGTACAGCCTAAAAGGAACGAAATGCACAATTCTATTTCAATACATTACGACATCCACCGAAGAGGCAGATGTGGCTTCAGTTTAAAGACTCATTTAAATGGCATCACCTTCAACACTGCTGCACTCCTTCAGTAATAGATCTGCATGCTCAAGTCCTGGAGTGGGCACTTGAGACTTGAACCTAATGACAAAGGCAAGTATGAAAGGTTTACAACTTAATAAACTGCTCTCAGCCCAATCCTCAAAGAAAATAAAGCAAGTGCCTTTCAGGATCATCCCTCATGCAACAAATTATTTGAAAACAGCACAAATGATCGCAGATTTGGACAAGAATCTCAGACATGTTTGCCTATCGGATAAATGCTGGCAATGTTTCAAACCACAGAAAACTTCTTTTATTTTTATTTTATTCCTTGTAAGTACACTGTTTTCCATGTTTAATGTTAATTTTGCTTCATGTTTGTAGTGATTTAATGACAGTGGAATAAAGAACCCCTCTTCATTATTTTTGGGTTCAAACAGGTGTGTCCCCATCCTCGCAATTTCTACACTTAAATAATACATCTGAAACTCACTGCACAAAATTGTATCATCTCATTTCCTGTTTACTCTGACAAATGTACCCAATGGTAGCAACATTCTCTCTGTAACTTTTTGATAAACTTGGCAGTGCTGAATATTAGAACTGTTTAAGTTTATTATGCAGGCATGACACATGGGTCAAAGATTGCCCCAAAAATGCGCATCTACTCCATCTGACAACAGGCTTTCATTTAATGCATGAAGTGGAATCACAGTGGGGGGAGGGGGGGTGGTGTCACCAAAAGACTTAAGATACCTGGATCAAATGGATTCACTCTGAGCTACATTTGCCAACACTTGCGTAACAGAACGTCTGGCAGCAGCTGGTGGTGGTGAGGGAGGACACTGAACAGGGCAGCTTGGGCAGCTGTGTCAGTGCCTCCAGTAACTGGTGGGAATGGTGAGGGAAGGCACCGAGATGGGCAGATGGGGCAGTCGAATGGGCCCTGAACAAAGGAAAGGCTGCTTTAGGTCAATAGTCCTGATGGGGAGAAGGATTAAACAGACAAAATATTATCTCATCCAGATGTAAACCAAATTCCCTTTAAGTACAATGCTTTCTAAGTTTAATGTTAATTTTGTTTGTAATGATTTAATGACAGTGGAAGAAAGAACCAGGGCTTCATAATCTTTGGGCCATTCGTGTGTTCAAATCTTGAGTTGCATTAAAAATTTTAACTAGGTCCTACACCTGGTGCATATCCCCTGGCTAAGACCCTCTGTGACACAATGTCAACACTCTGAGCTGCAGCACTTGTATTATATTTTAATCATCAAATACATCAGCATTTTCCTATAGGCACCAGGACACACTTCAGCATTCCTTTATGAAACAGCTGCTTTCAATCCCTGAACAATCCCCTTAAATAAAGTAGCCTGTAGTCATCGCATTGGAGTCAGAATGCTCAGGAAAAATTCCTTCAACTGATTTGTTCCACTATGGTCAGCAACAGTACCGATTGAATTTCCCCTTGATGTAAGGTCAACTACATAATATTTAACACAGGAAGATGCATGAGTGTCGAATAACAGCAAGGAATAGCTGGTTAGAAACTGAAGCTTTATATGGAGCATCTAGCTCTTGGAAACTGGGTTCCTCATTGGCTGTGGGAGGATTTGAATTCTGCATCCTCTTAATACAGTGTTTGAGGGATATTAAACAAGCTATTGGTGCAAGAAGGTCAGACCGTAAACTCATAGCATCGTAGAGTCACAGAGTCATGCGGCACAAAAACAGACCCCTTGGTTCAACTCATTCACACTGACCAAATTTCCAAAATGAAACAAGTCCCACTTGACTGCAATTGGCCTATATCCCTCCAAACCTTTCCTACTCACGTACCTGTCCAAAAGTCTTTTAAATGTTGTAACTGTACCTGCCTCTACCACTTCCTCTGACTGTTCATTCCGCATACAATCTACCCTCTGTGTGAAGAAGTTGTCCCTCAGGTCCCTTTTCAATCTTTCTCCTCTCACCTTGAATATATGCCGTATAGTTTTGAACTCACCACCTGCTATTCACCTTATCTGCGGCCCTCATGATTTTGTAAACCCCTATAACATCACCTCCCAACCTCCGGTGGTCCAGTGAGAAAAGTCCCAGCTGTTCAGCCTCTCTTTATAACTCATGCCCTCCAGTTCCAGCATCTTTCTGTCAAATATTTTCTGAACCCTTTTCAACTTAATAATACCCTCCTTACAGCAGGGCAACTAGAACTGTACACAGTACTCCAAAATGCCTCACCGAAGTCCTGTATTACCTCAGCATTATGTTTCAACTCCAATGCTCAATGGTCTGAGAAATGAAAGCAAGTTTGCTAAATGCATCTTAACCAACTCAACTAAAGTCCATGTAGACAACGTCTGCTGCTCCGTCGTCACCAGTCTTTTTTGTTATGTCCTCAAAAAACTCAATCAAGTTTGTGACAAATGAATTCCCACACACAAAGCCATCACTTTCAAAATCATTGCGGCAAAACAGAACATGCAATTGAAAAACTAGAAAGGGGTATCCTTTCAAATCAACATCAATATTAGACTGTGACAACAGCTGAATACAGGAGAAAAGGAAACAACAGACTCACATCTACAAAGCACCCTTCACAACAGCAGGTTGCCCAAGGCATTTTACAGTCAATTGAATATCTCTTTAAGTGTAGTGAATGGTTTGAAAGTAGGGAACAGGAAGGAATGAGAAAATTGGCCAAGGCATTTCTGAAGAAGGATCTAGGCCTGAAAGGTCAGCCCTCCTGCTCCTCTGAAGCTGTTTGGCCTGCTGTGTTCATCCAGCTCTACACCTTGGAGTCTCATGTAAAGGATGTGATTTTTCTCAAATTGTCTTGGCCAGATCCTGTTACAAACATTGGATGGAACACTGTGGATTGGTGTCCTCTGGTTGTCTTCAAAATAGTGCATGGGATCTTTTACATCAAGCAAGGAGGATGGGCTGGGCTCCACTTTAACGTCTGATCTGACAGATGATGCCTCTGATCATTGCAGAACTGAGTGTTGAGTGAAGTAGCCACTTGACCTCAGGACCTTCTGCCCAGAGGAGAGGTAGGGGGAGATATTAGTGAGTGAGCTGATTCTCTAAAGTTTTCCAGATGTTAACCACCTTATAAGAAGATAAGAGACAGGCAGCGGAGTTGGTTGTGTCTCCAAAGTCTGCTTTCATATCTCAGCTTTACTTTCCAGGCCTCTCTTGATCAAATGGCCCATTGGGCCGAGGACAGGCAGATGAAGTTTAATTTAGATAAATGCAGTGTGCTGCGTTTCGGAAAGGCAAATCAGGGCAGGACTTATACACTTAATGGTAAGGTATTGGGGAGTGCTGATGAACAAAGAGGCCTTGGAGTACAGGTTCATAGTCACTTGAAAGTGGAGTCACACGTAGTCTAGTGAAGGCGGCATTTGGTATGCTTGCCTTTATTGGTCAGTGCAATGAGTATAGGAGTTGGGAGATCATAGTGTGGCTGTATGGGACATTGGTTAGGCAACTTTTAGAATACTGTGTGCTAATGTTATCTCCCCGCTATGGGAAGCATGTTATGAAATTTGAAGAGGTTCAGAAAAGATTTTCAAGGATGTTGCCAGGGTTGGAGGGTTTGAGCTATCAAGAGAGCTGAATAGGCTGGGGCTATTTTCCCTGGCATGTCGGAGGTTGAGGGGTGACCATGTAGAGGTTCATGAAATCATGAGGGGCATGGATAGGATAAATAGACATGGTCTTTTCCGAGGGTGGGGAAATCCTTAGCTAGACGGCATAGTTCAAGGTAAGAGGGGCAAGATTTAAAAGGGACCTAAGGGGCAACGTTTTCACACAAAGGGTGGTGTGTGTACAGAATGAGCTGCCAAAGCTGGTGGTGGAGGCTGGTACAATTACAACATATAAAAGGCATCTGGATGGATATATGAATAGGAAGCGTTAGAGGGATATGGGCCAAATGCTGGTAATGGGACTAGATTAATTTAGGATATCTGGTTGGCATGGAATAGTTGGACCGAAGGGTCTGTTTTTGTGCTGCTACATCTCTTTGTCTCTATGACACTGCCTGATTCTTGCTTACCTGCAGGATCAAATGTCTGTCTATCTCACCTGTTATTGCAAAGTACACTAGATATTTCTAATCGACCTGTGCAGAGAACCTTTGGAGCAGGTAAGACTTAACCCAGGTCCCTGGTTTATCCTTCTTTGTAAGATGTTTCCAAGAAAGACAAGATCACTGAGAAAATGTTTCAATAACCTCATTCTTTCAAAGTACTGACATAATTACAGATTGAGGGGCGTCTGTTATCCAACATGACCACCACAGTTTGGAAACAGATTTAGATTTTATTGTCACATGCACTCGAGTACAGGAATACAGGAGTACAGCGAAAAGAGCACAAAGTCCATCAGAAATCTTTTGTGCATGCTTGAAAATATTCTGGACAACTGCACAATAAACATTATTCAAAGTCAGTGGTGAAATGTGCTTTTTGAGAAGGACTGTACAAATAAAAGTCTTTCTTTTGAGTTATATGGTACATGAGGGGTAAGAAAACCAATTCAAACGGTGTTAATGGAGATACCAGGGTCAATTGGCATTAACCGCAGACCACCATGAAGAGAGTCCAACTTCAATTTTCTCTAATAATTTGGATTTGTCCTTTCACACATCTTCGGGATGCAATGTTTGAATTGACTGGCTGATTAACTAGTTCCAAATCAAGAATAGCTACTGCAAATAACTAGGTTAGATATAAAAATGCATGAGAATGATTTGTCAATTTATATTTCACATGGATTAATAAGTAGCCAAACAGCATCCTTCATTTACATTGGTAATGTTCACATCCAGCCACAACCTAGTGATTTCTTAGGGTTATTCTCTAGGGTATTACTCGGTAGATTCTGAGGGATGGTTTCAACATTCAACATTTCTTTTAACATTGAACCAAATGAATTTTTCAGTTCAGAGAAGGGTCTCTAGGATGATCCCTGGAATGGAGGGATTGTCTTCTCAGCAAAGGCTAAACAGGTACAGATTGGAACTTAGAAGAATGACAGGTTAGTCTAATTGAGACATACAGGATTCTTAAAAGGCTTGACAGGGTAAATACTGTGAGGATGTTTCCCCTCATGGGAGAGGCTAGGCAGCAGAGGGCATAGATTCAGAATACAGAACACAAATTTAATACTGAGATGAAGAAGAATTTCGTCTCCCAGAAGGTTGTGAATCATTGGAACTCCTTGCCCTGTGGGGGCAGAGTCCTTGTGTACATTTAAGGTTGAGATAAATTCTTGATCAGTTGGGAAATCAAGGGTTATAGGGAAATGGGAGGAAAGTGGACATGAGGAATGTTGGGTCAGCCATTATGCTGTTGGATGGCCTACTTCAGTTCCTATTTCTCGTGGTCTACAACTCATTGCATCACTAAAGAATCCACATTTTCAATAGTTGACAAATGTTTACTTAAATGATTTCATGAAAGGCTTCATAATTATTATTGGCTAAAATGTCATTTGCAAATTGTGCAGTAATTAAAAACATGATTTTATTTTAACTAACAGAACTGCTCCTAAGTTGCAGTGAATGAGTGAAAAACTGAGTGAATCTTGAACATTTGACAATACGGTTTCTATCACGGTACTTTGCAATTCCTTTTCTCAATATTTTATTGTAATGTTATTTTAGAAATGGTCCCCCAGTTGAAGATTTAAAATTCTTAATCAATTTTGAGAGGTGCTTGAAATTGCAACAGTGAGAATGAACAGATACAAAAGCTTAAAAGATACAAAAGCTTAAGCACACATGCCAACAGATTCTAGAACAGCTTCTTTCCCACTGTTATTAGACTCCTGAACAGCCCTCTCAAATTTTGAATTTAGTGTTGATCTTGCTCCCTGTGCACCTTCCCTGAAGCCATAACATTGTAGTTGTCACTGTTCTATTACTCTAATGCTCTTTGTATTATAATCTGTCTCTACTGCAAGCAAAACAAAACTTTTCACTATACCTACACACATGTGACAATAATAAATCAAATCAAATTAAGAAAGACTGTTGAAAGTGACACAGAGAAAAGACTATGTCAGTATTCTGGTTTGTTGATCTGAAATGTAAAGCTACATGGATCTTGTTTCGAGGGCAAAATGGAAGGCTGCAGGAGGGGTCGACCTGGGCAGAGTTGGATGATGGATGTCACAGAGAGTTCTGATGGATGTGTGAGGATGGCACATGATGCACAAACATGACAGATCGCCTGCAGAGGTGGAAAGTTGTGCATTCGCCACTCAATAACACTAATCCCAAAGCAATTCCCAGAGAGGGACAAAGAAAGAGGAATCACGTCAGTTTAGGAGAGTGGGAGAGTTGGGGGAGGAGATGTGGGATGAGGGAGAAGGTGGACCAAAAACTCGGTTGAGAAGATATTTACCTCATTGAGGAAGGTTTTAGAAGCAGTTACTGAGAGCCAAGACAGTTGAAACTTTGGTCATGAGATGGAGCAAATAGATATAATGAGAAGACCGGAATGCTCAGGAGAGGATCTAGGTCTGGAGGGGATTGAAATGATAGGGGATGTGGGAAATAGACAAGGATTTTAGAAATAATACATTGGGAAGGAAAACATTGGGAAGGAAGCAGGATCCAATGCAGAAAAGAGCAGTGAACATATGGCACAAGAACGGAAACTGTTGCAAAAACTGAGCAGATTTGACAGCATTTTTGGGAAGAGAGCAGAGCTAAGGTTTGGAGTCGGGTGATTCTTCACCAGTTTCTCCAGCAATTTCCGTTTCTCTCGTTTCAGATCTCTAGCATTTGCAGTTCTTTTATTTCATTTTAAATGGACAAATAGCATTCAGTGTAGCGCAGAATGCATGCGGTAAAGGTTTGCACACATTAAATTGTGGATTATTGGGAGTCAGTTAAGAGGCCATGGAGACAAACAAGGTGACAGAGGGATATTTAGCTCTTCAAGTTTTGCAGAAGTTAAAAATAGACAATGTTAAGAAACTGGCATAACAATCTCTAATTTTGTTGTATAATTGTTACTGACATAAAAATAGGATTGTATAACAAGAGTAACAGTCAGGACATGGCCATTCTGTACAGATGAGCAGGTTTCTACGCTCCGAGTGAGAAACATTGGAACAGCTACATGTCAAGTGGACTGAGCTGTCGCAATACGGGTTAGAAGATCTTAGAAGTTATCTTTAGTGGGCGTGAAAGTTCTTGGACGGTTTGCTACAGTTGCAGGGACCTCTGGCACTGTCAAACTGTAGAACTGGGGTGAATCAAAACAAAATGACCTCAACTTGTACCACAGGAAACTCGAATTGACGAAAAATCCAAAGTGCTCGCTCTTAAATCTAGATTTAGCCCTTAAATACAAGAAGAAATAAAACTGACTAGTCCCGAACATTTTAGGGAGAACACTACGAAACTACAAACACATCAACAGCAGTTCTTATTTCCTTAACACTGCATACACATAAATCCATAATTCCAACACTACACTGGCGACCGAACACAGATCTCCCGAATGCAGGAACACTAGCAGATAACTAGGATTTCCCTATTTTTAGTCTCAAGCCATTAATGGGATTCTTCTCATATTTTCTGCACGTTAACCTTCTTGTTTGGGCCTATAAAACAGTCTTAGTTACTGACTCACAAACAAGGTAAATCCTGTACATTTCTAATTGCAGGTCAGTTACCCGCAGCGTTGTCGATCCCAAAGCAAATCCGACAGGAAAACACTGCCCGACTCAGTTCTGCAAACAGGCCAATATTACACACCCCATCGACACCAATGCTTGCAAATATATACACTTTTAAAAGCTGTTAAAATACTTCGTTCAACAGTTTTGAGAAGTTCATTCAAACTAAGTAAGGGAACGCCCTCTTTGCCACGGACTTTCTTGAACGAGCAGCAACTCTGTCAAACGAGCCAGTACAGGCGGGATGGGCAGAACGATCTCCCTTCCGTGCTCCGGCTGTGCTTACGCTCCTCCTGGACCTGGGGGAGGTTCTCACTTGCAAAGAAAAACAAAGAGGCCAAGCCGAAATTAAGGTGCAGACTTGTAACTGCTTGCTTGGCTAATCCCCCCCCGCCCCAGAGGAGGGGAGCGGCGCGTACCTGTTGCCCACAGAGAGGAGGCGGTGGGAGAGAGAAAGGGCCAGAAGCAGCAGAGACGGGCAGAGCAGCTGAGGACGCGACAAGGACACGAGCCCCGGCCGCAACAAAGAGACCGACCGAGTCCCAGCCGCCGCTCTTATTGGCTCGTTCCAGCACCGTAACAATGAGTAACCCTGGAAACAGTGACATCTGCCACTGTCTGACCTCACCCTGTGCGACGACACTGGGCTGGCATTGATTCCATTGGGCACTGAGAGCTTAACAAACACAGGGGGGTCACACTTACCCTCACATTGCACTGGGCACTGAGAGATCAACAAACACAGGGGGGGTCACATTTACCCTCACATTGCACTGGGCACTGAGAGATCAACAAACACAGGGGGGTCACACTTACCCTCACATTGCACTGGGCACTGAGAGATCAACAAACACAGGGGGGTCACACTTACCCTCACATTGCACTGGGCACTGAGAGATCAACAAACACAGGGGGGTCACATTTACCCTCACATTGCACTGGGCACTGAGAGATCAACAAACACAGGGGGGGTCACACTTACCCTCACATTGCACTGGGCACTGAGAGATCAACAAACACAGGGGGGGGTCACATTTACCCTCACATTGCACTGGGCACTGAGAGATCAACAAACACAGGGGGGTCACACTTACCCTCACATTGCACTGGGCACTGAGAGATCAACAAACACAGGGGGGTCACATTTACCCTCACATTGCACTGGGCACTGAGAGATCAACAAACATGGGGGGGGGGGTCACATTTGCCCTCTCATTGCACTGGGCACTGAGAGATCAACAAACACAGGGGGGTCACATTTACCCTCACATTGCACTGGGCACTGAGAGATCAACAAACACAGGGGGGGGTCACATTTACCCTCACATTGCACTGGGCACTGAGAGATCAACAAACACAGGGGGGTCACATTTACCCTCACATTGCACTGGGCACTGAGAGATCAACAAACACAGGGGGGTCACACTTACCCTCACATTGCACTGGGCACTGAGAGATCAACAAACACAGGGGGGTCACACTTACCCTCACATTGCACTGGGCACTGAGAGATCAACAAACACAGGGGGGTCACACTTACCCTCACATTGCACTGGGCACTGAGAGATCAACAAACATGGGGGGGTTCACACTTACCCTCACATTGCACTGGGCACTGAGAGATCAACAAACATGGGGGGGTCACACTTACCCTCACATTGCACTGGGCACTGAGAGATCAACAAACACAGGGGGGTCACATTTACCCTCACATTGCACTGGGCACTGAGAGATCAACAAACACAGGGGGATCACATTTACCCTCACATTGCACTGGGCACTGAGAGATCAACAAACACAGGGGGGTCACATTTACCCTCACATTGCACTGGGCACTGAGAGATCAACAAACACGGGGGGGTCACATTTACCCTCACATTGCACTGGGCACTGAGAGATCAACAAACACAGGGGGGTCACACTTACTCTCACATTGCACTGGGCACTGAGAGATCAACAAACACAGGGGGGTCACATTTACCCTCACATTGCACTGGGCACTGAGAGATCAACAAACACAGGGGGGTCACATTTACCCTCACATTGCACTGGGCACTGAGAGATCAACAAACACAGGGGGGTCACATTTACCCTCACATTGCACTGGGCACTGAGAGATCAACAAACACAGGGGGGTCACATTTACCTTTACATTGCACTGGGCATTGAGAGATCAACAAACACAGAGGGGTCACATTTACCCTCACATTGCACTGGGCACTGAGAGATCAACAAACACAGGGGGGTCACACTTACCCTCACATTGCACTGGGCACTGAGAGATCAACAAACACAGGGGGGGTCACACTTACCCTCACATTGCACTGGGCACTGAGAGCTTAACAAACACAGGGGGGTCACACTTACCCTCACATTGCACTGGGCACTGAGAGATCAACAAACACAGGGCGGGTCACACTTACCCTCACATTGCACTGGGCACTGAGAGATCAACAAACATGGAGGGGGGGTCACATTGCCCTCTCATTGCACTGGGCACTGAGAGATCAACAAACACAGGGGGGTCATACTTACCCTCACAGTGCACTGGGCACTGAGAGATCAACAAACACGGTTGGGGGGTCACATTTACCCTCACATTGCACTGGGCACTGAGAGATCAACAAACACGGTGGGGGGGGTTCACACTTACCCTCACATTGCACTGGGCACTGAGAGATCAACAAACACAGGAGGGCCACACTTACCCTCACATTGCACTGGGCACTGAGAGATCAACAAACATGGGGGGGTCACACTTACCCTCACATTGCACTGGGCACTGAGAGATCAACAAACATTGGGGGGTCACATTTACCCTCTCATTGCACTGGGCACTGAGAGATCAACAAAGACGGGGGGGGGGTCACATTTACCCTCACATTGCACTGGGCACTGAGAGATCAACAAACATGGGGGGGGGGGTCACATTTGCCCTCTCATTGCACTGGGCACTGAGAGATCAACAAACACAGGGGGGTCACACTTACCCTCACATTGCACCGGGCACTGAGAGATCAACAAACACAGGGGGGTCACACTTACCCTCACATTGCACTGGGCACTGAGAGATCAACAAACACAGGGGGGGTCACATTTACCCTCACATTGCACTGGGCACTGAGAGATCAACAAACACGGTTGGGGGGTCACATTTACCCTCACATTGCACTGGGCACTGAGAGATCAACAAAGACGGGGGGGGGGGGTCACATTTACCCTCACATTGCACTGGGCACTGAGAGATCAACAAACATGGGGGGGGTCACATTTACCCTCACATTGCACTGGGCACTGAGAGATCAACAAACACAGGGGGGTCACACTTACCCTCACATTGCACTGGGCACTGAGAGATCAACAAACACAGGGGGGTAACACTTACCCTCACATTGCACTGGGCACTGAGAGCTTAACAAACACAGGGGGGTCACACTTACCCTCACATTGCACTGGGCACTGAGAGATCAACAAACACAGGGGGGTCACATTTACCCTCACATTGCACTGGGCACTGAGAGATCAACAAACACAGGGGGGTCACACTTACCCTCACACTGCACTGGGCACTGAGAGATCAACAAACACAGGGGGGTCACATTTACCCTCACATTGCACTGGGCACTGAGAGATCAACAAACACAGGGGGGTCACATTTACCTTCACATTGCACTGGGCATTGAGAGATCAACAAACACAGAGGGGTCACATTTACCCTCACATTGCACTGGGCACTGAGAGATCAACAAACAGAGGGGGGTCACACTTACCCTCACATTGCACTGGGCACTGAGAGATCATCAAACACAGGGGGGTCACACTTACCCTCACATTTCACTGGGCACTGAGAGATCAACAAACACAGGGGGGGTCACACTTACCCTCACATTGCACTGGGCACTGAGAGCTTAACAAACACAGGGGGGTCACACTTACCCTCACATTGCACTGGGCACTGAGAGATCAACAAACACAGGGGGGGTCACACTTACCCTCACATTGCACTGGGCACTGAGAGATCAACAAACATGGGGGGGGGTCACATTGCCCTCTCATTGCACTGGGCACTGAGAGATCAACAAACACAGGGGGGTCATACTTACCCTCACATTGCACTGGGCACTGAGAGATCAACAAACACAGGGGGGTCACATTTACCCTCACATTGCACTGGGCACTGAGAGATCAACAAACACGGTTGGGGGGTCACATTTACCCTCACATTGCACTGGGCACTGAGAGCTTAACAAACACGGTGGGGGGGGTTCACACTTACCCTCACATTGCACTGGGCACTGAGAGATCAACAAACACAGGAGGGCCACACTTACCCTCACATTGCACTGGGCACTGAGAGATCAACAAACATGGGGGGGTCACACTTACCCTTACATTGCACTGGGCACTGAGAGATCAACAAACATGGGGGGGTCACATTTACCCTCTCATTGCACTGGGCACTGAGAGATCAACAAAGACGGGGGGGGGGGGGGGTCACAATTACCCTCACATTGCACTGGGCACTGAGAGATCAACAAACACAGGGGGGTCACACTTACCCTCACATTGCACTGGGCACTGAGAGATCAACAAACACAGGGGGATCACATTTACCCTCACATTGCACTGGGCACTGAGAGATCAACAAACACAGGGGGGTCACATTTACCCTCACATTGCACTGGGCACTGAGAGATCAACAAACACAGGGGGGTCACATTTACCCTCACCTTGCACTGGGCACTGAGAGATCAACAAACACAGGGGGGTCACATTTACCCTCACATTGCACTGGGCACTGAGAGATCAACAAACACAGGGGTGTCACATTTACCCTCTCATTGCACTGGGCACTGAGAGATCAACAAAGACGGGGGGGGGTCACATTTACCCTCACATTGCACTGGGCACTGAGAGATCAACAAACATGGGGGGGGGGTCACATTTGCCCTCTCATTGCACTGGGCACTGAGAGATCAACAAACACAGGGGGGTCACACTTACCCTCACATTGCACTGGGCACTGAGAGATCAACAAACACAGGGGGGTCACACTTACCCTCACATTGCACTGGGCACTGAGAGATCAACAAACACGGTTGGGGGGTCACATTTACCCTCACATTGCACTGGGCACTGAGAGATCAACAAACACAGGAGGGCCACACTTACCCTCACATTGCACTGGGCACTGAGAGATCAACAAACACGGTTGGGGGGTCACATTTACCCTCACATTGCACTGGGCACTGAGAGATCAACAAAGACGGTGGGGGGGCGTCACATTTACCCTCACATTGCACTGGGCACTGAGAGATCAACAAACACAGGAGGGCCACACTTACCCTCACATTGCACTGGGCACTGAGAGATCAACAAACATGGGGGGGTCACATTTACCCTCTCATTGCACTGGGCACTGAGAGATCAACAAACATGGGTGGGTCACATTTACCCTCTCATTGCACTGGGCACTGAGAGATCAACAAAGACGGGGGGGGGTCACATTTACCCTCACATTGCACTGGGCACTGAGAGATCATCAAACATGGGGGGGGGGGTCACATTTACCCTCACATTGCACTGGGCACTGAGAGATCATCAAACATGGGGGGGGGGTCACATTTGCCCTCTCATTGCACTGGGCACTGAGAGATCAACAAACACAGGGGGGTCACATTTACCCTCACATTGCACTGGGCACTGAGAGATCAACAAACATGGTTGGGGGGTCACACTTACCCTCACATTGCACTGGGCACTGAGAGATTAACAAACATGGGGGGGGGGTCACATTTGCCCTCTCATTGCACTGGGCACTGAAAGATCAACAAACACAGCGGGGTCACACTTACCCTCTCATTGCACTGGGCACTGAGAGCTCAACAAACTTGGAGGGGCTCACACTTACCCTCTCACTGCAGTGTACCCTCCAGTGTTTATCAGCTGAAGGACCCAAACATATGGTTTAATTCTACTGTGAATTCCAGTGTTCAGCAGCAGGAATCAGACTTATCTTTTAATTCCATGACGTTCTCCAGTGCTCAGCTACAGGAATCAAACTTATTCTTTACAGTTTAATTCCACTGTGTACTGCAGTGATCAGCATTTGCATGAACCATGATTACTCTTTATCTACATTGGGCGCTGGATGCTCAGCAGAAGCTTGAACTTATTTCCAGTGTGTTCCGCAGTGTGCAGCAAATTCACGACTCAAATGAATCTGTCCATTCCACTGTGACGGCCAGTGTTCAAGAGAGACAGTAATCAAACTTACCCTTTCTTTTATTTCTATTTTGTTTCGTTATAAGTAGGAATTTCTCATTGGTGTTCCTTTACACAAACGTGACCGGTATTTTTGATTTATTCACTCTAATGGATAAAAATCCTGATCTAATTGGCCGATTGTAAAAAAAAATTCAGTGCCAATCTTATACTCTATCACATAACAAAAGTCAGATCTCAAAATTGATAACTAAAGTTACTTGTACTTTGTATCTCAGCAGCTGAAAACATTTACCGCTGGTAGGCAGTTTGGGTTTGAAAGCAACCAGCGTTCCTTCAGTGTTGCTGCGTCTAAATCCTAGAGTTTCTTTCTTAATAGTATTGTGGGTTTACATACATCAAATGGGCTGTGGTAGTTCAAAAAGGCAGCAGCAGCACCACCTTCTCAATGGCAACTAGGGATGGTCAACAAATGCTGGCTCAGCCAAGGATGCTCGCATCTAATGAATCCACAAAAAAAATCGATTCCTCGCTTGCCAAACAACCTTCAATGTTACAGCAAGCTGGGTGTCGTCTTTTCTGTTGGTGTAAACATCTGCATTGGTACCAGCTTGGATCTCATATCTCTCAGGCAGAAATTTGTGCCAGTTCAACCGCACCCTGCCCCCACAACTTTGAGAGTGTAGTGGAGTTCTAATGATGAGCTTCACCGTGTTTTTGGAGGTATCATCTCTTGACTGAGACATGAAACAGATACAATTGAGGAAAATCTGAAAGAAAGAAATTCCTGGTGCTAGTCAGGAAAGAGTTTGACTTGTGCAGAGCTCTGTTCAGACAAATCAGTGTTTTATATTCAGATACATACAAACATACAAAATAGGAGCAGAAATAAACCTTTCAGCCCCTCCAGACTGCTTTAGAATTTAGAATTTTAAATTAGGCTTCTTGTCATGTCTCCTCCAGTTACAAAAGTACAGGAGAACGGTGAAAACTGTCCAATGTTTCCAACACATGGCACATCTTAGGAACAAAGTACCTAGGTACAAATCTTAGGTACAAAAAAAATAGAGAAAATAAATTTAAAAAGTTTTCCTTTTACATTCCTGCCAACAGGATATAGAACAGGATATAATAGAACAAATTCTCCTATAACTCCTCCCACTTCCTACAGATTAAGGGGGTGGCCATGGGCACCCGCATGGGCCTGCATCTTCATAGGGTATATGGAACAGTCCCTTTTCCGCTGTTACAATGGCACTATTCCCCACCTCTTCCTCTGCTTGAACAGTTCGTCAACTTCACTAATACCTTTCATCCCAACCTCATGTTCACCTCGACCATCTCTGATACCCCCCTCTCCTTTCTGGATCTCCATCCCCATCTCCATCTCCATCTCTGGTGACCACCTCGAAACTGACATTTATTTCAAGCCCACCGACTCCCATAGCTACCAGGACTACACCTCCTCTCACCCACTGTCCTGCAAGAATGCAATCCCCTACTCCCAATTCCTCCACCTCTGCCCTGAAGATGGGGCATTCCACTCCCGCGCATCCCAAATGTCATACTATTTCAAGGACCATAACATACCCCAACCAGTGATCGAAAATGCTCTCAACTGCATCTCTTGCATTTCCCACACCTCAGCCCTCAAACCCCATTTCTCCCAACAAAAATACAGACAAAATCCCCCTTCTTCTCACATATCACCACACCAACCTCTGCATCTAATGTATCATTCTCCGCCATTTCTGCCACCTGCAATCCGACCCCACCACCAAAGATATATTTCCCTCCCCAGTCCCATCTGCCTTTGAAGGGACCACTCTCTCCACAACTTCCTCGTCCACTCCACACTCCCCACTAACCCCACCAACCTGGCACCATTTCTCTGCAACCTGCCGGAAGTACTATACCTGCCCCTTCACGTCCTCATCTCCTCACTCACCTCCATTCAAGGCCCAAAACAAACTTCTTACAACCGACAGGAGTTCACCTGCACATCTGTGAACTTATCATCTGTAAACCGCTGCTCTCACTGTGGCCTCGTCTACATCGGTGAGATCAAGTGTAGACTTAGAGTCCATTTCATACAGCATCTGCACTCTGTTCGTGACAAATGGCATCACCTTCCGGTTGCCAATCATATTAACCCCCTCTCCCACTCCCTGGGTGACATATCCATCCTGGGCCTCCTCCAGTGTCACAATGACGCCACGTGGAAACTGGAGGAGTAGGACATCATATTCCACCTTGGGAGTCTACAACCCGATGGCCTAAACATGGCATTCATCAGTTTTAACACCTCCCCACCCTCAGGCTCATCCCATGTCCAACCGTTCCTCTCAGCCCCACCTCCTTGACCTGACACAACCTGTTCATCTTCTCTCCCACCTATTCACCCCACCATTCCCACTGAACAATCCCCACCACTGCCTACCTGCACTCATCTATCACTATCCCACCTACCTTCCCCTCCTCTCTCTATTTATTTCCCAGCTCCCTTTCCCCTCCCCATTTCTGAAGAAGGGTCCCAACCCAAAACATCAACTTTCCTGCCCCTCTGCTGCTGTCTGGCCCGCTGCATTCCTCCAGCACCACACTGTATTATCTCTAAAATCCTCATTATGCGCTTATCAGTAAAAATGTTTCATTTCTCTGTGTGACAAAATATACTGATGCTTTCTTATCACCTGGAGGTTTTCCAAATGCACACCTATATCTCCTATAGAAAATGAATGCTTCTAACATAATGCTGATAAGCTAGGTATCGTTTTCCACCTCTCTTTCTTCTTGAATATGTGGGAGGATTATATTTGCTAATTTCCCGTTTAGAATAATGGAATCCGTAAAGTGTGGAAACAGGCCATTCAGCCCACTGAGTCTACACTGATCCTCTGAAGAGCATCCCATCCAGACCCATCCCAAATCTGTAACTCTATATTTTCCACGGCAAGGAGAACATGCCAACTCCACACAGACAGTCACCTGAAGCTGGATTAAAACCCAGGTTCCTAGTGCTGTGAGGCTGCAGTGCTAAACACTGAACCACTATGTCACGCTTGATGGAGCCTTTCCTATATCTGGGAAATTTTGGAAAACTAATACTATTCCATCTACTACCTGAGCCCAGGTCTCATCCACTCTGTCAACTTTCTTTTCTCATTCTTCTTTTATCATTTCTTTCTTTGCTTTTGGTTTTTTCTACTACCTACCTTCTGGGGAGTGCTTGGTCACAGTGGCACCAGCGGTGATGGGATTGACAAGGAAGGCAGGAGGCAGTAGGAAGGTAGCTTCTTCGGGGTTCGGGGCATGGCAGTGGCTGGTGGAACTCTGGCGGACGATGATGGGCCAGCTGGTGAGCCTGGACCAGGGTCCAAGCTGACAAGGAGGGTGTAGCTGGCAGAGGGGCAAACATGGAACCTGGCATTGGCTGATACATCAGCAGACGCAACGTCAGTGAGGTAGGCACAGTGGCATAAGATAGTGCCTGAGGACTGGCGAGTTCAGAGTTGGTTGGGTTTGGGGCTGGTGGTGGTGAAGAGGTGGTGGCAGGATTATTGACTGTTTGAGCTATATCATTTCTAAAAATGTTATTCTTAAACTATTCAAAATTGCACAGTATCAAGCTTTTCACGTTATTCTTCACCATAAAATATACATAATAATAAAACCATTATTCATACCTAGGATCAATGTTTTAAGACCTAGGATGAAATCCATTTGGACCTTTAGAATCATAGAATCCCTACAGTGTGGAGGCAGGCCATTCAGCCCATCAACTCCATACTGACCCTCCAGAAAGCATCCCACCCAGATGCATCACCTACTCTATCCCTGTAGCCCTGCATTCTTTCATCTTTTATTAGTTACAGAAGCATAAGTGATTGAGGGAAAACATCTTTCACAATCAGTGATTTGGGTCTGGAAATATACTGCCTAAGATTATGGTGGTGGCAGGTTCAATTGAGTCATTCAAAAGGAAGTTAAACAGTTACTTGAGTGGAAGTAATTTGGAGAGTTTCTGGGAGAAGACCAGAGGAATGTAGCCCAGGTTTGCTAGAATTATAAACATGCTGGATTGGTCATATGAGGAACTCAGGTTGTAGAAACATTGGTTTGTATTTCATGAAATGTAAAAGATGAAACCTGATTGTGGCATTTACAATGATGTAAAGGAAAGAATTGTTTCCTCTGGTGGAGGAGTCCGAAACAAAAGGACATAACTTTAAATTTATAGAGATAGTAGGAACTGGTGATGCTGGAGAATCTGAGATAACACAGTGTGAAGCTGGATGAACACAGCAGGCCAAGCAGCATCAGAGGAGCAGGGAAGTTTGACATTGGGTCCCGACCTGAAACATCAAGCTTTCCTGCTCCTCTGATGCTGCTTGGCCTGCTGTGTTCGTCCAGCTTCACACCGTGTTATCCCTTAACTTTAAATTAAAGCTTTTCCTTTCAGAGGGCGATGTTGGACAAAGGGAAGTCTGGAAATTTCTCCAAAAAAGTTGTTGGGTTTAGGTCAATATTTTAAGACCGGAATTGACAGACAGACTTTTATGAAGATGAGTATTGAAGGTTAGATGGATAACTGACATTCAAACATTGATTAGCCATCATCAAATTGAGTGACAGAATAGATCAAAGGGGCTGAATAGCCATTCCTATTAGGATCATAGAGCTGTACAGTGTGGAAACAGACCCTTTGGTTCAACTTGTCCATGCCGACAAGATATCCTAAATTAATCTAATCCCATTTGACAGCATTTGGCCCATAGCCCTCTAAACCCTTCCTCTTCCTACACCCATCCAGATGCTTTTTAAATGTTGTAATTGTACCAGCCTCCATCATTGCCTCTGGCAGCTCATTCAATACACACATGGTCCTCAGTGTGGAATGGAGTCCATTTCCACTCCAATGCACCAAAGACAGAAATGCCTGAAACATTCAATGAATCAGGCAGCATCTGTGTTGACTGTTTTGGAACTGGACCCTTGTTAAAATTCTTCCAGATTTTTTTGAATTCTGTTTCAAATTTCTAGCTCCTGTGTTTCTTTTTTCTGACTTTTGTCTACTGTGTACCCTCAAAAACATATTTAGCTCATAATGTTGGTGGGTTTGTGTCGACCATATTTTGTGACACTGACAGAGGAGTCATTGGGTATGAAGTGGTTTGGAAGGTCTGGAAGATAGGATAAATTACTCTGTAATGCAAATTCTTTCTGATAGACATTGTGTCCTTTTGAACTGCAGGAGCACCAATCAATATTACCACTGATTAAAGTTATGGATTGTAAATCAAACTAATCAATATCTGTTGCAACACAATTCAAAGATAAAAATTTAAACTTTAGTTAAAGCTTTCAGCTCCAATCTCAAAAAAACTTAATAAAGCTAAAGATTTGTAGAATGCGGCTAGTTTAAATGCATGGAAATTAATGCTTATGTACTTTAACCCAGTCTTACTGGAGCCTTGCCATTATATTTCAGTTATGCCATTTGGGAATTAGTGTGTTTTACAGAACTGCTGTGATAGCTTTCCCCATTCATAAATCAGTGACATACAAGCAACAAAATGTTGTACACAGGTATCCGTGAGAACGTTTTTTGAGTCGATTTTGTTTTTGTTAAATATAGCACATCTGCAGTGATGTAACTGTCTTCCTACAACTGGATAACCCATAGTTTTCGCGCAAGCAAACCTACCATCCATTGGCTTCAAAAGAATAATGTCCCGTTTTAATTTTTTCCAACTTCAAGTTACCACTTTCTCTGCGAGACAGTCTAGAAAAGCTGCCTCACAGACTCTGCCAAATGACTTTCACAAACTTTGCTATAGAAAGTATATAATTAAACTAGAAAGAGTGCAGCAAAGGTGCTACCTGGGTTAGAAGGTTTGAGGTTGGATAGGCTGGGACTTCTTTCCCTAGAGCATAGCTGGCTGAGGTGTAACCTTACAAAGGTCCATAAAACCATGAGAGGCAGAGAAAAAGTTAGACAGCCAACAGCTTCTACCCATGGTAGGGGAGTCTAAAAGTAGAGGTCATAGGCTCAAGAGGGAACAGATACAAAAGGGTCCACAGGGGTGACTTTTTCACACAGAGGGTGGTGAGGGTCTGGATGGGGCTGCTAGAGATATTGGTGGACGTGAGTACAATTTTGTCATTTAAGAAATATTTAGACAGGTACGTAGATGGGATAGGTATAGAGGGATATGGACTAAATGCAGATGAATGGGATTCATTTCATTGTGAAAACTGGGAGGTATGGGTAAGTTGGGCCAAAGGGCCTGTTTCTAGGATGATGACCTCTATTACCCAGTAGGAGCCACAGGAGTTCATGAAAGATCATTCTTTCCAATAATTTTCCACCTTTAGCTGTACAGAGATATTTTTATTTGGTGCCTTCATGGCACTGTGTCTTGATTTGAGAATTTGTGCGAAATGTGGATGATATCTCTTGCCGATCATTAAGTTTTTTTGTGGGGGGTGCGGTGCAACTGGAAAATTATTCTGTTGCAGTGAATCTTTGATATAATTTCAACATTTAAAACTAGAGTGATATTCCATCCTGTTTTAGAAAATGCCCAAAGATCTGCTCTTTTGGTATTACACTTTCACCAGGGACAGGAAGATTATGAGCAAAGCCAGAATCTGTTTTCCACAAATCTCAAACTGTGTAGTGACTCTCTGCTTCATTAACTGAAAATTAATATTCTCACAAAGCATATGGATAACGAAGAGCCACAAGACACTCATCACTGAATTAAGCTGTTAATAGATGACCGTAAGCCGAACCAAAAATAGCAACTTGCAAATTTTTAGTTAAACTAGTGACACTGTCCTTATGAACACAGAATGTAATGTTAAAACCATTATAAAATCATTAATAGAAATTTCTTCAATTAAATTCACCATATAGGAATTCTACCAAATAAATATCAACTGAATCAAGTATTGATCCATCACTCTCGATGTACTTTTTAAACACAGTACCAAGTTACAAACAATTTAAATGCATTGAGACCAGCTGAAGATATATCTTTTTAATCATTAACTGAGATCAAGAGCTAAAAGGGGGAATTTCAATCTTCATGCTCTCATTCCATGCTTGATATTTATTTATTCCCTCTCCCTTCTCAAAGCATTGTGTTATACCACGCTAGTTTTCCTGTGGGACCTTACCTAAGTGATAATGGACTGTCAGTGTTGGTAAGTTAGTCAGTTGCAGAAGAATCAATTTCTGCCTTCCTCCAACCACGAACATTTTCCTGCTCAAGTCATTGGACTCTGTTTAGGTACAGAAATGGGGCTGTTTTCCTCTGTTACCAGCCTTAACTGCTATCCTGGTTGAGATCAGCCAACTCAACACCGATTAGGCAATGAAACAGCATGTCTTCATCAAGTGAGTCAACAGTGGGACCAGTAAGAAATTCATTGACACTGGACATCTGAAACATAGAAAATAAGAGCTGGAGTTGGCCATTTGGCCCATTGAGTCCTCTTCACAATTCAACATTATCACTGGCTGCTTCTCTACCTCAACGCTGCAATCCTACTCTCTCTCCCCAGATCCTTGACATCTTTAACCTCAAGAAACTTTTTACTCCTGGAGAGAATAAAATAATGCAAAATATGAGATAGCCTGTGACTGCCATGAGATACTGACAAACCCCCAATGTCAAAAGGCAGAACATAATGGAGCTAATGACCAAAGCAAAGAATTACACACCAAGTGGTAGCAAAGTGTGGAGCTGTATGAACACAGCAGGCCAAGCAGCATCTCAGGAGCACAAAAGCTGATGTTTCGGGCCTAGACGTCAGCTTTGGTGCTCCTGAGATGCTGCTTGGCCTGCTGTGTTCATCCAGCCCCACACTTTGTTACCTCGGATTCTCCAGCATCTGCAATTCCCATTAACTCTCACACAACAAGTGGTGCCTTTTATATGTAACGCTATGGGTGTTGGAATATTTTGATTTAAAGGCTGGAAGTAAAAGACTCAATATTACCATATGTGTATTAATGGTATTAGTCCTGCATATGAAGGATGTAAATTTAGCGTCAGCATTAATTTGAGAAACTTTCTATGAGAGAAAATAGAGCAACAATAAATATTTGGCAACATTAAAAGTGCTGCATTTAAAACCTCATCCAGCAGCCATTATTTTCTAATAGGACCTTATTGCAGTTTAATATTATTCAATATAAATTCTTCCCTTGTGCTGAATGTCCTTCATGAAGTTCATTTTCTCTGAGATGGAATTTTACACTGACTAATCATTACCTCAACAGACAGTTTGTTTCAGCCCTGCAGCAAATAGTCTTCACACCAGTGAACACTAGTATTGATTTTGTTTAACAAAATAGATAAAGGCATGGACAGGAGGAATAGATTGAGTTACATTAGATCACAGCCATGTTGCTATAGCTGTTAAATTAAATAAATGTCCTCTGATCAAACCTGTGCTGTCCTCCCAATGAACCTTTCATACATCAAAACTGAAAACCAATGACCAAATGACGATGTGAAATATAAGATTCTTAAACAACAATAAAAGAGATGCATTTGTAAACCAGAGATAGCAAGAACTGCAGGATAACAAAGTGTGAAGCTAGATGAACACAGCCGACCAAGCAGCATCTTAGGAGCACAAAAGCTGACGTTTCGGGCCTAGGGTCTAGGCCCGAAACGTCAGCTTTTGTGCTCCTAAGATGCTGCTTGGCCTGCTGTGTTCATCCAGCTTCACACTTTGATATCTTGGATTCTCCAGCATCTGCAGTTCCCGTCATCTCTGATAGCAATGATGCAGATGCTGGAGTCAGAGATAACACAGTGTGGAGCTGGACGAATGCAGTATACCAGGGAGCATCAGAGGAACAGAAAAGTTGGCGTTTTGGGTCGGGACCCTTCTCCAGAAAATTCTTCAGATTTTCTGAAGAAGGGTCCCAACCCAAAACATCAACGTTCCTGCTCTTTTGATACTGCCTGGTCTGCTGTGTTTCTCCAGCTCCATGCTGTGTTATCTGCATTTATTAACCAACTTTCATGGGTTCGAGATTTCCCAAAACACTTTCAGAACTCACACAACATCAGGTTATAGTCCAACAGGTTTATTTTAAATCACAAATGTTCAGAACAGCTGTTCTGTTGTGTGATTTCCGACTTTTCCAGCCCAGTCCAACACCAGCACCTCCACACTAAAATACCTTGCAATTGATGAAGCATTTTTGAAGTGTTAGTTACTTTGTAATATAGGAAACATGGCAGTCAGTTAGTGCACAGAGGCTCCCACAAACTGTTATAGATAGGGACCAGCCAATCTGTTTTAGTGACTTTGACTAGGGGTTGAATGTTGGCCAAGAAGAACTGCCCTGCATGTTTTTTTTGAACAATTGGTCTGCGTTGGTTTTCTGATTTTGCGGAATTAATTATGATTTCCTCACCAGAAGACTGGAATAATAATCTCATGAATAGTTGGCATTAGGACAGGATCAAAAGTAATAAACGAGATTCTTTGTATCATGAATGACAACCTCTTGATGTCTCAGGTGAACAGACACCAGTGGAAAAGTGACTAGTAAAGGGTGAACTGGAACACTTTAAGCTCAAAAGAGCTTTCCTGGCAGTCACATGATTTAGTCAATGGGCTCATGTACAAAGGAACATCGTTCCCAGGAACATCCAGTCATTATATTTCTGATCAATTTTTCAAGCAACATTATCTTCAGTAGTTCTCGAACAATAATAAAGTAACATTTCTTACATCACAACAGCAACTTTCACTTCCAAAAATGCTTCGTTTCCCGTGAAGAGATTTGGGATGCTCCAAGGTCATAAAGGATATTGCTATATACTTGCAAAATCTTTTATCAGAAACATTTCACTCTGTCACTTTTCACTGCTACAGAGAGGCGACATTTGTTTACTTTTGCAATCCTGTTTCAGGATCATTTGTTCTTACTTTTCATTTACACAGCAGATAGGGGCGCAGCTTTGATTTATTTTCCAGCTAATCTTAGCTGTAATATTAGGATCATAGAATGGTTACAGAAAGAAGGAGCCTATTCACCCTTTTATGCTTATATCAGCTCTCCGCAAGAGCAACTCTCCCAGTTACAATTCCTGCCATTTCCCTGTTCTGATTATTTTTCCATTCACATGGTTATCTAACAGTGGCATGGTGGTTAGCACTGCTGCCTCACACTTCAAGGGGCCTGAATTTGATTCTAGCCTTGGGTGACTGTCTGGAGTTTGTATGTTCTCCTCGTGTCTGCATGGGTTTCCAATGGGGGTTCCAGTTTCCTTCCACAGTACGAAGACAAGCAGACAAGGGGAATTGGCCACACTAAGCCGCCCCAAGCGTCTAGGTTTAGTGGATTAGCCATGGTTAATGTGGGGCTTTAGGGGTCTGGGTTTGGCTGGGTTGCTTTTTGGAAGCTTGGTGCAGACTTGATGGGCTGAATGGCCTGCATCTACACTATAGGGATTAAATTAGTTTTCTTTATGGAAACCATAATTGAATCAGCCTCCTCTTTATTCCAAGGCATTTCATTAGAGATTCTTGCTGAGTAAAAAAATTCCACCTCTGTCAGTGATAATGGGAACTGCAGATGCTGAAGAATCCAAGATAACAAAGTATGGAGCTGGATGAACACAGCAGGCCAAGCAGCATCTCAGGAGCACAAAAGCTGATGTTTCGGGCCTAGACCCTTCATCAGACAGGGGGAGGGGGCGAGGCAACTGGAATAAATAGGGAGAGAGGGGGAGGCGGACCGAAGATGGAGAGTAAACAAGATAGGTAGAGAGAAGAGTATAGGTGGGGAGGTAGGGAGGGGCTAGGTCAGTCCAGGGAAGATGGACAGGTCAAGGAGGTGGGATGAGGTGGTAGGTAGGAAATGGAGGTGCGGCTTGAGGTGGGAAGAAGGGATTGGTGAGAGGAAGAACAGGTTAGGGAAGCAGAGACAGGCTGGCCTGGTTTTGGGATGCAGTGGGGGGAGGGGACGAGCTGGGCTGGTTTTGTGATGCAGTGGGGGGAGGGGAAGAACTGGGCTGGTTTTGGGATACGGTGGGGGAAAGGGGAGATTTTGAAGCTTGTGAAGTCCACATTGATACCATTGTGCTGCAGGGTTCCCAAGCTCATGTCATGCTGCTGCTTTCAACATATGCCTTAACTCAGAGTATTCTCGTTCCTGACCCTTCTGCCAATGTAACACTTTCTTCGTCTTTTGTTCAGACCCCTTATGCTTTTGAGCCCTTTGATCAAAATCCCCTTTAAATATTCTATTTCTTAAGTAGAACAACTCAGCTTCTCCAAACCATGCAAGTTATAAAGTTTCATATCTAAGAAACAATTATGAAAGTTTTCTGCACACTTTCTAAAGTGTGGGGCCCCAGAATTGAACACAATATTGTAGCTGAGGCTGAACCAGTGTTTTCTACAAGTTCATCGAAAGCACTTGGCTTTTTCACTCCATGCCCCTGTTTAGAAAGCCTTGGATTCCATATTCTGCTTTCTCAAACTACCCTACCAAACTACAGTGATTTGTACATACCTACCGCCAAGCTCACTCTGCTTCTGTGCACCTTTTTAGATTTGGAGAGTGTTAAATGAGGGCAGGAGATTTTTCACAGCAAGACTGGTAACTTTGGAATTTAAATTGTATCGGAACTACCTCTCACAACTCACAATTACTGCTGAAGATTAAGTTACCAACCTCTGTTGTGTCCACCCACACAGCACAGAGAAAATCTGTGTTAAATGAAGAAAAGGCAAAAAAGGGATATCAGACTCATAATGGTTAGATGAAGGAATGGTTAATACATTTGCAGATGACATCAGAATTGGTGATATAGTGGACAGTGAAGAAGTTTACCAAAGATTACAAAGATGTAATCAGTTGGGTCAATGGGCTGAAGAGTTGCTGCAATTTGGATAAATGTCAGATATTGAAGAGTAATTTGGATAAATGTGCAGTATTGCATTTTGCTAAAACAAACAAGGGCAGGGCTGACACAATTAAAAGTAAGGCCTTTGGTAGTGTTGTAGAACTCAAGAGACATAGAGTTTGGTCTGATTGGACCGAAGGGCCTGTTTTCATGCTGTGTGACTATGGCTCTATAACTAGGAAATACCACGACAACGCTGCTTTGTGACATGTAAGTGTTACTTATAGTTTTGTAGCAGTCCCAGTGGAAAGAAATTGGAAATGAAATAAACAGCTTTTATTTAAAAGCTTCAAAATTATGTAACACCTAGGGACCACAATCGCAGAAAATAGAGGCCCACATTGATGCCACGATTAACATTTACACATGGTTTCCAGTGGGAAATTTCCAAAAGGGCAGCACCTGTCAAATGAAGGAAACAGAATAATATTTTCCAGGAATGTCCTAAACAATAAGCTGACCCATTTGTAGGATGAATGAGAAACAGAAACGGATGCAACGAAACATCTTTAATCCCCGGCCCAAACTCTTTGCAGGGAGTCAATATTCATAATTCACGGATGTTCTCAGCTATTCTCCTCCTGATGTTTTAACATTCGGTTTTATTCAGGGACCTGCTTATAGAGTCAAAGAGTCGTACAGCACAGAAACAGACCTTTCGGCCCAGCCAGTCCATTCCAACCATGATCGCAAACTAACCCAGTCCCACCTGCCTGTACTTGGCCCATACCCCTCCAAACCTTTCCTATTCACGTACTAATCCAAATGTCTTTTAAACGCTGTGATTGTACCCACATCCACCACTTCCTTAGGGAGTCCATTCCAATTATCAGTAAATTCTGTTGAAAGATCTTAACCACAAAATGTTAATTTGCAATTTCTCTTCACAGATGCTCAATGGTCTCCTTTACATCCGGTTAAGTTAATTTTGTTTGTGCCTTGTAAGAATACTTTTCCCCTGAGTGAAATTCTGTAACTAGTAGTGCCTCCTTTCTCCGACTCCAAAACTGTCCTTGGCAGCATCTGTTGATTGTAAACTTTCTTGTGGTCCTTTCAGCCCATTTTGGTCATGTAAAAAATGCCAATGACGTTAACTACAAATCTGCGGCCGTCTGCCGCAAGATAGACCCCCAGAGAAATTCTCTTGCAACTCCATTAGCAGCCAGATATGGAGCAAGGAATCCATGCTTCTTTTAAAAAAGAAATGGTCCTTTTCACCATTGAGAAATTTCCTCAGCAGCCCACTCAAACTGCAGACTGAAGGAGTAAAAATGGCCAACTTTACCTGCAACGGTTTTAATTAAAACGGGTTTCAATTTCACAAATGTTGGCGTGACCCATCTTCTGAAGCATTGATTTAATTAAAAAAAATAACACTCATGACTGTTTCATGCAACCAAGATGAGTACAAAATTTGTAATTTGAACAGATGATTTGCTTACACCCAGGCTACATACTAGCATTTTAACTGGAGCATCAGTAGAGTACTCTGATCTGTCTAGGACTGATGACCTCCTGACTGTCAGTCTGTGCGCAGCACTGCAATTAACTAGCGTGTGGGATAATTTCTGTCCCAGGCACATGGATTTGAGGAAGTTTGCTTTGGGAATTTTTATCCTGCTTTGCATGCGGTCAGGTATTGCTAACAAGGAGCACTGGAGCTATCAAGGTAAATAAAATGCTCACTATATCTATGATTTAATTTCACGCAAAATTTAGATCAGCAATAATTGTCCTAATTTTCAACCAGAATGCATGGATTGGAGAAGGAATGATGTCCTGGAAAATTAATTTGATGCTTAGATATAAAGTTGTAAGAAATTTCTGCCCGTGAAAAAATGTGGAATGCAAGGTAAGAGTTTGACAGTAAATGGGTGTGAAGGTGTTTTCTGAGTTTCTCTGTCCTTTACATGTTTACTAGAAGGAGACTTGAATGAAGCCGTTTGGGGTTTGAAGTATCCGGCCTGCATTGGCTTGCACCAATCTCCAATCGATATTCAGAAGAAAAAAGTGAAGTTTAATATGACTCTACCCCATTTGGAGTTAAGTGGATATGATGGACCACATGAGGGACCATTCCTGATGATCAATAATGGACATTCAGGTCTTGCTTCTTTTCATTCTACGTTTTATCAATGACATGGCCTTTTCTTTAAATTTCCTGAAATAATCATACCTATGATTGATTGTCTAGTGTATCCTTTCCTTAATTTTCCCAATCCTTACTAAGAAGGTTTTTCCTCTTGCTGATGCTATTTTCCAAAGATGGGGCAGCCCTTTGCATTTCATCCAAATGATTTATTCCCATGGAGTGCTGCCATTAGCTTATGTGTCCCTTGAATGGAATTAATAAGCTTGGGTTCCTACTCCTCAATGATCTCTTGTAACCACTGCTCACAAATGGACCTGTGAAACGGCTTTGGCTCTGATAATTCTCCATGGAATTGTTCCATGTGCTACCTAGCTCTCTCTACTCCATTTTTGGTGTCTGAACCTTCAACCCTCCGCATCTAATTTTGTGGATCTTGCTCCCTGAACCCTTGCTCCTTGCTGCCTTCATCTCAATCTTTAAATACATTCCCTTTTGATCTGCCCTTGACATTTCCCTGCTAAATCTCCAGCTGTTACCCAATGTCTGCTTCTTTGTGTAGCGACATAAGTCATTTTTCATGTTAAAGGCACCACATAAATAGGCATTGTCATTAAATCCATTGTGTTTATGGAAGCAATTCGGAGGTACTGTAGTTACAATACGATGCCTAAAATTCATTATGCAAACTTACAAAGATAATAATTAGCTGTCAGGACTGTGTTCAACACATTTCATGGGACTATATGTTTTATACCTGCTGTATATAGTTAAAAATTAACAGTTTGTACATTTATATGGTTCATGATTTTAAAACTATTGAGCAATGCTCTGAGGAAGATGCACATTTTAACGTGTAACCTTGTGCATTCTGCTTTCATAGTTGCAATAAACTTGCCACCCTCCATGTTTATCAGCAAAGGGTTGCCAAATCGTTACACAGCCGTTCAGATGCATTTCCACTGGGGTGGCCTTGACCTGGAGAGCAGTGGCTCAGAGCATACAATTGATGGCATCCGCTATGTGGCAGAGGTATAGAGAATACCCTAAACTTACAGCCAATTTCATCTACATTTCAGCGGTAACTACTTCAAGAAAATAGTGTGAGCTGTGGCATACTTTGTGATAAGCTGAGATTGTGAATGGAACTGCAGAAATGAAAATCAATCTTTGCAATTCCACTGTCAAGGTGCCTTCGAAACAAACATCTTGCAATGTTGCAAATATTAGTTTTCTCGTAGCATTGAGAGTGCAATCTGTTTATTATTTTGTTTTAAAACACAAGCCAGTTAATAAGTAAATTGTTGAATAAAGTATATATTGATTGATTTAAAATATAACCAGATGATACCTGTCTGGCCTTCCTGTAAAAGGGTTGATATTCTCCTGAAATAATTTGAGCAAATTAGGCATCTGCCAAATGGTCTAATGGTCTACGAGCCCGGATAGCTGTTTGTTTGCCACTCTGCCCAAAATCTAGACGCGGCTCCATAGTTCTTGCTTGGTCTTTCAAACCAGGCTTCTAAAGCGAACAAATAATCCTACAAAGAGCCCCATTGCAGTGTTGTAGTTGCTGTCAGTGTAAATGTCCACAGTGTGAACATTAGTGACTAGGTGAATGGATGTATGAGTGAATGGGCAGGGGATTGGGTAAGGTGTAAGTGGATAGGTGAAGTAGGAGGACCTGGTCGCAGGCGAGCAGGGTGATAGTGATCAGGTGGGAGCTAGGCAGGGTGGTATGTGGGTAAGTAGGTGAGTGGGAGGTGGGGTTTGAGAGATTCTGGATTAGGTTGCAAAGAGTAGTCAGATCTGGTGCTTGGTAAGTCTGATCAGGGGAAGGGTCTAGGCATGGTTGGCGAGTGTAGTTGGGTCAGGTTGGTGTTTGTTTGGAAGAGGGTTAGGTGTGCATTCAGGGGTTTAGAGGAATCAGAGTTAGGCGCTAGGTTTTAGGCATGGCAGCTGAGTGGATAGCACCGCTGCCCCACAACACCAGGAGCCTTGGGTGACTCTCTGTGTGGAGTTTGCTCATTCTCCCCCTGTCCCTGTGGGTTATCTCCGGGTGCTCTGGTTTCCTCCCGCAGTCCAGAGATGTGCAGGCTAGGTGGATAGGTCATGCTAAGTTGCCCCATAATGTCCTGGGATGTGCAAGTTAGGTGAATTGTCCATGGGAAATGCAGGGATAGGGTGGGGGATGGGTCTGGTAGGGATACTCTGCAGAAGTTCTGTGCAGGCTCGATTGGCCAAATAGTCTCTTTCTGCACTGTCGGGATTCACTGATGGGACAGTCAGGTTGAGTTGGGAGTAGTCCAGATCCTGGAATTGGGTATTTGGTGGAGGGGGTGGACTCAAAAAGTTGAAAGTGTAAAATTTCCCAAATAACTACCTCTGTAAGTACCACAGAACTGTCTAAAGTCTATGACCCTCCCTCAGAAGATGAGATTTTTTGCGGAGGCTGCCATATTTGAAGGCTGAGTGGGGGCCTGTGATATAAAACAGGTGGCCATCCCATTGCCTTCCCAGCCACCATCCAGTTGTCCTAGCCCATATCATGGTGAGGCAGGGTGGAGGTTAAGGCATCAGCCTGTCCACTATTTGGCATTTTGAAGGCCTTGTGGCTAATTAAGACCACTCAGGGCCTGAATCCATCTCTGCCACCATATAAGAGTGGGGCAAGAACTCCAACTTCGGGTAAAAGTTTGAATAAATGGGGAGTACCTCCTTTGCAATGTCCTCTATGGCCAGCCAAGATGGTAACTATCCCTTTGTCTCCCCAATACCTCACCTTGTTAAACAATCTCCTCCACTCCATCATCATGAGGGTCCTTAATTCCCCACTGATCTTCCTTTGACTTGCTTGCAGTTCCAGCAGTGGCCACTACTTAATCCTGGTGCTGCTGGGACTAGTCAGCTTCCAGGCGGATTGGCTACATCTCTCAAGTGCAGGACCTCTTGTCCATGAGGGGAGAAAGTCCCATTCACTCATTGTTAAGAACACCCTCAACTTAGTATCAACTAAATTGGTGAGCTGCTGACCCACCTTTTTACCAGGATTTGGTAAACAATACACACATGCCCTCTCTATAAAATTTAGACTGACAATGTGTGAACTGTAGCCAGTGCTATACGCTTACCTTAAGTGCAAAGGATACAAATTTAACTTCCTAACATGTTGGTGAGTAACATACTGGTTTGTAGAAAGACATCATCTGGTTTGATTTTGATTGCATAGCACCCAGTTCTTGAGTTCTCTGTTGGAAGGCAGATCTGACCCGTAGCTCCGCTATGGATAGGGTAAGGAGGACGGTGACAACTCTACCCCACCTAGAACGGGAATCATCCCCCTTGCCGTTAACACCAATCTGTCACAGCAGCTGTCTTACCAACCGAGCTATCCACTCCCCCACCTGAATTACCATGTTGTGGCCAAAAGGTACAGATGGTGCTGGTGAGAGATAGTGGGAGCTGCCGATGATGGAGAATCTGAGATAAAATGGTGTGAAGCTGGATGAACACAGTAGGCCAAACAGCATCGGAGGAGCAGGAAGACCGATATTTCGGGTCGAGACCCTTAGAGCTTTACTATCTTTCCATTACACTGCTGGGGAGCATAATTTTTGACATTGTAATTTTCACCCACTTATTGCCCAAGATAATAAAGTGTGAAGCTGGATGAACACAGCAGGCCAAGCAGCATCTCAGGAGCACAAAAGCTGACGTTTCAGGCCTAGACCCTTCATCAGAGAGGGGGAAGGGGTGAGGGTTCTGGAATAAATAGGGAGAGAGGGGGAGGCGGACCGAAGATGGAGAGAAAAGAAGATAGATGGAGAGGAGAGTATAGGTGAGGAGGTAGGGAGGGGATAGGTCAGTCCAGGGAAGACGGACAGGTCAAGGAGGTGGGAAATGGAGGTGCGGCTTGGGGTGGGAGGAAGGGATGGGTGAGAGGAAGAACAGGTTAGGGAGGCAGAGACAGGCTGGGCTGGTTTTAGGATGCAGTGGGGGGAGGGGAAGCGCTGGGCTGGTTGTGTGGTGCAGTCGGGGGAGGGGACGAACTGGGCTGGTATTGCCCAATGCTAGTGGGTTAATCTGTATAGGTGTGTGCTCCTACCACCTGAACTCATTCCATCGACTATTCTTTGTGTCAGCAGCTAATCGTACCAACCCTGACCTCACCCAGTGTTCACATTGTACTTATTGTACACCCTAGACTCCCAGATCACTTCAGTAAGCACATTGGAGTTGGGATGTTCCTGGCTGCTATATAATATAGAGCCATTACGGCTCAAAAGGAGGCTATTCAGACCTTCAAATTCACACTGTGGTTTGTGACTCATTAGCTGGACAGATGATTTCCAAAGCAGAGCGACACCAACAGCATTTGCAGACGTTACTGTAAAGGATTGCTCTTCGCAAACTCTCCCCTCACCTGAGGGATGTTGACCCTCAGGTTAAACCACCGCCTGTTGTCTTTCTCTAATGAGAGAGCAGCCCTATGATGTAAGACGATAGTGACCTTTATCTTACCTACCAGTATGCCATGTAACATGTTCAAACAGCACGACTGAAAAGAGTGGACTGCAATGAATTGATACCTTTTTAAAAAAATTGTTTTTCAGCTGCATATTGTTCACTATAATTCAGACAAATACAGCAGCTTCTTGGAAGCTTCCGATAAAGCAGATGGATTGGCCGTGCTCGCATTTTTCTATGAGGTATGCTTCAAGGGAAGTCATGCAAACGCGACACTGGTAAGACAATAAAATCCAGGCTCTAACTTTTTAGCAGAGGCTCTGGCATCCTAACCAAGTGACCATCAGGATTCCTAGCTGGAAGAGCACCAGGATATGCTGAGCAGTCCCCATTGGGTTAGTGGGTACAAACAAAAGTGTGTAGCAACTGGTGCGATCATCTTTTATTGTGATTGATCATCAATCTCTCAGTGACATTTACTGGGAGAGCGTCATTAGGATCTCTACTGGTTAAAAGCTGGTTTGATTTTAATCACACAGCACCGTATTCTTGACTTTTGTGTTGGATGGCAGATCTGATGGATAGCTCCATGATCTCCACTATGGATAGGACAAGGGCAGGTTACAAGCTCATCAATCTAGTTCACACATGCTGTCATACCAACTAAGCTATCTGCTCCCACATCAGAGTGGGAATTACTGTGGTAACATCCATTTTTACACACTTGTTGTAGCCAGGATCTACAGAGAGTACTAGCAGAGGCTTTACTTTCTTTCCATTACATAGCTGATCAGAAACCTAAGATGCTGCTAGGCCTGCTGTCTTCATCCAGCTCCACACTTTGTTATATCATTGATCAGAAACCTTTCCTATTTTTAACCACCCGCCAACAGCCCGGCTATTAGCAGGATCACATGTTAGTACTCGGCCTGTTTGACCACATTATAAATCCAATTTCCACAGCTGGAATGGTACTGGAGCTTCCATTTCAGAGGCAGGGAAGTTACTGACAGTGCCATAAAACCCATTGTACTTTATCCCATTGAATTAGGTTGATGTGCTTCAGGCTTTGAAATGCAGTGACATACTGTACCAAATACTTTGCTAAAAACACTCTCAAAGAATGGTTAAACAAACTGCTTTTGGTCCCTATTGGTTGAGGAGGGAATACGGGATCACCATTTTCTAGCATGGCTCTTTAATGTACTGTGTCAAAATTTGGAAAGATGCTTCTTCCTTCCAAAGCCCTCCTCTGAGACTGACTTCTGTCTGTGGGAGTCACTACTCTCTGTGGATCTGTTAAAGCTGAGGGCCATTATCCTCCATGTGGAAGGACAACAGAGTCAACCCAAGCCAACAGTGTACTAAGGAACAGAAATGAAGGTAAATTGCATGTTAATTCCTCAAAGGGAGTAGCTTCAACAAGACAAGCAAAACATATAAACTGTTGGAAAGGCTAGCATGATTGAACTAAGGTTGCTGAAGAGTGCATGTTGCATATGGTCATACAAATCAATTAAACTTCACGTCTCTGAGACTACTCTTCAATTGAGTCTAGTAGATTAGAAAAAGCTGTAATTAATTACACAAAGGGTTGATATCATTTATTTAGCATTGTGAGGGTGCTTCATGACATAAGATGCAGAAATGGCACTGCATTACTGCTGATGTTAGTGAAGTGTAGAATGGTTAGGACTGCATAAGTATCAAAATGTCAGTCCTAATTTCAAACCAAACACATTTGACTGACACAGAACAATGAAACACATGCACAAATTCTGACGAGCCATCAAAATAGAAAAAAATGCTGCCAATGTCTAATGGATCTGTCAATTTCTGGCCAGGAAAAGATGGGTGGAAGTTACAAACGTAAACCTTCATCAGACCCAGGGTGAATGCTCATTATTAATTGTACAGGCCACTGAAGATGCCATGCAGTGCCACAGTGTGAAATGAGGCAGTGGGGTACCATGGGCAGGTTGGGAGAGCAAATTACTTCAGAGAATGGACCCTAACGAAGAAGAAGGATGGGAGCAGGAGAATGTGAGGGGTTCATAAAAAAAATCCAGATAAACGCCCAAACTAGGAGAAATTCAGTTTGGACTGTAAGCTTGTTTGTTTAGCCCGAATTGAATTCTGCAGTGATGCACGCATCCTTTCTGCATTTTGTGTTGTCGAGTGCCCGAGGTTGTATGTGCGCAATTAAGAAGATAAATTGAAAGGGGTCAGTGACTCCTGCACTGAATTTTAATCATGATTTCACATGGGACTGCGATAGATTATATTGGAGTCAACTTGAAGAGAACTGGTTACTGCTGGGTTTTGTCCTTGTTCTTAATTAGTGGGATCAACTTGCTAATTAAGTGCGTCTTGAATTGTTTTATCTGTCAGTTAGGAAGCCTACTTCCAACTTAAAAGTGCGCCTGAGTGAATCGGAAGTCCATATTTGGCTTAGTGAGCTTGCAACTTGATTGGATTTATCACAGAGCAATAAAAGTACATGGTTAGAAAAAAAGATTGGAACCGAAGTTGTTACTGTGTCACTGCCATGGCTAGGGCTGTCGATGAGACACATTTTCACTGTTTCCTATTTAAGCAGACTTGCAATCCACCTGTATCAGTTAAGGTGGAACATTCATTATTGAAAGAGCACCTCTTTTGTTAGATAATAACAATTGACAGGTAATTCACAATCTCCAAATCTTCTTTCAGCAGGAACCATAAGCAAACATCATCCAAAAAAAATCCCATCCTGCTGCCTATAAATTAACTTGCACCAAGTCTCCTTCAGCTCTCATCCCCGAATGTGCTCACTCATATCATCTGCAGGGTCCAGCTACATCTCAATATTGAACATTCTCACCCTTGCTTTTGACCCTTGCTGTTTATTTTTCTGTAATCTTCTCTAGCCCCATAACCTGCTGGGAATTCTGCATTTCTCTAAGTCTGACATTTGTCAATCCCTGTTTTCCTTCACCCCTTTCATTTGATTTCAGAGGTAGCTGTGTATCTGGCTATCAAGACCCTAAAGCTGTGCAATTGTATCCCCAAACCTCTCTGCCTGTTGAACTCTCTTCTTTCGTAAAACCTACCTTTTCAATCAAACTTTTGATCGCTTGTCCCAATGTCTCTCTTTCCGATTTGGTGTCTGATTCTGATGGATAATGCTGCTGTGAAATGGATCGGATGCTTATTACTTTGGAGTCACTACATAAATGCAAGTTGGCCTTTGATTTTATAAGCCTTTTAAGGAAAAGTACAGTTTCTTACACTTGTGACAGAAGAGTGAAGCTAGTGGGAAGACAGGTAATGCACGTTCTAGTGTACTCACATTCCAGAATCATACAACATGGAACAAATCTTTCAGAAGGAGAAAGCACATCACAGACCCAAATAACACAAAGTTATTTATTGCTACAATATTGAGGCCATTTTCAAAGACCTCCTCAAATATTCTTCAAAATGATCCTCTTCCAAGTTTTCCCATCCAGCTTTCCTCCATATCCCTGCCCCTGCTTCCTCTTGCTATATATCTATTTCACTCTGTCAAAGTCCTTAGAGATAACAGAAGTGCTGTAGAGTAAGTTGAAACACAGCAAATGAAATAGTCACTAGGCTTGTGTGGCAGGGATGTGTCCATCTGTGATTTTCTGACTGGAATTTGGTCTTTTCTCAGGATGGGCACTTCGAAAACACGTACTACAGTGGCTTTATATCCAGCCTAAGCAAAGTCAGATATGCAGGTACATTGCTTTCTCTGCAAACTTTCTAACCTTTCTGGCAGCCTTAAGAAAGAACTTGCATTTATGTGGCACCTTTAAGCATGTCCAAAGAGCTCTTAAGGTGGATTTAGTGTTTTAATGGATGGAAATGCAGCCTTTAATTTGCACAGGATGGGGGCCCACACAACAATCATAGAACGAAGCAGCACAGAAGCACCATTGTATCTGCGTTGTCTGTTCAAAAGAAATAGCCAAAATTCCATTCCCCTGATCTCTCTCCATAACCCTGCAATTCTCCCTTTCTCTTCAAATAAAAGGTAATGAAATACATGGATTGGGAGGTGATAGCTAGTGGTCGTACCACTGCTAATAATCTAGAAAGCCCGGTAATGTTCTGGGGACCTGGAACTGAATCCTGCCATGGCAGATGATGGGATTTGAATTCAATAAAATCTGGAATTAACAGTGTAATGATGAATCTGAAATTATTGGGGGAAAACTCACTTGGTTGACTCGTTCTTTACAGAAGAAGCCTTCCATTCTTACCCGGTCTGGTGTATGTGACTTTTAACTGCCCTCTGGGCAATTAATGCTGGGATAGCTACATCGCTATGAATGAATGAAAGTATACAATGTTGCTTACTAGCATTGGTTTTGGGATAAACATTACACTCTTTATCTTCTTTAGATATTATCCTGGGTACTTTTACATCTAAGCGGTTGGAAGAATGAGTCAGCTCTAAGTCATTATTTGAAAGATGTTATAGAACATAGAACATTGAACATAGAACAATGCAGCACAGAACAGGCCCTTCGGCCCTCGATGTTGTGCCGACCTGTGAACTAATCTAAGCCCCTCCCCCTACACTATCCCATCATTATCCATATGCTTATCCAAGGACTGTTTAAATGCCCCTAATTATCTTCTGCAATACTGTACTCCCTTGCCATTAAACTGAAGTGTCAGTCTGGATTTTGTACACTAGCTTCTGGATTAAAATTTGAGCTCAAACATTCTGACTCAGTGCTGAGAGTGCTCTCCATTGAATTACAGCCGATACTGCACAGTCCCAATCTATACTTCCCACATGGGAAAATGATAAAGGTAAAAGCTCATGGGATTCAGGGTAGCTTGACAAGATGGATCCAAAGTGATGGGAACAGAGGGTAGTGCTAGAAGGCTGTTTGTGTGACTGGAGCCCTGCGTGCGAGGCATACCACAGGGATCAGTGCTGGGTCCCTTATGGACTGTGATATTTGTAAATGATATCGAAGGGAATGTGGAAGGGATGGTAAGTAAGTTTGTTATTGACACGAAGATTGACCAGGTGGTTTACAGTGAGGATCTTGGGTTACAGGAGGATATAAACAGATTGGTCAGATGGACAGATCAGTGGCAGGTGGAATTTAAGCCTGGTAAGTATGAGTTGATGCACTTTGGAAAAAGGAAAAAACCGAAGAGGTACTCAATGAATGGCAACTAGGTTGTCTCAGAGGACAAAGGAATATCAGGGTACTTGGTCACAGAACCCTGAAGGTGACAGGATGGGTTAATAGGGTATTTAGCAAGGCATATGGGATGCTTGCCTTTATCACACGTGGCATACACTGTAAGAGCAGGGAGGTTATGTTCAAGGTGCATAGGACTTCAGATGGGCTGGGTTTACTGTACTGTGTGCAGTTCTGGTTACCACACCATAAAGGGTTACAGATGAGATTCATGAGGATGTTTCCTGGGATGGAGAACTTTAGCGACAATTAGAGACTGGATAAGCTTGGGTTGCTCTCTTTGGAATGGGGAATGTTGAGGGGGACCTGAAAGAGGTTTATAAGATCGAAGGGCGTGGACTAGGTGAATAGAAAGCACCTGTTCCCCTTAGTTGAAGGATTATGAACAAGGGGATATGATTTTGAAGCAAAATGCAGGAGGTTTGGAGGGGGTTTGAGGAAACGTTTTTATACCTAGAGGCTGTGGTATGGATTTGGAATGAACTTCGGGAGGGGGGGGGGATAGCTGAAATTGTAAACCTCTCAATCTTTAAAAAGTACTTGAATAAGCATTTGAAGTATCATAAAATTCTGGCCCAGTGCAGGAAAGTGGGACTAGTGCAGGTAGTAATGTATTTTTGCAATACAGATTTGTTGGACTGAATGGTCTCTTCTGTACTGTATGGTTTGATGATTATATTGAAAATCATTGCAACAGGAAATTAGGTGCAACTAATTTAAACACTAATATGAAATATTGCCCTTCCAGAAATAAAGGCATTTCTCAGGCTAATAAAATGTGAGGCTGGATGAACACAGCAGGCCAAGCAGCATCTCAGGAGCACAAAAGCTGACGTTTCGGGCCTAGACCCTTCATCAGAGAGGGGGATGGAGGGAGGGAACTGGAATAAATAGGGAGAGAGGGGGAGGCGGACCGAAGATGGAGAGTAAAGAAGATAGGTGGAGAGGGTGTAGGTGGGGAGGTAGGGAGGGGATAGGTCAGTCCAGGGAAGACGGACAGGTCAAGGAGGTGGGATGAGGTTAGTAGGTAGCTGGGGGTGCGGCTTGGGGTGGGAGGAAGGGATGGGTGAGAGGAAGAACCGGTTAGGGAGGCAGAGACAGGTTGGACTGGTTTTGGGATGCAGTGGGTGGGGGGGAAGAGCTGGGCTGGTTGTGTGGTGCAGTGGGGGGAGGGGATGAACTGGGCTGGTTGAGGGATGCAGTGGGGGAAGGGGAGATTTTGAAACTGGTGAAGTCCACATTGATACCATTTGGCTGCAGGGCTATTGTGTGTCAAATTGTATCATTAATGAAAAGAAGAAAATATGCAAGAATTTATTTCACACTGTCTAAATAGATTTCCTTTTAATGTTGCCTATTGGCTTAATCTACTCTAGATGGAAAATCAAAGCATTTGGACACCTACCTTTTATTTCTGGAGGTTCACTTTGGGGGATGTGGGTGTTTAGCCAGACGGTTTGGGGTGGATAGCCACCAGGGGCAGCCTTTGCAAGCAAATCATAAGCAACCTTTGTCCCCCTACAACCACACATCAATGAATACCAGTCACGGTTGGACATAGAGCAGTTTTTCCGCCGTCTTCGCCTCCATGCCTACTTCTTCAACCGGGAACCTAACCCTCCTTCCACTGACCCCTTCACCCGCTTCCAACACAAGTCCTCCTCCTGGAAACCACCCCCAGGCCTCCTACCCTCCCTCGACCTCTTCATCTCCAACTGCCGTCGAGACATTAACCGCCTCAACCTCTCCACCCCTCTCACCCACTCCAACCTCTCCCCCGCAGAACGGGCAGCCCTCCGCTCCCTCCGCTCCAACCCCAACCTCACCATCAAACCCACAGACAAGGGTGGCGCAGTGGTAGTATGGCGCACTGACCTCTACATCGCCGAGGCCAGACGCCAACTCTCCGACACCACCTCCTACCGCCCCCTCGATCATGACCCCACACCCGAGCACCAAACCATCATCTCCAACACCATTCACGACCTCATCACCTCAGGGGACCTCCCACCCACAGCCTCCAACCTCATTGTTCCCCAACCCCGCACGGCCCGTTTCTATCTCCTTCCCAAAATCCACAAACCTGCCTGCCCTGGTCGACCCATCGTCTCAGCCTGCTCCTGCCCCACCGAACTCATCTCCACCTATCTGGACTCCATTTTCTCCCCTTTGGTCCAGGAACTCCCCACCTACGTCCGTGACACCACCAACGCCCTCCACCTCCTTCAGGACTTCCAATTCCCTGGCCCCCAACACCTCATCTTCACCATGGACGTCCAGTCCCTATACACCTGCATCCCGCATGCAGATGGCCTCAAGGCCCTCCGCTTCTTCCTGTCCCGCAGGCCCGACCAGTCCCCTTCCACCGACACCCTCATCCGCCTAGCCGAACTCGTCCTCACCCTCAACAACTTCTCTTTTGACTCCTCCCACTTCCTACAGACTAAGGGGGTGGCCACGGGCACCCGCATGGGCCCCAGCTATGCCTGCCTCTTTGTAGGTTACGTGGAACAGTCCCTCTTCCGCACCTACACAGGCCCTAAACCCCACCTCTTCCTCCATTACATTGATGACTGTATCAGCGCCGCCTCTTGCTCCCCAGAGGAGCTCGAACAGTTCATCCACTTCACCAACACCTTCCACCCCAACCTTCAGTTCACCTGGGCCATCTCCAGCACATCCCTCACCTTCCTGGACCTCTCAGTCTCCATCTCAGGCAACCAGCTTGTAACTGATGTCCATTTCAAGCCCACCGACTCCCACAGCTACCTAGAATACACCTCCTCCCACCCACACTCCTGCAAAAATTCCATCCCCTATTCCCAATTCCTCCACCTCCACCGCATCTGCTCCCACGATAAGACATCCCACTCCCGCACATCCCAGATGTCCAAGTTCTTTAAGGACCGCAACTTTCCCCCCACAGTGATCGAGAACGCCCTTGACCGCGTCTCCCGTATTTCCTGCAACACATCCCTCACACCCCGCCCCCGCCACAACCTCCCTAAGAGGATCCCCCTCGTTCTCACACACCACCCTACCAACCTCCGGATACAACGCATCATCCTCCGACACTTCCGCCATTTACAATCCGACCCCACCACCCAAGACATTTTTCCATCCCCACCCCTGTCTGCTTTCCGGAGAAACCACTCTCTCCGTGACTCCCTTGTTCGCTCCACACTGCCCTCCAACCCCACCACACCCGGCACCTTCCCCTGCAACTGCAGGAAATGCTACACTTTTCCCCCCCACCCACTGCATCCCAAAACCAGTCCAACCTGTCTCTGCCTCCCTAACCGGTTCTTCCTCTCACCCATCCCTTCCTCCCACCCCAAGACGCACCCCCATCTACCTACTAACCTCATCCCTCCTCCTTGACCTGTCCGTCTTCCCTGGACTGACCTATCCCCTCCCTACCTCCCCACCTATACTCTCTCCACCTATCTTCTTTACTCTCCATCTTCGGTCCGCCTCCCCCTCTCTCCCTATTTATTCCAGTTCCCTCTCCCCATCCCCCTCTCTGATGAAGGGTCTAGGCCCAAAACGTCAGCTTTTGTGCTCCTGAGATGCTGCTTGGCCTGCTGTGTTCATCCAGCCTCACATTTTATTATCATAAGCAACCTGTATTGTGTGACTTCATGTTTTGCAGCGTTTATATTCTGTATGACTAGTGATGCTGTTTGTTTTTCTGTTCAATTTCAGGGCAATTCACAGAAATACAGCCAATAGACATTAGGAACATGCTGCCCCATAACCTCTCAAACTTCTATAGGTACAGAGGGTCTTTAACAACTCCACCCTGTTTTGAGACAATAATCTGGACCATTTTTGACTCAACAATTGTGCTCTCATCCAATCAGGTAAACTTGACCTACTGCCTTTTAGATTTGTCTGAGGTTGTGTGAATGATAATGGATGCATCATGCTGCTGTGATCTTAAACCCCAAGTCAAAAGTTGCATGGTACCAGGTTATAGTCCAACAAGTTTATTTAAAATCACAAGCTTTCACAGCGCTGCTCCTTCATCAGGTGAGGTCCTGACTTCTGACTTTGTTCAGCCCAGCCCGACACTTGAATCTACACATTTTAAGCCCCAAGAACAAAGCCAGATTAGTCTTTGCAATATTTAGCCTTTTCTTTTAGCGAGACAACGTTTGTTTTAAAAAGGAGACTTGTTACTCTCCCAATGTAAGAGCAGAGGAATTTGAGAAATAGGAACATAAAGTAGGCCTTGAGTATGGAGTACCATTCAATATGATCATTGTAGTGAGTGTGATGAGGTCAGCCTAGTGGATGTCATAGAATATGTGTTCCCTTATTGAGACTGTTAATCAGGGTCAAATCAGGGAGCCCTGGTTGACAGAAAGAACAGGAGTGTCAGAGGTTCTGCTCACTTTGAGAGCTGACTCTGAGGGAGTTAGATTAGTGCCAAGGACTCTCCGTGTGTAAATAAAGGGTGACTTAAAGTGACAAGATCCTGGCCTTTGTGGAGTTATTTCAATCATGGCTGATCTTTTATTCAACTCCATTATCCTACCTCCCTCCCTATTCCTGACAAACTAAAGATCGTTCTATCTCAACCTTAAATCTACTTCATGACAGAACATTCCCAATCCTCTGGGTTGGAGAATTCCAAAAGAATCAGAGTACCCTGAAGAAATTCCCCAATATTGGATTCCTGACGGATTGATCCTTTATCCTGAGACCATGCCCTGTGTTCGAGATGCTTCATCCAGTGGGTACAACCTCTCTGTATCTACCCTTGTCTATAATCTTGTGTGTCTCAGTGAAGAATCCAATGAGGTAGTTCACTGTATAAATTGGGAGAGCTTCCACGTCAGAGCTAATCAGCCAGTCTCAATTAGGAGCAGCACCAGCGGTTCCAGGATTAGAAGAGGAAAACTCAGCAAGATTCTCACTCCTGGTTGCTATTCAGGGAGCCCTGCTGGATGTTATGCAAGGTTGGACATCAAGTGAAGAGGGATTGAGTTTTAGCAGTGAAGTGCATCCCATGCCAAGAGGCAGCTGATTTTATCAAGGAGCACATTGTAGAGTGAATGAGCTACTGCTCATTGTTACCAGCAAGTACAAGTCAGTGATTTGGTACAGGAGCAGAACATAGAACACAGAGCATAGAACATGGAACATAGAACATTACAGCGCAGTACAGGCCCTTCGGCCTCGATGTTGCGCCGACCCGTGAAACCAATCTGAATCCCCCCTAATCTACACATTCCATAATCATCCGTATGTTTATCCAAACATTGGGGATGGGTAAATGAAAGTGAGAGAAAATAACAGCTCGCTTTTATATAGTGCTCCGAGGCTGCCCCAAATCCTTTTACAGAAGGTGGGAGAATTAAAGATGTACATATTCTTTATCCTTTATGGACTCTTCTAAAAGACACATAAAAGGCTCGATAGGATTTTGCAGTGGACAAACAGCTCTGCATTTGTCACTGTAGCTCATTAAGCAGAGCGAGTGAGCAGCCAATGGAGACACGTGTTTGTCTGATGACCTGACAGTGGTTGGGATTTCACTGCATTTCTGAATTACAGATGCCAAAAGCTTGACTTTCTTTCTCCTGGCCAGCACACACGGCCACCACTCCACGTGTACGTACCTTCCAAGGAAATAATAATGCATTAATGTGCAAAATCGTATTGACATGAACATGTGCATAAGGAACAGGGGGATCAGCTTCTTGAGACATTCAATAAGATTGAGCCTGCTCTGCTATTCAATAAGACCGTGGCTGATCCAACTACGGAAGGTCTCTGATTTATGAATGTCTGACTTACCGACGCACACGCTTAGAAGCATTGCCCTGTACAGGGGTGTAATTTTTAACATACAGCATACAAGAATTTCCTGAGTGGTAAGGGTGTGGAACGCCCTGCCTGCCAATGTAGCTAACTCAGCCACATTAGGGGCATTGAAACAGTCCTTATAAGCATATGGATAATGATGGGATAGTGTAGGGGGAGGTGCTTAGATTAGTTCACAGGTCGGCGCAACATCGAGGGCCGAAGGGCCTGTTCTGCGCTGTATTGTTCTATGTTCTATGTTCTATGTTCTATGAACGACTGTTTTACATTAGCCTGCATTGTGTTCCAATTTGTGTACAAATCAATTTGTGAACACACTCAAGGATGGAACAAACTTGCAGTTAGGAGAGTGTCTGATATTCCTGCCTACCCCTCTTAAGCACTCGCCCCCTCACTCCAACATGAAAATACTCACTTCTGCCCTGGATATTGTCGGGTACATTGCTTTCATTGCCGTTTGAGCTTGAGAGTTTCAAAGATGCACTTTCCTTTAGGTGATTCTCCTCTCCTTATCTTGCCTAAATCAACAAGAGGAGCTTGGACCTGGTAGAAACATATACTTCCTTTCATTGCAGGCACGGATTTACAACTAAAGTGGATAAAAATAGGAAGTTCTGGCTGAACCATATCATTTTATCCAACATGATCCTTACTTTATAGCTCACTCTATTCCACAGCCCTGGAATAGAAGATGTAAATTGACATTATCAAGATGTCAGAGATTACATTGACAAGATCTCATTATTATTTGGGAGTTCAGGAAAACAGTTACCCAATATAGGCAGTAAGAAAGTTTCAGATTATTTATTACAAAAAGGCAGTTTGGAGATAATACATTAGTGAATTAAATTCGGAAATTATCTTCACTTGTGGATGAGGATGATTCTCTTCCACTCTCGGGATGAGTTTGTAGGGTCTCTGTACAAATCGATATGACTACTGCAGGCTTTGTTATATATGGGCAGATGGTAGTCATGGTAATGGTTGGGCAGTGCACTCCTTTTGCTGTGTTTGCCCGTCTCCCACTTTTTCCCAACAGCAAGTCGCAAGGTTTTCGACACCTTCTCGAATTTTCCTCCTCCACTTTGGACGGTCTTGGGCCAGTGATTCCCAGGTGCCTGTGGGAATGTCGCATTTTGTCAGTGAAGCCTTGAGGGTATCAATGAAGCTCTTCCTGTATCCATCTGGGGCTCACCTGCCACTTTGAAACTGGGAGTAGAGGGAAGTGTAAAACCCTTCACAATTGAGGAGGGTCACTGATACCAGAGAATGAGAAGACAGTTGGCATGGAGTGTGATGATCTCATCAGCCAAGGTGATAGGCATCTCTTCCTAGGTCTTCGCTCAGTCTGTTCTGTTCTTGCATTTGAAGAAGGAAGCTACCTGATGACAACTGCTCCTCACTGAGGACTGCTCCTCAGTGGAATGAGTGGAATGCCCCTGACTCTGAATACTTGTTGATAGGCCCCATTTTTAAGGCTGGTGATTGACACTATGTTAACCACTTGTCCCAATTCTTCCAGCCAATGAGCATGGGCACCTCCTCATAATGTCAGGATTGCTGTCATCCCCTTGCCCACCTTCATGTGAAAGTTAGTTTTCATGTATTCTGGGAGCAAAGCTTTTATTTTCCCAAACATGGTATTGTTAATGGCATATGCATGGTGCGAGATAACAATCTGATAGCTCATCGAATACAGCAGCCTCAGTGATATTCATTACCACATTTGCATTATCCTCATTTATTAGAAATTGTGTACATTTGGGGAAAGGAAGTATCTGCTGTAATAGCCATCATGTGAAGTCTAATGCTATGCAGGAAATTCTGGAAGATCTCAGTTTTAAAGAGACAACAATTTCTGACAAAATGCTGCAATTTGTTCACTTTCGGTGGTGAGGCTCCTTGAAAATGTATGGGTTTAGTTTTAGGGTGAGGACATAGTCAAGACCTACCTCTCACACTCCTCACGTTTGAAAACCTTGCAAAGACCTGAGCACGGTGAATCAGTCAGCTTCTCAAGTACTGGTTAAAATGTGCCCCTGTCTGAAAGCAATGCAGACTTTCTTTTATTTTCTGAATTCTCCCATAGGATGTGCTACCATTTGCTGCCCATCCTTAATTGCCCTTGACACCAAGTGGCTTCCTGGGTCACGAGTTAGAGTCATCAACAAAAGAAGAATTTGCTGGAAAAACTCGGTAGGTCAGGCAGCATCTGTGGAAAGAGAAATAGAGTTAACATCTTGGGTCCTTCTTCAGAACTCAGCCAGGAGTTAACAGTATTGTAGGTTGGACTGGGTAAGGTTAGGCTGAGGTTAGGCTTCATCATTTTCTGATGAAGGGTCCAGGCCCGAAACGTCAGCTTTTGTGCCCCTAGGATGCTGCTTGGCCTGCTGTGTTCATCCAGCTTCACACTTTGTTATCTAAGGTTAGGCTGAGTTATAGTTTCCTAAGAGTTGACATACAATTATCTCTGAGCACCAGACATGTAGCATATGCTGTAATGCCAATTTTATTTGGACTTTTAAAATTGCGACAGGTCCATGCAGTATCACTATATTCCTGCTGATGGTGCTGCTGAGATACGAGATACGCATCACAAGCAACAAATTTGTTCTCAGAATATTTAAGGGACAGCCATAAGTTAATGCAGGAGAGGAAACCTTGCATTTTCATCCCAGCTTTCATGGTTGTCTTCAAGTGCCTTGAGATAAGTGGAGTGAAGTAATGCATGAATTCTGACAATGAGCTCCCATAAACAGCAATACGATAATGACGATATAATCCATTTTTGCCAAGATGATTGAGGGATAAATATTAGCCAGCACACCGAGGGTAATTTTCTTGCTCTTCTTTGAAATGGTGGTAATGAATTTACCAAGTAGGCAAATGAAGCTTTGGTTTAGTAACAAACAGAGCAGAAATTGCTGGAGAAAGTCTGCAGAGAGAAACCAAGTTAGTGTTTCAAGTCCAGTGACCCTTCCTCAGAATATTGTCACTGGGCTCAAAACGTGAAATTTGTTTCCGCTCCACAGATGCTGCCAGACGTGATGAGTTTCTCCAGCAATTTCTATTTTTTTTGTTTCAGAATTCCAGCATCTGCAGTTTTCTGTTTTATTGTTCTTAGTTTAATGCCTCACCTGGAAGGTACTGCAGAGGGCTGTAGAGTTCAAGTCATTGAGTCCATTTAAGATAAAGTTAGATAGGTTCTTGATTGGTAAGAGGATCAAAGATACAGGGAGAAGGCAGGACAATGAGGTTGAGAAACATATCAGCCATGGTTGAATAGCAGAGAAGATGCGATGTACTCAATGGCCTAATTCTGCTCTTATAGCTTATAGTCCTATCAAAGCCTACTTGGCAACTAATCAATACTCAGCTCTCATACTGTATAAAGCTTGGTTTCCCCATTTTTAAAAACAAAACTTTGATGTCTTTCTGCAGATCAGGTTATTGGAAACTTCTGTGTTAGATTGGGAAAACAAAACTTTGAAGAATGATTATCGACGCGCACAGCCTGTCAATGACAGAATTGTGGAAGCCTCTTTTCAACCTGCTGTGATGAAGGGTGCCGTAATAATTACTTTTAACTCAAAAATACTAAGTTTTTAACCACCCGTGGACTTGAGTGATTCTTTAGTCATATTCATTTTCTTCAGCAGGTTCCTGCCATCTTGAAACAATTCATGAGAAATTGGACAAAATTGAAGCGATTCTGAACAATGTTGATGCAAATGCAGAATCAAGATGTCCAGGTAAGTAATCAAGACATGTAATTTGCCATTTCTGTCAGGAGAAAGTATTGCAACAAAACATGTTCTAGAGTTAGAGATAATGGGAACTGCAGATGCTGGAGAATCCGAGATAGCAAAGTGTGGAGCTGGATGAACACAGCAGGCCAAGCAGCATCTTTTCTGATGAAGCGTCTAGGCCCGAAACGTCAGCTTTTGTGCTCCTAAGATGCTGCTTGGCCTGCTGTGTTCATCCAGCTCCACACTATGTTGTCTATGTTCTAGAGTTACCCTGCTTAGAGTAAATGATAATTCCTGCTGCATTCAGAATAATGAAATTGTAATTATCAGTTCTAAATAATTTGAGGAGAAATTTGTTCACCCAGAGAGTGATGAGCCTGTAGAACTCCCTGCCACAGAAAGCAGTTGAGGCCAAAACACTGAAGTTTTCATAAAGGAATTAGATTAGGTTTAAAAGGTAGTGGGCAGAAAGCAGGAACAGGGGGCTGAGTTGGATGATCAGCCATGATCATAATGAATGACAGAGAAAGCTCAAGGGCTGAATGGCCTGGTCCTATTCCTATTTTCCATGTTTCCACGTGAATGATAGGACTTAAGATACATTCAGACCCTTTATATTTTGTTTATTCAATCTTGGGACGAGAGTCTGAGATAACAAGGTGTAGACCTGGATGAACACAGCAAGCCAAGCAACATCTTAGTTGGCCTGCTGTGTTCATCCAGCTCTACACCTTGTTATCTTGGATTCTCCAGCATCTGCAGTTCCTATTATCTCTCATGGGATGAGGGTCTCTCTGGTTAGCTAATAATTATTGCTTAATTGACCTGGGGAAGGAGGTGACGCTGGTATCCATGATGGAGTCGGGACATTTCTTGGGGCTGCGGGGAAGGAAGTTCTAGGATAGAGAGAGTACAGATTCCAAGTCAGGGTGGTGAATGGCTTAGAGGGGCTCATTTAAGGATGTGGTGAACCTAAAAATATGAAAACCTTGTTTTTCAAGGCCTTATGGTCTGGTAAGACAATGGTGACTTTACTATTTAGAAAAGGTGCTATGTAAATGTTAAATTACCTTACGGCTGCTCTCTCGTTAAAGAGAGACATGACAGGTGGTGTTTTAATCTGAGGGTCACCACACCTCAGGCAAGGTAAGAGATTGACAAGGGCAGTCTTTCATGATAACCTCACCTGGTGATGTGAATTGAACCCATGCTGTTGGGATCACTCTATATCACAAAACAGCCATCTGAGCTAACTGAACCCCCACCCCCTTGGTGCTACATAGAACTGTACATTGTCGGTGCTGTTCTTTAGTGAACTCATAGTCTGTGCTGAAAGATGTAGGGCTGATTTCTGAAGCAGCTGTTAAAGTATGCACTGTGAAGATGTTTCTCATTTACTCCTGAAGATGGCAGTGAAGCATTTAAACAGCCTTTCTCTTCCTGTAGCTTCTGCAGAATCTTCTCACTGGGCCATTCAGTTAATCGTCAATCTGTCCCTGGGTTTCTGCTTCTCTCTGTTCCATGCACTGCATTCCCCATTAAAGGGGCATACACTTGCTGATGGGTCTCCATCATTGCCATGATACAGCTGAAGCTGATAAGGATTGCCTGGAGAGAGATTTTACAGCAAGTGCCAGACCTGGAAAAGGAGTGGACCGTACTGCACCAGGAGCCTGTTCTGACATTCAGTTACAAATTGGCTGCTATGCATTTTAACCCAATCTACCTGTTTTGCCTGTAACTTTTGATACCCTTGTTTAACAAATATCTACCAAATCCCATTGTGAATTTTCAATTCGCCTAGGCTTAATAGTTTTCTTTTGGGAAAGCCGATTCCAGATTTCCAAGAGCTTAAGTGTGAGGAAATGCTTCCTGACACCAGATTGAGTGATAGTTTTAAGATTTTAGAACCCTATTGTGTCACTCCTGCACTAAGGTGTACAGTTTATCTATTGCTAGTCCAGCACGTTCTTTAAGCATCTTACACATCTCAAATGGATCAGCCTCCAGAAATCTTCGAAATGCAAAGGAATTCAGACCTAATTTGGACAACCTGCTGTCATCATTGCTCCAGCTAATAATCACAAAGGATGAGAAGCTCTGAAACATGGGTAAATAAGCTGGAATCCTCTCTCAGCATAGCAGGCAAATGGCATATACTCATCTGATCTCTCTGGGAGGTATTTTTAATCAACCAGTTCAGTGATGTAATAACACACCTCTGGAGCAGATGTGTCTTGAACAAGGGCCTCCTTGCTCAGAGGTAAGGACACTGTCCAATGTGCCACAAGTGTCCTCTCTGACACCCCTTGTGTACTTCAAAATGGAGGGAGGTCCACTGGGGCCATTGGAAATGATATAGGGTTCCACTAGAATTTGACTCAGAGCAGAATCTAATGATGTCCTCAGCGGCAAATGAGGTTTGGGGGTATTTAATCAGGTGGAAGACTGCTGAGTGGAGTCCCCTATCTAGCTGTGAGCCCTGATTAAGTCCAGGGTGGTGTGCTTTGTGAGTAGCCTTCCCACCACCTGAGGTTTTGATTGGGTGTTTAAGGGTCTCAACATGCTACTGCTCCTGGTGATGCCAACCCAGCAGTGGATGAGGGCAGGGGAGAGGCCTTACCATGTTGGGAAGGCCACAAACTATCCTGTTTGGAGTCACTTGTAGGTTCTAGAGTGTGTGAGCAGGGGATTCTGGTGCCACTTGAAGGATCGGATGTTGAGAAGGGGGCAATGCTGGTAATTGACCTTCTCAACAGCCCTTGTTGCTGCCCCCTGTCTTCCCCATGACCCCCACTCCATGGACCACCTGCCTATCAGCTTTCACTGACCCTGTGGCCTGGGCTAAACCCTGCCATGGTTGGAAACAAGCAAACCAGAACTGACTTACTCTATTTTGAAGCGGGCAAATTTGATGAGTTGCTCTAGTATGGACCATTTAACCGGATTTTCCTACTGGGGTGGGATACAGCAGATACACTAGGCCTCAGGTACATGGCACTTCTCAGTCGGGCTGCCCTCCATTAGAGTTGCCAATCTTCCAGCAATGTTTGGGTTGACCACCCTTTCACTGCCCCTCCCCACTCACCCCACAGGGGGAAGGGGATTGGTTCTTGATTCAGGACCTGCTAATGAATAGTCAGAGGCCCCAGTGGCACTCAATATGGTGGGCCTTCCCTGAAAAGAGGCTACATAGAGGTCTACATTATGGAAGAAGGCCCTTCAGCCCAAGGGAGCCAGCCAGAAATAAGTCCCTGGCTATTCCAAACCCATTTTCCAGCACTTGGCCCAAAGCCTTGTGTGCTTTGGCATTTGCAAGTGGACGTCTAAACACTTCTTAAATGCTGTGAGGTTTCCTGTGGGGAAATGGGGTAGCTGCCATGGTTTATCGCTGGGTGGAGCCCACCTGAGAAAAGACTCGGTGCAATAGGATATTCAAACTTAAAAGTTTCATGAAACACTTTCTTCACCCAGAGTTTGGTAGAAGTATGAAATATGTTGTGGAGGCCGGTGGAGGCTAATCTTTCACAACATTTAAGAAGCACCTGGATGAGCACATAAAGTGCCAGGGCACAAAATGCCAGGCTACAGACAAAGATCAGGTAAATGGGATTAGTGTAGTTTGGTGTTCGTTGGCCAACGTGGACATTGTGGGCTGAAGGGCTGTTTCTATGCTATTTGATTCTATGACTCTATGAATTCTGGATGGACTTGCCTGCAGAAATAAGAGTAGGAAAAGGATCCTATTTGGACAATTTAGGCTTCTCATGACCCAGTTTCCCTCCCCTTTCTCATCACAAGATTCTCTGATAACGATTTCCTGAGCATTTTCACTGAGCGCTGGACATCTTTCCTTTTGTCCCAGCCAATGGCATGTTGCTGTCCAGGAATACAAGCCCATTCCCCACCCTCCCACCAGCCAGTTGCCACCTCTTGGCCAAATCCGTTGATGGTGGGGGCTGATGGGGGCTAGGAGACAGGAGCCTTGTGTTAAAGTGGCCTGGATCTCTATGTGGTAAGGACCAACTCTCATTTCATATCAGTTTAGTATCAGCTTCAGTTCAAGTTCATGAATATTTGCTCCCTTTGGGATTTAACCCAAATTGGAAAGGGGAATTGTTAATTTTAAATCTGAAATAGATAACCTTTAATTAACCAAAGTTATTAAAGGATATGAGCCAAAGACAGATACGTGGAGTTAGGCAACAGATCAGCCATAATCTCATACAGTCATAGGGCTATACAGCTCAGAAATAGACCCTTCAGTGCAACTGCCTATGCTGGCCAGATTTCCTAAATTAATCTAGTCCCATTTGCCAGCATGTGGCCCATATCCCTCTGACCCCTTCCTATTCATATACCTATCCAGATGCCTTTTAAATGTTGTACCTGTACCAACCTCCACCACTTCCTCTGGCAGCTCATTCCACACACACACCGCCCTCTGCATCCAAGGTCAACTGTGAATTCATTCAAAGATGGAACAGGCTGGAGGGGCCAAATGGCTTACTCATGTTCCTTGTTCCTAGCCAGAAAAGCAAGCCAAGATAGAAAGAAAAGGCTATCCATTGGCAATCAACACAAAATTTTCTGGAATTGCACAGCAATCTGTTACCCTCTGAAAGAGAGAAATTTACTAATATTTGGCAAAGCATTAACCAGTCTTTCCCTCTCAAATGTAGATTGACAGTAATCTTTGGCTTTGGCTTCTTAGCTAACAATAGATTTGGATTTCACCAGTTGCAGTGCAGGTAGTTTGGCATTAGATATTAGTGTTAATACATTTTAGAGTTCAGATTTATGTCGAGAACTTGCTGGAAAATTATTGCACAGTCCTTCAAGATCTAGCTGTGACTGAAATATGGTGGATGGGCCATGAAAGCTAGAAACAACAGACCATAAAAAGTGAAGATTTGGTCTGAAGAATTGAGTTGGGGATGTAATGATTGGCCAGACCTGGTTTTTAAATACCTGATGATCAGTCATAGGATTGTAGGAAATTTAGTTAAACAAGGAGGGTGTAACATGGATTTGGGGGGCGGTGGTTGGTCAATGTAAAATAAATGATATCGATCAGCTGCTGGTTATACACTGCTCCTGATTTTCATTTCTGTTAAAGCAATTGAGACTGAAAATGGGGAGAGGTGGAAATAACGGCAGTGATATTGCTCACACATTATGTCACCTAAAATCAGAGTAAGGCGCAAGAGACTTGATTTCAAGATAAAATGCAAACATGAGGCTGAGAATATAGGTGAGAGGGATAAATTTTCATCTTCACTGTTTGAGTGGTATCTGGCAAAGTCTGTCACAGTAGAAGGCACATGAGGTTTTGATCTATACGAGGCAGCTGTCAAATTGCACCTGGAATACTGTGAACACTTTTGGACCCCTGATCTAAGGAAAGGTAAAACTGGCATTTCAGACCAAGACGGTTTGCCAGGCTGACTGTGAGGATGGAGGGATGTCCTTATGTGGAGAGTTTGAGTTGGTCTGTACTCTGTGAAGTTTAGAAGAATTGGAGGAGACCTTATTGAAACATACAAGATTCTGAGGGACTTCAACATGGGAACTGTGGGAAGATTGTTTTCCCTTAATGGGAGAATCAAAAATCGGAGTCTGTTGGAAAGGGGAATTGGTAATTTTAAATCTGAAATAGGTAGCTGTTTTGTTAAGCACAGTTACTAAGGGATATGGACCAAAGGCAGATAGGCGACAGATCAGCCATGATCTCATTCTTAGTGCAACAGATTGTCTGCACTACATTTGGTGAAACCCAAATCTTCTGTTAGCTGAGAAGTCAAAGCCCAATGATCACTGTCAATCTATATTTGAGAGGGAAATACTGGTTTATGTTTTGTCAAATATTGATGAATTTCTGTCTGTCAGAGGGTATCAGTTCTGCTGGGCAACTCCAGAGCCCATAATCTGGGAGCAAGAGGTCACTCACTTAAGACAGAGATGAAGAGGAATTTCTTTTCTCAGAGGGAAGTGATGTGTGAAATTCTTTACTGTAGAAGAGTGTTGAGGCCAGTTCATTAAGTATATTATAGGCTGCCACAGATTTTCAAACAGTAAAGGAATGAAGGGAAAAGGCAGGGAAATGCAGTTGAGGAATATCACTTCAACCATGATCTCAATGAAAGGCACAGCAGATCAATGGGCTGAATGGCCTATTATCGCTCCTACATCTTATTGTCTTATGGCTGTAATCCTTTAAAATAAAGAGAAGAAAAATTAGTTTGGATCTATAAAGGGATCTTCCCCTTCCTTGCCCAGGGTATGAGATGAAAATCTACATTCTCTTGTACTTATTGCCTAGAAGTGAACTGCTGCAGCAGATGGAGGGATTTGAATTTAATAAATATCTGGAATTAAGACATGGTGACCATGAATCCATTGTCGCTTGTTGGAAAAATCCATCTGGGTCACTAATGTCCTCTGGGGAAGGAAACTGCCATCCTTACCTTGTCTGGCCTATATGTGACTTCAGACCACAGCAATGTGGGTGACTCTGAACTGCCCTCTGGGAAATGAGGGTTGGGCAATAAATGCTGCTTAGCCAGTAATGCCCTCATCCCGTGAATGAATAAAAGAAAAAAAAACTGCCACCGGAAAAGAGATTTTGAGATAAAAGAGAAACCTGAATTTGGTGAGATTTGACACGATGGAGTTACGGGCAGGAAAATGAGGCCTAACCTCTTGGTCTATGAAAGGTAAATGTGCAGCCATTGAAGATAAGGGATATATATGTTACCAAAGTTTCTGTGATGTGAATTAAAATGGACTACTCAAATGGAGAAACTGAGAAGGCAAAGAGACTGTTCATACTTCACACTAAATTGGTCGTAAACAGGTAGGTTCCTCCTAGCTATTTTTCATCAACCCACTCAAGGATATTATTATAGAACCATGGAGTGGATAGGATTCAAACTCAGGCCTCCTGGTCCAGAGGTATGGACCTCTAACACTGCACTGCAAAAGTCCTTGTATGTTTATGCTGAGAGAGAAGCTAAAAGTCAAACCCAAGCAGTTGGAAGTATTTTTCTGAAATTAAGGTTAATTCTCCATTTGAGGTCAAGCGGTAAAGAATTCCACGCTGTAGCTACAAGGAGCAAGGTGTCGAAAGTGTTCCGTTTTTCAGTGTTGATATTCCTCATCCCAAGAAATAATAATTGTTATAACAGAGAATGAAAGGTACCTTAGAAGTAGAGTGAGCAAAAATAGCTAATGACACTTTTTCTTCAATTATTTTGGAAGGCAGCAAATTGTTTTCCCATCCCAGTTTTCACTTCTCGGAGGACAGCCTCTCCAGTTTCGTGGAAATCCAAACTCTTCGCAACATGAATCTCAGTTCCTTTACCATCTGCATGTGGGTCAGGACAAGAGACTCCCAGCCGAGAATTCTTCTGTCATATGCAACAGAGGATAGTGACAATGAACTGGTTATCTCTGTGGGTCTCGATTGGGGAGTATGGATTGGAGGGCACTTTGTAAACATGACATTGCACTTCAGTCCAAATGAATGGGTGCACTACTGTGTGACGTGGGCTTCTCAATCAGGAGCTGTGGAAATGTGGACTAATGGACTGTCAGGAAGGATCAATTATCTGAAGAAAGGGTATGTTATTAAAACTGGTGGTACCCTGCTGCTGGGTAAAGATCACGACGGCATTGTGGGAGTGTTATCTGATGCTTTCATTGGTGACATCACCACTGTTAACATGTGGGATTATGTTCTCAGTCCCTTGGAAATTCGAAATTTAATGGAATGCAGATATAGATGGAAAAGGGGAAACGTTATAGGTTGGGGAAAGAGTTCCACAGCAGTATTTGGAGGGGTGAAACTCGAAGAGGATAGTATTTGTTTAGGGTAATTTATTCAAATTGCCATGTGCCATCTGGGGAAGGCCAGGGAACTGTTAACCAGTTCACCTTCACCACTAGTGTGTTGGTTTGGGAAAGTAGAAACCGTTTTATATTTACAGACTGATTTTGAAAATCATTAATAAACAGGTCACACAAAACTACAAATTGGTTATAGAGGTCATAATCAGCTCCATCAGTAAATGTGGACCCCATGGTTATGGGGAGACAGACACATGTGGTAATGTCACTGGATGAGTAATCCAGACCCAGGCTAATGCTTTGAACATGGGTTCAAATCCCACGCGGTAGCTAGTGGAATTTAACTTCAGTGAATAAAGTTTGGAATTGAAAGTTAATCTCTGTAACAATGGCCATGAAACTATCATCATTGGGTATAAAGAACCCAGCTACTTTACTAGTATCCTTTAAGGGATGGGCTTATGATGCAATAGTAGTGTATTTGACTCCAGATCAGAAGATTGTGCGTTCAAGTCGTGTCAGGCTCAGAAAGCTTGGAGCAGCATGGTGGCTCAGTGTTTAGCACTGCTGATCTACAGCGCCAGGGGCCTGGGCTTAAGCCTGGTCTCAGGCAACTCTCTGTGTGGAGCTTGCACATTCTCCCTGCACTTATGTAGGTTTCCTTCCACAGTCCAAAGATGTGCAGGTTAGGTGGATTGGTCATGCTGAATTGTCCCATAGTATCCAGGGATGTGCAGGCGAGGTGGATCATTCATGGGAAATGCAGGAATGGGGTAAGGGATAGTGGGTCTGGTTGGGATGGTCTTTGGAGGGTCAGTGTTGACTTGATGGGCTGAATGGCCTTTTCCACACTATGGGGATTCTATGATTCTAAGGGAAGGAAATCTGTTGTCCTTTTCCAGCCTGTCCTACTTGTGACTTCAGTCCTGCAGCAATATGCTTGACCCTTGAATGCTCCGTGTCATGGCCCAGCAGGTCTCCCAGTTCAAAGGCAATTGGGGATGGGCAACAAATGCTGGCCTTGTCAACAACATACACACCCCTTGAAAGAACAATGAGAAAAACCGTTAGAGTGTATAACAGGAGCTTGGTTAGGAGGCTTTATTGTATCTTAAAGTGATGAATAAATTCATTATCTGGAAAAACTCACTGTACTATTGCCTACATCCAGCAAATCTTGTTAACCACATGGTGAGGACCATGGTGTAAGATTCCCAAGTTTCACAGAGCTGAAGTTTAACCAGTTCATTGTGTATCCTTTCTGTGTGAGGCACTGATAAATTATCCATTGTTTGTCTGGCTGGATCACTGGTATGTCTGGTTGGAGCACTGGTTTTGAAAGTTACCAGGAACCGAGTGAGATGAATCCAAATAATGATGCAAATTCTGCTGTGAAAGATAACCAGTTCCTGAGGGCTGGGCAATGATGGTCTGGGATAACCTGGGCCTTCCTATTTGCACATCATGTTATCGAGGATGTATCAGTAAACCATTGCAGGAAAATGTGTTCATATCAAGTGAAATTGGTTCCTGAACTTCAGGTTTGCTTCCTTCTTCTGCCAGGAGTGTGCCATCAGTTTGGACTGATGGGCATCTCACATGCTATCCCGAATCGATTCCACATTGGACTAATAGCAGCTTCGTTTCTGTAGCGGGGAGTGGTTCTCCGGGTCAGTCTAGTTGGAGAACGTGCAGTTGGAGAAGGTCATGTATTTGACTGATCCATCAAATTACCATAGTAACAAGATGCCACACTCAACCAATAAACTTCAAATGGCGTTAGTGTTTCCAATCTTGTGAAGCTTCCTCAGAACTGGTTCTAGTTCTGAAGAAGGATCATTGCACTTGAAACGGTAACTCTATTCTTCTCTCCACTAATGCTGTCAGACCTGCTGAGTTTAATAAAAAAGAACAGAATACAGTACAGCACAGGAACAGGTCCTTCAGCTCACTGTCTCTGTGCTGACCATGATGCCATTCGAAACTAATCTAAACTAAACTAATGCTTGCACATGGTCTGCATCCCTCTATTCCCTGCCTGTTCATGTGTCTGTCTAAACGCCTCTTAAACTTTGCTGTCAGACCTGCTTCTTCCACCTTCCCTGATGAAGGGTCTAGGCCCGAAATGTCAACTTTTGTGCTCCTGAGATGCTGCTGGGCCTGCTGTGTTCATCCAGCTTCACACTTTATTATCTTGGATTCTCCAGCATCTGCAGTTCCCATTATCTGATATAATTAGATACTTAGCTTTTTGGTAGCAATGATAGATCTGAAAGTACAAAAAAGGTCTTTTTCCCAGCAAAGGAGAGTCCAAAACTCGAGTGCATTGGTTTAAGGTGAGAGGGGAAAGATTTAAAAGGGACCTAAGGGATAACATTTTGATGAAGAAGATGGTGCATGTTTCGAATGAACTGTCAGAGGAAGTGGTGGAGGCTGGTACAATTACAACAATTAAAAGGCATCTGGATGGGTACATGAATAGGGAAGCATTTACAGAGACAAGGCCAAATGCTGGAAAATGAGACTAGATTAATTTAGGATATCTGGTCAACATGAACAAATTGGACCAAAGGGCCTGTTTCTGTGCCGTACAGCAATGTGACTCTATCACCTTCCAGCCCTGTCACCCTCAGAAATGATCAATCCTTCAAAGAAGGAGATCCAAACTGGGACTGTGCTTGTTTGAAATTAATTTATGGGATGTCGTTCATTCTGAATTGCCCTTCTTGAATCACTGCAGTCCATCCACTACAAGTGCATCCACAGTCTGTAAGTGAGGGAATTCCAGGCTCTTGACCCAATGACAGTAAAGCAAAGAAATAATAGCATCAACAAGAATATCAAAAGCAATGTAGTAGCAAAAATAGGGATTGGTGCCTTAAAGGATAAACCTTGAGATTTAGTAATGGGAAACAAGGTTATAGCAGAGGCGTTGCTCCAGTATTTTGCATCTGTGTTCACAATGTAAGGTTATAGCAGAGGCGTTGCTCCAGTATTTTGTATCTGTGTTCACAATGTAAGGCACAAACAGTATCCCACGATTAGAAAAAAAATCAAGGGTATCAGAAGGGCGGCAGGAACTTAACACAGTCAATATCACTAGGGAAAACGTTTCTGGGAAAACTAATGGGACTGAAAAATCCCCTGAACATGGCCCTGTACCCTAGGGTTTTAAAGAAGTGGAGGATATGGATGGATTGGTTGTAATCTTCCAAGATTCCTCAAGTTCTAGAAAGACCCAGGGAATTGGAAAATGGTTACATTAATCTTCTAGAAAGAAGGGAGATGGAAATTAAGAAACTATAGGCTAGTTTGCCTGATATGGCATTGGGAAAATGTTAGAGTCTATTGTGAAGGAAGCAGAAGCAAGTCATTTACATGAATCATAACACAGCGAGGCAGCAACAACGTGGGTTTCTAAAAAGAAGATTGTGTTTCACAGATTTATTAAAGCTCTTTGAGGATGTAACAGCAGGGTGGATGAAGACAACCGGGAGATGGAATACATTTGGATTTACAAAAGGCATTTGTTAAGGTGCCATATGTACATTTGGTGCACAAGATTAAAACTCATGGTCTTGGTGGTGTTATATTAGTGTGATTACAGGATTGGCGGTCTAACAGAACACAGAGAGTTGGGATTAACAGGTTATAGAGTCATAGAGCTGTACAACATGGAAACAGACCCTTCGGTCCATTTCATCTATGCCGACCAGATATTCTAAATTAATCCAGTCCCTTTGCCAGCATTTGGCCCATACCTTGCTCAACCCTTCCTATTTATATACCCATCCAGATGCCTTTTAAATGCTGCAATTGTACCAGCCTCCACCACTTCCTCTGGCAGCTCATTCCATACACGCACCACCCTCTGCGTGAAAAATTTCCCTTTAGATCCCTTTTGAATCCTTCCCCTCTCGCCTTAAACTTATGCCCTCTAGTTTTTGAATCCCCCACCCTTGGGAAAAGACCTTGTGAATTTATCCTATCCATGTCATTCATTATTTTATAAGCCTCTATAAGGCCAACTCCCAGTCTCTGACTCTCCAGGGAAAATAGCCCCAGCCCATTCAGTCTTTCCCAATAGCTCAAACCCTCTAATCCTGGCAACACTCTTGTAAATCTTTTCAAGTTTCAAAACAACCTTCCTATAGCAGGGAGACAGGAATTGCACACAGTATTCCAAAAATGGCCGAACCAAAAGTGACCTAAACGTTTTCAACTTATCAAAAATGAGCTTATGGAAAGACACAGGGACCATTACTGTGGCCTCAACAACTTATGATTTATATTTGTGATTGAATGGAGGGCCCAAATATATTCTGGTCAAATTTACTGGCTATACTAAAATAGGTGGAGTCGGAAGCTGAAGAGGATACAAACAGCCTGCAAAGGAATGTAAGATAATCAAATGTGAGGCTGGATGAACACAGCAGGCCAAGCAGCATCTCAGGAGCACAAAAGCTGACGTTTCGGGCCTAGATGTAGACAGGTTAGTGAGCAGACACAATATTGGCAGATGGAATACAATGGAGGAATGGTGAGGCTGTTCTCTTTGGAAAGAAGAATACAAGAGTGGTGTATCATTCCATTGGGGAGACACTGTAGAATGTTGTGGCATAGAACATGTTTCACAAAATGTTAGTATGCCGGAACAGCAAGTAATTAGGGAGTGAAATGAAATGCTTTATTGCAAAACTTCGCAATCTTTAAAAAGTGCTTTGATGAACACTCGAAATGTCATAACATTCAAGGCTACAGGCCAAGTGCTGGAAAGCTGGTCTTGTGTAAATTTAAGTTCAACATTTTGTCAGTGCAGACTCGATGGGCTGAGGGGCCTCTCTGTACCGTATGATTCTATGATAAGAAGAATACCAGCTGAGACAATTGTTTATGGAGGAAGCATTTTTAAAAATACCGATGGGAAGTAATACAAAAGAAATAACATAACATAAAAACTTCAGTTTTGAAGAAGTCATTTCGACCCAAACTATCAACTGTTTCTCTCTCTACTGATGCTGCCAGACCTGCTGAGTTTCTCCAGTATTCTCTGTCCTAGCAACTGCTATTTTGCTTTTATTAATTGTGAGGTTTCTCGCCTCAACTACCCTCCCAGGCAGTGCATTCCAGATTCCCTCCACTTTCTGGGTGAAAATCCTATTCCTGAAATTCCCACAAATCCTCCTGCCTATCACTTTAAAAGTGTGATCCCTTGTTATTGATCTTTCAAATAATAGGGAGAGCTGCTTTCTATCTACTCTGTCCATGCCCCTCAGAATCATTTACATTGATATCAGGCGACCCCCTCAGCCCTCACCAAAGAGGGTCAGAAGTTACACAACACCAGCTTAGTCCAACAGCTCACAAAAAATCCCCAAGTCTATCCAGCCTCTCTTCATTTCTAAACTGATTGTTAATTGATACCATATAAAGCTTCCAACAATTTTTTGGGTGCAAACATTTTCTAATGATTATCTCCTTCTTCTGTGTGTGGCAGTGGGTAGATGTTCATACATGGGGCTGTCCTGAAATAGGGTTAAACCTTTACAAATAGAATGTACAACAGTGACCAAGAAGCATCCATATCAGTATCGTCCAAATTTGCAACCTCTCTTACATGATGCAGTCAGGAGTCACACAACACCAGGTCACAAGCTTTCGAAGCGCTGCTCTTTCAGCATTCACTCACTCTGAGCCTACCTGGATGCTCACAGTGTTCTTGCCTTGCGTTGCCTTTGTGCACTTTGACCCGTCAGTCAGACATACCAGTCTCAAACTACTTCCGCCTTGCTATGTCGCTTACCGTGGACACAAAGCCAGAAACATTGCCCACCACCTGTCTTGATTATTGTTGCCCTATGGGTGACTGCTCAGGTCCTGGGGTGAGAGAGACAGAGACAGCTGTTATGGGCGATGAAAGTGAGTGGCACAACTATTTCTGTTGGCGCCTTTGGGGAGGCGACTTGAGTGAGTGGGTAGTGCAGAGTGGTGTTGGGGGTCGGAGTGTGAGAAAGTGGAAGACATGGTGCAGGTAATAGTGAGAGCGGTAGAGCATGAGCCTTGGCATGAGGTGGGTACAGTGATGGAGACAGAGTGAGTGTAAGGTTGCAGAGGGAGATGGCGATGTGTATTCTGGTGAAGAGGAGATGAACGTTCTTCCTACAAAACTCTACATTCCTCCAGATGGCTAAAAAAACATTGAACTGGGATGTAACTTTGACCTGGTCTGATATTGCTTGCTGTTGCGTCCCTCACTGCTGGTCTGGGGAAGAGGAAGTCCTGGCTCTGTACTACCCCATCCACCAGGACCTCTTGATCCCTGCCTGGAAAGATTCCTCAAGTCTGCCATGTCTAGTGAAAATATCAGGAACTGTGCCAGGCAGATTCTTGTCCCAGGGCACAACAAACTTCTAAAGATCAGTTCTGAGGAAGGGTCACCGGACCCAAAACGTTAACTCTGTTTTCTGCTTCACAGATGCTACCAGACCTGCTGAGCTTTCCCAGCAACTTTGTTTTTGTTCTAAAGATGGTGCCTGTATAAGGAATATCAGTTAATTATGGAAAATCCTGCTGGTAGTGAGTTGTTCTGGGAATGGTGCAAGTTAAGATGGGGCTGCAATTGGATGTGATCAATGCCCAATGGCAGGATATTTAGTGAACAAGGTAAGTTTGCCAAGATATGGTGAGAAAGTCCGCTGGGCCTCAGGGTGAGTAAATCCTACACAACTCACACTTTGCCAAAAATAGGCAAGATTCAGCCCTACTGTCATATGGTTGTTGACATGCTTGATTTGCAAAGTGAACATGGGGACCCTACGATCGAAGTTTTCTGCCACTTGGTCACCAAGGTCCCTGCAGTGGGCAACTTGTAAACCTTCTGTTTCCAATGGTAAATGGCTTAGCTGGATCCTCAATCAAAACAACACAAGCCAAATATCCTAGCCCTACTCCTATATTTGTCAGTAACACCAATATTTCTATATTGTGGGAAGCAGTGAATTATAAAACTATCGTAGAAATGTACTATTGTTAAATGTCAACTATTGCCTGGTGTATGTTGACATGTCTTCGCAACTGCATTGAAACAATAACTTGCGTTAGGTAGAGCCATGAGCACAGTGAAATGACCTAAAGTGCTAACAACCATTATCTGTTCCTTCTAGTCTCTCTGGAAACATTATTTAACGTCTCTCACTTCAATTCACAATAAGATGTTTGAAATGTATCTCAATGCATATCAATGGTTTCACTAACCAAACACAGAGCTACAGAACAATCTTAACAATACTGAATTGACTGTCAATATGCTGTGCAATGAATGCCATCTCATGTATAAATATTGTACCTGAAATGTATTAGAGTACACCAAGTCACTTCACAGGAGCATAATCAGATAATAATTGACTCTGAGCCAACAAAGGAGACATTAGGACAAGAGACTTAAATGTTTGGTCAAAGAGGTAAGTTTTAAACAAGGGAGATAACAAGGGGTAGAGCTGGATGAACACAGCAGGCCAAGCAGCAACATAGGAGCAGGAAAGTTGACGTTTTGGGCCTAGGCCTTTCTACAGAAACCCTATTTCTGAAGAAGGGTCTAGGCCCAAAACGTCAGCTTTCCTGCTCCTATGATGCCGCTTGGCCTGCTGTGTTCGTCCAGCTCTATACTTTGTTATCTTGGATTCTCCAGCATCTGCAGTTCTACTATCTCTAAGCTTTAAAGGACATTGTTCAGGACCCAGAAGAAGAAGGTGGAGAATTGAAAAGTTTTCGGGAAGTTTACTAATTCAGCTGTCCTTTATAATAATAGACCCACTTTCTCTGCAATGAAAGGCAAATGTGATTGAGACAAACTCTTATATTTGTTGCTTATACCACTCCTCACTCAAAGGGTATCTTAGACTTGACTACAGTCTTGTGCTCTTCACTGCCTTGCATTCATCTATGTTCCTCTTGTGCAATTCAAGGTGCTCTGATTCCAGTTTAATTTCAGTTTTGTTCTTCTTTGCAAACATTTGGCTGATTTCCAGAAATGTTTTGTTTTTTGTTTCGGGAATGATGATGAAAATGAAGAAAAAGGTTGCCAAGCAGATGCCTCCAAAGATGATGAAACTATATTCACCGAGTCCTTTCTGAAAGAGAAGGTTTTTGGAAGTTAGCCATCTGAGGAATATAAGTATACAATTATTTCCCAATTTCCATTCCCAGTCATTAATGAAATATCCAATTGAATATCAAGATGATAAACAGATGTAGCAATCAGCAGTAACTTCTAAACCTCGACTTCTAACACTTAGGTCAGGGGAAGTCTGCACATGAAGTTCCCTTTTAAGCCAGTCACTACCCTGGCTTGGAACTATATCACTCGTTCCTTCTCTGTCACTGGTTCAAAATGCAGGAACTCCCAACATTGTTGTAATTATCCCGAAACGTCATGGGCTGCATCCGGTTCAGGGGACGTCAGATTTAGACCTTTAATTTCCATGGTATTTGTTCTCTGGTGGTTGTGGTTATTTTGACTTCTCTGAGCTGGTCCCTGGATTTTGCATTTTTCTTGGGATGCTTTTTCTATCTTCTACCACGGAGGGTGCATATAAAATGTTTGTTCAAAGTATCTGTATTTCCTTGTTTCCCACTATTAACTCTCAGACTCATCCTCTAAGGGCTCAATGTTTATTTTAGCTACTCCTTTCCTTTGCATGTAGTTGTACAAGGTCTTCCCATTTTTAATTGTTTTGTTAGTTCACTCTCAAATTCTAATCTTCCCTTTCTAAAATCAACTTTTGCTTATTTCTAAACATATTGCAATCTTTTGGCCTACTCTAATCTCTGCAGCATTGAATGTCTTTTTTTCAATTTGATGTAATTCATAACTTCCTTGATTAACCATGGATGGTTCATCGCTAATGTGTAATATTTGTTTCTTAAAATCACCTTAAATGTCTTCCACTGCTAATCTCCATTTTACTTTTTAATCTATTTCCTGGGCTAGTTCAGTCAATTCTATCTTTGCGCTTCTATAATTCCTTTATATAATTTTAAATACTTAGTTTCAGCTGCAAGTTTCTTACCTTCAAACTTAATATGAAATTCCTTCATGATGGGAATAGTCTTTATTAGAGAATCACTTAGGGTTACAGAGTGATAGAGATGTACAGCATGGAAACAGACCCTTTGGTCCAACTCGTCCATGCCGATCAGATATCCTATATAAATCTAGTCCCATTTGCCAGCATTTGGCCCGTATCTCTCTAAACCCTTCCTATTCATGTGCCCTTTAAATGTTGTAATTGTACCAGCCTCTGCCACATCCTCTGGCAGATCATTCCAGCCTGTTCAGCCTCTCCGTATAGCTCAAACCCTCCAACCCCAGACACACCCTTGTAAATCTGCTCTGAACCCTTTCAACTTTACTATGAGGTCATAAATTAATCCTGTCTCACTACTCATTACTAGGTCTACAATACCTGTTTCCAATTAGTTCCAGAATGCACGTCTTAGAAACTATCCCAAAACACTTTACGAACTCTTCCTTCTGGCTAGCTTTGCCAATTTTATTTCTGTATAGGTCAAATAAAGCTTAAAATTACTCATTACTAATGATAGTATGTCTTACAAACACTAATTTTCTTCTTGATCTTTTTCTTCTCTGGTGTAGTTATTCAGGTGATATATAAATTACTCTCACCAATGATTTCTATCTTTTGCTACTTTTTATTTTCACTTAAATGGGTTCTCCATCTTGACCATTTGAACCAGGATCGTTCCAGAGTACTGCACTGATTACATGCTTTACTAACAGCATCACTTCATCCCCTTTTTGTTCCTTCCAATCCTTAGAAAGGGTTGAGTATTTTTGAATATGTACTTCTTTTGGGACACCTTCTGACTATGTAATGATTTTCATGTCATACTTATTTATTTTTATTTATACCCTCAATTTGTCTACCTTGTTGTGAACGCTGTCTGCTTTCAGACAAACAACCATTAATTTCGTCTTTTCACTTTTGTTTCCTATTCCAACCTATCTGCTAATGTGCTCATATGTTTGTACATTTTGTCCTATTGTAAGATTTCTATATATATAAATAAGCCAGCAATAAAGGTATATGTTGAGCTGAGTGAACAGTGGAACAACAAGAGTTAAAGGCAGTATATCCTCTGTATCAACGAATTGTGAATTTTCTTATCCATGCCAAAAAAAAAGTAATAACAAAAATTGACATTTGCGGACAACACTCACATATCCATGATTTTTAACCTACCTTTAAATGAGCTCTACACTGGAGGCTTTCACCATCCATTGGGGTTCCTCAGGAATTGAACCCTCGTGGATATGGAGGAATGACTGTGCTTATGTTTATTTCTCTATCTGTATCCCATTTAGACACACCTCAACCAAAGAAGGAGTTAGATGTAGGTTTTAGGGCTAAAGTGATCAAAAGGCAAGGGAGGAAAGCATAAAGTAATGAGTTATGTGATCAGCCATGATCTTATGGAAAGGTAGAGCTCAATGGGCTGAATGGCTTACTCCTGCACCGATTTTCCATGTTTCTTAGGTCCTGAACCAGGCTCAGAAGCACAAGTTTTACAATTTCTCTCATTCCTAATTGGCTGTCGCCATCGTTTCTCCCAGTGAAGTTTTCTGATTTGGGTTAGCAGTGCTTGATAATCAGGTTCAAACCTCTCAGAGTAGATTTCAAAATATTAAGGTCAACATTTAGACATCAAGTGAGTGAATGTAGGGTGACACTTACCTCTAAAAATGGGAAAATAAGACCCACAGTGAAGTTGGATAACCAATGCACTGACCCTGCCACCATGAAAGCAGCTGGCCGGGAAGACTGACGAAACATTTCTGTTGTTATCACATATGGGATAGGGCCTTGAATTGAGAAAGGTAGAATGAGTGCAGTTAGTGACAATAGCAGATATTCCACAATGTTCTTCCAAAATTAATGGGGAAGCATTGGACTGTTAATCCAGAGACCCAGATAATGTTCTGGGGACCTGGGTTCGAATCCCGCCACAGCAGATGGTGGAATTTGAATTCAATGAATATCTGGAACTAAGAGTCTAATGATGATCATGAATCCATTGTCGATTGTTGGAAAACCCCATCTGGTTCACTAATGTTCTTTAGGGAAGGAAACTGCCATCCTTATCTGGTCCAGCCTACATGTGACTCCAGACCAACAACAATGTGGTTGACCTGTAACTGCTCTCTGGGCAATTAGGGATGGGCAATAAATGTTGCCTTGCCAGCGATGCCCTCATCCTGTGAATGAAGAAAACAAATCAACCTCCATTTCATGTAAGATCAAAATTCTTTGCCCTTGTCTGAAAATCCTTTGTTGAATCTCAGGTTCAGATTCAAGTTTGGTTGGTGCCGCGGCTCTAACCAGCTGGAAAAATGGAAAGGATTCTTTCTGTTCTTTCTATTCAATCTTGGGATGTGGGATTTGCTGGCTGGGCCAGTGTTTATTGCCTCAGAGAATGTGATGCGCGATCCTTCTGGAATCTATCTAGTCTATCTAGCGTAGGGGCACCTGCAATGCTGAAAGGGAGGGAGTTCCAGGATTTTGACCAGCGACACTGAAGGAACTTGGAGGTGAGGGTGTTCCCATGTATCTGCTGCCCTTGTCTTTCTAGCTGGAAGTGGTTGTGGATCCAGTGTGAAATGACGTTGAATATCAAGGGTTTAGATTTGGTCTTGTTGCAGATGGTTATTGGTGGTTGCACTGTGTGAATGTCAGCTCAAGCCTGGATATTGTCTAGGTCTTGCTGCATTTGGACAGAGACTGTTTCAGCTTCTGAGGTATTGCAAATGCTGCTCAATATTATTTAATCATCAGCAAGAAATTCCCACTTCTGACTTTATGATGGACCGAAGGCCTCTTTGTGGAAAAGTCTTATCTGAGGCAAAGTATCACAGTTTCATCCCATACTACTGTTGTGCAGCCTCATTGCTACCATGAAGTTATATTATGTGGAAACATGGACGTACACTCCAGGTCCGATGTTGCATGAAGGTCAAGACTACCAAGCTGCTATTACAAAAATGGGGCTTATTTTCATTTGTTAGAATTATCCAACTGTGGATAATCCATACCTGTGTTTCTAGGCTGATATTATAGAATTTGGGTGAGAATCATAGAATCCCCACAGTGTGGAAGCAGGCCATTCGAATCTACACAGACCCTCCAAAGAGCATCCCACCCAGATGCTTGCCCCTATCCTATCCACATACCCTTGAACACTACGGGCAATTTAGCAAAGCCAATCCACTTAATTTGCGCATCTTTGGACAACAGGAAGAAACCAGAGCAACCAGCACAAACCCACAGAGACACAGGGAGAACATGCAAACTCCACACAGATAGCTGGGGTCGAACCAGGGTCCCTAGCACCGTGAGGCAGCAGCACTAACCACTGAACCACCACGTCACCTGTGAGCTGGTGAGTATATATTGTATAGTACGAGTTGTGTGCCGCAGATTGCAGAGACAAAAGCAATTTGTTTTCCTGTCTGCCATTGTCAGTGTTAGTTCATATGACTTCAAGAAATTGCATTTCTATAGAACGGTTCACAATGTCAGGTTGTCCCAAATTCTCCACCTCTTTTTTAAGCTGTCGAGTTGGTTACCACTTACAATGAGATTTTTAGCAGAGGGAGGTCACAACTTGATCATTAAACTACATTTAGATTTTCAAGTAGGCCTCAAGCACAAACTTAATCCTTGATGGATGCTCACATTAATCACATTGAATCGTGAATTTAGGCTCCAGTGTCTGTAATTGTCTCTTAAACCTCTCTTCTCTCTTGTTCTCTCTCCTCCTAGAAGAAGTTCATTAAAACTCTTAAATCTCTTTGACCAAATGTTTGGTCATCTGTCCAGATGTCTCCTTACATGGCTCAGCATCAAATTTTGTTTAGTTTATGCTCCTATGAAGCATCTTGAGATATTCACTGCATTAAAATTGCAATTTGTCAGGGTACAAACATTTCCTCTCTTTCATTTCCATTTTCAATGTAAATGGGTCAAACTTGCTTTTTCATATATAAAAGACATTTTTTATTTCCCCAGTCTGCCTATCATCCCAGCCAAGGGCAGTCAAATGACTGCCCACAGGCACCCTGCCAATGCTAATCAATTAGTGACCCCGTGTCCTTCTATTTTATGGCACAGCAAGTTAAAGGAACAACACTTCCCCAGAAATATTGCACATTCTTGGGATGGCAGGGCTGGGAGCAGGAGGCAGATGAATAGGATACAGAAATAAAACAGATAAATTAAACTCTTGGACATGCAAAGAAAAGCCACGGAGTAAAGCTTTGGCTGTGTAATGGAGTGAATGCTTTGATGTTTAAAGAGCAATGTTCTGGCCCTAAGTCAGCGAGAGATTCTGCAGTCTCAAGTTCCTTTCAGCCTGCCCTGTGAATCTGCTCAGCAGATTAGTGCTGATCTGCTGGCTTCACTCTCCTAGGGATTTATCCATGCTGTGTACGTCCTCCTGATGGATACCATCCCTCAGCCATAGGGATCACTGAGCCATTCAGGTCTGGTCAATGCAGCAAGCTTGGCTGTCCAGAACATCTTTGCAGACAAGTTGTGACCAGGATTTCCCATGCAGAATGGCGTTCACTGGATAAATATAACAAAGTTTCTTTTTCAATTCCGTTTTTTTACATTCATGGGCCAGCATTTATTGCCCTTGCTGAATTCCTCACAGGGTAACCACATTGCTGTTGGTCTGGAGTCACACATAGGCCAACTCCAGGAACAAATGGAAGCTTCTTTCACTAAAGGGCATTAGTGAATGAGATGGGCTCCCCCCCAACAATTAACAATGCTCATCATTAGACTCTTAATTCCAAATTTTTACTGACTTCAAATTCCACCATCTGCCCCGGCAGGATTTGAATCCAGGTCTCCAGAACATTACTTGGATTTCTGGATACACAGTCCAGCGAAAATACCATAAGGCTGTTGCCTCCCATACTTTATTCCATCTATTCAACGTGACCCTCTCGTTCACCCACAGAGGCCTCCAACTGTTTCTTAAATAATTCCAGAGGTGTAACCTTCCCTAACCTGTGTAAATAATCTCTCTGTGGGCTAATTGCTTTGATGGTTTCTAAATAATGCCATTGGGTCTTTGACGTTCACCTAGAAACACATCTGGCTACAAAAATGTCCATAAGACCATAAGACCATAAGACATAGGAGTGGAAATAAGGCCATTCGGCCCATTAAGTCCACTCCGCCATTTAAATCATGGCTGATGGTCATTTCAACTCCACTTCCCTGCACTCTCCCCGTAGCCTTTGATTCCTTGTGAGATCAAGAATTTGTCGATCTCTGCCTTGAAGGCATCCAACGTCCCGGCCTCCACTGCATATCTGATTTTGTTCTTGTCAGCCTGGATGATGTTGGGACGTACTGGTGAGGCTTTGACTCTTAAACTCCGAAAGAGTGGTGCTATTTTGGAGAAGTATGAAAGGGAGGAACATTACCTGTGATGAGAATGGGTTGGGGACTATCATTAGTTTCGATGGCTCAAACTGAAGTGAAGACTGGCACAGCCTTTGAAAATGCAGAATAAAGAAAAAGTTACAGAGCAAGGCCACTCAGTCTGTCATATCTGGACTAAAAAAAAATCTGCACAGGACCCACCTTCTAGCTCTTGTTTTGTAGCTCGAAAGCTTTTGCTAAGTGAACTGCATATCCAGGATTTTGATAATGATGGTAAGGACTTCTGTCTCTATCACTCTCTCAGCCAGATGTCCTGTTTCCTATTGTTCCATTCCACTCCTCCAACTCCAGTGGGATTATCTGTTCTTTCTAGTTGGCAGTTAGGCACACCATCGTTCTGCCATTTTCACATTCTGATCAATTATTCTGAACTATCAATGCCTTTTCTCCCCCAACATTTCACCACCAGCACCCCCAATAAATGCTGCAACCTCCACACATCACACCAGCTCTGAAGAAGAGTCATCTGGACTCGAAACGTTAGCTTGGCTGTCTCTCTGTGGATGCTGTCTAACCCACTGGGATCTCCAGAATATTTTGTTTTCAGTACAGATTCCAGTTTCTGCAGTAATTTGCTCCTATGATTCTACTTGCATTAGTTCCAGTTACTATAGTATATTCACTGCTGGCAATGAATTCTCTTGTTCACTGGGGAGACCTCATGCATTTGAGGGTTTTGCCTTACTGAACAGTTCCGGACAGTCTACTGCTATGACCTCAATACCGACCATTCACTACTTTATTACTGTATCCTTCTGCCGCTCTCATCCCTCTGTCCACAATGTCCAGTGCTGTTTCAATGAAATGCAACTCAAGCTCAAGTAATAGCTTGATTGGCACTCCATACACCTTCAACATTTACTCTCTCCAACACTCACCTCACAGTGGCAGCAGTATATAATGTCTACACAATGCACTGTAGCAACTCAAATTAACCCCTTAGATAGCACTTTCCAAACCACGAACCTTTACCATGCAGAAGGACAAGGGCAGCAGATACATGGGAAAACCCTGTCCTGAAAGTTCCCCTGCAAGCCACTTACCATCCTGGATTGGAAATATATTGGCCTTCCTTCAGGGTTGCTAGATCAAAATCCTGAAACTTCTTCCCTCACAGCATTATGGAGGGCCCCCAACAACAAACAGATTGGAGCAGTTCAAAAAGGCAGAGCATCACCACCTTCTTGATGGGCATGGCCAAGTGGTATTATTGCTGGACTATTAATCCAGAGACCTAAGGGGTAACTTAGAGGGTGGTGCGTGTGTGGAATGTTCTAGGGATCCAAGCTTGAATCCTACTATGGCAAATGGTGGAATTTGAATTCACTAAAATGTCTTAGATTAAGAATCTTATGATGACTGTGAACCCATTGTCAAATATTTTTAAGCTTTAATATGGGGATCCAATATAATAGTTGACCGATGCAATTCCATTGTATCGTGTCCGCATTCTGGTCCAGACAGATATATGTGGGTACAAACCCTACACAAAACAAAAGCTGAATATATAGTAGAGGGATATGACTAGAAAGCTGGTGGTAATTTCTCCCCTGCAGAATACCATGGCAATTATACAGTTAACTGTCTTTCCTCAGAGCTTCCACAGCACCTAAGGACAAACTGAAGGATCCATCAGGGAGTTGGAAGTTCCTCAGCCTCAGTAGTGCCACTGGGTGCCATGGCCATTGCTGGTACTGCAGCAGACAATCCCAGAACAAGTCCATGGGACAGAACCAGATAAATTCTGATGGTTTGCATCATTGCCACAATCCTGGGAGGCAATGGCCGAGTGGTATTATTGTTGGACTGTTCATCCAGAGACCCAGATAATGTTCTGGAGACCTGGGTTCGAATTCTGCCACAGAAGATGGTGGAATTTGAATTCAATAAATATCTGGAATTAAGAACCTAATGATGACAACCATTGTTGATTGTTGGAAAACCCCATTTGGTGCACTAATGTCCTTTAGGGAGCGAAACTGCCATCTTTACCTGGTCTGGCCTACATGTGACTCCAGACTCACAGCAATGTGGTTAACTCTTAACAATTAGAGATGGGCAATAAATGCTGCCTAGCCAGTGATGCCCTCATCCTGAGAATGAATAAAGGAAAAAAAAAGTGATAGGCAATAATACTGGCCCAGTCAGTGACATCTATATGCCACAAATGACTCATTCTTATAAAAGGTATTTTATACATTTCCAATCTTAATATGAGCTTTGTAAACTTAAGATCTCCAATTATGACTCACAATTTCTTTTGACATTCTTTAATAATTTGCACTGGGCCCATCTTTCATTTGTGTTTCCCCATTATTCCCCAATTTCCCCTAAATACCTTGCTCCTTTGGTCAATTAATCTTTCCTGCACTCCAGTCAGCTGCTTGAACATGTAACCCACTGTGGTTTTTCTTTTTCAGAATGTGGATGCTGCTGGTATTTGAAACCCATCCAGTATTGCCTTCAAACTTCATAAGTTGCTGATTATTTTGGATGGCTGTAATGAGTCAGCCACATTTCTGTGGGCTGGAGTCACATATAGACCACACCAGGTGAGGACAACAGATTTCCTTTAACAGAAAATCTGTTAAACTGAAGTGGGGGCGGCACAGTGGCTGAATGGTTAGCACTGCTGCCTCACAGCACCAGGGACCCAGGTTCAATTCCACCATCAGGTGACCATCTATGTGGGGTTTGCACATTCTCCCCATGTCTGCATGGGTTTCCTCCAGGTGCTCCAGCTTCCTCCCACAATCCAAAGATGTGCAGGCTAGGTGGATTAGCTGTGCTAAATTTCCCATCGTGGCTATGTTCAAGTGCCCAGGGATGTGAAGGTTAGCTATGAAAAATGCAGGGTTGCATGGAGTGGGCTGTATGCTGTTCAGAGGGTTAGTGTGGACTCAATGGGTCAAATGGCCTGCTACCACAGTGTAGTGATTCTATGATCCTATGAAATGCTGACAAAAAGGACTAGATTAATTTAGGATATCTGGTCAGCATGGACAAATTGGACCAAAGGATCTGTTTCCATGCTGAATGACTCTGGGCCCAAAACATTAATTCTGCTTTCTCTCCACAGGTGCTGCTGGGCCTGCTGAGTTTCTCCAGCAATTTCTACTTTTGTTTCAGATTTGCAGCATCTGTAGTTCTTTGTTTTATCATAAATATTTGCTAATTTGTTTGAGGGAAGGAAGTGATCATAGAATCTCTACAGTGTGGAAACAGGCCATTCAGCCCAACAAGTCCACACCAACCCTCAGAGCATCCCAGTCAGACACATTCCCCTATAACCACCTAATCTACACACCCCTGAACACTGCAGGCAATTTAGCACGGCCAATCCACCGGTCACAGGGAGTTTGAAGGCAATACTGGATGGGTTTCAAATACCAGCAGCATCCACATTCCGAAAAAGAAAAACCACAGTGGGTTACATGTTCAAGCAGCTGACTGGAGTGCAGGAAAGATTAATTGACCCCACACAGACACTCGTCCGAGGCTGGAATTGAACCTGAGTCCCTGGCACTGTGAGGAGGCAGGGGCTAACCACTGAGCCCCTGTGCTGCCCCAACGTGGCTCATTGCCCTCTAAACCCTTCCAACTCATAAGCCCATCCAGATGCCTTTTAAATGTTGTAACTGTACCAGCCTCCACCACCTCCTCTGGCAGCTCATTCCACACACGCACCACCCTCTAAGTTGCCCCTTAGGTCCCTTTTATATCGTTTCTGTACCATGTTAAACCAATGCCAGTGATCCTTTTTCAGAACGACCCTGGTTATTTGGTCGTCATTACTGAGATTAAAACTCAATTCCAGATTTTATCATTTGAATACAAACCCCCCCAGCTGTCATGGTGAGAATGTGAACGTATTTCCTCAGAGCATTAGCGTTGGGCCTGTGGATTACTTTAGGTTTGCATTCTCTCCACAGATGTTGCTTGAGCTGCTGAGCATTTGCAAAGATTTTGATGTTTTTACTTCTATGATTCAGTGTGTGGCTGTGGTTCTGATTTCCTACATTAGATTCCAGTTGTTCCTTTCTCATGGAGTCAGTATCACTTTACCAATGTGAACAATGTGACACCGTGTTTGGAAAGTGATCAACCTCAAAACACACAAGGGACAAGCTCATGTTCAGTCAGGCTCCTTGAGTTATAAATACTGTTCAGCCTCAGGGTTGCTATATACAGAGTCTGATTGAGAAGGAATATAAATAATTCAGTTGCACAAAAGATTCATTCATCATGTGAATATTTTTAAGCTTTAGTATGCAGATCCAATTTAACAGTTGTCCAATGCAATTCCACCGTATGGTGTCCACATTCTGGTCCAGAAGGATACATGTGGGTACAAACCCTACACAAAACAAAAGCTGAGTATATAGTGGAGGGATATGGCTAGAAAGCTGGTGGTAATTTCTCCCCTGCAGAATACCATGGCAATTATACAGTTAACTGTCTTTCCTCAGCGCTTCCACAGCACCGAAGGACAAACTGAAGGATCCATCAGGGAGTTGGAAGTTCCTCAGCCTCAGTAGTGCCACTGGGTGCTGTGGCCATTGCTGGTACTGCAGCAGACAATCCCAGAACAAGTCCATGGGACAGAACCAGGTAAATTTTGATGATTTGCATCATCACCACAATCCCCATCCCAATATTTGTTTTACAACTTCTTTTAAATTATCCAACCTTTTTCTCCGACATAAGATACAATTAGATTGGAAAAGGAACAAAAAAGTAAAATTGCTGGTGAAAATCCACAGGTCATTCAGCAGCTGTGGAGAGAAAGCAGACTTAACATTTTGGGTCCGACGACCCCTCTTCAGAATGTCAGTTCTCCAGACCCGAAACATTAAATCTGCTTTCTGTCCACAGATGCTGACCAACTGGCTGAGATTTTCCAGCAATTTCTGTTTTGGTTTCTGATTTCCAGCATCTGAAGTTCTTTGTGTTTTTTTGTTTGGATTGGAAAAGAACAACATGTTAAACATGTCAGAGGTGAAAGATTGTAACTCAGCAAGGCTTCAAATCTTAGTTTCAACAACCTAAAAATCCAAGTCATGTAGCAATTCAATTACTTAAGTTTTTATCCACTCAGCGGTTGTGAGTATCATTGCCTAGAAAAGCATTAATTGTCCATCCCTAATTGCCCAGAGGGAAGTTAAGAGTCGACCACTGCTGTGGGCCTGGAGTCATATGTAGTCCAGACCAGGTAAGGACGGTAGTTTTCCTCCTTAAAGGACATTAGTGAACGAGAAGCGTTTTTCCTGACAATTGACAACCGTTTCACAGACATCATTACACTCTTTAAATAATTCATTGACCTCAAATTCCACCATCTACCAGGGCAGGATTTAAATCTGAGTTCCCAGAACATTCCCTGGGCCTCTGGATGAATACTGCAGCAATAATACCACTAGCCATTGCCTCCTCCTAAACCCAAGGAAATACGGGACTCCTATCCATCGGATGGACCTTTAAACTGCAAACATACTTGTTCAGGTCTGACAATTCAAGCAATAAAGGAGGGAATTCACCTGAGGTCATCTCTCACAAGCAGATGAGTTGATCCTTCATCTGTTGTACATAGAGATTTCAAAATGGCAGTGACTTAAGCAGAAGATGTAAGAGCTGAAGTAGACCATTCAGCCCATCAAGTCCACCCAACACCCACTGAGATCATTGTTGACCTGATTATCCTCAACTCCACTCTCCATCTGCAATTGTAACTCGCCTTCAATTCATTTGTTAGATGAGTACATAGGAGCATATGGAGAAGTCAGAGTGCATTATATAAATGCAGGTTCATTTTATGGCACTACAGTGCTGTATTTTGCTGTGAAGCTGGGTATCACTTCACTATTGGGGTTATTGTTATTCCACAATCAGTGGCTGTTCTGTCTAAGTTACTTGTAAAACTCAATTTGAAATCCAACCGTATTAAACCAAATTCGACATGACTGAAAACAAAATCTATTGATGTGGGAAGAACTCAGCCGTATACACAAAAGTACACAGACTGAAATAAGGCCAAAGAGGTTTCATAAAAAGGAGAGTATGAAGAATCAAATAAACAAAAGAATACTTATTATACTTACTGGGTCCTATTGCGTGCCCCATAACATAAATGATTATGCAGGCTATGCTTAGATAAGGCATTCCATCAACGTTATCCTGAGGAGAGAACATATTTATGCTTTTTAATGCGTTTTAACATCCGTCTTCACTTTACATTGCAGTTTCACAATTGTCACCAAATAGGGGGTTCATCGAACATATTGATATTAAGCAATGTGTGGACTGATGAAGGATTAACTGTCAGCAGAACATTTAGATCTCATGCCAATATTTCAATGTAGAACAGGGGAATTAGCCCTAAGTATTCTGGTCAAGGTTTCTCACTTATTTAATATCAAAAAAATTATATGTCATTACTGTATGGGCGAGTTTGCTGTGAATAAATTGGCTGCTGTATCTACATTCAACAATGACCTCATTTCAAAAGCACTTTATTGGCTTCATTGGGATACCCTGAGGATGTGGAAGACCCTATATAAATGCAAGTCTGACTTCCTTCCTTGCTTTCTCTCTCTCTCTCTCTTTCTTTCTTTCTCTTCCACTTTCTCATTCTTTCTCTGGTATAGCTATAGGTGATATCATCACTGTTATCATCCTAGCTGATGGTCATACTGGACATGTTAAATCCCATAGTGAAACCTGGCTTGATAGACTGTTAAGTTTTGTTTGGGCCTTTCTTTTTAGTGGTGGGCTGTCACTGAACATATTCACAAGAGGCTGCCAATGTACTTTTCAAAAAAGAAGAGCCCAGACATTGATATAAAAAGGAACAGCTGAAATATCAGATAGAACATAGGAACAAGAATCAACCATTTTGTCCCTTCAGTTAGATCAGGTGATTGATTCCAGAATGTAAACATTGGTAAAAAGAGGCAAGAAGATACAGCTTTTCATCTTACACTCATCAGGACTGAGAAGCAAGAAACCAAACTTAGAAAGGGTATATTAATTTAAATACCAGGATCCCTGGTTGGCATGGAGAAGCAGCAGGATCTGTTAGTGGTCAATCTTAGCTCAATGATTAATTTTGGACCAGAGAAGTAGACTCTGATTGGTCAGGGTATTGCCATGGAGAATGTAATCAGATCATGTATCTTAATGTCCTTTTTCTCTGCTTTGTCATGATGAGAGCAATTCTTCTCTCTTTCAATATCCTGATCAGAGGTTTGATCAGTGCAGAATTATGGGTAAGCTGGACCAACTCACCAGTAAAAGGTCCTGGGTGACAGTATCTGAGCCATTGGTAGGAGGTATGATCGATGAAGATATATGGGAAAAATATAAACATGAAGACACAAGTCTACTTTCCAGGAATTAACTTGAGCTGAATCTTACTTTGCCAGCTCAAGTATTTTACTAATCTTAGTTAGATCCAAAATAATTAACTGCTGAGCTAATGGTTATTTACAAAAAAATGTTAATTATTATCTACTAATGATGGAGAGAAGTTATAGAGATTTGATGCTGTAGTTTAATATTATGTTCTCTAGAGTTGCATCAAAATTCCCAGAGCATTTCCTGTTCCCTGTTTACTGTCCCTTGCTGAGGTCATCATGCACATAGAGGTTCTCAGACAGAGAATGCATCAGTAAAGGGTGTATGCACCCACCCCTGGCCCCAGTAGATCGAGAAGCATTATAGTAGCTCTGTTTGCCTTCAGTCAATTGCCAACACTACTGGGGCTTGACCTTCAGTATGAGTTTTGGTCTGATGTCTGGAACTGGCTGGTCTCTTTGCCAATTTTGACATTTCAGTAGTTGCTCCCTTATGGCACATAGTCCTGGGATGTTCTTCAAACTAGGATCCCCATTGCTGGTGGTCCAGTGGGCTTTCCCTTTGCAAATGGGATGAGCACAAACTCAGGAAAGTGGCATGTAACTGGGTCAGATCCTTGGGAGGTTGGGGGTGTTACACAGGGTGAACAGAGTTAGTGAAGATCTGTGTCAGCTTTAGGTAACTTCGTTAGGGTTTTATCCCAACACTTCTGACCTTGGAGTAAAACTAACCCTTCACTCTAGGCTAATAAAGTTCAGTACATCTATCTTTCTCTTCTCAGGAGCACTTTTCTATATGGCCATGCCATTCTAAGGACTTCACAGGCCTGCCTCATGCAAATTCCAATGTGAAAGGAAAGGTCCCTCTCTTTTAGCTTTGGGCATTTAATTAAGCCTTAAAAATGCCAAGTTCTAAACTCTCACAAGTCTTTGACGCCCCATTAATTACCATGCTGGTAGCAACAATCTAAAATAATCAGCAATCCATTAGCAATGCCCAAATCCACCAAATCTACAGCCAGGCTTCAGAATCTGTTTTTAGAAGAAATCACCATGGCTACAGAAATACTTAAAAATTAATGATTGATAATTAAAGGCACACAGAAAAACCCATTGGTTACTAAACTAAATTTGCACTAAAGAATATAAAAAATTAAAAACAGAATCAGAAATTGCTGGAAAAAACTCAGTAGGTTTGTTAGCATCTGTACAGAGAAATCAGAATCAATGTTCTGGGTCCAGTGGCCCTTCTTCAGAACACACCACTCAGTAATTTCTGATTTCCAGCATCTGCAGTTCTTCAGTGTTTTTAAACTAAAAATTATACCTATAAGTCGTACATTTTACATCACAAAAGGGACAATCATGACAAAGTGAAATTGATTGTTTTTATTGCAATAACAAAGTTGAACGTCGTGGAAGTATGACATCCTTAATTTTCTTAGAGAAAGGAATAAATCAGCAGTGTCACAGGAAATCAACAAAGCTATGTATAAAAGTCAAATTATAAATAAGTAAGGGCAATGTGTTCATGCAATATAAATAAATTGTCCAGACATTGCTCTCATGGCATAAACTGAATTATGAATAAACCAATTGTACTGTATTCCAGGCCTTGTGGCTGCTGAGCAAACAGTGAAGGCACAAGACAACTAGGACTAAAGCCTTTTTCAGAATGATTGAGTACAATGGAAGGCGTGTGTATTTGAAGCCCCACGATTTGCGATGGGAAACAAGTTGGTCTCCACAACCCAACAAGCCTTAACACACTCAAACATATAAAATGAGCACAGAAACAATGACATAAAATCACAAAAGTTTTTGAATTGCAGCTTATCGCATCCAGAAACAATAATCATTGTGCTTGTGTGAAATTCCTTCCTGAATTAATTTTCCGCTGTTGGTAGCCTGTAACCTGCTGCCTTAGCCAAAACACGATGCAAAGGAATTTCATCTGCAATAGGCACTTATGTGCTTCTATAATACTTTGAATACTCCAATGAAATGAATTAATTAAATAAATGAGTGACAATTCTTTAAAGGAACACTTAACCAACCACACTGTTGTTTATTTCTCCCCGCATATTTCTCTCTCTGTCTCTCTGTTTCTTTCTCACTGTTTCTCCCCCATTATGTTCCCCTCTATTTCTGCACCCATCTTTAGCCACTTCCCATTCTTCCCTTCCATTTCCCCCACTCTGTTCCCTCCTCTCTGTTTCCCCAACTCTGTTTCCGCCCCAACTGTTCCCTTCTCTGTTTCCCCATCTCTGTTCCTTCCTCTCTGTTTCCTCCTCTCTGCTCCCCCCTCTCTGTCTCCCCCTTGCTGGTCCCTTTCCTGTTTCCAGAAGGCCAAGTTTCAAAGAAAACTTTACAGATTTAAAATTGAAATGTTGCGAGGGGGCAGGGGAAATGATACTCTCCAGCCTCTGTGGAATCCACCTGTGGAAGACCTCAAGCAAAGCAGGTGCACCCTCTCCAGAGATATCTCGTGCAGACATGACCATGGAATAGAATCAGGCTGTCAGACCTAATAGCCCACTCGACAGACTGTTGCCTGGACTTGATACTGACGACCTTGGACAGGGTCTCGAGCACATCCATTAAGGAGGGTCCTCCAAACTGCCTGCACTCTTACATTACACCATGTGGCCAAAGATTAGAAATAATCTGCTTTTATTGCTCAGAGTAACTTCAAGGTCATAGAGTCCACAGTGGCAAACAAACAGTTATCCATTATTCTGCATGTTTGTTGTGCGGAATACATTTTAAGACTTTGCGCAGAGGAAGAGAACGAACGAACCTGAAGATTTAGACTTGTTGTTAACACTGCACATGAAATGCAACAAATCGCAAATCCAAACAGGAGAAGCTTCCTTCGTCCTAAAGCTTCGACTATAGAAATCTGGAGAACACAATAATGTAATACACTGAGCTCAGAAATATGAATGTACAGCAGTAACATGCAGATCTAGAAATGCCTGTTAAAGACAACGCTATTAGGACTTACTGCTGCTATGGTCATGAACACATTAACAGCTCCTGTTCCAACAGTGACATACTGAATGTCATTTTCTTTCACTCCTGCTGATCGATATATGCTGTCAGCATAATAATAGATCTGCAAACAGAAATAGTCTCAGTAGATGAAGAGCGATTACTGATACGGATTTCTTAATGTTATTATGCAATCAGCTCCCGCTATTTTTCCTGTCATTTTGAGTTCCTGGTGGAGAATTAAGATTTGGCATCTGTAAGTGTCATTGCAAATTTTAATCATGATCTTAAAAATCTTACTGTACCTCTGTTGGAAATGGGGAAATGAGTCAGAGACCCTGCAGTCAAATGATTCTTATGCGTCCCACTCTGGGCCAGAAAGTGCCACCCTGTTTACCGATGGGGCTCTGACCCTTCCTTGTAAACAGAGATCCAGAGGTCCATGTGGGAAATGATCACTCATTGGGATTTTTCTCAGAGCAGACAACCAGGGGGAGGCAATGACCTAGTGTTATTTTTGCTAGGCTAGTTTCGAATCTCTCCAGAGCAGATGGTAGAATTTGATTTCAAGAAACATCGAGAGTTAAGGCTGTAATGATGACCATGAAATTGTTGTCGACTGTCATTTTAAAAACCCTCATCCATGAATGTTCTTTAGGGAAGGAAATCTGCCATCCTTTCCAGCCCTGGGAAATTAGAATGGACAATAAATGTCAGGCTGGCCAGTGATGCCCACATCCCATGAATGAGTAAAAGAAAACTTAATGACAAGAGATCATCCAATTCAGGATTGTAGCTTGATTCTTGAAGACCAATCATAGGTCTTTCAGCATAATAGAATCTGCCACAGGGTTACGTAAGGTGGACAGAGATTCAAAATGGATTTACATTCTTTAAAATATTAACATTCAAATAAAGAATGGCCATCAGAGTGGGATTGTGGGTAGTGGTGAGGAAGCAGAATGGGGACGGGAGTTGATGAAGGTTAGTCATGGGGGAGGTGGATGGGGAGGGGAGTTGATGGAGGTTAGTCATGGGGAGGGGAATGGGGAAGCGAGTTGCTGGAGGTTAGTCATGGGGGAGGGGGATGGGGAGGGCAGTTGATCGAGGTTAGTCATGGGGGAGGGGGATGGGGAAGGGAGTTGATGGTGGTTGTTGGTGGGAGAGGGGGAAGAGGGGAGTTGATGGGCTTTGGTGGTAGGGAGTGGAGTTGATGGGGTTAATGGTGGGAGAGGGGAATTGATGGGGGTTGGTGGTAGGGAGTGGAGTTGATGGGGTTAGTTGGGGGAGGGGTGTTGATGGGGGTTGGTGGTAGGGAGTGGAGTTGATGGGGTTAGTTGGGGGAGGGGTGTTGATGGGGGTTGGTGGTAGGGAGTGGAGTTGATGGGGTTAGTTGGGGGAGGGGTGTTGATGGGGGTTGGTGGTAGGGAGTGGAGTTGATGGGGTTAATGGTGGGAGAGGGGAATTGATGGGGGTTGGTGGTAGGGAGTGGAGTTGATGGGGTTAATGGTGGGAGAGGGGAATTGATGGGGGTTGGTGGTAGGGAGTGGAGTTGATGGGGTTAGTTGGGGGAGGGGTGTTGATGGGGGTTGGTGGTAGGGAGTGGAGTTGATGGGGTTAGTTGGGGGAGGGGTGTTGATGGGGGTTGGTGGTAGGGAGTGGAGTTGATGGGGTTAGTTGGGGGAGGGGTGTTGATGGGGGTTGGTGGTAGGGAGTGGAGTTGATGGGGTTAGTTGGGGGAGGGGTGTTGATGGGGGTTGGTGGTAGGGAGTGGAGTTGATGGGGTTAGTTGGGGGAGGGGTGTTGATGGGGGTTGGTGGTAGGGAGTGGAGTTGATGGGGTTAGTTGGGGGAGGGGTGTTGATGGGGGTTGGTGGTAGGGAGTGGAGTTGATGGGGTTAGTTGGGGGAGGGGTGTTGATGGGGGTTGGTGGTAGGGAGTGGAGTTGATGGGGTTAGTTGGGGGAGGGGTGTTGATGGGGGTTGGTGGTAGGGAGTGGAGTTGATGGGGTTAGTTGGGGGAGGGGTGTTGATGGGGGTTGGTGGTAGGGAGTGGAGTTGATGGGGTTAGTTGGGGGAGGGGTGTTGATGGGGGTTGGTGGTAGGGAGTGGAGTTGATGGGGTTAGTTGGGGGAGGGGTGTTGATGGGGGTTGGTGGTAGGGAGTGGAGTTGATGGGGTTAGTTGGGGGAGGGGTGTTGATGGGGGTTGGTGGTAGGGAGTGGAGTTGATGGGGTTAGTTGGGGGAGGGGTGTTGATGGGGGTTGGTGGTAGGGAGTGGAGTTGATGGGGTTAGTTGGGGGAGGGGTGTTGATGGGGGTTGGTGGTAGGGAGTGGAGTTGATGGGGTTAGTTGGGGGAGGGGTGTTGATGGGGGTTGGTGGTAGGGAAGGGGATTGGGAGGGGAATGGAGTCAGTTTTGGTGATGGGGGAAGGTGTGGGGAGCGGAATTAATGAGGGAGTGGACTTGATGGGGGGGTCGGTGATCGGTAGGAGGTTGGCAGTGGGGAAGGGAGTTGATGGGGGGTTGGTGGTGGGGGAGAGGCGTGGGGAGGTGTATTAATGGGTGCTGGTGGTGTGGGAGCAGGATGTGGAGGGGGAGGTGAGTTGATGGGGGTTTGCGATGGTCCCAGCAGATGCTGCACCTAGGCAGGAGAGTAAAGGAGGCCTTCAAGTTTCATGCCAAGAAAGCGAGCAGCACCCTCCCCCCACTTTTTCCTAAATCCCGCACCCTGGATAACCTGCAGGGAGTCATCTTGCTCTCAGCATCTTACGGCATGGAGAAGACTACCAAGTAAAGGTTCCTTTAATGGGCCATAATAGGCCTTTAATTACTGCTTGTGCCTGCCTTTGGGAAGGTGACCCACGTGCGTGTTGGAACTGGGGACCCCGTACAGAGAAAGGTGGTATTTGGTTTTGCACCTGCTTATCTCAATTTCCACCCCCCCCCCCCCCCCCCCCCCCCCGCCAGTGGTGCTAAGATACAGGCCTTCTGCATCTGTGTTGACCCAGGACTGACATCCACAGTGATTTATCTTACATTAATGTCACTCTCTAGACTTTGCAGTAACCTGTGGTAAAGTGAAGGGCATTATTCAAAACTTTCTAACACGCATTATTTTAATACTGTTACTCAAAAGCTGCGATTTAACGTTGGTGCCAAAAGAACATGAAATATAAAATCTAGCTTTCACTATCTAGTCCCATGGACAATGTATGTCAAGTGTCACATGTATTTAACCATGTGCCAGATGATCCATCGGGAGGTCTTGTACATTATGGTGAAAAATAGAGTCCCCAATGTATTGTAGCATGAGGATCTCTAATTAGAAATTGATTGAAATTTCTGCTCAAGTACTAAATTAAGAAAAAATTCTTCAAATAAGCAAATAATAAGAAACTACTGATTTATAAAAACATATTTTTCAAGTTGAGTTGTAAAGATAGAGACATAGTGATAGGTTTCACTGTCGTGTATATTAAGTGAGGATGGAGTCAGTTTGGAATGTGGATTCAGGTCGAGTGGTATGGCCCATGGCTCAAAGAGCAACACCATGCCTCTGAATCAGAGAGTATGTGTTCAAGTTCAGCTTTGAACATAGAATATAGAACGTAGAACAGTACAGCACAGTACAGGCCCTTTGGCTCACGATGTTGTGCCGAACTTTTACCCTAAACCTAAGGTCTAGCTAACCTCACCCCTAACTTATACTATCATCCATATGATCTGGAGCATTGTATCCAGTTCTGGTTGCCTCATTGCAGGAAAGATGTGGAAGCATTGGAAAAGGTGCAGAGGAGATTTACCAGGATATTGCCTGGAATGGAGGGAAGGTCTTACAAGGAAAGCTTCAGAGACCTAGGGCTTTTCTCTTTAGAACGCTGAAGGATGAGAGGTGACTTGACAGAGGTGCACGAAATGATCAGACGTTTCGGTAGAGTAGACAGCCAGAGACTTTTTCCTAGGGTGGAGGTAGCTATTACATGGGGGCATAGTTTTAAAGCGAGTGGAGGTAGATATAGGGGAGATGTCAGAGGTAGGTTCTTTAATCAGAGAGTGGTAGGGGCATGGAATGCATTGCCAAAGTGGGTAGTGGAGTCGGCCTCATTAGGGGCATTTAAGTGTCTATTAGATAGGTATATGGATGATAGTATATGGTAGGGGTGGAGGTTAGATAGATCTTAGGATTAGGGTAAAATATTTCATGGTCAACAGTACTGAGATTAGCTTTCATTTCCAGATTTCACATTGATTGAATTTAAATTCTTGTCACAATGCATTTCTGACATTCAACACTGAATGATACAAAGTGCATAACATAACAACAGAAAATTCTAGAAACACTCAACAGGTTAGCAAGTATTTGTGGATAGAAAATCAGTGCTAATGATCCTTCATTACAAGTTGAGGGAAGGACTGAAATGTGACAGGCTTTCAGAATGTGAAAGCAAAGAGAGACGGAAGAAGAAGAAGAGGGAAGATCTTTGGTAAGGTGGAGGGCAGGTTAGGGCAAATAACAAAAGGCCAATTGATACAAAAACCAAAGGCAGTGGTAAGGAATAAAGAAACAAAAGACATGTCATAATGAGGCATATATGTTTGGATAGCCATCTGAGTGGAAAGTGAAGGGGTAAGGAAAGGAACAAGAGCAAACTAAAGCAGTAAAATAAAACACTAAGCATAATGGAGGCAGAAGATATGATCGAAAATTGAACTCAGTGCTGAGTCCAGAAAGCTGTAAAGTTGTAGTTTCAAGAGATAAGACATTGTTTCTTGACTTTGCATGGAGGAGAAATTTTATCCAGCTCGTGGAATGCCTGAAATGTAACTCCTGTTTCCATAAACTCTATTCCATTAATTCTGCCAGGCAACTGAAAATCAGGCAGACATTTGGCAACCATTATGTTACATTTAATCATGAAAGGACCTCTCCCCGCTACTACTCCAATAGCCAGAGCACTTAATTAGCACCTCTGTAGTCTTGCCCAACACCAACGCTGCCTTTGTTCAATTGCTGCTGAAATCTTCACAACCTGTAGACTTTACAGTGCTTATGTAAAACTCTGCTGCCCATATCCTAATCCGCACAGTCGTATACACGCATCAACTATCTGTTCATTAATGTATATTGGCTCCCAGTGCAGTAATGTAAAGTTTTCAATCTTGTTTTCGAGTACCACAAAATCTTGTCCCTCTCTATGTCTCAAACTCTATCAGGAGTTAAAACTCTGAGATATCTGTGCTCCTCTGATCCTGGTATATGGCTCCACTCTGATTAGAATCATATCAGTGGCTATGCTTCAGCACAATCAGCCTGAAGCTGCAGAATTCCCTTCCTGAGCCCCTGCGCCTCCTGACTGTCTTCTTTAAATTGTTCCTTAAAATCTACCTCTTTAAAAGAACAACTAGTACTCGCCTTCTGATTCCCCTGAGCCTGTCCATCACTATCTACAAGGCACAAGTCAGAAATCTAATGGAATAATCTCCACCTGCCTGAGTGAGTGCGACTCCAACAACACTCAGGAAGCTTGGCACCATCCAGGACAAAGCAGTCCACTTGGTTGGCACCCTATCCACCATGTTCAATATTCACTCCTCCCACTACTGATGCACAGTGTATCCTGGGTGTAAAGTCTACCACAGCAACTCACCAAACGTCCTTTAACCTTGAGGTCCACAATCACTAGCGTCTAGAAAAACAAGAATAGGAAATATAGGGGACCATTCCCACCTGCAAGTCCCTGTTCCAAGCCCCTCATCATCCTGACTTGGAAATACATCGCTGTTCCTTCAGTATCACTTGGTCAAAATATTGAAAGCCCCTCTCAAACAATATTGTGGGTCAACCTATAGCACAGGAACTGCAGCAGTTCAAGAGAGCAGTTCATCACCACTTTCACAAGAGCGATTAAGGATGGGTAATGAATGACAGCCCCACCAGCAACAATAACATCCTGTGAACAAATGATAGAATATGAATTTGGTCTGTGCAACTGTCTCATTTTAAGTGACCCAGGTCAAATTTCCCATGTCATTGCTCCTGCAAAGCTTGAAAGGATGTTCTAATATGTCAAAGGTGCTACATCAATGCAAGTAGTTATTGTTTTGTAATTACAACAAATTCAATTTCTTCCTTTTTAGCCAGTGCCTGTGTTGATACGTTTTTGGTACTTACTGCATTAACTCCAGACAGCTGCTGCCCCATATTCAGAACAATTATAGACACCAGTTGCCATCTCAATGACCTGAATGAGAAGAGGTGCAGCACTGACATGTGGCCTTCAGCTTTCTCTGACTGATCCTCCAAACGCATTTCTTCTATTTCGTCATCCACGTCATCCCAGCCTCTTATCCGCCTTAAAGCTTAAACACAATACATTTGAACTCTGCTGTTTATTGCTGTTTTGCAATTCATTGCCTTCTATTCAAGCTGTAGACTTCCTTCCAGTGGGAGCTCGGCCTGTTTCAGGATGCAATGGAGCTGTCCTCCAACAGGTGGTATTGTCCTGCCTCTCACACTCCTCCTATCACATTCATGCTGACCCATGCCATTGGGCTCTTATCAATTTTGCCTCAAATTATTGAGTCATACAACATGGAAACAGGCCCTTTGGCCCAACCAGTCCATGCTGACCATGTTTCCAACTAAACTCGTCCCACCTGCCTGTGCTTTACTGTTTCCCTCCAAACATTTCTCACTCATGTACTTATCTAAATGCCCTTTAAGCATTACAACTGCACCAACATCCACCACTTCCTCTAGAAGTTCATTCCACAAACGAACTCCTCTCCATATAAAACAAAATTTCCATCATGTCTTTTTAAAATATTTCTCTTTACATCATGCTCAGTATCTACCCCATGACCCCTCAGACCCCGCGTGCCAAGCTCTGTCTCTCTGCCCACACCCATGGCTCTTCATAGCCCCTATGCCAACTGAATTTCAATTTGTGTCAACCCATGTACCTTTACCCTAACACTAACGATAATAATTCACTGAGTTACCGCTATGGATTAACCTTGGGATCATTATGGGATGGGTTAAAATTAAGTTCTAGTAAACAAAGATCAAGTGTGTATTACATTTTGCTATTTTAAAAGAAAAACAGCTTTGTTAAGAGCCATATAGAACTTTTATTTTCCTGCAAATACATAATGCCTTATAAATTGATAATTTAATCCAAGTGCATCCTATAACACGGAGCATTGAAATTCATTCACTGTTCTATTTCAAACAGCCTATCTCCAGGTGGCCCTAACAGTCTAACAGTGAAATGGAAGGCACCCTGCTGTGATAGTGGTGAAATAAGCCATGCAGCAGTAATGCAGTCAGTGAAACCCATAGGCTCATGTCAATAGACAGAGAGAAACAGCAAACAATGACTTTTTATAACACTATAGACATTTCTCAAACATTTAAAGGGCTAGACTTTTAAGTGTCTTCATAGCTCACTTTGTAGTTGTCTTTGACACCTCATCTTCACAGGTTTGAGAGGTCCTCTTGACAATTTCTTTTGACCCTTTAAGTGCTCATTTTGATAGGTCCATTGGCAGTTCCAATGAGCTTGACACATGTGTATGTTTTACATACATTCGTGCCTACTTTTAACCATTTCAACAGGTGCCTACCTTCCCAAAGCATTACCTGATCTCCCCTCAAGGTGTTCCAAGACCTTATCCTAAGGAACAAATTAACTCTCTAAAAAGTGAGACCCTAGGTCATCTAAATGAAGGCACAAAGTTCAGAACTGTGCTTAATGGGTCTTCTGGGCACAGTATGTGTTTCACATTCCAGGGCCACCAAAAAAATCACACAGGAGTGAGGCAGTAGGCCAACTGCCCCTGTGAATTGTGTATACATAAATCTTTACTTTCCCGCCCCCACAAAAATGGGAAATGCTGTGTCTGGAGGTAGGGAGGGGGAAGGGCGTGGGAGTAGGACTTGCCATTCCTGGGTCATGTTTTGCCATGACCAAGAACCTCTCCATTGTGGTGAAGATCCAGGTTTATGTTATGGTTCTACACCATCTCAGGAAGTACAAGCTGTGCAGCATTTGGATGCTGCAGCCTCTGCTCTGTTTCTCAAGGTAACGGGGAATCACTGCTCAGTGTCACTGAGTAACATTTCTGCTTTTAATAATGCTGTTCCCTCACTTGCAAGCTAAACATTACTGCTGTTATACAACATCTGAGTCTGAGGATGATATCCGTACAAAAGGATCGGAAGAAATTCAGATTGGACCTCCCCTGATGCCTTGAGATTTATCTGTCCCAACACACTACTACTGACTTACCTCCCACTTCCTACCCTCCATAAAATTATTTCAATTTCTCCTCCCCATATTCTATCTTACATTAACTCCTATTCAGCCATGATTCCTGCACTCTCCAACTTACACCGACGTCAGCAATGCATTCTTGCTCCCAAATCGTTCCATGGTCTCACCCCTCCATAACTCAGTAATCTCCACCAGCTCTATGAACCCCTTCAGATAACTGTGCTCCTCCAATTCAAGGCCGATCAGCAGCCCTGATGTTAATCACTCCATGACTGGGGACTGCCTGTGGTTGCCTCGGCTCTAAGCTTTGGAATTCCCTCCCTAAACCTCTCTGCCACTCTGTCCATCCATTTCAGTTGTCCTAACAACCTAACTGGCTGACAGAAGCTTTTGATGCCTGTTCTACCATCTCCTTGTGCCAATTCTGCTTGGTAACAAGTGTTTCTTTGTTTTCCCAGAAATGCTAAAGGTGTTGAAAGTCGTTGTCATTGAGCGAGAAATATTATAGTGGAGTGAGTTATACTGCTGGTTGTGAGTCGTACTTCGCCAATAGGAGGCAGTTCAGTGCTTCATTGTATTAATTCATGGGATGTGGGTGCTGCTTTCTGGAGACAGCATTTATTGCCTTTCCCTACTTGTCCTTGAGGAGATTGTGGCGAGCTGCCTTCCTGAACTGCTGCAGTCCAGTGGGTGCAGGCACAATGGGCTGAATGGCCTCTTAGTGCAACAAGAGGATTCTGTGCTTTGTGATAATTAGACTCGCAATGCCACTGGTGAGGGTTGGGTTTGGGGTAGTTTGCCTACTTGTACACTCAGGCTCACTCATCACACCTTGAGATGTGAGTGGGGTCACATGTGCTGTTCAGTAACATTGAAAAGATGCTGCGGTGAATTGAGACAGTAAGTTGGAGAAAATGAAGCCAAGCTGAGTTCAGTTGAACACTGACTTCACACAGTACAGTGGTTTGGGAATGGTCTATTTGACCAAACTCTAACACTGCTTGCCTTTATGTATCTGGTCTTTGCAGCAGACTGAACTACGGGGACCAGGCTTTCACTTTCACATGGACCGAAGCCATTTCACGCCAACATTACTCCAGCCCTGAAACCACAACCTAACTTACATCCATCATTATGTACCTGCTCTCGCTCCCGTTACATTGCCTTTTTGAATCAACGTGAATCTCGGACTTTCAGGGGAGAAAGGCAGCAGAATGAGCTCCATGATGGCAGGGATTCCAGTAAGTCCTAGAAGTAGTGGCCAGCCTGAAAAGAAAATAAAGGCAAGTTAAACACCTTTACCTGTTTTACAGGTAATTTGTTGAGCTGCGGGTGAATATGCACCCAGTACCTTTCTCGTTAGCGAGAATGCTTCTTATTCCAAATATCTGGGCAACCACGATCCCAATTGTAATGAAGAGCTGGGGCATCACACCAATGGCACCTCGAAGATTTTTTGGCGAAAGCTCACCCAAGTACATGGGTACCACATTGGAGGAGAGACCTAGGCAGGAGTACAAGAAAAAGGATCAATTCCCACTCGGCAAGTTGTCATCAATTCCCTCAACTTGGCAGCAGTGGCTTGGATTTCCTGGAGTCAGTCGGGAACAGATCTGCACCAGGAAATACTTGTCAAAAATTTCCATTTTGCAGAAATACTTTTTAAAAGTCCCCTTCATTGTGCTGAGAAAGAATCTCATAATGTGCAAAATTTGGTTTAGGTATTACAGCAGCCTGTTGTTTGAAGATGTTTATTCATGCGGCTGGTGAACAAATATAGTTTAATGCTGGTTCAACAATCCATTTAATCTTGTCAACTGATGGAAATTGTTGTATTGTCACAAGGATGGAACCTGACCCCTGTATTCTGACTTTGGGGAGGGGGGGGCGGCGGGGGTGGGGAATGGGGTGTGGGGGCGGTGGCCAGAGTCACAAATTGAGTTTCTCATGTTCTGGAAGTCACCAGTTATCAGTTTGTGGATGGTGATGTTTGCAGACAAGCTGGAAGTGTGCCTTTGCATGGGGGGCCATCATCAGTTTGTAGGGTCCTTAGATGATATAAGCACAATAAGATTGGAAAATTGCCAACGCCATACCTCTATTGATAATGTGGAGGTGCCAGTGTTGGACTGGGGTGGACAAGGTCAGAAATCACACTACACCAGGTTATGGTCCAACAGGTTTATTTGAAATCACAAGCTTTCAAAGCACTGCTCCTTCCTCAAGTGTCATGTGACTTCTGACTTTGTACACATGTATTCAAAAAGGGATGGAGATAACTATACGCCGATTAGCACAACATCATTCTTTGGAAAAGTATTGGAATCATCAAGGAAGCAATAGCAAGACATTTGGAAAATCATAATCTAATTAAGCAGAATCAACGTGGCTTCATGAAAGGGAAATCACATCTGACTAATTTATCAGAACCTTTTGAGGAAGTCTCAACCAGAGTAGATAAAGGAGAACCAGCAGATGTGTTTTATTTGGAGTTTCAGAAGGCGTTTGACAAGATATCTCACAAAGGGATGAGCCATAAGCCCACGGTGTTGGGGAAATATGTCGGCATGGATGGAGAATTTGTTAATGGGCAAGAAAAAGCAAGTGGGGAAGAAGAGGTTCTTTATCAGTTTGGTAACCCATGACCAGTGAGTCACCACAGGCATCAATGCTAGGACCACAATATATATTTTCAATATATATACTAATGATTTAGAGGAAGGAAGTCACAGAGTTACAGAGTCAAAGAGATATACGTCACAGAAATAGATCCTTTGGTCTAATTTGTCCATGCCAACCAGATGTCCTAAATTAATGTAGTCCCATTTGCCAGCATGTGGCCCATGTCCCTCTAAACCTTCATATTCATTTACCCAACCAGATGCCTTTTAAATGTTGTAATTGTGCCAGGCTCTACCACTTCCTCTGGCAGCTCATTCCATACATGCACCACCCTCTGTGTGAAAAAAGTGCCCCTTAGATCCCCTCTCTTTCCCCTCTCGCCTTAAATCTAAGCCCTCTGGTTTTGGATGCTCCCGTCTGGGGAGAAAGATTTTGCCCGATTAGCCCAAGCTCCTATAAATTCCTCATTGCCTCTAACTGCCACTCCAAGCAATCCATGAAATCACAACCAAATTCACTTCCTGCAGACATAATCCTCAGGAACACGGAAGCTCTCCCTAATCTCCCACACCCGATAGGAAGAACACATCACTCCACTAAAGGCCATCTTTGCACCATAACAATCTACAGAGCCAGAAAATACCACAGTCTTACTGCTCTGCAAACACGGCTACAGGCTAACTTAGTACTTATGTCTTTAAAGTTTAATCAATAAAAATAAAAAAAATTAAAAACATACAATCAAAAAAGAACCCGCTATACTCACTATTGTAGATTTACAAAAAAAGAGTGTGGTTACACTTTAAAAGTAGCCACTTAACTGTTCCCCTGCTGTGAGCTCTCCCATATAAGTTTCTCCAGGTCAACTGTGAATTTTGCTGTTTGTTTATTTTTCTTAGACAAATTCCTATGTTCAGAGATACTCGAAACAAAACAGCAGAGGCATGAGCAGTACAGATTCAGTGCTGGGGCAGAGGGCAGTTTAGGTTTCTTTCTCCATTTCAATCACTTTCCACAAAGGGGTCACTACCTTTGTCTCTCTTCCTCCTTTTTAAAGTGCCATTGATTTGATTGTTTCTTTTCCCCCAAAGTTCCAAAACAATGCAACAGCTTATGAAAAAGTAATTGCTGCTCTGAGAATTCAAGGAAATCAGCTACATCACTGAAAATACTTCAAAAAAGGAACAGCTGTTGTAGCCACATCTTTTCCCAATCTCCAGCTGGGGTTACCCAGAAAGTGAATGTCCTGCAGCCAAATTTTCAGATGACACAAAAATTGGTGGAAAGGCAGTTGCAAGAGGAATACAAACAGTTTACAGAGAGATGTTTATAGGTTAAACAAGTTGCCAAATAGAGTATCATGTGGAAAAATGTGAGTTGTTCATTTTGGAAGGAAGAACAAAAGAACAGGAAATTATTTAAATGGAGAGAAAGCTGCAATACAAAGAGACTTGGGGGAATTGTGCACAAAACACAGAAAGTTAGCACACAGGTGCAGTAAGTAATCAGGAAGTCTAATGGAATGTTGGTCCTTATTTCAAGCAGGTTGGAATATAAGAGTAGGGAAATCTTATTGCAACTGGTCAAGGTGCTGGGGAGACCGCATCTGGAGTATTATGAGCAATTTTGGTCCCCCTATTTAAGGAAAGATATCCTTTCCTTGGAGGCAGTTCAGAGAAAGTTCACCAGGATGATCCCGGGTATGGAGGGGTTGTTTTATGAGTAAAGGTTAAACAGATTGGGACTCTACTCAATGTTTATAGCACTACTTTGGAAAGAAGAATGCAATTGATGGAGTGTTCATTCTGTAAATGTGTCTCTTGTGTCAAACACCAATAATTCCTGACAAACTGGTACCAGGCACTGGGGAAACATTGGAACTAACAATAACTATCCTGCTCCCATTAGCTCTGGGCAGTGTAGTGTAGGAGTTATGGCGCAGGTAATTACCTTGCACTTGTGAGTTTAAATGCTGTGAAATTGAATTCCACAAAGCTGATTACATGTGAGTAAGCTGCTGTTTTGGTGCAGAAAGCCAAGTGGTTCATAAATGATCTGTGGGTAGGAGTCACATATTCATCCAGTGTAGAATAGAACAATGTTTCACATGGCAGCACTAAGCATCTGAGAAAACTGAACCCTATAGTTATACTGCTCAGATCTGTATCACAGGTCATGCCTTAAAGAATTAATATTGCAAAATTGCAGCCATGTCATAACCCAACGAAGACTGATCGATCTGAAGCATGAAATATATTGGTGCATTGTTAAACAAATTGTCTCTCACCAAGGTGAGCGAAACTTCAGGTTTCATTTACTTTTGCTGATTTCACATACCTGCACATATTCCAATGATAATTCTTGCAAATATTATTATTTCAAAAGACTTTGTTGCTTTACTTGTTCCCATCAGTATCGCTGGTACAATGGAAAATATATTGTTGAATAACAAAGTGCCCTTTCTGAAAAATTTCACAGAAAATAAATTGTGTTAAGATTTGAAGAGATGCCGTGTAAACTATGTGAATAGCACCAAATATGAAGTCCAAAAGATTGGCACAGCTCTGTCTAACATTGCTTTCTTTCTGCTTTCATATACCTTTCCATTTAACTGCCATATGGGTTTTCTTTATCTTCTTATTTTCTCATCTCTACTCTAATGATATGGTCAATCAAGTAGACCTCAAGTAAGACTATAAAATGTAGGGGCAGTATTAGGCCACTCAGCCCATCGAGTCTGCTTCATTCAATGAGACCATGGCTGATTAGATAATCTTCAACTCTTACCTTCCTGCCTTTTCGCTCTACTATCCTTGGATCCCTTACTGATTAACAATCTGTCTGTCTCAGCCTTGAAAATACCAATGACTCAGCCTGTACAGCTCTCTGCAATAAAGAATTTTACAGATTCACTAGGCCCTGAGAGCAGAAATTTCTCTCATCTGCCTTAACTTACTTACTCTGACGTTATGCCCTCTTGCCCTAGGCTCTCCCAAGAGAAGAAACACCCTCTCAATATCTACCCTGTCAAGCCCCCTAAGCATCTTGTATATTTCAATAAAGTCTCCTCTCATTCCTCTAAACCCCAGTTAGTACAAGTATAAACTACAGGACATCTCCTCACAAGAAAATCCCTCCATTCTAAGAATCAACCAACTGAACCTTCTCCGGACTGTCTTCAATTCCATTGTATCTTAGAAAGGGGCCTAAAACTGTATACCTTAGTCTATGTATGGTCTAACTAGTAACCTGTATAGTCTTAGCAAGGATTTCTTATTTTCAAACTCCATTCCTTTTGAACCCACTAAATTTATGATACTTGCACAAGAACCCCCAAATACCTTTGTACTGTAGTCTCTCCCCATTTAAACAATATTTAATCCTTCTATTCTTTTGCTGAAATATACAACCTCATATTTTCCCACATTCTATTCCATGCGCCAAGTTTTTTGCCCCTCACTTAAACTAACTATATCTGTCTGCAGACTGTGTCATTCTCAATACTTGCCTTCCACTATATTTCTGTCATCAGCAAACTTGCCTACAGTACATTCACTTCCCTCATCCTAGTCATTAATTTTGATTATAAGTAATTGTAGGCCCAGCATTGATCCCTGTAGCACTCCACTAGTTACAAGTTGCACCCTGAAAATGTTGCCTTCATTCTACCTCTCTGTCTGCTATTAGCTGGCCAATCCCATCCATTGTATTATACTTCCACCAACCTCATGTGCTGTTGTTTTATTAAGTAGTCTTGTGTGTGATACCTTATTGAATGCCCTTTGGAAATCCAAATATATTGCATCTGCATGACTCCCTTTATCTATCCTGATTATCACCTCTTTCAAAAAACCTCTTAAATTTGTCAGGCAGGGTTTCCCTTTCATGAAGCCATGCTGAGTCTGCTTGATTATATTAAGTATTTTGAAATTGCATTCTTCATATCTAACTTTCACATTTTCCCAGTGACAAATGTTAAGCTAACCGACCTGTAGTCACCTGGTTTTTGCTTCCCTTACTTTCAGCAATCATTGCTGAATTTGATTTGGCCTTTAAAAAAATTATGGGATGTGATCATCATTGACTAGGCCGGCATTTATTGTCCATTCCTGCTTGCTCTTCAGAAGGTGGTGGTGAGCTACCTTTTTGACCACTGTAACATGAGGATGGCGAATTCAACTGCAGGACATTATCTTTGGTTTCCCCCAGATCTGGAGCATGAAATCTGGAACAAGTATGGCAAAGGTGCTAGTGCACAGAATCGTTCATCTTTTTCTCAAAACATTTAAACATGACTACCTCCTGATACTTGGCTGCCGTATAACTTTTCAAAACCCATAGTGATTGTTTTATAGCTGCTAAGCTGTTAGTGTTGGAGTCATCACTATCGACTACATTCATTGTGATTGCATTCAGAACCACCTCATGAAATTCACACATTAAATTCACCAATTCCATGGTCTAAACCAAGACTTTCCGTTAGACACAGCAGCAGTTAGATATACGGCATTGACATGAAAATTACACTTGTATTGTGAAGTGCCTCAAGAGTAGAACATTATTCAGAGCATATAGCACAGAGCCCCTACAGTGTGGGAATAGCCCATTCAGCCCATCAAGCCACGACTGACCCTCCAAAGAGCATCCCATCCAGATCCAGCCTCCCCTATCCTTGTAACCCTGCATTTCTCATGGCCAATCCACCTAATCTACATATCCCTGGACAATTAAGCTTGGCCAGTCCACCTAAACTCCATGTCCTTGGACTGTGGGAGGAAACTGGAGCATCTGGAGGAAGCTCATGCAGTCATGGGGAGAATGTGTAAACTCTGCAGGAATGGTCACCCGAGGGTGGAATTAAACATAGGTCCCCGGTGCTGTGAGGCAGCAATGCCAAGCACTGAGCCACCGTGCACCTGTATAGCAAGCATGGTTCAATCTACACTCATATGGTTCACTGTGTCATCTAAAACTAACCTACAGTCAAATGGAGTGGTACAGTAGCTCAGTGGTTAGCCCTGCTCACAGTATCAGGGACCTGGGCTCGATTCCACCTTCAAGCAACTGTTTGTGTAGCATTTGCACATTCTCCCCATGTCTGTGTGGGCTTCCTCCGGGTGGCCTGGTTTCCTCCCACAGCCCAGGCATGAGCAGGTTAGGTGTAATGGCCATGCTAAATTGCTCAAAGTGTACAGGGATGTTTGGGTTAGACAGGGGGAATTGGGGGAATGGGTCTGGGTGAGATGATCTTCAGAGGGGTGGTATGGACTTGTTGGGCCAAATGGCCTGTTTCTACACTATGGGGATCCTATGACCTGGGCCATTAAATATTCCTTACGTGATGTTCTGACTTCTAGTTGCTCACCTGCCCAGTTTATTTACTAGTGGGGCGACCATAAGGGATCCAAAAAGCCCTCCAAGTGGATACATGGAGACGGTGAGAGACCACAATACCGTTTGAAAGCTGCTATCCATGTATGTCCCGTATCGATCAAAATAAGACTGGTTGTAAAACTGTTGCATGTACTGTAAGACATAAAGCATTAGGCAAAGTTCCAACAATATACGACATTAAACTCTATAATTGCAGGTCTGATATAATTACTATTAATTATATAGTGCTTTCAATGAAATCTTCAATTGAGGTATATTTCTCCTTGACTTGAAGAGGAACTAGAGACATAACCTTTATCAGAGACTATTATTTCCTATCCTTACAGTGTGCCATTGTGATACATAACACATCATCAGAATAGTTTTGTAGCAGCTTGGCAAGAAACTTTGCAGTTTGTTTCTTTCCCAGGAAAGGAATAATTTGTATCAGAGATAATGGGAACTGCAGATGCTGGAGAATCCAAGATAACAAAGTGTGGAGCTGGATGAACACAGCAGGCCAAGCAGCATCTCAGGAGCACAAGCTCCTGAGATGCTGCTTGGCCTGCTGTGTTCATCCAGCTCCACACTTTGTTATCAAGGAATAATTTGTTTAGGTGCTTCCATTCAGCTCCTTGGGATGTCTCAAAGTGCTCTGCAGCCAATAGATTACTTTTGAATTTTAAACACCGCTCTTCTAAAAGGAGACAAGTTGTACACAATGTAAAGCCCTTATCATTTTGTTTCTTTATGTTTTTAATTTGGACTGAAATGGAAAAATAGCTCTTCTAAAAACTTAGATGTGTTGAAGGATTACCACATTTTAAAGGGAAGTTACCTGATACTCATTGTAAATGCTGTGTACAGAACTGCTTATCCAAGCAGTGGGGGCAGGATGGGGGAGGTATGGAGGTGAGTTGGAGTCAAGGGGTGTGTAAAAATGAAGCTTTGATGGGGAACAAATAGCTGATTAGTCTATAGCTAGTGACCAGTTATCGTTAATAAAGTTCTTTTGCCCGCAAACGGTTATGTACTCGGCTCCCAGGTAGCTGAACAGCTTAGGGGTACGAATGTTTTCGGGAAGCCAGTAAATCTCCACAAAGGCAGGAACCATGTCTTTTCTCTGCAGTAAAAAAAACCTTAAGCCTGAGGAAAGTCAATTTGTTATTCCTTCAGCTGTTTCTGTGAACAGTGGCTGTTAACCTGAAGCCAGAGACTTTTATAAGCATGAACCAGTCACCCTGTGCCTTCTGCAAGTAAGCAGAAGTATCTGGAGAAGAATAATTGCAGAACTACATAGCCTAACAAGCCATCTCAGCAAACCCTGTGAGCAGGAACCTGCCTTCCCAATCTTTCCTTTGTTTGTCTTCTCCTGTCAGTCTCTATCTGGGTGTGTGTAGAAGGATTTTATAAAGCAATTTTAACAAATTGAGTTATATGCTGATAGTTCATAATTGTTTACCTGTACCTGGAATCTATTGATTTGTAATGAATAATTGTTGATCAGTACAGAAATCTGGTCTGTATTTTCTGTCAACATGGGTCTAAAAGACAGATATATTTTTGCATATTTTTATAAAATCTTTCATTTTTGTGATGACTTTGAAACTTGATTTCTGGCAAATTAAACCATTGAGGTATAATGGAGTCCAACACAAGTGAGTTTAATTAGAATGGTCGTGGAGAAATATTGGCCAGGGCATTGGGCAGGAAAACTCCCCATTCTTCATCAAATGCCATTTTGAATAGGCAAAGAATTTTACTCCCATTGGAAGCATGGCAATCCCCATAATTCCCCTTGCACCAACAGCTTAATGGAATTGTACACCCCAAGTCATGAAGTGGGTTTAAATCTACCACTTTCTATTTCACAAACAATTGTGGCCCCAATACTATTCACAGAATGCCATTCTATTTAGGGTTTGCTTCATCAATAAACAGAAATCTGGTGTCATAATTGAACATATTCTCTCTTTCACATAACTTATTTACCTTAAAACAAAGGTAGAACACGCCAATTCAATACATATTAGAATTATAAAATTTTGTTGTCATTAGTCTTTACTATAATAGTGGAGCATTACCAAAATATAAATTTCACAAAAGGTGCATTGTGATTCAAGTAGATAACCTTAGAAAGAGATTGTTTCACTAACTGGAAGTCTCATTATGCAGTTCACTGACTTTTACAATATTGTTTGCTGTAACATATCATTTACTGTGAATTTTGATGGGTTTCTTGGGAAATATGTTGGTGAGTGATGAACAGTATTTTTTAGTTCAGTTATTTTACATATTCTTGAGCAAATTGCATCTCTGGTACTCGGTTATGCTGAGGTAAACATTTGGCCTCAGTCTTGCTGTCAGCTATATGGAGCAGACTTGGATGAGACCAGCTGATAGATTCACAACTGGGTCACATAGGTTTCAGTTACTTCCTAACTCTGTCAGTTTGTAATTACACAATTGCCTCCATTAGTGAGATTAATTTCTCCGACTTCATGGCAACATTTGGAACAAATTTAACTATCCAGTAAATATTGGCTTTTATTAAAATAACAAGAAAAAGTTGAGACAGGAGAATGTAGTTTCACGAAATGGGCTATTTATTAGTGGGGAAAGCACTAAAGTCTTGATAGAAAATGCCACAGCTATTTATCCAGAAAAATATGGCTTCATTGAAAGCAAAAATAACTAGAATTGAACTTTCCTGAGACACACAAGTTTTAATCTGTTTTCCTCATGTTTAATATGAACTTTCCCAGTTATCTAACCAACCACAACATTAGGGCATATGAGGACATACTTGGCGATCCAGTAAGCAGTAGATTCTCTAGCTTTTTTGAATCTTATGGAAGAGGCATCCATAGCTATTGAATATGGTCATCACTATATATATATATTGGCTTACTGCACTGTTTACATAAAAGCCAAGAATTGTTTATGTTGCTGATAAACGTTTCAAGGTTTATAGAATTATAGAATCATAGAACCCCTACAGTGTGGAAGCAGGCCCATCGAGTCCACGCTGACCATCCGAAGAACGTTCCACCTGGACCCTTCCATATCCCTGTAACCCTGCATTTTCCATGGTTCATCCACCTAACCTACACATCCCTGGACACTATGAGTAACTTAACACAGTCAATCCAGTTCTGCTCAGACAAAGGGAACATATTCAATGTGAAACTTTGTGGGAAGAGTGACAGTAATTGGTAGAAAGTGTTGAGAAGATTTTCTAAAGATACATAGAAAAATGAAGTTTCCTATCAAGCAACTTGCAGAGATCAGCACTGAGGTGGTTGAAGATCTCAGCAATCATGATGGGCTGGGAAGCAATAAATATGTAGGAGACCAGATCTGGAAGACAAAATGGTATGAGAAAAAGTGGGGAAGAGATTTCAAAAACAAGACCATGGAGCTTGAACGTTTTAAATGTATTTGGAGGCCTGTGTCAGTCAGTGTGCATGTGAGTGTAACAGATGGATGGCACACAGAGAAAACCAGGATGCAGATGACTGATTTTTGGATGAGTTGGCATTTATGGTGAACGGGCATTGACAGCAGGTGATAAAAGATGTCATGGCCAAGGTTACTCACTAGCTGTCTGCAATAACTCTCAAAACAAGGAGCAGCACGGCAGCTCAATGGTTAGCACTGCTGCCTCACGGCACCAGGGATCCTGATTCCGTCCCAGCCTTGGGTGACTGTCTGTGTGGAGCTATTGCATGCTCTCCCTGTGTCTGTGTGGGTTTCTTTTAGGTGTTCTGGTTTCCTCCCATTGTCCAAAGATGTGCAGGTTAGGTAGATTGGCCATGCTAACGTGTCCATATATTGTTCAGGAATGTGCAGTTTAGTGGACTAGCCATGGTATATGGTGGGGTGACAGGGGAATGGTGGGATGCTGTTCAGAGGGTTGTTGCAAGCTCAATAGGCCAAATGGCCTCTTTCTGCACTGTAGGAATTCTACAACTCTATCTAGGCAAAGTTGGGGGTGGGGGGTAATGTAAAACTTTAGAACTGACAGTTTAGATGGTGGAAATACAACTAAACAGGATATTGGTGAAGTTGCATCTCAAATACTGTGGGCCTCCAGGTCTCACCATTACTAAACTCCAAGCCCATTCTCACTGCAATTCTCAGCTGAGATTGAGAAGCCTGCAAAACATAGAGGCTATGGGTCTTGAGGCTGGAGCTCAAGCCTGGAGTCAAGTACCATGGGAAAAATAAAATGCAGCGTTTTACACAATGGAGAGTGACTGCAGGTCTCTGAGGTGGGGGCAAGGTTGAAGTGTTCTTACAACTGAGTCAGTAATTAAGAAAGCTGACAGAATGCTATCCTTTACTTCGAGAGGGATTTAATATAAAAATAAGCATGTTATGCTTCAGTTATACAGGGTATTGATGAAGTTGCATCTCAAATACTGTGGGCAGTCTTGCTCCCCATTATTGGGAAGGATGTAAATTTGTTGGTGGCAGTTCAAAGAATGTTTACTGGATTACCCTCTGGAATGAGCAAGTTGACTTATGAGGAAGGATTGGACAGACTTTCTTGGACAGTGACTTGAAGTGAACAACATCCTGAATGGTCTTGACAAAGTGAACATGGAAAATAAGATAACAAAGTGTGGAGCTGGATGAAAACAGCAGGCCAAGCAGCATCTCAGAAGCACAAAAGCTGACGTTTCGGGCCTAGACCCTTCATCAGAAAGGGGGTTGGGGAGAGGGAACTGGAATAAATAGGGAGAGAGGGGGAGGCGGACCGAAGATGGAGAGAAAAGAAGATAGGTAGAGAGGAGAGTATAGGTGAGGAGGTGGGGAGGGGATAGGTCAGTCCAGGGAAGACAGACAGGTCAAGGTGGTGGGATGAGGTGGTAGGTAGGAAATGGAAGTGCGGCTTGAGGTGGGAGGAAGGGATGGGTGAGAGGAAGAACAGGTTAGGGAAGCGGAGACAGGCTGGGCTGGTTTTGGGATGCAGTGGGGGGAGGGGACGAGCTGGGCTGGTTTTGTGATGCAGTGGGGGGAGGGGACGAACTGGGCTGGTTTTGGGATGCACTGGGGGAAGGGGAGATTTTGAAGCTGGTGAAGTCCACATTGATACCATTGGGCTGCTGGGCTCCCAAGCGGAATATGAGTTGCCGTTCCTGCAACCTTCGGGTGGCATCATTGTGGCACTGCAGGAGACCCAGGATGGACATGTCGTCTGAGGAATGGGAGGGGGAGTTAAAATGGTTCGCGACTGGGAGGTGTAGTTGTTTATTGTGAACCGAGCAGAGGTGTTCTGCAAAGCGGTCCCCAAACCTCCGTTTGGTTTCCCCAATGCATTTGTAATCCGGAGGTTGGTGGGGTGGTGTGTGAGAATGAGGGGGATCCTCTGGGGGCGGTTGTGGTGGGGGCAGGGTGTGTGGGATGTGTTGCGGGAAATGCGGGAGACGCGGTCGAGGGCGTTCTCGACCACTGCGGGGGAAAGTTGCGGTCCTTGAAGAATGTGGACATCGGGGATGTGCGGGAGTGGAATGCCTCATCCTGGGAGCAGATGCGGCGGAGGCGGAGGAATTGGGAATAGGGGATGGAATTTTTGCAGGAGGGTGGGTGGGAGGAGGTATATTCTAGGTCGCTGTGGGAGTCAGTGGGCTTGAAATGGACATCAGTGACTAGCTGGTTACCTGAGATGGAGACTGAGAGGTCCAGGAAGGTAAGGGATGTGTTGGAGATGGCCCAGGTGAACTTGAGGTTGGGGTGGAAGGTGTTGGTGAAGTGGATGAACTGTTCGAGCTCCTCTGGGGAGCAAGAGGCGCCGCCGATACAGTCATCAATGTAACGGAGGAAGGAGTGGGGTTTGGGGCCTGCGTAGGTGCTGAAGAGGGACTGTTCCACATAACCTACAGAGAGGCAGCAATAGCTTGGGCCCATGCGGGTGCCCATGGCCACCCCCTTAGTCTGTAGGAAGTGGGAGGAATCGAAAGAGAATTTGTTGAGGGTGAGGACGAGTTCAGCTAGGTGGATGAGGGTGTCGGTGGAGGGGGACTGGTCGGGCCTGCGGGACAGGAAGAAGCGGAGAGCTTTGAGGCCATCTGCATGAGGAGTACAGGTGTATAGGGACTGGACGTCCATGGTGAAAATGAGGTGTTGGAGGCCAGGGAATTGGAAGTCCTGGAGGAGGTGGAGGGCCTGGGTGGTGTCATGGATGCAGTTAGGGAGTTCCTGGACCAAAGGGGAGAAAACGGAGTCCAGATAGGTAGAGATGAGTTCGGTGGGGAAATATATTTCCAGTTGCAGGTGAGTCCAGAACAATGAATGAATGAATGATGATTTATTGTCACTTATACTCCTCATTGAACAACAAGATAAAATATAACCAAACGCTTCAACTGCTGCCTCAATTCAGCGCCATTTAGATATTTTAAGAATAAAAAGATGGAGCTGAAAGTGTCCACCCTCATTCTGCCGCCTCCGCCACGAGCCCTGAGCCAGTTGACCAACAACAACCATGCCATCAGCCCTCTGCCACCTGCGCCACACTCACCAACATCAGAGTCGCCACCCTTCAGTTCCATCTCCTCACCACTGGGCCCACCTTGTCAATGTGCCGGGTCCCTGCCAACACCTTTACTACCCCCACCCCCTCTCGATGCCCACCCCCACCCGGGCTCCAGCTGCTGCCTCTAACTCGCCAATAACCGGGAGCCCCGGCCATCAGGTCTGCCGCAATAGGGTGCCGTCGCTCCGGCCACTCTCCTCCGCAATGTCACCTTCTCCATTGCCACCAACAGGAAGAAGATGAAGAAAAGGAAAAAGAAAAATGAAGAAGAGACAAACGGTAAGGAAAGAAGTGAGGAAGTGGCTGCCTGGGGTGGGCAGGCCCAGAAGTCCTAATGCCTGCCTACCTTGCCATGCTGCCATGTTGAAGTCCCACCTGGGGGTCATGGTTTAAAAACAATGGGCTGCCCTGTAGGGGCAAGAACTTTTTCTCTCAGAAGGTGATGTGATTTAGAAATCTGTGCCTCAAAAGGAAGTACATGTGGGATCAGTGAATATTTTTAACGCAGAGGAAGATATATTCCTGTTAGGAGGGGAATCAAGGGTTATCACTGTCAGGGTGTAGAAGTATGGAATTTGAAACGCAAACAGGTCAGCCCTGGTCTGATTGAACAGCGGAGTGTGTTCGTTGGATCGATTGGCCTATTTCTGCTACTAGCTCATCAGTTCTGAGGTGCATGGATAAATAAATAGCCAAGGTCTTTCTCCTAGGGTGGGGCTGTCCAAAACTAGAGAGCGTCGCTTTAAGGGAGTGGGGAAAGTTTTGAAAAAAGACTTGAGGGATAACTTTTTCACACAGAGGGTGGTGAGTGTATGGAATGAGCTGCCAGAGGAAGTGGTGGAGGCTCGTACAATTAAAGCATTTAAAAGGCATCTGGATGGGTACATGAATAGGAAGGGTATTGACAGATATAGACCAAATCCCGAGAAATGGGACTAGATCAGTTTAGGATATCTGGATGAGTTGGACTGAAGGGTTTGTTTCTGTGCTGTATGACTCTATGATTCTATGTTGGCCCAAATCAGCAAGTGACAAAAATCTCACCTGTTGAGTCTCTTAATGCTAGAAAAATGTTATATATTGAGAGTGGCCTGTAAGAAGGGAAAGGGAACAAAATTAGAAGAAGATCGTACTGAGACAGAGAGCTGCTCAGCAAATAAGCAATAGACAAGGAAAGACTGAACACACTGGTACAGAGATCAGGAACCAGGACAAACTAAACCATTTATATGTCACACATTTTTCTCAAATTACACTGCTTGCTGAAGTCCACTTAGCAGTCTCAGGAAAGAGTAAAACATGGGGAATATAAATGCTTCCATATCTCACCATAGCTGGAGAATTGACAACTGCAACGTTGTAACCATATTGGAAGGAAGATCCAAACGTAGACACGAGAGTAGTCAAGGCCAGAAGTCTAGTCAATCGCTGGGAAAAGTAACATCGTCACATGGCATGATCAAATTAAATGGCAAAATTAACATACAATATTAACATAGCTAAGTTTAAAAAATTGACAAATGGAAAAGTTAAAATAGATTAGTTGTAGCTTTTGTAAAAAGAGCAATGTTTTTTATCATTTAACAAAGGTGGGCTAGGCCAGGAATTTTTTGCCCACCTGTAACTTCTAGGAGACGCTGGTGGTGAGCTGCCTACCTGAACCATTACAGTTCTCGGGATGTATGTCTGCTCACTATGGCTGTTAGGGAGGAAGTTCTGGGATTTTGACACAGTGACACTGAAGAATGGTGGTATGTTTCCAACTGTGAGTCGAGGAGATGGTAGACCCTGTATCTGGTGCCTTTGTCCTTCCAGATGGTGAAGGTAATGTTGCTACCATAGGACTGATCTCTCATTCCAGAGAGATGCAGCACGGTGAGGGTCAGCACACTCAGGTGAGGGTCTTGGTGTGGGTTTGGAAGGTGCTACTAAAGAATCTTTAGTAAGTTTCTATTAAGCATGATAAAGGTAGACAAACAGGAGGCTGGAAGAACACAGCAGGCCAGGCAACATGTGGAGGAAAGGAGCAGTCAATGTTTTGGGTATTACCCTCCTTCAGGGCTGGACTTTGGGGGTAGGGGGAGCTTCAGATAAAACAGGGGTGTAGGAATGGGTATAGGTGGATGGTTAGCCACTGGTGTAGGTGTGACCTGGTTGTCCGATGGGAGGGGTGATTCCATTGGTGGCTGGAAAAGAGGGTCAGAAGGTGAAATGGAAGGGAGGAGGTGTGGCTGAAAGGGAGGTGGGGGATGTGCGGCAAGGTTATTTGAAATTGGAGAACTCAGTGTTGAATCCTCTAAGCTGTAGGGTGTCCAGGCGGAAGATAAGATGTTACAGGTGACACCTATAATGTTGTTGACTCTTAGCTCCCCTGAGGGAGCTGCTTAATTCGAGGTCAATGAGGACGGGCAACAAATGCTGCTCATGCCTATGGCGTCCATATCTCATGAAAGAATCAAAGAAAAAGGTAGCGCACCACTGAGCAGGAGCAGGATTTTCACTGCAGGTTCCAACCTCCAAAGCAGTCAGGATCCCACACTGTCTGGTAGGTGCTGTGGTGATGGAGCAGAACTGCCATCCAATTATTGACAGGGGCTTCTCCCTTCAAGTTGAAGGACCCAATAAAAAAGCAGAAGTTGCAGCTTTGAGTCAAGTCAGGGAATCAGGGTGTTAAGATGGAGGCATGGGAACAGGCCCTTCGGTCCAACTATTCCATGCCTACCAGATATCCAAAATGAACAAAATCCCATTTATCAGCATTTGGCCCATATCGCTCTAAACCTTTCCTATTCATATACTCATCCAGGTGCCTTTTAAATGTAATTGTACCAGCCCCCACCACTTCCTCTGGCAGCTCATTCCATACATGCATGACCTTCTGCATGTAAAGGTTGCCCCTTAGGTCCCCTTTACCTATGCCCTCTAGTTTTGGACTCCCCTCCCCTGGGGAAAAAGCCTTAGCTATTCACACTATCCTACCCCTCATGATTTTATAGACTTGTATAAAGGTCACCCTTCTACCCCCAGCACTCCTGGGAAAATAGTCCCAGCCTATTCAGCCTCTCCTATATCTCAAACTCTCCAAACCTGGCAACCTCCTTGTAAATCTTTTCTGAACCCTTTCAAGTTTCATAACATCCTTCCTATAGCAGGGAGAAAATTTCTGATGAAGGGTCTAGGCCTGAAACATCAGCTTTTGTGCTCCTAAGATGCTGCCTGGCCTGCTGTGTTCATCCAGCTCCACACTTTGTTATCTTGGATTCTCCAGCATCTGCAGTTCCTATTATCTCTGACTAGAACTTAATGCAGCATTCCAAAAGCGGCCTAACCAATGTCCTGTATTGCCTCAAAATGGCCTCCCCAACTCCTGATTTAATATGAGAAGTAAATGGAACCAACCTGGACAGCAGTCCACCTCTTCACCATTGCCACCCAGCAGCTCCTCCAGCTTCTTTGGGACCTTGAAATCAACTGGAAAACCCCAACCAGCTTCTCATATAGCTTTACATTTACCTCCTGAATGAGGTCAATTCACTCACTCCCATTGGCTGGCAGGTAGGCTCCTACATTCATTCTAGAACTATAATTTGGGCACAGTCTGTTCTGGGGAACACTCCAGCCTCTGCAACTACTCTCAGGAAATGTTCATCCCACACACTTATCCTGGGACATTTTGGCCTAAATGGTTTAAGGTGAAACCAAGGCATGACTGATGATAACATTAAGGGCGGGGTAGAGATTAGCACAGTTGTCTCATGGTGCCAGGGACCTGGGTTCAGTTCCTGCCTCGGATGACTATCTGTGTGTAGTTTGCAACTTCTCTCTGTGTCAGCATGGGTTTGCTCCAGTTTCCTCCCACAGTCCAAAGGAAATACAGGTGAGGTGGATTGGCCATGTTAAATTGCTCATAGTCATAGTGTGCAGGCTAGGTGGGTTAGCCATGGGAAAAGAAGGGGTTTTATAGGGTGGGAGGGCCTGTGTGTTTTGATGGGCTGAATGGCCTGCTTCTGCACTTTTGGGATTCTATGACTTCTTTTCTATTCATTTTGTGGGATGTGGGTGTTGCTGGCTGGCCAGCATTTCTTGCCCATCCCCAGTTGCCCTTGAGAAGGTGGTGGTGAGCTGCCTTCTTGAACCATTGCATTCCTCCTGCTGTGGGTTGACCCACAATGCTATTGGGGAGGGAATTCCAGGATTTTGAACCAGCAACAGTGAAGGAATGGCAATAAATTTCCAAGTCAGGATAGGGAATAACTTGGAGCGGAACCTGGAAGTGGTGGTGTTCCTATATATTGGCTGCCCTTGTTCTTCTAGTTGGAAGCGATCGTGGGTTTGGATCTGAGGATCTGAGGATTAAGGCGCATTCTATTTTGTTTTGGAAAGATATGTAATGTTCTTGTGCTTGCAATTTCTTATAAACTGTTGAATTTCTAACCATTTCAAGTTCCTTCATCAGCCTGAAACGGCTCTATGATTTTCAGTCTGGCGTTTGGGACCCCATTGCCCAGATATATTGTGGGTTTCTGCTCTATGCCATGTCTGCACTCATCATGGGCCTCACGTTCCCTTGCAGACATCCTATTGAGCTACAGATGAGTTCTGCACCTGAGTAATGGCACTGAGATCTGTGACGAAGCAGGAGCTCCTTGTAGAACACAACCCTTAAAGACAGATGGCAATGGTGATAGGTCTTACTACTGTTGTGTGGAAGGGAGGAGATGGACATCAGGGCCTGGAAGCCTCTTGGTAAACAGAAGTTGTCAAGCCATTGACTAAATAGCCAATGACATTTGACCACAGACAGAAATCCTTATTGTTGAATTCTTTTCCTCAGCGAAACGTTAACTTGATGGTTAAAATAAAAACTGAAAGTGCTAAAATTATACAACAAACCTGGCAGCATATATGGAGAGAAACAGTTATCATTCAGCTCAAATAGGACTCTTCTTCACAAATGAAGGGAAGTAGAAAGGTGATGGGGTTTCTGCTGTTGGAAGGGAACAGTTGTAGGAAGTATAAAAGGGAGGGGTGGCTATAGGGTAGAGGGTGGGAGAGATAAAATGCCAAAAATGTCCTGGGATAGAAAGGAAATGGAGCAATAAAACAGTACAGAAGCAAAGCATCAGTGCAGAGTGGGTGTTAATGGCAGAAGAAGGAGTATCTCCTTCTGAAAGCAAAAGCATGAAATGAGGATGCAGTTGGGCAAAAGAAACTCAAAATGGAGGCTGGAGTTCATGATTTGAAATTATTAAATATTTCTTGTTAGTTAGGGTCATCAAAGGGTACGGAACAAAAACAGGTAAATCGAGGAACAAAAACAGAAGTCGCTGGAAAAGCTCAGCAACTCTGGCAGCATCTGTGAAGAAAGAAATCAGAGTTATCGTTTCAGGTCCGGTGAGCCTTCCTCAGAATGGACTTGCAACATTAACTCTGATTTTCTTCTTCACCAATGCTGCCAGAGCTGCTGAGCTTTTCCAGCGACTTCTGGTTTTGTTCCTGATTTACAGCATCCGCAGTTCTTTCGGGTTTTACGGGTAAATAGAGTTGAGTTACAGATAGTTTCTAACTAACCTGTTCAGAAATGTTGTCACAACTCCAGAGCAGGCAGGACTTGAGCCTGCGTCACTTAGCTCAGAGTAGGCACACTGCCACTGCGCTAGAAGAACTCCTCTTTTGCTTTGGTTTCGAACCAACCTGTTCAGAAATGTTGTTACATGCCACTGAAGCATGTGGGGCTTGAACTCAGGGTTCTTTTTTCAGAGGTAGGGACATTACCACTGCATCACAAGACCCCTTGAAGCTGTCGAATTCAATGCTGAGTGCGGAATTTCTCCAAAGTCGGTTGGAAAGCTGTGCAGCAATGTGCACCAGATGGAATTGGCATGGCAATCAGCAATTTGAATGTTGCCCAGTGGCATCCCCTGGCCCCGGAGAATGATGGCCATTATTTGGAAGCGAGCCAATTCTGAGCCACCCCCTGCCAGTTTCCTTCCTCACTCACATTCTGACCATGACAGTGCATCCCAGAGGATTCACAGCACTTTTACGACATTGGGAATAATATATCCAAAACACACCCAGGCATCACTTCAACACAGGCGTGATAGAAAATCATGTCCGTTAACTTCAGTTGCCTGATCTTCAGAACAATTTTTTAAATTAGTCCCTTTTTTGCAATTTTTGATCTCCTGTACAGTTTTGCTCTCGTGGTGTTATTCTGTGATACTGATTAAAAAAAACCTGACAGATAAAGTGCAGAGAAAGTGTGAGAATGCATCAGGAGAGCAGTGCATTGAGCTCACAACAGACAACACATAGAAAACTACTGGGGAAACAAGAACTCACCCCTTTCCTTTTGGCAGATTGTTGCAAAAATTCTGATCCTTCCATGATTTTTTGATTCAGTTCATAGTTTGGAAACTCTGATCCGAATTGTCTTCAATGTTGATACCTTGGACTTTGGACACATTATCAGAAAAAAACAATGTTATTACCTGTTGAATTTTGTAATGGGTTCCAACCATTAGGTGGACGCTGCAGCTTACCCATTTATGTTATGTTTCAAAACAAATGTTATACACAGACGGTAAAATATCTACCCCCTTGCTAATCAAAATGTACTAAGTTTGTGCAATATATTAATGCTTGCACTCTATACAGAAATAAATGTGCATTCTAAAGTTTGAAACAGCCAGAATGCTGACTACCAGTTACACTAATGATGATGCAAGAACACATTAGAGAAAAAAATCTATATTGCTTTTTGAAACCTTATTAACTCTCACAGTCACTGCTGTGGTTCAAACCAATTTTGAAACAGTAAAGGAATGTCATAAATGCTGCCCACAACAGCAGGGGAATTCCTTGCCTTCCTGCAAATGATGCCAAGGGATCTTTGATTTTCACTTGGACCTGGCTTCTAGTTCCTGATCTGGAAGATGGCACCTGGGCAATGCAGCTCTCTATCATCACTGCACTACATTAATGCCAGATTTGAACATTGAAATGGCCTCCTGCAGTGTGATTGGAATGCACAAATTTCCAATCGAAAACACTCTAAATTGACACTTAAAAAAGCATTTTAATTGCGATAAACAAAGATGTAATGTCCATACCATGTTTACACAATACACTTTGCCTCCTTCCACTAGAACTGAATCATGGTTTCTTTTTATTCATTCAAGTCATTCGCAGGATGCGGGCCTTATTGGCTAGGCCAGCATTTATTGCCCAGAGGGCAGTTAAGAGTCAGCCACATTGCTGTGAACTCACATGTCGGCCAGACCAGGTAATGATGACAGTTTCTTTCCCTAAAGGATATTAGTGAACCAGATGTTGTTTGCCCAACAATTGGTAATGGTCCCATGATCTTCATTAGACTCTTAATTCCAGAGTTTTATTGAATTCAGATTCCTCCATCTGATGTGGTAGGATTCAAACCCAGATCCCCAGAATATTACCTGGGTCTCAGGATTAATAGTCCAGCGGTAATACCACTAGGCTATTGCCTAGCATGGTGAAGGAGCTTCATTGTTATCTGTACTTCCATGTGTTCTTTGACCTGGTTGAAACGGCTCTGGGATACTGTAGTGATTATAATGAGGTCAGCCAGCTGGACTTCATAGAATATGTGTCCCCTAACTGGGGCTGTTAATCTAGTCCAATTAGGGAGTCGTGAGTGACATAAAAGGGAGAATGTCAGGGATATTAGAATCCTGAATGTCTGACTCAGTAAGAGGCTGTGCTATTGTCACAGGCAATGCAGCCGTGAATAAAAGGTGATTGGTGATGGGATGCTGGCCTCTGAAGAGTTATTTCAGATACCATACGGACCTAACAATTTGACATGAACTGTTTACTGACTGTGTTACTCATCTACCATTGTACAAATGTTTGCATGGAGTAGTCTCAAACTTTAACTTTCAAATAAACTTGCTGGACTAATGCATGAGCCGATTTTGACATGATCTAGTTCTATATGTTTGAGATCATCATATTTGATCATTAGTCTATCCTGAACTGGTTTCTTTTTTAATGGTTTTGATGACTCTCTGGAAGGAATGAGGGTTCATTGGTTGGCTTGAAAGGGATCTTGATCTTGAACTCTGCATTACTGCAAATATTCATGAGGTAAAGTATGCAACTATAACCTTGTTATAAAAATGTCTCATTTGTATCCCAGAAACATTCTCTCGCGGAGTACTCTGGAATGTTAGTGCTGGAGGAACCTATTTCAACTCCACGTGCTATTCCCACATGGTGTGGGATTAAGGACACAATTTGTGTATTTTTCCAAATCAGGGTCACAAGATGGGTCCTAAAATACAAACTGTGTCCTTGAAATTGCTTGAGACTACTCTACCCATGGAAATGCAGCTAGAAACCTGACCCACACTTATGCCAGGGTAGATCTTTCTTGAGTTCCAGGTTGGAACCTCCAATAGACACTTTTGCATGATATTCCACTTAACACTGCATCAATTCAGGTGCTTATACCGAGTAATGAAATCTTTTAAACAGAGAATCCTGTATCCCCATGCCCTCAGCAAGAAGCAAATCTAACAGAAAACATGTGACGTGAAAGATGCTTTTTCTTCCATTTACTTGAACTTACTGGATATTGATCTGTGGGCTGTACATCAGTCATGTCCCATCTGCCATTCGATGTCAGTTCCGCTAGGTTCCTTGCTGATTGTGTTATTAGTTTTGCTATAAGTCCTCTTGTCAAGGAACATAGGACTGTGTAGTCTTATCTTCACCCCAACACAACAGCCCTGGTGCTCTCTATGGAAGTATGGCTACAATTTTGATTGTGAAACTAAAATAAGCAGAAAGGTTTATTCCACACCTTGTCACATTGTATCTCTCAGTGCTGTAGAAGCAGCAGCATTTTTCAAAGATAGGCTGGTCTGTGCCTTGCAGGGGAACATGGAACAAAATGGTTTTCACATCGAGATGTTTTAGCCTTGACATAAGGAATAACAGTGGGATATGGGCTGCATGATAGGCCATAGGATGGGAATGCTAGTGGATTTACCTTAGTATGAATGTTAAAAAGTATAACAATTGATTAATGACTCACTGTAGTATTAATCCAACAAGGTCCCAAGCAGTTTTTGGTCAATGCTGAGTAGGGGCTAATGTTCTACATTTAACTGCTTCATTAATGACCTTCAATCCACCAAAAGATCAGATATAGGGCTGTTCACCAATGATTATACAATGCTGAGAACCACTTGTAACTCCTCAGATACTAAAGACCTTTGGGTCCATTTGCAGCAAGACCTGGTTTGAGCTAATGAGTGGTAAGTAGCAATTGTGCCATGCAAATTTGTTTATGGAATGTGGGTGATATTGGCTCAGCCAACACTTATTGTCTATCTCTAATTACCCTGGAGAAGATGATGTGAGGTGCTATGTTCAACTGTTGCGGTCCTTGGGGTGTAGGAAGGCCCACAGTGTAGTTCGAGTAATCTACTTTGTGCCTGATAACAACCATCTCCAACATAAGAGCATCTGACCTAATCCCCTTGACATTCAGTAGCATTACCATAATTGAGTCTTCCACCATTAACATTTTGGGGGTTTCCATTGACTAGAAGTTGAATTAGGCCAGCCATAGAAATATTGTTGCTAACAAGCCCATAGCCGGGAACTCTGCAATGAATAACTCCCTTCCTGATTCCCGACGCCTGTCCAAGGCACAAGTCAGATACACAATGGAATGCTTTCCACCTGTTTGTGTGGTAGGTGTAGCTTCAATAACTCTCAGGAAGCCGGACATCATTGAGAACAAAGCCACCCACTTGATAGACTCTCCATCCAACCCAGTCAATATTCATTCCCTTTACTACTGACATATTGTTACAACAATCTGTACCATCTACATAATGCACTGCAGAAATTCACCAAGGGTCCTTCAACAGCACTTTCCAAACTTGCAATCTCTACCAACATGAAGGACAAAGGGGCAACAGATACACGGGAACATCGCCAAATGCAAGTTCTTCTCTAAACCACCTACCATCCTGACGTGGAAATATATCACTGTTCCTTCACTGTCGCTGGATCAAAATCCTGGAAAGGCCCAAATCCCTAACAGCACTTGCTGATGTCCCTGTGCCCCAGCAAATAAGGTAGTTCAAGAAGACAGTTCACCACCAACCTTTCCAGGGAACTTGGGGACAGGCAATAAGTTGTAGCCTGGTCAGTGACTTTCATATTTGGTGAAATAATAAAAACAAAATAGGCATAAGTACCCTTAAACAATGGAGAAAAAGAGCTCTAATTTCCTTCAAGTTCACGATCCAAGCATTCCTGTGAGCAATGCCGATGTGTGGAGATGGGTATTTCTTAATCAACCTGTTCAGATGTGCTTTGACACACCACTGAAGCAGGTGGGTCTTGACTCAGACTTGCTGGCTCAGAAATAGGGACACTACCGCTGTATCATATAAGCACCAGCATGAATGATGGTTCGATAAGTGTTGATTGGACCCAACTGTTTTGTTACTTGTTTATGAGCACAGTGGTGGCTAAAACTTCACAGGTTAATAGGTCACCCCTACCCATCTAACATTATTCCAGACTTCCCATGGCTCTTCTGTCAAATTTATGGTGGGTGAGCCTCACTGAAAATGCTCACACCCAAAGTCCCAGCCCAGACATGGGATTGTTTGGATAGAGACCAAAGGGTCTTTGAATCTCAGCCAGAAGCCTCATCTTTGTCTGTGGAAAAGAATGAGTAATAAAATGTTTCATGTTCCCACCAACTCCCCAACATGCAGAGCCAGTATACAAGATACAAACATCAAAAATTATCTTGTTTAGTTAAGAAATTCTGCTTCCTATATTTAAAAATTCTCTTTGCACAGCTTTCTCTTTGTGGCCTTTGGATTGACAGAGAGGAGATGAGAGGTAGAATTAGAAAAACAGGAAGTGATTTTGGAAATAGTCTATCAAGCAAAACAATGTTAGTTCTGTGAAAGCCTAGGTGAGAATTGAGAGAATCTTCCTCATGTTAGAATGTACAGTTCCTTCCCTAAATCTTTCCACTCACCTCCCCCTCTCTATTCCTTTAATGCGAGCCATTTTGTTTCAACATGTCGTGCCTATTCTCCCAACTGGTCAAATGTAGTCCTGTTAAATTTTGTTCAATTAGTGATCCCATGGAATCATCTTAAAACCTTTCACCATGTTAAAGATGCTATATGAATGGAATTATTATTACAGTGAGGTTTTTGCAATGGGCTATTGTTACGATACTTACTAGAGCATCAAACTACTGATTGAATCATCGATTGACTTAATACTGTGGGCCATCTTTGGGGTGAATGTTGCAGCAGTGTCAATGAAGACCCTTTCCTTCAATTATGTTGCACTTCCAATATGGATTCAAAGCAATCAACCAGGTCAAATGTAGACACTGCATGAAGGGTTAAGGTGCACTCAGATAGGTGTGATCATAGTACAGTGATAATCAGATTAATACTAAGCTGCTTGATGCTGGTTAGAACAAAAAATGCATACATTGCAATTTTGTTATAATCTTTTGATTGCATTATCTTTAGTCAATAATTTACTCCTGTGGATCTACAACTGACAGAATTATAGTTTTATTTATATTTCTAACTCATTACCAACTAGCCAAATAATGTAAAAGTCTTCCTATTATTTCCTAAACAATATACGGTTGCATTTAAGCCAAGAAAATTAAGACCTGGCCCAGTATGAAAGATTATGGTGGAACAAAAGATGTATTGTCAGTGAGATCAAAACAAGAGGCATAAAATTAAAATAAATCCTTCGAAGATTTGAAGGGAATTAAAAGTCTTCACACTGAGGGGTGACTTTGAGGGTGGAATCCTCTGCAACTTGTTGAAGTCATGCTCGTAGCTTATTTTCTAAATGTTTGGAAAAATAGAATGTTTACAGGTGGCATGGTGGCTCAATGCTTAGCATTGTGGCCTCACAGCACCTGGGACCTAGGTTCGATTCCAGCCTTGGGTGACTGTCTGTGTGGAGTTTGCACATTCTCCCCGTGTCTGCGTGGGTTTCCCCGGGGTGCAACAGTTTCCTCCCATGTGCAAAGATGTGCAAGCTAAGTGGATTGGCCATGCTGAATTACCCCATAGTGACCAAGGATGTGCTGGCTAGGTGGGTTAGCCTTGGGAAATACAGGGTAGGGGAATGTGTCTGGGTGGGATGCTCTTTGGTGAGTCAGTGTGGACTTGATGGGCTGAAAGGCTCGCTCCTGCACTGTAGGGATTCTATGCATTACCAGGAAAATAGAAGAATGTCAGAAAGTGGGTTTGGACATTTGGACACCAGCAAGAAACTTAATACGCTGAAGCGTCATTTTCCGTGCTGCTTAAATTATGATTGAAGGAAAGTAGTGAAATTTAAATAGAATGATCAAATTATGGGAGGAATCATTTTGCGCACTGTGATTGTGCTGTTTGAAAAGAGTAGCTGGTCTTAAGGCTGCATACCAGATTCTTTCTGTGTTGCCCATAACCCTGGATGTTCCTCATTCTTAACTAGCTGTCTACTTTCTTTCTAAAATTATTTACGGAATCAACATTCATCGCAACAGGGATAGAGTTTATCAAATCCCTTTAAGTTTCACTGGAGCAATCCACCTGCATCACAGGCATTGACAGGCCCAGAATGTCCCAGGTTCGATCCCTAGTTGCAATTGGGAAGACAGATGGAATGTTGACCTTCCTTGCATGTGAGACTATGTCTGAAAATAGAGATGTTTTGCTCCAACTATACAGGACATTTGTAAAACCATACCTAGAATATTGAAGGTGTACAGCTGAAAGAACACAGCAGGCCAAGCAGCATCAGAGGAGCAGGGAAGCTGACTTTTCGGGCCTAGGCCCTTCTTCCCCGCCTCTTTGACCTGTCTGTCTCCTCTTCACTTACCTTCTCCTCTATCCATCTTCCATCCCCCTCCCCCCTCTCTCCCTATTTATTTCAGAACCCCCTTCCCATCCCCCATTTCTGAAGAAGGGTCTAGGCCCGAAATGTCAGTTTTCCTGCTCCTCTGATGTTGCTTGGCCTGCTGTGTTCATCCAACTCCACACCTTGTTATCTCAGATTCTGTAGTATCTGCAGTTCCTACTATCCCTAGAATATTGAATACAGTTTTGGTATCCTTATTTTAGAAAGGGATATATTTGAAATGGAGGCTGTTTAGAGAAAGTACATTAGGTGATTCCTCCAATCAAGAGGCTTTCTCGTAAAGAACAATTGGGCATATTGAGTGTACATTGGAGGGAACAGTTTATGGAAGCATGTATGGTCTAGCTGAGAACTCTTGTCGCACTGTGGTAATGGCCATACCTCTGACTCAGGAGACCTGAGTTCAAATCTCAATGGCCCCAGAGGTATGTCATAACATGCCTAAACAGGTTGATTTGAAAATATCTGCAAGATTTTGGCAGGACCCTGCAGGGAAAATGCTGAGATATTTCACCTTGTGGGGAAATCTAGAATCAGGATCCATAGTTTCCAAATTCAAGAGAGAGAGAGATGAGGGCGAATTTCATTTTTTAGATGGGTGTTAATCTTTGGAATTCTCTGCCCCAGAAGGCAGTACTGGCTGGTCATGGAATTTGTCCCAGGCTGAGGCAGGTTTTGGAAATACAGCAAAATCAAGGGCATTGTGGAAAGTAGAGGAGTTTGAGGCCAAGATAAAATCAGACACATTCATGGCCTAGCACTGTTACTATTCCGTTAGCCTCAGCACTGCAGAGCTTCAGAAAGAAAAAAATCTGTCAGTAGAATTGGTCAGTGCATTGAATGTAGCAGTTGGGAAGTCATGTTGAGGCTGTAGAGAACATTGATTAGACCACTAATTGATTAGACAAGTGAATACTGCATTCTCTTCTGGTCTCCCTGCTATAGAAAGGATGTTGTAAAACTTGAGAGGGTTCAGAAAAGATTTACAAGGACATTGCCGAGTTTGGAGGGTTGGAGCTATAGGGAGAAGCTGAATAGACTGGACAGTTTTCCCTGGAGTGTCAGAGGCTGAGGGGTGACCTTATAGAGGTTTATAAAATCATGAGGGGCATGGATAGGGTGAATAAGCAAGGGCTTTTCCTAGAGTAGGAGAGTCCAAAATTAGAGGGCATAGGTTTAGGGTAAGAGGGAAAGATTTAAAAGGGACCTCTGAAGCAAATTTTAATACAAGGATTGGTGTGTGTATGGAATGAGCTGCCAGTGGAAGTGGTGGAGGCTGGTACAATTAAAAGGCATCTTCTACATGAATAGGAAGGATTTAGAGGGATATGGGCCTAATGCCGGCAAATGGGACTGGATTAATTTGGTATTTCTGGTTGGCACAGACGAATTGGACTGAAAGGTCTGCTTCTGTGCTGTACATCTCTATGAGTCTAAATTTATGCTGACTTCCAACAAGATATAGGAAGCCATAACACAGTGTGGAGCTGGAGGAACACAGCAGGCCAGGCAGCATCAAAGGAGCAGGAAAGCTGACGTTTCGGGTTTTCTGAAGAAGGGTTCTGACCCGAAACGTCAGCTTTCCTGTTCCTCTGATGCTGCCTGGCCTCCTGTGTTCATCCAGCTCCACACTGTGTTATCTCTGACTCCAACATCGGCAGTTCTTTCTGTCTCTAGCAAGGTCTGTTTTTGGTGAAACCTGCTGAGAAATTTAGTGAGATTCACAGGACAGTTTGTAACACTTATGTCCTTAAAGTTAAAATCTCCTTGTGGCAGGGAGACGGGTGATAAAACAATCAGGCTGACGCATGTTGACAGGTCTGAAAGATTAATGAATCAGGATGGGCAGGAGGACAATAGTTTGTGCTCACTTTCCTGTTATACATATGTGTCTTCATATAACTGCAATGAATGGCTTGCTGATGGGAGCCTTCAGCAACAGTTTATGGAAGCAATACTTCCTCATGCATTTGCTTTAGGATTGACTAACCTGCTTGGGCAGCTTCTTTGACGCACTCTCAGTTGACCACCTGCCTCCAACTATACTAATACCCCTCCCCACTGCTGCCCGGAGCCCCCTTGCCATTGGGTAGTCCAACATGCCCATTTTGACAGCATAGTTCTCCTTAGAGTTCTATCAGCTGGGTGCCTCGTACAAATTTGTAGGTTGTGCTTTTGATTCCAAAGCCTAAATCAATGTCAATTGTGCACAACTGTGGCTCCAGCATTGTTTGGGCAGACAAACCCATTCTGTCTGAATGGCTTCCTGGTCCTGAATCACTCTGTCTGTGGGTAATATTTTGTGAAGTAGGAACATCCAATAAGCGGGGATTTGTACTCTTCTCAACAGGATACCAACTGGTTCCTGATTTCCAGCACAAGGCAGAAATGCAGTCATCCGTAAATATTTTATTGACATCATTATTTTGTTGCATTGGAGAGCTGCATCCTTTATTCATGTAGGTACGACTTCAGTTCTTGGCCCTCACTGAGACACCTTCGCTCATCACCATTCAATCTAATTTTTTTGATGTCTTTCCCATAAAATTGGATGTTTTCTTCTGTGCTGGCTCCAGACAGCTTTTAAAATGTCTTCAGAAACAAAATACATGTCAGGGCCAGTGACTCAGACAGAATAAATCAGTGAACATTGGAAATTGTTTGTACAATTGCGACTGTCATCATTTTTTACTTTCATGATGGAAGAATTGTCACTATTACTACACTTTGACTAGCAATTGTCAAACTGTTTTGTGAGCCTCTTTGGTGCTTGCGGTGACACGTCACAAGCCACACAGAGGGATAAGAGAGCTTCAGTTTGATTGTTCTGTGGCTACACTTCTAGTAATCCAATCGAGCCAGGAGTTCAAATCCCAGTATGGCGATATAAGATCCAAATTGAATTGGCAGTAGCTACAAAAGTAAACAAACTGCTAAAACTGTTCATTTTCTGCTCGCCAGGACAGAATTGCAAAATAACAAATCGCAAATGAAATACAATTTATACCGCATGGAATGAGATTTGGCCAGTGGACACTGATTGATTGAGGTGCTGTCATGGAGAACACACCTGGAAATAGTTAACTGCCACGCTTTTGTTTAAATTTTACCTTATTTTGGAAATCTGAATTCAGTTTTTGCAAAGTGGTTGGGTCCAGGTACTGTAACTGTGAAGCTGTCAGATTACACACATTCAACTGATTCATTATGGTAAGGAAGACCATCTTTACTTGGTCAACCTGTGTCTCTAGCCCTACATTAATAGGATTATTTTTAACCATCCTCTAATGTGGCCTAGGTGTATCAAACCACCCACTGTAGTTAGAGCTACCACCACCTTCTCAGGGCAAGTATAGATGGGTAATAAAGGTTGGCCCTACCCACAATGCCCACATCCTGAAAATGAACAAGATAGAAACCTAAGATGCTGAGTGCCTGAAATGTCGACATTTTCAAAGCAAGTGCTCAGAAAACCAAAACGCTTGTTGCATGCTTAAAGGCCTTGTGACTTTTTGCAAATTTGTTTCATGGGATACGAAAGTGATTCATAAGGACAGCATTTGTTGCCAATCTACATTCCATGGAAAAGGTGATGGTGAGGTGTCTCCTCGAACCGCTGTAGTCCATTGATACCACTTTTAGGGAAGAAGTTCCAGGATTTCGTCCAGGATTGTGAAGTAGAGGCAGTATCAATACCTTAGGGCCAGAAGTTCTGGTTATCAGGAACTCCTGATTTTGGTAGGCCCAAAGCTAGGGGATCCTGGTTATTGGTGAAGCAGTGACAGAGCTGGGGGATCCTGGTTATTGGTGAAGCAGTGACAGAGCTGGGGGATCCTGGTTATCGGTGAAGCAGTGACAGAGCTGGGGGATCCTGGTTATCGGTGAAGCAAGGACAGAGCTGGGGGATCCTGGTTATTGGTGAAGCAGTGACAGAGCTGGGGGATCCTGGTTATCGGTGAAGCAGTGACAGAGCCGAGGGATCTTGGTTATCGGTGAAGCAGTGACAGAGCTGGGGAATAACAAGGTCTAGAGCTGGATGAATACAGCAGGCCAAGCAGCATCAGAGGAGCAGGAAAGCTGACATTCTGGGCCTAGACAACAAAATGCGAGGCTGGATGAACCCAGCAGGCCCAGCAGCATCTCAGGAGCACAAAAGCTGATGTTTCGGGCCTAGACCATTCATCAGAGAGCCTAGACCCCGCTTCAGAAATGGGGGAGGGGAAGAGGGTTCTGAAATAAATAGGGAGTGAGGGGGAGGAGAATGGAAGATGGATAGAGGAGAAGATAGGTGGAGAAGAGACAGGCAGATCAAAGAGGCGGGGATGGAGCCATTCCTGGCTTTCGGTGAATCAGCAGCAGTTGGGTTTTCCTGGTTTGGGGGTAAATGTGGGTCTAATACAGAACCCAGAGTTGGCAGCTTTTTGGCAAGATGGGCTCAGTGACGATGGGATGGCACCTGGGGATTGGCAACTCCAACATTGGTAGGTTTGGTGCAAGTGTTGTCAGTCAGTTGGATCAGGGCTCTTGGCGGTGGAACAAAGTCAGATTCTCTTTCAGCTTTATCTTTTTATTCTTAAGACATTCAAAATGGCACCAAATTGTGGTGACAGTTGAAGCTATTCACTGTATTTTACAGCTTCATTCATTGTAGACTACAAGTGACAATGAACCATCATTCATTCATTCATCTGTCCCAGAGGGATGTTACAACATTCTAAGCAGAATAATTAAAATAACCGATAGTTCAAGTTGGAATGGTTTGTGACTTGGAAGAGAGATTTCACATGGCTGTGTTTTCATGTGTCTACTGCCTTTGATCTTATCGCCGGTATCATGTTATGGTTTTCGCAAACGTTATTGGGGCGGCACAGTGGCTCAGTGGCTAGCACTGCAGCCTCACAGCACCAGGGACCCGGGTTCAATTCCAGCCTCGGGTGACTGTCTGTGTGGAGTTTGCACATTCTCCCTGTGTCTGTGTGGGTTTCCTCCGGGTGCTCCTGTTTCCTCCCACAGTCCAAAGATGTGCAGGGTAAGTGGATTGGCCATGCTAAATTGCCCATCGTGTTCAGGGAGGTGTAGATTAGGTGGATTATAGGGGAATGGGTCTGGGTGGGATGTTCTGAGGTTCGGTGTGGACTTGTTGGGCCAAAGGGCCTGTTTCCACACTGCAGGGATTCTAATTCTTATTGAAAGAACCTTGGCAAATTGCAACAGTGCTGTAGGGCTGTAAGGATATGCCCTCAACAAGCATATTCTATTTGCATTGTGCTAGTTGTAGGGGTATATGAGCATAAGAATAGGAATAGGCCATTCAGCCTATCAAGCCTGCCTATCATTCAGTATGAACGCTGCTCATTGAGCACTTCTATGTCTTTTATTCACCCCAACCTCCTAATCCTGTTAAACCATTGATAATCAGAGATGTATCAATCTCTCTCTTAAACATGTTCAAAGTCTGAGCTTCCGCAGCCTTTTGTGGTCAAGAATTACAGAGGTTCACTACCATCTGAGGAAAAGATTTCTCCTCAAATGGTATCCTCCTTATTTTCAAATTGTGCTCCCCATTTCTAGGAAAACATCTGCATTAATCTCCTCTATCTCCTTAAGTATTTTGTAAGTTTCAATTAAATCACCTCTCATTTTTCAAACTTCTAGACAATACAGGCCCCATTTCCCAATATCTTTCCTCATAGGGCAGTCCCACGATGCAGGGAACAAGACTGGTGAACCTTCGTAGCACTCGTCTATGGCCAATAATATCATTCCTGAGATAAGGAGACCAAAGCTGCACACAGTACTCGAGGTGTGGCTTAAATAAGCTCTTAATCAATTGAAGCAAGACTTCACTTACTTCCGTCCTCAAATGTTCTTGCAATAAAGACTAATATTCCATTAACATTCCTCATAGCTTGCTGCACCTAGAACTAAAAGTCTAAGGTTGACTGTGATATTATTGCCAGGAAAAGCCACCTATTGGTTTAACTCCTGTCCTTTGGGAAGGCAACTGCTGCCCTCACCTGGTCTGGCCTACGTGTGACTCCAAACCCACATTAATATGGTTGATTCTGGGCAGTTAGGGATGAGCAATAAGTGATGGCCAAGCCAGTCATGTCCATATCCTTTGAATAATTGTAATAATGTAATTTCAATAAATGATGGTAATATTTTACAGTGGTGATAGAAATAAGGTGTGAAATAAAAGTCAACTGTTATTTTAGTGGTGTATATTTGTCTTAATATTGTGAATATATGTGTGTCATGTTTGTGTCTAAGTTGCGTGGTGTTGGTGATGTGTTTGTACCAGTTGTGTGTCGGTGTCCTTAGTGTATTGGAGTCAGTGGTTAAACAGCGCCAGAGTATTACGGGAGTCAGTGGCTAGTTGCTGTTAGAGGTGTGCTGCTATCAACAAACAGATCCATACAGAGACAGCAACTGTTTGTTAACGATTTGATTCAAACTGGTAGGAACCTTATTTTAGCTTGTGGAGCCTTTCAGTGATATATTTGACCAACTCTGGGCTTCCCAGGGCATTGTCAGCTGTGGTTGGCGAACTGTTTCCCAGCACCGTCATTGGTACTCGATAATTAGATGAGGGTTCCAGTAATTTAGCTCCCATTTTCCTTTCTGATCACCCCAAGGTCCAAGCAGCCTCAATTTCAGTTACCTTGTTTCACGTTTTATTGCCGTGCTCCAAAACCAGCCAGTCATACCAATCCTGTCTCTGGCATCGGGCCATATGCTGTGAAAACCCCCTAATGCCTGTCCCTCATAGCATGTATTTTGTTGGCAATGAAGATGGATTGCTAGCAAACAGGAACACGAACTGCCTGTTTTCTCAGGAAAGACTGCAGCTGTGGTCATGACTCAGAGGTTCTGCTTGGTTTTAGATGTTAATTTAATTAAGTGGAGAAATGGAATTACTAAAACTTCATTTTAAAGAACTCAGGCAAGTCAGCAAAGTCTCTCTCTTAAATTTATAGGACCCTTCAAATGCTCTAAACACAGTGTTTGTAAAGAATATATCGGCTTACTTCTCTGGTATACACCATTCACAGCTGGGTCAAAGGGAATTTTCAATTAGGATGCAAATAAGATCTTTGTTGACTCAGATTTCCCACTTCCTGCCCCAGCACCCAGCTCCCGACTATGACTGCTGCAGGATATCCTTTATCCACCCACCTTCCTCCTGTCCCATTTCCTCTGGGTCGTCCACAGTTGTTGCTCATAGAAGAGAGTCGCGATGGAACATTAGGAAAGAGCTCAAGGCCTTCAGCTGCAGAGGAAGGGGTTAATAGAAGTCTCCAGTCTGCCAGGTTATACCTGAAATGCCTCTTTTGTTTCGACTTGGGAAGGACTCCTTTTTGATGATGTGAATCCACATTGTAATTCTGTCTTTTCCCTGTTCAGATCCGAAAGGACAGGCTGCACTTTCCCAACATTTTTGTTTTTTTTCTACCCCAACACTCTCCCCTCTCCTGAGTTTATTTTCACTGTGATAGACAAGAGCTCAGACCTCTGAGTGCAGGAGTTATGTTGAGGTTGTACAGGCCCGTTGGTGAGGCCTCTTGTTGAGTGCGATGTCTGGTTCTGGTCACCCTGTTATAGAACGATATTATTAAGCTACAGAGGGTTCAGAAAATGTTTACCAGGATGTTGCAGGAATGGAAAGTTTGAGTTATAAGAAGAAGGCTGGAACTTCTTTCACTGAAGGTTGGGAGGTGACTTTATAGAAGTTTATAAACTCATGTGGGGCACAAATAAGGTGAATGGCAAGTGTCTTTTTGATTGGATTGGGAATTTCAAGAATATAGGGCATATTTTTAAGGTGAGAGGAGAAAGATTTAGAAAGGACATGAGGGGTAACCTTTTACACAGAGAGTGGTTCATGTGTGGAATGAACTTCCAAAAGAAGTGATGGATGTGGGTACAGTTACAGCATTTAACAGACGTTTGGATAAGTACATGAATAGGAAAGGTTTGGAGCGATATGGACCAAGTTCAGGCAGGTGGGACTAGTTTAGTTTGGATTATGGTTAAAATGGACCACGCTGTATGACTCTATGCATCAATGAAAAGAAAGCTTCAGTCTATTCATAGATTAATGACCACCAGGTTCCTATCTACAGCTCATTACTTGAGAACAAAACTATTAATATTCAGGATTCCAAAGCCTTAATGGCAAATTAAACCATTCTGCCTCACTAAGGTAGAAAATAATTCTTTATGTATTTGTTGAATTAGTCTCTGAACTGCATAGGTTGCTGACAGTGCAATTGGAAATCCCACACATTGGTTGAATTAGTAACTAAATCAAAATTATAATGCCTCATTTGTTTGCATCATTAATACAATAAATCTTCTTAATGTCATCTCTGAAATTTTTATCACATTGACTGAAAATTATTGCCTGCTTTCTTTTCCTCCCTCTCGTTCTGTTGTGTAAATCCTTGCATCAGTTCAGTTCACAATCAATAAATGTGAGGGAGCTCCTAACCACTTCTTCAACTATCAGAGAAGCGATCGGGGAGTTATCAAATTCACTGTTGACATAGGAAGGAAACAAAGAGGAGGAAGCCTGGTTTGGGTCCACTCTGAGATTGCACCCCTTCACTTCCTCAAGGAGATGTAACTAGGCCTCCACTCAATGTTTCCCAGTCCTAACCTCACTCCTAAAGCTAACCCTAACACCCAGCCCAATAAATCAATCATTGAACAAGGAGGCCATGGGTTCATGGTGTTATTGGTAGACCATTAATCCAGAAACTCATCTAATGTCTTAGGGGCCTGAGTTCAAACCCTGCTTTGGCAGATGATGGACTAAAGAATACCTGGAAGTATGAATCTAATTACTGTTTTGGGGTAGCTCAGTGGTTACCACTGTTACCTCAAAGCACCAAGGACCCGAGTTTGATTCCAGCTTCGGACAACTGTCTGTGTGGAGTTTGCTCATTCTCCCCGTGTCTGTGTCGGTTTCCTTCAGGTGCTCCAGCTTCCTCCCACAGTTCAAAGATGTGCAGGTTAGGATGGATTGGCCATGGGATATTACCCATAGTATCCAGGGATGTGCAGGCTGGGTGGGTTAGCCATGGGAAATGGGGGGAGAGGATGTGGTGCTTTTTGGAGGGTTGGTGAAGACACAATGGGCTGAATGGCCTCTGCCTGCATTCTAGGGATTGTATGCTTCAATGATCTCATCTACATCTATTGCCACCTCTGGCTTTAAGACAACAGCAAAAGAGAATCTACAGCCCAGCATCAGCATTTGAAGTAGGAGATGAGAATGCTGGGCTCCCTCTCCTCCCCCAGGATTCTCGCTACCATCAATATCACGAGGAACCAACTCTGTTGCTGCTGCTGTTGCACATGCTCAGAAGGCTGAGCCTGTTCTCACTCATTGTTTTTAGATCATTGAGATGATGTAATAAGGTCCGGTGTACTTATGCATTCCTTCTGTAAAACTAGTGACAGGAGAATCGATAGATTCAGGGACTATTCAACCAGGATTTGTGGATGAAGGCTGGAGAAAGTGCAACGTAAAACAGAAGTTGAACAACTGCAAAAATGATCACATGAAAACTTTGAGTGAAAAAGGGCCTTGCTTCACATAAGCCTTTCGGAGTTCTAACCAGAAGTTTCTGGTCTGGAATTGTCAAATAATTGCTGAATAATAGCCTAATTTACATCATAAACCAGTCAACAAGAGAAATCATCCTTGGCTGATGCAAGGAATCGATGTATAATTTCATCATTTAGCTTTTATTTGTCCCTCGATATTTTTAAAAAGTGGACCTGCATTGTGAACCCAGTGGATTCTGTTGCCTGTAATGTTTTATTGTTAGTATGAAAATTTAGACCCCATGTAAATGCAGGTGCAGGACTACTTCCATTGTTAAATCCCTGAGTGCACCAAACACTTGGTCAAGCTTGTGTTGTTTGTGATACTCGATGCCTCCAAGTGGAAGCTCAACAACCTGAGACTGCCTCTACTGGTTGGAGGAGATTACTGTAGGTTCATATGCCCCCTAGTGATTCCATCATGGAATGCAATCATAGAATCTCAGCAAAACTTTCCTGATGTCTCTGAATACAGATGCTGATGGACCTGCTGAGTCTCTCCAGCGTTGTCTTTGTTTGTCATGTTGTGGAGGTGCCGGTGTTGGACTGGGGGTGGACAAAGTTAGAAGTCACACAACACCAGGTTATGGTCCAACAGGTTTAACTGAAATCACAAGCTTTCAGAGCGCTGGTCCTTTTGTGAGTGACTTGATGGAGGAGCAGCGCTCCGAGAGCTTGCGATTTCAAATAAACCTACTGGACTGTAACCTGGTATCGTGTGACTTCTGACTCTTTGGTTTGTAACAAATTAATACGACTGCTGTTTTGTTGTCTCCTCCAGTTGGCGAAATCGTCTCCGGGCCGAAAGGGGATTTTTCGCAGACAGAAGGAACTTTGAAGAAACAGCCATTCTGATGCTCACTTCACATTCCGACTGCGAGCCTGAGCATGAATAAGGCAGAGTCAGCCAAGGCGAGGGAGTAAATGGTGAGAATGGAAGCACTTGGGGAATGTCAAGGCGTATTTGTGGTTTCCAAAGCAGCTGCTAGGTGAGACAAGAGATCCCAGTTCCGCAGAGATGGTTGCCAGCTCAAGTGAAGTCACTAACAAAACCAGCTGCTTCGCCCCATTATGTCTCAGCGTCAATAACAGCTGATGAGCTGGAAAATGGTAGAAACATGAATCATGTCCATATCCAGCGAAGCCTGTGATGTAGATGGAAATTGAGGGAGAGGGGGGTCGCTGTGGGAGGCGATGGGAGAGAAAACAGGTCATCACATGCTAAAGCTTCCATCAGGGAGATTCTTATCAAGAGGCCTGTCAGAAGCAGGCATGATGGGGATGCATAGAAAACAAAATACATAACTCAGGTCCTATCACTCAAGCAAATGCATCCTTAAATGTCCAAGCCATGGATCAGGCTCTAGGGCCACTGTTCTCACTTTTCCATAACTCCATGCCAAATCATCCTGTAACTAGGCCTGCGAAGTGATTTAACTTTCCGAGTATTGGCACAACTAACAATAAAAATAAAGAGTTTGCATTTACATAGCAACTTCCACAACTTCAGGATGGCCCAAAGCTTCACAAAGCCAGTGATGTTATTTTGAAAGGTAGGCTGTTTTGTTATTTAGGGTATTGTAGTAACACCAAAAGATGCTATTTCCAAACATCTATATTGCAAATTGACTCCCTTCCTGTCCAATATCAAACGTGCTCTCACTGTCCTACATTTCATGGCCTCTCATACTGACACTCTGGATATTGCCTTGGCAATCTACATGATACTTGTTTCATTTGTATCAAGCTGTGATCAGTTGGTCTCGTGCTTGGATTGTCAAACAAACACACTTTGTGCTCTCAGAGATAGTAAGAGCTGCCGATGCTGGAGTCAGAGATGACACAGTGTAGAGCTGGATGAACACAGCAGGCCAGGCAGCACCAGAGGTGCAGGAAAGCTGACATTTCAGGTTGGGACCCTTTTTCACAAATGGGGGAGGGGGAAGGGGGCTCTGAAATAAATAGAGAGAGAGGGATGGGGCTGAGGAAGGTAGATGGGGCAGTGGTAGGTGAGTGCAGGTAGGCAGCGGTGGGGATTGGTCAGTGAGGTGGGAGGAGCAGATAGGTGGGAGAGAAGTTGGACAAGTCAAGGAGTTGGGGATGAAAGGGAGGGTTGGTCATGGGATGAGGCCAAGGGCGGGGAGATTTTGATGCTAGTCAAGTCCACGTTGAGACCATTTGTGCACTGAGCTATCGTTTAACCTATCCCAAATGCCCTTGGGCAGTCATAGCCCAAGTGCTGAGGTTTGCAAAAAGGGAAGGTGCACACTTTGGTGTTGGATCTGTTGATAGCGTTAGTAACGTCGTTCTGTTAGTCAGTAACTGAATATCATGTGCCTGGAGAGAAGGTGCCCAGAGTGCATCAGCTCTCAGAGGAGTTCACTGCTCCAGTGATGGAATTGGGACATAAATGGTTAATCAGCCACATCCGTATGCAGAATTGTGATTTTCTAATAGTGTACAGTTCAGGAGTGTCTGAGGGATCACAGTGTTTTAGTCTGGAGGATATGAGTTGGTTGGTGATGGTTCAAAGGGAATAGGGGATATTTTTTTCATTGCTGGTTGCAATGACCTGTAATGCATGACCTAAAAGCACAGTGGAAACAGATTCAGTAACAATGTTGAATAATGAATAGAACATATGCACAAAAAGGCAGAGATTGCTGTTAGGATCAGCAGGGGAAGTAAAATTAATTTGATAAAAAATCTTTAAGTGATATGGGCTTTGCCAGCTGGGCCAACATTTATTGCCCATCCGCAATCGCCCTATAGTGGTGGATACTCATCCTTTTCTGCTTTTTCTTTTTCTTTTCCAAACAGTAGATTGTTTTACAGATGAAAACAGAAAAGCTCAGCTGGTCTGGCAGCATCTGTGGAGAGAAGGCAGAGTTAGCATGCCCCTTCCTCTGAACTAATCATTTTAATTGCCCTGGAAATGGTGCGAGTAAACTGCCTTCTAGAACCACTGTGTCCTTTGGTAAAATTACACCCACAGAACCAGTAGGGAGGAATTGAACCCAGAGACAGTGAAGGCACAGCTCCTTCAAACACATGATGGGCTGAATGGCCACTTTCTGTGCTGAATGGCACTGTGATTTTATCAATTCTATCTAAACTGGATTAGCTCAGTGAATTACTTCCAATGAAAAAGTCCCAGGCCAGATTTCTTTTTGTATGTGTTCATTGGAGCGTGAGGTCTTTGTTGGAGAAGGTGAAAGGAAAGATTTCCAACTTTTGAACTCAAAAGTTAGCATCAAGAATTCCTGTCCCAGTACAGGCAGGTTCTCTCAAAGTTCAAAGTTCTTACAACCAACTTTAACTTTAATTTTAAAAGCTGCTACAAGTATCTTTGGGCTATTTCTAACTCGATCAAGCAAAGAAATTGATAATCTAATGCTGCTGCTGAAGTAGTTTGGAGTGTGGCTCAGTTCATGATTGGAGACATCTGAAGGCAGAAATGATTGGTAATTTATATATCAGTTTATCATACCGTCAGGACTTCCGGATTCTGAAGTACTTACTTTAGGATTGTTAGGTCAAAGAGGGTTATCAGTTTGACGAAGTTTACATTTTCATTGAATGCTCAGTCATTTAGAACATAGAACATAGAACAGTACAGCACAGAACAGGCCCTTCAGCCCACAATGTTGTGCCGACCATTGATCCTCATGTATGCACCCTCAAATTTCTGTGACCATATACATGTCCAGCAGTCTCTTAAATGGCCCCAATGACCTTGCTTCCACAACTGCTGCTGGCAACGCATTCCATGCTCTCACAACTCTCTGCATAAAGAACCTGCCTCTGACATCCCCTCTATACTTTCCACCAACCAGCTTAAAACTATGACCCCTCGTGCTAGCCATTTCTGCCCTGGGAAATAGTCTCTGGCTATCAACTCTATCTATGCTTCTCATTATCTTGTATACCTCAATTAGGTCCCCTCTCCCCCTCCTAATTAATCTGGTTTAAAAGATTTTTTCAAAAAGGCTGAGATTGAAAGTCTTCTGAGTTCTCAGGAAATGAAGGGATATGGGCATCCAGTAGAAAAGTGCAATTGGGTGGAAAATTCCTCTTACCATGTGATTTGACTCCATGCTACAATGCTGGGTTTGAGACAAACCAGTTAAGGAGAAAACAAAGTCACAAACTGCCTTGCAGCATAGACTTCGTGTAACTATTTATTATACATTAACACTAAATACATGGCTATTTAAGGGCATACCAGGCTAGGGTCACGTTAGGTAGGCACTTACATATCTTCTTTGTAAGTTCATGTCTGTGTGTCCTTACAACTCCTTTAGGTTCTATAGTCTAGTGTAATGTTTCCATTCAAACTCCATTCCCGCTGTGCTGTTTGTGCTCTGTGATTTGCGGCTCTATGGCATCGTTACAAGGTTGCTCCAGGGCTCTAAAGTCCTTAGAACACAGATTGAAGATCAGCCATTGTTCTATTGAATGGTGGAGCAGGGAGCAAGGGCCAAGTGGCCTACTCCTGTTCTCTTTTCTTGCTTCCTGAGCACCTCAATCACACTGCGTAGACGTTTGTGTTTTATATATGCAGCAGAAGGAAATGGAAGATAGAGAACATGGGGAAATAAATAGTGACATCTAGAAAAATGTCTATATTACAGAGGAGGAGATGGTGAATGTCTTACAATACATAAAGTTGGATAAATCCCTAGCACATAGAGCTCTGTGGGAAACTTGGGAAAAGATTGGGCTGGGTCCCTTGCTGAGATATTTGTATCATTGATAGCCATGGATGAGGTGCCAGAAGAATGGAGGTTTGTTGTGTCACTATTTAAGAGAGGTGGTAAGGAAAAGCCAGGGAATTATAGACCGGTGAGCCTGGCATCGGTGGTGAGCAAGTTGCTGGAGGGAATCCTGAGGGACAGGATTTACATGTATTTGGAAAGGCAAGGACTAACTAGGGATAGTCAGCATGGCTTTGTGCATGGGAAACTGTACCTCACTAACTTGATTGAGCTTTTTGAAGAAGTACTGAAGAGGATTGATGAGGCAGAGCAGTGGATGTGATTTATTTGGACTTCAGCAAAGTGTTTGACAAGGTTCCTCATGGTAGATTGGTTAGCAAGGTTAGATCACATGGAATACAGGGAGAACTAACCAATTGGATAGTGAACTGGCTCAAAAGTTGAAGATAGAGCAGGGTGGTGGAGGGCTGCTTTTCAGACTGGAAGCCTGTGACCCATGGTGTGCTACAGGGATCGGTGCTGGGTCCATTGCTTTTTGTCATTTAAATAAATGATTTGGATGCAAACATTGGAGATACAGTTAGTAATTTTGCAGATGATGCTAAATTTGGAGGTATAGTGGACAGCAAAGAAGGTTACCTCAGAGTACAAGGGTATCTTGATCAGATGGGTCAATGGGCTGAGAAGTGGCAGATGGAGTTTAATTTAGATAAATGTGAGGTGCTGCATTTTAGAAAGGCACATCAGGGCAGAGCTTCTATCTTAATGTTAAGGTATTGGGGAGTGTTGCTAAACAGAGAGACCTTGAATGCATGCTCATTGTTCCTTGAAAGTGGAGACGCGCGTAGATAAAATAGTGAAGAAGGTGTTTGGCATGCTTGTCTTTATTGGTCAGTGCATTGAGTATAGAAGTCGGAAAGTCATGTTGTGGCTATATAAGACATAAGTTCAGCCACTTTTGGAGTATTGCATGCAATTTTGGTCTCTCTCTTATAGGAAGGATGGTGTTAAATTTGAAAGGATTCAGAAAAGATTCTGAAGGATATAGCCAGGGTCAGAGGGTTTGTGCTATAGGGAGAGGCTGATAAGCTGGGGCTATTTTCCCAACAATGTTGGAGGCTGAGGGGTGACCATATAATGGGTTTAGAAAATCATGAGGGGCATGAATAGGATGAATAGCCAAGGTCTTTCCCCAGGATAGGGGAGTCCAAAACTACAGGGCATGAGTTTAAAGTGAGAGGGGAAAGACATAATAGGGACCTGAGGGCAACTCTTTCACACAGAGGGTGGTGCGTGTATGGATTGAGCTGCCAGAGGAAGTGGTGGAGGCTGGTATGATCACAAGATCTAAAAGACATCTGGATGGGTACATGAATAGGAAGGGTTTAGAGGGATATGGGCCAAATGCTGGCAAATGGGACTAGATTAATTTAGGGTAACTGGTCAGCATGGATAAACAAAGAGAACAAAGAACAAAGAAAATTACAGCATGGGAACAGGCCCTTGGGCCCACTAAGCCTGCCCCAATCCAGATCCTCGATCTAAACCTGTCGCCTATTTTCCAAGGATCCGTATCCCTCTGCTCCCTGCCCATTCATGTGTCTGTCTAGATACATCTTAAATGATGCTATCGTACCCATCTCTACCACCTACCACGCTCTGGGTAAAGAACTTTCCACGCATATCTCCCTTAAACTTTTCCCCTCTCACCTTGAAATCATGACCCCTAGTAATTGAGTCCCCTACGCTGGGAAAAAGCTTCTTGCTATCCACCCTGTCTATACCCCTCATGATTCTGTAGACCTCAACCAGGTCCCCCCTCAACCTCCGTCTTTCTCATGTAAATAATCCTAATCTACTCAACCTCTCTTCATAGCTAGCACCCTCTATACCAGGCAACATCCTGGTGAACCTCTTCTGCACCCTCTCCAAAGCATTCACATCCTTCTGGTAACGTGGCGACCAGATCTGCACGCAGTATTCCAAATGTGGTCGAGCCAAAGTCCTATACAACTGTAACATAACCTGCTTCTTGTACCCAATACCCATCCGATGAAGGAAAGCACACCGTATGCCTTCTTGGCCATTCTACCGACCTGCATTGCCACCTTCAGGGTACAATGGACCCGAACACCCAGATCACTCTGTGTATCAATTTTCCCCAGGGCTTTTCCATTTACCGTATAGCTCGCTCTTGAATTGGATCTTCCAAAATGCATCGCCTCACATTTGCCTGGGCTGAACTCCACCCGCCATTTCTCCGCCCAACAATGAGTTGGACTGAAGGGTCTGTTTCTGTGTTGTATACCTTTATGACTCTACATGTTATCCCACATACTGAACGGTTTATTTTCCCAATTCCCCAATCACCTATAAATGAAACAAAATAGCTGCAGATGCTAGAGATCTGAAACAAAAACAGAAATTGCTGGAGAAACTCAGCAGGTACAGCAGTATCTGTGGAGAGAGGAACAGAGTTAACGTTTGAGTTCAGTGACTGCCCCTCCCAGGAACACACTGAAGAGTTGTCACTGGACTCATAATACCATCTCTCTCTTCCTCCACCAGCCCTACAAATGCTGCCAGAGCTGCTGAGCATTCCCAGCAATCTCCATCTTTGTAGCATGTTCTCTTCCCATCACCAAATCACCTGTGGTTTTATTTTCATCCATTAACCACCAGCAAGTAATTACCAGTGTTTTCCAATTGATTAATTAACACAGACAGCCCAACAGGACCAGTGCAATAACACCGAAGGTATGGAGAAGGGGAGGGCATTAAACCAATTTAGAATTTTAGGAGGAAATTGAGGCTGTCAGCCTCTGTGGTGCCCACTTGTCTCTAACAATGTCACAAGTATTGGTAGACAATGCGATATTCCTATCCATGGAACCTGAGAATCTAAAGGACATCAGGGAATACCACTGGTTACCTTTAGGCTAGTTCATTTTAACTCAAGTTTCACCAGTTGCGACTGGGATTTGGTCCCTTGTCCTCAGAATATTGGCTTAGGGCTCGGGATTACTCGGCCAGCCACTTTACTAGTGAACAGTTAATGCCCCTGAGTGAGTTGTCCAGCAGACAAACCAAGAATCTGCTGGAGGGGATTGAAAAATAACATTTTGTTTATTTTCAAATCGACACATCTCTGGAGCAGGTGGGACTTGAACCCAGGTCACCTGATTCAGAGGTAGGGATACTACCACTGTGTCAAAAGGGATCTTCATATAGAAGAGAAGTTTAAGTGGCTGAACAGATGATAAATGCACGGCCCAGGTGCCTGGCTGGACAGTTTTTCATTGTCTTGAGAGGGTGGGAAATTGTGTGTGTGCGTGTAGGTAGAAGTTTGTGATACAAAGTCAGACATTTACAGTCATGTGGCACAGAACCGGACCCTTTGGTCCAACGTGTCCATGCTGACCAGGCATTTCTCCTCATGATGCTGCAGTGGCTGGCTTCCTAGATCAGCCTGTCCTAGCCTATCTGTCATAGAAGCCCTACAGTGTGGGAACAGGCCCTTCACCCCAACCATTCCAACCCTCCAAACAACATCCTACCCAGACCCATCCCTACCCCTTTTCCCTGTACCCCACCTAATCTACACACATCCCCGAACACTACAGGACAATTTCCCATGGCCAATCTGCCTAACCTGCACTTCTTTGGAATGTGGGAGAAAACCAGAACACCAGGAGGAAACCCACACAGACACAGTGAGAACATGCAAACTCCACACAGACAGTCACCCGAGGGTGGGAACGTACCTGGGTCCCTAGCGCCATGACACACTACCCTTTCACTGCCACACTACCCTTTCACTGCCACTTTCACACATTCAAGTAAAGGTCACTACAGAGTGATGAACATTTGTACAGTGAGTTAATATGAGCAGGTTCAGGTCAGGTTAGAGAGAAGTGTGGAATTTGAAACAGAAACACATCATATTAAACAGCAGAGAAGGTTGGAAAGGCTGTTCTGGTATGTTTGTGTGAATTTTCTAATGTGCAGGTTGCATTATTTCCACCCCACACTGGGTCAATACTAATTTCCTAATCCTTTCCTCCTCCTGAAGGCACTGTTCCTTTGCAGTTTCACTGTGATCAGTGACCCACAAGGACATTAAATGAAGACAGTGAAATCTCAGTTGGCTGTAAAAAAATGCCTCCAAACTACTTTGCAGGATTACATCATGGATCATCCAGCCATTGACACAGTACTATTGGTGGGAGCTTAATGTGCATAAATTACTAGCAGCATTCCTTATATCACGAGTTTGAAAATGCTTCATTAGCACTTTTGGGTTTTGCTGAGGACGTGAAGATGTGCTATAAATCTAAATATTTCTTCTATTTATCCCCACTACATGGCTAATCCTTAGAGGAGTTTAAACTGTAGATAGCAGCAGGCAGTTCAGGTACTACATCCTTATTCTCAGCCAGAATATAGAAGCATATATCTTCCAGCAGAGGTCACTGGAGACCAATCAAGTTCAAGATGAAATCCATTATATGTAAAGTGAGCAAACCTTAGGCACGTACCAGTGTGTACCACGCTGTTCTTCAATGCAGTGCCTTTACTCTTTCCCCCACTAGCAAACTCTCGGGAGATAGCTAACACATTGTTAGCATTCGCTGCTACACAAGCCACAGCGATGCAGCGACAGATAAAAGGTAAAAATTAAGACCTGGGATAAACCTCACCCCTACTCCGCAACACACACAATGATAAAGGTACACTCCATTTCACATCCACGGGGTGCTCTGAGTGAAGCGGTTCAATCCTTGCAGCTTTGATGCTTAATGGAAAAGGTGCCACGTAGAGATCCAGCAGCCTCACTGCAAGAGGCTGTACTAACGACACACTAGCATGCTCCATTCCCTACGTGCTGTGGGACCCTGTTGTAAGCTTCAATGCAGGATGACCATCTGAGGTTCAATTTGCTGTCTGAAACCAGACAGCTTAAAGGTTAATTAAAGCATTCCATTGGCAGGCTTGCTGACAGATTAAGAGCTATTACTGTTTACTAATGAGCATCCTGTTTGCACTCTTCTGCTTTATGATAGAACTGGCATCACCTCCGTCTCACACGGTCACAGCACTCAAACCTCACAGCAGGGAAAAAAAATCTTAGATGGTTGACAGCTCAGCATCATCTCAATTAAGATGCAAATTTTAAAAACATACAGCAGCAAGCGAGAGACAGAGCTCAGCATTCCACAACCAGCAGGTCAGATCTAAGCTCTGCAGGCCTGCCATGTCCAGTCGTGAATGGTAGTGGACAATAAAAACAACTTATTGCAAGAGGCACCTCCACATATATCCCCATCCTCGTTGCTGGAAGAGCCCAACACATCAGTGCAAAAGATAAGGCTGAAGCATTCGCTGCAATGTTCAGCCAGAAGTGTCGAGTTGAGGAGCCTTCTCAGCCTCCTCCAGTGGTCCCCAGCATCACAGGCATTAGTCCCCGCCCAGTCTGATTCCTGACATCACATGACTGAAACATTTGGAGACATGGGATACAGAAAAGGTACGGGCCCTGATAACATGTCCGCAATAGGACTGAAGACTTGTGGTCCAACTCTGCCCATCGGCCTACTCTCTAACATCAGTAAAGTAATGAAAGACATCATCAACAGTGCTATCAAGAAGGATCTGCTCAGCGATGCCCAGTTTGGGTTCCGCCAGGGGCACTCAACCCCTGTCCCCATGACAGCCTTGATTGAAACATGGATAAAAGAGGTGAGGTGAGAGAGTCAGCCCTTGACATCAAGGCTGCATTTGACTGAGCGTAGCATCAAGGAGCTCAAGCAAAACTGGAATCAGTGGGTATCGGGGACAAACTCCCCAGTGGCGGGAGTCATACCTGTCACATAGTAGGATGATCGTGGTTGTTGGAGGTCAGTCATCTCAGCTCCAGGGCATCTCTGCAGGAGTTCCTCAGGATGGTGTACTAGGCCCAACCACCTTCAACTACCTCTTCAATGGCCTTCCCTCCATCACAAGGACAGAAGTGGGGACATTCGCCAATAGTTGTTCAGCATCATTTGCGACTCCTCAGATATCGAAGCAGTCTATGTTCAAATGCAACAAGACCTGTTCTAGGCCTGAAAGGTCAGCTTTCCTGCTCCTAAGATGCTGCTTGGCCTGCTGTGTTCATCCAGCTCCACACCTTGTTATGTAAGACCTGGACAATATCCAGACTTGGACAGAGAAGTGGCAAATAACATTTGCAACATACAAATGCCAGGTAATGTCCATCTCCATTAAGAGACAATCTAACCAGTGCTCCTTGACATTCAATGCCAATATGATTACAAAGTCCCCCACTAACAATACCCTGGGGCATTGACCAGAAACTGAACTGGACTCACCATATGAATACAATAGCTACAAGAGCAGGTCAGAAGCCAGGAATACTGTGGCAATTAATTCACCTCTTGACATCCCAAAACCTGTCCACCATCTACAAAGGTCAAGTCAGGACTGAAGTGGAATACCAACCCCCTCCCCAAACTTGACTGGATGGGTTTAACCCCAACAATTTAAGACACAATTTGGGCTAAAGCAGTTTGCTTGACTAGCACCACATCTACAAGCATCCACTTCCTCTACCACCAACGTTCAGTACACACTGCTGCTACTATCTACAGGATGCACTGCAGAAATTCACCAAACACCCTCAGGCAGCATCTTCCAAACCCACAACCACTTGCACATAGAACGCCAAGAGCAGCAGACACATGGGAACACCACCACCTTCAAGTTCCCCTCCAAGCCGCTTGGCATCCTGACTTGGAAAATATCGCTATTTAAGTGCTAGCCCAGCCAGTGACACCCGCGTCCCACTCGTGAATAAGCAAAGTAAAAAGTTGTACTAGATCTGCAAGCTTTCTCAACAGAGAAATTCTTGCTTCTAATTGCAATCACTCCATTTTAAAAAGCTAAAGTTTTAACACCTTTATCACTGAAGTACATTGTGTACCATTTACTAGATGTACTGCAGCAATGCACCAAAGCTCCTTAGACAGAACTTTACAAACACATGCCCTTACCACCCTGAAGGACATGGATAGCAGGTACATTGAAACACCGCTTCACTTGTGCTTCAAACCAATCTTGCTAACTATACACTGAGATACTGATCCACAGTATCATAGGTTTTGACCTTCATTGTTAAGTAAGACTTGTATATTGTAACAACCTTTATTTACATCGTACATTTATCGGACCTTTTTTTATATGTTCAATCTAGAATGATGTTTTCTTTGTTATTTACGTCAGAATCAGGTTATCAGTGACATGGTGATTAATATGAAACTCAATATACCACAAACATCACCACCCACACAGTTCCCTCCAAACCACAAAATCTGGACTTAAAACTGTATCACTTCCTCTAGTGTTGCTGACTCAAAAACCTGGAACTACCTTCCTAACAACATTGTGGGTGCCCCGTACCCCAAAAGCTGTAGTAGTTCATGGTGGCAGCTCAGTACCAGAGGGCAATTAAGAATAGGCAATAAATGCCAACTTAGCTAGGGGGCACTCATATCCTATGAATAAACATGAACACAAGAATCAAAACTTGTATTAGAAATAGGGACAGTGTGCCAACAATAAATGCAAGTTCCTCCCATTCTGAGAAGTCACTTGTTAGGTGGGAAAAGATGAGGACGTTATGTTGAGGTTGTACAGAACATTGGTGAGGTCTCTTCTGGAGTACTGTGTGCAGTTCTCGTCACCCTTGTTATAGGAAGGATATTATGAAGCTGGAGAAGGCTCAGAAGAAATTTACCAGGATGTTGCCAGGAATGGAGCGTTTGAGTGAAAGGAGAACCTGAAGACACTGGGACTTATGTCCCCACTGGAACAGATGAGGTTGCTGGATGACTTTATAGAGGTTTATAAAATAACGAGGGGTACAGATAAGCTGAATGACAGGTGGTCTTTATCTTAGGGTGGGGGTTTTCAAAACCAGCAGGCTTATTTTTAAAAAGGTGAGAGGATAAAGACTTAAAAAGAAAGACACAGGGTCATTTTTTTTTAAAATACAGAGAATGGCTCATGTGCAGAATGAACTTCCAGAGGAAGTGGTGGATGTGGGTAGTTACAACATTTGAAAGACATTTAGATACGTACAGGAATAAGAAATGTTTGGAGGGATATGGGCCAAGCCCAGGCAGGTGGGATTGGTTTAGTTTGGGATTATGCTCAGCATGGACTGCTTGGATCAAAGGTTCTGACTCTGTGCTCTATGACTCTGACAGAAAAAAATGATGCAATAGATTTTCAGACTTGTCCTTTAACCCCTGGAAGTGTGGGTTGGAAAACTGGAACAATGAAGCAGTGTTGTGTGTAAAGTGAGTTTAGGGCTGACATTAAGGGCATTTGGATTTGTAACAATAGGCCTAAAACTGGTGTCTTAGCTGCAGTGAGAACAACTACCTCCTATCTGCTTTAAGGATTTGTATCGCTGCAGTCCCAGAAATGTGTTAATCTCCACAAGCACAGGGTTGGCATGTTTTGTGAATTATCAAGCTTCATTCTAGCGCAGGAGGCAAGACCAGGCAGTAGATAGGAAGATGCATTGGAACATGAGTCATTTGACAGTTTTGGTTCAATACAGGGTCAATAGCCATGACTAGTACAAAATGATATTCGTGCCTGCATTAATAATTTGCTGAAAGAGGTTTGGAAAACAGCACTAACCAAATGGATAAATTTCTAACTTCCTCCTTCATTTTCTCGTAATAAGTAGAAATTTTAAACCTCTCCCAGCTACCAGCTCACAGTGAAAATCATTTTGCTATTTAACCACTGAAAACTTTACAGAATGTTTCAAACCTGTTAGATCCCACTCAATTTGAGTCACAAGCTGTCTCCTCTCTGTTTACACCACTGTTTGTAGTTCTCAATCTTACCAGCATATTTTTTTCCAGCATTTAGCAACTCAGGAGTCCAAGCTGTTCAGAAATCCAAGAGCAGCTTGCGTTCCTGGGAAAAGACAATTTCCACATTTCCACCCCATCCACTCACTAGTACTCAAATGTAGCAACATTTCTCAACTTGGCCAACATCTAACTCCTGTTTCAGGGCAAGAATCTAACTAGGAAGGTTGAAAAATCCATGAATGTGGTGACATCGATTTGCAAAAAAAAAGCAGGGAGGTGTAAGCAGAAAAGACATTTTAAATGTAAAGAGATGGCTGCAGTGGGAGAGAGATCCACAGAGGTATTTCCTGACGGAGGAGGGTAACTTCTTCAAGGTAGGCATTCTTAGAACAGGCTTTGCAGTGGGGTTAAAATTGTTACAGAGATAGCGGGAACTGCCAATGCTGGAGATCCATCTTCCATCCGCCTCCCCTTCTCTCCCTATTTATTTCTGAAGAAGGGTCCAGACCCGAAAGATCAGCTTTCCTGCTCCTATGCTGCTGCTTGGCCTGCTGTATTCATCCAGCTCCACACCATGTTATTTCAGATTCTCCAGCATCTGCAGTTCCCACTATCTTTAAATCTAAAGAGGCTATTTTTACGTTCACAATAAAGTTTTAACCTATGCACAAAATCAAGACAATGTGTTGGAGGGTTTCCGTTTAGCAAAAATACTTTATTAGTTATCATATACCACATTAAATGCACATTTCTGCAATATAAACATTTTCCAAAAATCTATGCTCAAACCTATTGAGAAAACAATGAGAACTATATTTACATATTGCAATTTAACCATACCAGTAAACAATCAAGCAGGAAAGAAATAGGTTGGGATGTCTAGAACATTTTCATGACTGTAATTGGAAAAACAGAGTAACAGAATCATTGAGATGAGGTTATGATGAGTTCTCAGGTTCTGACATGCAATAGTTTTTGTTTTTAAAATAAGTACCTAATATTGATTTAATAAAAAAAAACCCACTAACTTCAAGTGAAAGAGAATCATACCCTGTAACCATCTTATGCATGTTTGAAAGCAAATTGAAATACACGATGTTTCAAATCACAATCTGGAAGTGGTCATCACAATAGATGCAAACATTTAGTGAATGACTAAATCAAGTCAAAAAGGATGAAACTGTTTTATTATTTCACTATTAATAGTTGTTGTTACATCAACATTCTCTCCGTTCAAATCATTTAATCCCACTGCCAACCCAACCAAAGCTTCCCCATTATAATGATACAAGTTGGAAACAGAGGTCAGGATTGAATGCTCTTCCTAGTCATTACCCAGGTCATGCTTTGGGTTTGGATTCTTCCCTCAAAGAAAATAGCCCGAAATAGTTTCTGTGAAGACCCCTCACTGCCAGACCTGCTGAGCTTTTCCAGCAGCTTCTGTTTTGGTTCAAAATTCATTGTCTGATTGTAACTCGCTTTCAAGAAAACTCAAGATGTGGAGATGCTGGTATTGGACTGGGGTGGCCAAAGTCTGATGTCAAATGACACCAGGTTACAGTCCAACAGGTTTATTTGAAATCACAAGCTTTCGGAGTGTAGCCCCTTTGTCGGGTGACCCTGACAAAACAGCAGCGCTCTGAAAGCTCAAGAAATTCCAAACAAACCTGTTGGACGAGAACCTGGTCTTGTGACTTCTGACCCAGAAAACTCAAGATATTGATCTTTTTGGTGATAATTTCAGCAAAGAAGTTTCTAACAAGATCAAAACATTGACTTTGGCAATAATACAGACTGGCGAGTTTCTACCTTTGGGTGTTATTATTTGAAGCAGCCTACTGACACAGCCAGAGAGGAATTGATGTTAATGAACTGGTTAGCAACTTCTTCAAAGTTTATCTTTTTCGTTCTCTGATAACTAACTCTTTCTAACCCCCTTATATCATTATTTTTTTAGGTGTTGAAAACAGGAGTCAAGTCTAGTTCCAATGAGGAGCAAATAAACAGAATTAATATCGTTGGGTGCAGTTGTGTAAAGAAGTCTTAGAGGACCCTGTACCTCAGTAACACTAGAGGTCCAAGAGGCCTTTGGGAAAACGAGTAGGTGGAAGTTTAAAAATACAAACGTGACTTCTAAATAGTTCCAGTTGAATTAGAAATTTCAGTCAAGCTTCGTACAACCTTTGTATCAGTAACAGGATCTACACCTCACACAAATTTTAAATGTCAGTCAGGGAGACAGAGACCAAAGTGTTAGAAAGAAGTCAGAAGTAGCATTATTAATTCATAGTCTGGTATCCAACAACATTCAGATATTGCAACAGAGTTTTACTCCACAGAATGTAATGTCACTGTTAAAGTCAATACAAACAACAACTTTCATAAAATATTTAACAGGCACCATAGTTTTTGAAGACAAGCAGGCGATTCAGAAATCTGACCCTTTGGTTGTGCAGTGATTGTGTGAACAATTCTAGGCTCGGTTCCAAAACGAGGCATGGACAGATCAATCCATCCCAAACCCAACAGGAAGAAACCCATGCAGTCCAAACATCTTCACCATCAGCACCACAAGTGAACGAATTCTCTCCGGCAAAAGGGAAGTGGCATGTGCAGTGGCCAGCTTCACGATACTGCTTAAAACAGGTCAAAGCCAGCTTCAGTTTGCACTCCTGTGGGACTTTTAGAATCACTTATTCTGCAGTTACGATGGAAGGAAACATTTCTGCATTCCGTCGAGACACAACCTCCCCATAATTTCTCGCGATTGCCTTGTTAGGTATCGAGGTGGTGCCGTACCCAAAACAGCTGCACAGACAGGAAACCAGCCGAGCACGGACTACTTGTGTGCACAGGACGAAGATAATGCAATTAGCTGCTCCTTGAAAGGTGTTTCCTATTCCCTGCAGGACATTTATTGAAGGAAGGGTAGAGGGTTGGTGAGAGAGGATGGGGAAGAAAGAAACAATTAGCTGAACGGACTGAAGTGAAAAGGCTAATAGATCATCTTGCTATGGACACACAGCTGAACTGGCACAGTCGAATCTCTCACACAGTCAAATTGCAAGGAGATCCTATGGTAGTGTCCCAACCTCTGAGCCACAAGGCCAGGGTTCACGTCCTATTTGGGCACTTGAAGGAGGAGAAAATTGATGGTCTTCGCACAGTGTGGCGGTCACGCCCAGCATAGCGGTCTCATCCCGGCGTGGCAGTCTCGGCCCGGCATGGTGGCTCCCCTCAGCAGAGATTTCCGGCCCAGTATTCCAGTGGCCTGGTGTAACGTTCTTGTCTTGGAATGCAAGTCTCAACCCAGCTGACTCTTCAGGGTATTCCATCGTTCCTTAATTGGCTTTCCCTGAGCCCGAGGGCCGTTAACTGAACTGCGATGAAACGGTGTCTTACATTTACTTTTTTTTATTATTACGTCTGATTTCTATAATCAATGTAGGTTCTGTGGTAGGGCGACTTATAGAACCTTTCACTGTATTTTTCATGCAAAAGTAGGTGACCATAAATTCCTACTCTATTCTGCGCATACGTCATAATGTGTCTGAGCAGATTGATTAGAAAATACATCAAGTTTCAGTTGTAGCAATAGCGGTGTTGTAAAGATCACTAGATGCCTTTGGCTATGATATAATTACTCTTGATTTTTTTCCCCTCCACCACACTCATGTGCAGTTATGCCCAATTTATCAGTGTGACAGTCCAGAAGGTTGGCTGATCTACCTTCATCCAGCACTTACCAGACACTGCCAATTAGCATCTCATCTGCACATACAACCTTTGTTTCTTGTCATCTCTCCACAGCATTGAACAGTTTATATTTTGACATGAAAAATACTGGCAGAGTGATTTTTACCTGAACCAAAAACTGACTCAGTTGCTATAACATACAATAACATGCATGGATGAATTCTACCAGACAAAATGGACTGTCAAAAAAAATTCCCAATCTTGCTGATCACTTACTATTCATTTTGAACTAACACGTTTTAATAAGTTTTGAATTTTTTTAGACATATTCTGGGTTTTACAACCTATAAACAGCAATAGCTGCTTAAAGATACCAATAAGGAAATAAACAAGAATTTAGAAGATAATTTACAATAAGCTGTCACTTGCAGTCACCAATTAACTACTTGTATTTATGTAGAGTCCTTGACATAACAAGAACACCGCAAGGTGCTTTGTAAGGAGCACTTATAAAAACAAGACTAGATTGAACACCACAAAGTGATACTGTTGATTAAACAGTACTTGGTGTAAGACAGTCATTACCTGAAAGGGTTAATTGATATTATAAGATAAGTGCTAACCATTAAGACATGAAAGGAACTAACCTGTATTCACCCGTTTTTAGGATCGCTCTAAGTTGTCCTGGTACTAAGTTCATGGAGCTCACAGTAATAGATACTGCACCTTAATTGAGCCCAATGCCTCATGACACTATGTATTCTGGATGTAGTGGGGCTAGCTATTCTGTGTTATGTAATGAACCCATGCTATTTAAAATCAAGACCAGACCTATCTTCTGAAGATTTGTGGGCATCCTTGCCCACTGTTTTTGATAACTTAGACTAATAAGGTGGCACTGGGCTTACCAAAGGCATCTCATTCAAGCTGTTAAAAATTGCTTGCTGTGTCATAGGTTCAGATATTTCTTTAGCCACCCTATTATAAAGTAAAATATTCAGGAGTTGATGATCTAGTGATATTGCCATTAGATTATTAACCTGGAGACCAAGGTACTATTCTAGGGATCTGGGTTTGAATTTGGTAAAAACCTGGCATTAAGAGTCTAAGGATGTCCATGACACCATTGTCGATCATTGACAAAACCCGTCTGGTTCATTAATGTTCTGTAGAGAAGGAAATTGTCATCTTTATCTGGTCTGGCCTACATGTGACTCCAGACCCACAGCAATGTGAGTGACCCTTAACTGTCCTCTGGGTAACTAGTGATAGGCAATAAAAAGCTGGCTTGGCCAGTGATGGCCTCATCTCATAAATGAATAATTAAAAAAAGCACACGCTGACCATGTGAGCAATATTAAAGGTGATTCATAAACAACTACTTAACTCTGAGCTGGACAGATCAGTTGGCTGGACAGCTGGTTGAGTAGGAGTTGCCTTGGTCCCCGAGGATCATAGATCTGCTGCCTCAGGGCAACAGGTGGTGGTTTAACCAGAGGGACACCTCTTCTCAGGCAAGGGAAGAGGTTGGGAAGGTGAATGCTCCAATGTGGGAATTGAACCTATGCTATTAGCATCACCATGATGCAACAACTTTATTAAATCTCAAATTTATCTTAACAGGAAGAAACTGATTTGTCACTGGATCTGAAAAAGCATCATGAAGACAACGCAGGTGAGTGAGCTCGACCCGGTAATGATAGATTGACTGAAGAGCCCACAGGGCCTGGTAACGACTGCTGTATTAACCTAGCCACTCCATCAAAAAATCCCCAACACATCATCCAGTCACTTGTACAATTTTACAGAACGCTAAGGTGTTTTGCTCAGCTTTTTGTAAAAAAGCATCAAGGTCCTGTCATGGGATTTAAATTGTGGAAATCATATTTCTTGCTTCTCTTCCAGAAGATGGTCACTATCTGGGAATAGGATTCCTAGGAAACAGACTGCTCTCTGGTACCTCTCAGGACTGGGGCTTGAAGCCAGAATTCAGACAGCAGAAGGCGCAGGCAATTTGACCAAGTGCCTGAGTTAGGAGTAGGGGGGTAGTATGTCCGAATCGATTCGCTTAATGGTCAGCCAGTTGCCATTAGGAAACAAAGTGATGGGATGGGGGTGGGGGTGGGGGGGGGGGGGGGGAGAAAAGAGGGGGGCCAGTGGTGGTGTTTGTTTAAAACATCAATCTGAAACATTAGAGACAGTAGGAACTGCAGATGCCGGAGAATCCAAGATAACAAGGTGTAGAGCTGGATGAACACAGCAGGCCAAGCAGCATCTCAGGAGCAGGGAAGCTGACGTTTCAGGTCTGGACCCTTCTGAAACATTAACTCGGTTTCCCTCCATAGTGGCTGCCTAACCAGCTGTGCGTTTGCAGTGGTTTCTGCTTTTAGTTCATCTTTCCAGCATCCCTAGCTTTTCTAAGTGCAAGTGATGAGGCTTTGAAAGGGTGATTGCTGAGCAGTGCATTAAGCACTGGCCAATATGAATTTGTCACACAGACGTTGGTGGGAGAACAGCTCTGGATCTTAAACACAGAGATCTCCTCCCTCTTGATACCAGGGTCTATCATCCCAAAATAACATGCACTTAGTTGCTATTATGTCCTATTGGGAAGGACACTGCCATCCTTACCTGGTCAGGTCTACATGTGATTCCAGACCCACAGCAATGTTGCTGACTCTTAACTGCTAATTCCTACAATACAATGAGCAATGGCAGGAATTCATCATTAGAAAGGTAATTTGGCCATTCCTACCATTCTCACTCCTTTCCACTTAGAGGAGGGAACCGAACTGTTGCAGGGAGCAGATTCACTACCTTCCTGGTCTTGTTCCTTCAGCCATACTAAAAATTGCAAATACCGAGGAGTGGGAGTGTCCTAAGCAGAAGTACTCCTCTGCACTGGGAGCCATGAAACTGCTTAATTTTAAAAAAATTCCAAATTTTGGGCAGTGACCAAAAGGATGGAAGCAGTGGAACATCCAAGAGCTGGGCTGAAGGGTCAGGAGCTTTTAAAAGGAGATGGGAGTGGGGTTGGGTGAGTCTGAGTTGCCAAAAAACGTTGAGGACATGGAGTGGGAATGGAATCAGAACCAAATGTGAGCTTTGTTGCATACTGCATGTAATCAGCAACTTGTTATTAGACAGTGTGCAAGTTACTGTCCAACATGCTTTAGGCCCAGGTGAGGCACTGTTTCAAAACACTGCCTGAACAGTATTAACAACGCCAACTGAAGTGCCATCAACAACACAATGGGCCAAATGGTCTCCTGTCGGTCTTTCAGTTTCTACATATTTGTCCTATTAAGGACACATCTTGCATTTCTGCTCTCCAAAACACATGCCATAAGTTGCGTTATACAGGAGGAGTTGGCCTAGTGCTATTAGTAATGATCTGGGCATCTAGGTTTAAATTCTGTCACAGCAGATGGTGGAACTTGAAGTCAATAAAAATCTGAAATTGAGTTTAATGAGGCCCACAAATCCATTTGGCTCACTGATATCCTTTAGGGAAGGAAACTGCTATCCTTACCTGGTCTGGCCTACATGTGACTCCAGGTCCACAGCAATGTGGTTGAATCTTAATTGCCCTCTGGGCAATTAGGGATGGATAATAGATACTGGCCCAGCTGGTGACACCATCATCGCTTGAATGAATAATTTTTTAAAAACTCTAACCCCAGAGAACTCAGGATTTTCATGGTTAGGATTATTCAAAAGATACTGCGCAAATACAACATACATCTTCCTTTAAAAGGGACTTTCCGGCAGCCACGTAGTGCAATGAAAACCCCACCTGGTGGCCATTTTGCTGAAATGCTGGTATTTTATCATTAGAGCACCCATAGCCTTTCAGCTACAGGCCAGGGTGTCACTGGAGTCGGGTGCTCAAGGTCCCAACAATGATGCCATGCAGAGGCGTTTCCTGTTCAATCCAACTGCCTTGCTGGCTAATGGCCTCTCTTATCTCAGAATTCAAATGGTGTCTCCACGTTGGATCACGACTGACTCCTGCCCAACAATGCTCACCAGCTTGCCATTGGTCCCAGTTCCCTGGGCAGGCCTTTGATTGAACCCAGAGAATTGGGAGCCCACCTCAACAGGTCACAGCCTCCGAGAAATGAGCTCTTATATTTCTCTGGTGACCAGAATGGGCTCTGAAGCCTGATCTAGGCCATAATGTAAAGCCAATGTGGCAAAGCTCAGGGCTACAATCAGCTGTGGCAAAGTCTACTTGGCTTCCTTCATCCCAGAGACTATTTTGTCATCACAATGGACAGAAAAATTCAATCATAAGTTACATCAAGGTTGTCAGGCCCTTTGGCTTCAATACATCACAGTTTCAATCCGAATCTAGGTTTGGATTCCACCTGGACTTTAAATGAAAAGGGTTCAGCATATCATACAATGTGGAGCATTGGAATAGTTTGAGTTTCAATTCGTTTCTGTGTCATAGCTCCTGGCTAAACATAACTAAATAAATCTAGGACAACTGAAGAAGAAAGCTGGGATTTGATAACTTTTCCACAGGCCAGCCTCTGCAGTGAGTGAACAAGATGTTAGAAGTCCCTATTTACACATAATAGTTCTTTCTTCAATACTTTTGTAACACTCAAACCCCATTTACTTTGCATTTTTATTTGGGATGGAATCTCTGCTAAAGAAAGGAAACCAGAAGTACAGCTGCATCAGCCATTGGAAAATGGTAACTCCCAGTTAATGGACACAACCCAGTCCCAAACAACGTTTAAAAGTGGTTTGATAAAACAGTGGCATGTTTGGCTATAAACAGATCAAGCAACTCAACTAATGTTGACTCATTAAAGAAAGCACAGAAGCAAATGACATATATGCAAGGGTGTCTAGGAGGTTTCAAAATGACCCACATGCTTTTTTGGAGCTTCCACAATCAGAAATCAGAACTGTATGACACGTAAGGAGGTCATTCAGCCCATCAAGTCTGTGCCAACTCTTTCAAAATACACCCAAACTAAACGAACAGCCCTTTCATTTTTGATGGCCTGGCCAAAGATACATTTCCATCAAGAAAACTTTTTCTTTCAAACAAAACAGGATTTTTCACATTACCGGAGCGAGCAAAAAGGGCTCATGGAGCTTGAAACAGGATCAAAATAGTTACCTCTAACAATACAGGACTCCTGTAGCATCACAGTGAAGTATCAGGCTGAAGAGCCAGTCATTTAAAGGTAGGAAACTCTGTTATACAAGTGGAGGCAGAATCACAGACCTCCCTGTCCCCCAAAAACAAACACTGGATGTAAACTCAATTAATGCAACTATGAGATCAATAGCCTTTTCACTGTCCTGGGGTGATTTAGGTATGAAGGAAGATGGATGGCATATGGACAAAAATCAGCCACGATCTCAGAATTTTGACACTGGAGAAAGTGCCCAAGTTTGCACTGCTCCTCCAAACAGCATCCAACCCAGATCCACCCCCTTACTCTATCCCTGTAACCCTGCATTTCCCATGACCAATCCACGAAGCCTGCACATCTTTGGACGATGGGGGGAAACCGGAGCACCCGGAGGAAACCCGCACAGACAAGGGGAGAATGTGCAAACTCTACACAGACAGTCACCCAAGACGGTATAATTGAACCCGAGTCTCTGGTGCTGTGAGGCTGCAGTGCTAACCACTGAGCCACTGTGTCACCCCATCAGTTTAACAGGAGAATATCATAAAGCAAACTGGTCTCCTCCTGTCCATACCTGCGAGTGAAAAGATGCAGTGTACTGGTGACCTCTTCACACTGGGAGGTGACAGGCTTGAGCTAGATACAAATCTGCATTCATCAGTTGTTATTTTTCTTGAGTTTCTATACGCGTTTGTGTTTCCTAAGCAATTTCCCTGACTGTTCACATATTCACCCTGCCCAAGAGCTGGAAACGGAGCTTGAACAGAGATAATGGGAACTGCAGATGCTGGAGAATTCCAAGATAATAAAATGTGAGGCTGGATGAACACAGCAGGCCAAGCAGCATCTCAGGAGCACAAAAGCTGACGTTTCGGGCCTAGACCCTTCATCAGAGAGGGGGATGGGGAGAGGGAACTGGATTAAATAGGGAGAGAGGGGGAGGCGGACCGAAGATGGAGAGAAAAGAAGATAGGTGGAGAGGTAGGGAGGGGATAGGTCAGTCCAGGGAAGACGGACAGGTCAAGGAGGTGGGATGAGGTTAGTAGGTAGATGGGGGTGCGGCTTGGGGTGGGAGGAAGGGATGCGTGAGAGGAAGAACCGGTTAGGGAGGCAGAGACAGGTTGGACTGGTTTTGGGATGCAGTGGGTGGGGTGGGGAGAAGAGCTGGGCTGGTTGTGTGGTGCAGTGGGGGGGAGGGGACGAACTGGGCTGGTTTAGGGATGCAGTGGGGGAAGGGGAGATTTTGATCCCACTTCCTACAGACTAAGCGGGTGGCCATGGGCACCCGCATGGGCCCCAGCTATGCCTGCCTCTTTGTAGGTTACGTGGAACAGTCCCTCTTCTGCACCTACACAGGCCCCAAACCCCACCTCTTCCTCCGGTACATTGATGACTGTATCGGCGCCGCCTCTCGCTCCCCAGAGGAGCTCGAACAGTTCATCCACTTCACCAACACCTTCCACCCCAACCTTCAGTTCACCTGGGCCATCTCTAGCACATCCCTCACCTTCCTGGACCTCTCAGTCTCCATCTCAGGCAACCAGCTTGTAACTGATGTCCATTTCAAGCCCACCGACTCCCACAGCTACCTAGAATACACCTCCTCCCACCCACCCTCCTGCAAAAATTCCATCCCCTATTCCCAATTCCTCCGCCTTATCTGCTCCCACGATAAGACATTCCACTCCCGCACATCCCAGGTGTCCAAGTTCTTCAAGGACCGCAACTTTCCCCCCCACAGTGATCGAGAATGCCCTTGACCGCGTCTCCCGTATTTCCTGCAACACATCCCTCACACCCCGCCCCCGCCACAACCGCCCTAAGAGGATCCCCCCTCGTTCTCACACACCACCCTACCAACCTCCGGATACAACGCATCATCCTCCGACACTTCCGCCATTTACAATCCGACCCCACCACCCAAGACATTTTTCCATCCCCACCTCTGTCTGCTTTCCGGAGAGACCACTCTCTCTGTGACTCCCTTGTTCGCTCCACACTGCCCTCCAACCCCACCACACCCGGCACCTTCCCCTGCAACCGCAGGAAATGCTACACTTGCCCCCACACCTCCTCCCTCACCCCTATCCCAGGCCCCAAGATGACTTTCCATATTAAGCAGAGGTTCACCTGCACATCTGCCAATGTGGTATACTGCATCCACTGTACCCGGTGTGGCTTCCTCTACATTGGGGAAACCAAGCGGAGGCTTGGGGACCACTTTGCAGAACACCTCCACTCAGTTCGCAACAAACAACTGCACCTCCCAGTCGCAAACCATTTCCACTCCCCCTCCCATTCTTTAGATGACATGTCCATCATGGGCCTACTGCAGTGCCACAATGATGCCACCCGAAGGTTGCAGGAACAGCAACTCATATTCCGCCTGGGAACCCTGCAGCCATATGGTATCAATGTGGACTTCACCAGTTTCAAAATCTCCCCTTCCCCTACTGCATCCCTAAACCAGCCTAGTTCCTCCCCTCCCCCCACTGCACCACACAACCAGCCCAGCTCTTCCCCCCCCCACCCACTGCATCCCAAAACCAGTCCAACCTGTCTCTGCCTCCCTAACCGGTTCTTCCTCTCACCCATCCCTTCCTCCCACCCCAAGCCACACCCCCATCTACCTACTAACCTCATCCCACCTCCTTGACCTGTCCGTCTTCCCTGGACTGACCTATCCCCTCCCTACCTCCCCACCTATCTTCTTTACTCTCCATCTTCGGTCCGCCTCCCCCTCTCTCCCTATTTATTCCAGAACCCTCTCCCCATCCCCCTCTCTGATGAAGGGTCTAGGCCCAAAACGTCAGCTTTTGTGCTCTTGAGATGCTGCTTGGCCTGCTGTGTTCATCCAACCTCACATTTTATTATCACGGAGCTTGAACAGATGACTTTCCGAATCAGAAATCTGTCTGGTTGATGGACAGCCATAATAATGAATTGCTACATCTGACCAACCACGTGCTTTCAGAATGATTATACTTACATGTAATATTACTAATATTCCATTCTGTACCGCAGGCGAATTGCAAAGTGTCAGAATGAACCGCACAGTGCTCCAGATTCGAAGAAAGATGAATATGATGGGTATAATGGTTAGTTTGCGATCTGCGATTGAAGATCTTGTGTGATGGCTGGAACTGCTGATGAGGATAGGGCGATACTCTGATAAGGCTTCGTGCTGAGAAAGGAAAATAAAAAGCTTTTTAGTCCCATTGAAGGCCTATGGTATTGCACAGCAGGCATCGATACATCGCGACCGTGTATTTTCTGTTCACAGGCTCAAGAGCAGTCGGATCATTTCATTACTTACTCCCTGTCCAAAAGGAGATTATCCGGTTATGATTAAATCTCTACAGTGTGGAAACAGGTCCTTCGGCCCATGAAGTCCTGACTCTCCAAGCACCCCACCCAGACCCACCCCCCTATACTACACATCCCACAACACAATGGGCAATTTTTCATGGCCAATCCACCGAGCCTGCACATCTTTGGACTGTGCGAGGAAACCAGAGCACCCAGAGGAATCCCATGCAGACATGGGGAGAATGTGCAAACTCCACACTGACAGTTGCCCGAGGATGGAATTGAACCTGGGTCCCTGGTGCTGGAAAGCTGCAGTGCTAACCACTGAGCCACCCTAAGGGTGGTTAATGGTTAATGCCTTGATTTTTCAGCAGATAACCAAAGACTAAGTATCTCTAAAATAATCTTCAACAGGCTGATAAAACGTTTGACAAAAGCATAATTTTTTGTAGAAAACTAAAATTAATATTCGCACAGACATTTCAGTGACTCAATATTAACTGCCCACACTCAATGGTCATTGAGAGGGTGGTGGTGAGTTGCCTTCTTGAACTACTGCAGTCCACATGCTGTAGGTAGACCCACATCCTTCAAAAGTACAGAGTATAGTTCCAAGACAGTACAGATTGCGGCATTGAAGGAGAATTTGAAGGTCGTGTTCCATATTAACTGGTTAAAATTGCAATTAATTTAAAAAAACTAGATCAGAATCAAAGTGGTTTTATTGCAGATAAGCCTTTAAGTTAATCAACACTTCACTGCCAGGACAGGGTAATTTGCAGACTGTGGGGAAAAGTGCACATAAACAGCTTATAGTGTATAGTGTGGGAATAGTGTATGAAAACTGCAGTGAGAAATGAGACCAGCCAGGATTTAGAATGGCGAAACAGGCATGAGGGGCTGATAGGCTTTTCCAATGTTCCCAGAATGGTACAGCACTGGAGCATGGGTTGCCCATTCAGCCCGTAGCGTCTGTTCTGATCTGATCATGACCTCAATGCGATTTTGTTCTACAACAACTGGCATTTACATAGCAAATCTGAAGTTGACCTAAGACATTTTCACAGGAATGTTACTCAACAAAATGTGACACTAAGCCATTTACGGAAGTATTAGGACACATGACCAACACCTTTACCAAAGAAATAAATTTGAAATTACATCTTAAAAGGGAGAAGGGACAGAGGGTGCGAGTGCAGAAAGATTAAAGGAAGAGAATTCAATTCTCTCAAAATATTCAATACAAACTCTTTACATATTCTACTCGCCAACTTGGAAATAAATAAATAATGAAAATCGCTCTTGCATTTGTGATGACATTCCAATTGCTACTTACTCAAGAAGCCACCAAATTCCAGGCACGACATGCTGTAGTCATAATCACATGGCCAGGCGCCACTTCAACAATAGTTGCAAAATATCACAATTAAGCATAGAAAAAAGCTTGTGCTATAGCAAAAACTGGTCCTTTAAAATTTGCAAGATGCATTATAGGAGTTGAGAGGCTTGAAATGTTCTGGAATCTGAAGTTATCCCCAGACATACAAGACGCTTCTTCCTAACTGTTGTCCACCGATCACCCAACATTTGCTTGAGTTGACAGCAGGATGAACCATGGTTGCATTATACCCCGTGGTTATACACTCAAACAGGTACTGCCTAGAATACAACACAAACATAGAAACTTACAGTCATAAGGAGGTGGCCCTTTAGCTCAAGCTAGATCTTTGAAATGCAAGTTCTAGTTAAGGCTTGGAGGATGATCTGTAGGGTGGCCAGCCAAAGGAGAATCATTATCTCAGTGAAAACACTGCTTTCACTGAGGAGAGAGAAAGCAAGCCCACACCTCATCCAGCCTACACCCTGCTCTATTCCTGACTTTGAACAAAAATGGTACAGCACAGGAACAGACCCTTTGGCCCACTGTGCTGGCATGATGCCTTTCTAAACTGAAAAACCTTTTGCCACAACTCTCAATTCCCTGCCTATTCACTGTCAATATACCTTGTTAAACAGTGCCTCTGTCTCCACCACATTCCTGGCAGTTACCACGCTGAAAAAAAAAACACTTGCCTTTTATATCCTTTAACCATACTCCCTGTTAATTCAAACCCCTGTCCCCTGCTAAGTGACATTTCTACTTGGGTAAAAAAAGACTATGACTATCCATTCTGTCCATCCCTCATAATTTTGTAAACTTCTATCAGGTTGCCCCTCACCCTTCAACGTTCAAGAGAAATCAAACTGGTTTGCCCAATCTCTTCTGGCAGCTAATACCCTCCAAACCAGACACATCTTGGTAAACTGTTTCTGTATCTTCTCCAAAGCTTCTATATCCTTCCTACAGTGTGCCCACCAGGACTGTACACAACATTCGAACTGTGACCTAATTAAAAGTTATTTACAGTTGTATAGTGACTTGCCAATTTTTATATTCTGTCCTCTGACTAATGAAGGTAAGCATGCCATATGCCTTCTTGAACACTTACCAATTTACGTTGCCACCTTCGGGACACTGTAGACCTGTACACCTAGCTCACTCTGTACGTTGATGCTAAGGGATCTGCCACTTACTTCCCTCCTTCATTAGATCTTTGATTATGCATGGATAAAGAAATGTATTTCCTTCCACACTAAACCATCCAATGCCCAGCTGGGATTCTTGAATTAGTTTTAATGAAGACTTTGTTAAGTGCACATGGATCCATTCACACTGCAAATTCATTTCATCAAAAGGTAAAGATTATAGATTTCTAGATTCTAACAACATGGACAACATGGGAATAGTGTAGGAAAACAGCAGTGAGAAACACGACCAGCTAGGATTTAGAAAGGTGAAACAGGCTTGGGACACTGAAAGGCTTTTCAGATGCTTCCAGGAGGTAGTTTTGCATATAGGTTGGGAATAGGATGAAAACAAGTGGGAGTGAAATGAACCATTTTGCATATTATTTTAGGGCAGCAAGATATCATTCACAAGTATATGAAATAGCACACCCACTGTGCAGGACAAACTGAATCGGGGTAATTACAGAGGAGACTCTTGACCATTCATACATTTAAGGTGCAAGACCAGAGGAACAGAAAGAGGCCATTCAGCCCACTGAGTTAGTTCTGCCATTCAATGAGATTGTGGCCAATCCAATCATCCTCAACTCCACTCTGTTGCCTTTATACGTGTTATCAGTCAAGAGACAGGCGATAAAAAGAAAATAATCTGTTGAAAGAATGCCTTGCCGACTGGGCTGAATTCTGTCACAGGTTTCCCCAAAGTATTAGGTCCACTCCTTCCACAAATTACAGATGGATGACAGTGGGTCAAGGTGGCAGCTCACTACATCTTTACAAGGGCAATTAGTGACAGGTAACAAACACTGGCCTCACTAGCAATGCTCACATCAAATGAGCAAATGAAAAACATTAGAAAAGGCAACTGAACTTGTACCTGAGTAAGTCCAATTTGAGGGTCATTTCTTCCAACACTGATCATGGAAAAGAACAACACATGATGAGAAAAATGTCACACCCGTGGTAATGACACTTGTCTAGTAATCCAGAAGCTGAGGCTAATGCTGAAGGGATACAGGTTGAAATCCTACAGCAGTTGATGGAATTTCAACTCAATTCATTCTTCATGGTCATGAAGCTACCATCGATATACCATTTTTAAAAATCCAGGTCACTAATGTCCTTGAGGGAAGGAAATCTTCCACTGTCAGCAGATCTGGCCTACATGGGACTGTGGGTCCACAGACACCTAATTGGCCCCTGAATTGGCCTGACATGTCAGGCAGTTGTACCAAGCTACTACAGGAACGGCTCATCACCATCTTTGTGGGGCAATTTGAGACAGGACAACAAATGACGGTCTGGCCTGTGACATTCAGCTCTCGCTGGACACGGTGACACCAGGAACAAAGCAGAAAATGACTCATAAGTTATGGTTAGTATGGAAAGACAGGCCTTCTGGCAATATTGCAGTAATTGTAGAGAGGGCAAATAAATTGCTATAAGGAAATGAGAATGCCTTACAGCCCATGTTTTGTTTCATCTCCAGGGAGAGAATACCTTTCAGATTATCCATGATGCTTAATTAAAAAAGGTACATGGGCGAATCTGCCTCCACCTTTGAACTGGTTCAAAAATGTTCAGGAATGCAGGCAAGTATCTAAAGCAACTAGTCTTCCCTTCAGTTCCAAATTAATCAATGATAAAGGCGAGAAAACATCGAGAAAGGAAAGAAAAACAGGGTCTGAAGGTCTCATGTCACAAAACTAATGTACCACTGCCAAACTTCCGGCCTAGAGAGGGGTAGAGGTTAAACAACACCATCCTTAGATAATGGCTTTGATTTAAACACTGACAGTACAAATTCTATTTATAGTGCGTCCCACAGGCATATGGAATGGGCTTGCCTCTCCCTTCGACTAGCTCAGAGTCTCAGCATAGATGTGGCATTGTTCACCAAACCAGAAGGGAGGGATTAACAGGGAGATGTTGCTGCACTCTTTCTGAAGAGGAAGAAAAAAGGATTAACATATTCTGGCTAACGTTTGAAAATAAATTGCTCTATATTGGCTTTGCTTGAATCAGGTCATTCTTTACTTTAAGGAAAAGGGAAAATCTAATATGGAATGTGTCTAATACTGTCTAAGCCTTGAGGTTTAGATTAGGAATTGTAAATAACTGGAGTCAGATAGGGGCTAAATACACTTTCAGTGACATGTGACAACTCAGATGTTTTAAAGCGACACTATGTCTATGCACAGACTTTGTTTCCTAGCATTTTGGGTGTAACGTTTCAGTTTACAGAGAATGAGATTCACTGGACTGAACGAGAGGGTCAGCACAGGAGAAGGGGGAGAGGGATTTAAAAAAAAAGGTGAAGAACCATTTTTACAATTCCCCTATTTAGCCTGGCCTCAATTATTTCAGCTGAGTCAGCATTTCTATCAATAACTGGTCAGTTCAACCAGCAACAGTAACAATTATCATTTTGTTTCAGCCCAATCATGTGCTTGGGACCAACTACTGAAGGAAAACCTCTGTAGCCATTCAACAGGCAGCAGAGCAGAAACTGGGGAGGAGGATGTGATAAGTGATGCCAAAATGAAACAGACTGGTTGCTTACTCATGCTTAGCGACCCCTAGAGGTTCAGGTGGCTCCTCTGGCTGGAGACCATCTCTAACCTGTGCCACGACATTCAGGTCCCTGTCAGCCAGTCAATAATGCTAACTCCCTCTGTCTGGGGCAACTGACCACAATTGTTCAGGGCAGCTACAGACAGCCAGGACTTGGCCAGGAGCATGGCTAGGATGTAAAGAGGGCGTCTGTGCCTGGGGTCCTGGAGGCAGTGCACAATACTTCTACTGGGTGGGGTGTTAGAAAATACAACAAACAGAGCACCAGAGGGCTGTGGGGATATTTTAGGGATGATCGAGGCAGAAACCACATCAGGCCCACAGACAGAAACACAAAATAAAACCAGCAAAATGACACTTAACCAACTTCTGTTAAGGTTCAGCCCTAAGATTTGATAAAGAAGGGTAAACTCTCTAGATTTGAATCATTGTTAAGCAATGGTGCAGGACAGTTTGTTGTGCTGCATGTTTTGGGAACGTTTCAATACGTGTTCCATACTTAGCTAGCTTGATTTACTCCTCAATGTGTAAAAACCTTCTGTTTTATTGTTAAAGAAAACTTTAGAGTATATCTGTCTGTTGGGTCTCCAGCCTCTCCGTTATACTCAGTGGGGATATTTATGGGGATGAGGTAGACGTCTTTTGCCTCAGCCTCCTCCAGCATTCTCATGTGGAGGATGGGAAGCAAATAAATTCTCAATCAGTTGGTTTCCTCTGCCTAATTACTGATTCCACATAATTGCTGTTTGTTAACTCTGCAAGGCTACAGAGTTGAAGCATATTGGCTTCAGTGGAGCAATCTTCTGTCTCCTAATTGCACCCATTTCACATCTCTATCACTCCTTTACCAATCCTGTTGTCTTTTGCTCTGAGCACCCTTACAATCTGTATCCACTTGTTCCACCTCCCCCACTGCCAACAGCATAAAACCCTTCATGTTCCACCCTAAACATGTCATACCAGACTCGAAATGTTACCTCTGTTTCTCTGTCGACAAATTCTGCCAGACCTGCTAAGTTTCTCTGTTTTTACTAAAGCATTAGCTTTGGCTCTAAATGCATGATCTGTGGGTTTTGAGAGGCACTCATTGTCCCAATCCATCTGTGGCACAGGTCAAACCCTTAAAACACAGGGTCCCCACATCACTTCCATAAACAGAAACCTTACCTGGGCATTGGTGAGTGTCATGAGCTGCAACTATTAGATATTTACCAGCAGATTCCCCGCCCACCTTTTTCAGTCTGGCCTAGAGGTGACTCCAGACCCACAGCAATGTGGTCGGCTTTTTGTTTTCAGCTTTCTCTTTTCACTAGACAGTGCAATTGTTCAAATTTGTACTTAAAATTAAATAAATTATTTTGAGAGAAAAATAACACATTTTGCTTAATAGCAACAAAGATATTAGACTTTTAACTACCCTCTGTGCACTCTGGTTTCCTCCCACAGTCCAAAGACTGGCTAGGTGGATTGGCCATGGGAAATGCAGGGATAGAGTAAGGGGGTGGGATGGTCTTCAGAAGGTCAGTGTGGGCTCAATGGGGCAAGTGGCCTGCTTCCACATTGTAGGAATTCTATGACGCTACGAATTAGGGATAGGCAATAAATGCTGGCATAACCAGTAATACGCACGTCCAGTGAATGAATTGGAAAGAAAAGACTCCGTGCTTTCCCGGAAATCCTCTATACTCTTTTCTAGGAGAGAAACTATATTTGCTTTTGCCTCAGAAAGGTCTCCTCCAAAACTGCCCCAAAAAAGTCATCAGCCTCTCAGTTTCCAAAGCTAAATCAATCCACAATTAATCTAAACCAAAATAAAACCTTTGTCTATGTTTTAGTGAATAACCACCACGTTAAAAAAAGAAAGCAAACAAGATCTAGCACGCCAGTTTTCAATCTGAGATCTGCCTTGTCCGGCAGGAACATCAGCTGGGATCATAACAACTAGGTAGTTATTACAGTCACAATATAAATAGACCTCACAAACATTTGATACTTCACATGAGATTACTTAAACCCCAGTTAAAAAGCCTTGCACACATTATTTTTTATCACTCTAAACCTGATCACTAACATTTTTTCCTCATAAGTCCCTGCAATTGTCACAGGGCAACTAAAAAGTGTACAAAGGTAGGTCGGCAAGTAGAAGCTACAGGATTAGTGCCTTCTGTCAAGTTAGAGTCAGGCTTGTAGAGGTTGGGCAGCACAGCGACTCAGCGGTTAGCACTGCTGCCTCACAGCACCCGGGACACAGGTTCGATTCCATCCTCGTCTGTGTGGAGTTTGCACATTCTCCCCGTGTCTGTGTGGGTTTCCTCCGGGCGCTCCACTTTCTTCCCACTGTTGAAAGGTGCACAGGTTAGGTGGCTTGGCCATGGGAAATTGTCCGTGGTGTTCAGGGATGTGTAGGATGGGAGATGGAGGGTTACAGGGATAAGGTGGGTGGGTCTGTGTGGACTCATTGGGCTGAATGGCCTGTTTCCACATTGTAGGGATTCTATTGTAGAGATTCTTCAGGCCTCAGATTGAGTGAGCCCTGCCACTAGCTGTACACTTACACGTGGACTAATTGACAATGCTCGAAAACATTGAATTGATGAGCAGACTGCCAACACGCTGCTCTCCTAAGGTTGTTCTGGGGGTAATCCTCTAGATTCCGGGTCAGAGCTTGCAAACAACTAGAATCTTAAAGGACAGGAGGCCATTCGATCCATTGAGATTGTACACACTCCCTGCAAAAACAAAAACTATTTTATTGATACCACTTTCCATCCCCATCTATTTTTACATTTTTCTTAATTTTTTTTGCAAATTATACAGACCCATTCCAGTACCCTTTTTAACATTGTTATTACAGATCATAATTCGTTACATTATAAGGGGCTCATTTTCCCTTTGGTTCCATTGCCAATTGTATTAAAATTTATAATGCAATTATCTTATTCATTAGATTCCTTAACTGCAGACATTTTTGAACATTTAGAAGTCACTTGCAGTTTGACCAAACTCTGCCAACAACTGGCGGTGTGTATAATTGAGAATGTAACTTGCTGGAATAACCCCCCTGTACTGCTGGTTCTCCTTATAACCTGCGGTGTAGCCTCTGCTTACCCTGACAACATCTCACTGTCCCTGTGCCCACAACAGATTTCCTGTGCAGGCCAAAGGAGTTCTGGATAGAACAAAGTTTCCTCTCAAATCCAGTGTAAAAACAAAGTACATGATTGCAAATTTCTTCAAATCTTAAAAAGATGGCTAACTGAAAAGAAACAAAATATAGAAAGTGCAAGATACCAATTTGCGCTAAAGGTTCTTAATTAATAATGCATGACATATGCTCTCACTCAAAAATGAGTGTCCAGGAAAAGTACCAAAATATTGATAGAGTTAAAAATTAAAACTTTGAAAAAGGAAAACAAAACTTAAATTAGAAATTATGTGCGCAGGTCATTCAAGGTGACAGCAGAGTGGGGTAAAGTGGAGCAGGTCAAACATGCAGCACCCTGGCTTCATTAACAGAGTACAAGAGTAAGGAGATGACACTGAACGTGTACGAGACACTTGCTAGGCCTCAGCCAGAATATTATACAGAGTTCTGGGTACCACATTATCGGAAGGACGTGAACACTTTGGAGCGAGTGCAGAAGTGATTTACAAGAATGGTCACAGGAATGAGAAACTTCTGTGATGAAGACCAATGGAAGACATTGGGACTGTTCACCTTAAAGAGAAGAAAGCTGATGGGAGATCTGATAGCGGTTTGCAAAATCATGAGCAGGCTGGATAGAGTAAACAGGGAGAAGTTGTTCCCACTCAAACAAGAGGTCATAGATTTAAAGCCACATTCAAAAAAAGCAACAGTGACGAGAAAAAAAAACTTTTCATTCGGCAAGCAGTTTGGGTCTAGAATTCACTACCTGGAAATGTGGTGGAGACAAGTCCAATTAAGGCATTAAAGAGGGCATTGAATGATTATTTGGAGAGAAATAATGTGGAAGGGTGCAGGGGAAAAGGCAGGAGATTGGCACCAGATGATGATGCTTGTTTGAAGAACCAGTGCTGCATTATTTGCTGAATGGCCTCCTTCCGCACCATACCTTTTCACAGAAACATTAACTGCTTTAGAAACATAACTTACTAACCATTTCTAAAGTAGTGACAACAGTTGATATATATCATGGTCAGGTGGTTGGCTTTAAGCAGTGGTAATTCAGCTAGAACCTCTTATGGCACAGTTGTAATGTTCCTACCTCTGAAGCAGGAGATCTGTGTTCAAGTCTTACATACTCCAGAGGTATCTCATCATAATCGCTGAAAAGATTAGAAACAAAAATCTCCAGCTTGGCTCTCATTCCTCCCACATCAAACCATCAGCTCCATAACTGAGATGTTTATCAGTAGCTAGGACAAGAAATTCAATCTTAATAAGTCAAATCTGCCCGTGTCGCTGCACAGCGCCATCACAAAACTTCCCTTCTTACCGCTTTGTAGATGTGCTTCTTGATGAGGATGTAAAGAGTTGGCAGGGTGATGTAAGCTATAAATTCCCAAATTTTGCCAGTGAGCAGCATCCACAAGACATGATCCTCTGCCTGGATACTGACCCAGCACCAGCCTACTGACACATCTGATGCATCATAGCCTATCTTCTGCAGGCTAACAGCAGCCATAGTGATTACGAGAGGCACTAGCCAACTGCAAAACACAAAGAGATTATCTTTCATTAGAAACACTAGCAACCACTTTCTATCCCCAACTCATTCACTGGCTTAATCTTCAGGGATAGTACCACAGTAACTTAACAATCCATGGTTACAGGGAGCCCCATCTCTCGTGGGGACAAGACGTAATCTGGACTGCACTGAGTTAACAGGCACAACACTATCAGCCCTGCCTGTTGTTTAAAAGGGAACGTTTTTACCAGAAATGGCATACTTGCACTGTTATGGAACACATCAACATGCCTTACTGCAAACATCCAGATAACAAGCCAGACAACTTACAGCAACATTCTTGAAGTTACAGGAATAAATTTTTCAGGAGGAATTCTTTAATCGGTTTGCAAAACACATGAACAAGCGCATGCATACCACTTGCTGTACAGGTTACTGTATGCTAGCAGGTAGATGGCCTAGTGGTATTATTACTCGACCCAGGTAATGTTCTGGGAGACAGGTTCAAACCCTGCCATGGAATCAGAATTCATAATCTGTAATCAAGAGTCTAGCAATGATTTTTGGGGAAAACCCATCCGGATCCCTTCAGGGAAGGGGAACTGCCATCTCTGAGATCTGGTCTACATGCGACTCCAAACCCAAGTCATTTGGTTGATTCTTAATTGCCCTTTTGGTAATTATGGGTGGGTGATAAATACTAGCCTTGCTACGTATGTACAAACAAACGAACAAGTAAAAAGAAAGTGCGCAAGCAGCATTAACTTAAACAGTAAACATTTAAGCCTTTTAAACATTTTCTGAAAATACTGCTGAAGTAACTCCACGAAGGCCAGTATCCTATGACCAAGTTACCCTTTATTCACACATGCATATGCATGATACCGGCCCAGCTAAGTCAGAGCCAACTGTTAAAATGAACAGAACCCCTGGCACTCCCGGTTACATCAGTCAGCCTGGGCTCCCTGATTGGGGCTGTTAACCTGGTCCAATCAGTGATCTCATATTCTATGAGATCCATTTGGCTGATCTTGTTTCAATCATGACAACTACAAACATCAAGGGAAGGTATTCACACAGCACATGGACAGAAAGTGGCCTTGTTTGTAAAACTGTCATAATCCCACTGGACCACAGGGCAGTTCCTCTCATTAGACAGAGATGACTAATGGGTCACCAAGCCTCTGGAGAGGGGAATCAACTTGTTTTTCAACACACACACTTACACAATGCTTACACCAAAGATCCATGTAATAACCAAACAGCAAAGTTTTACCATCATTGCAGGAGTTGGCCTGGGCTCAATGACTGCACTCCCCACCCCGACACCACCTCCCACCCCAAATCAGAAGGTTGATCTTTCAAGATCTTTTCCAAAGACTTGAGGTCAACTCAAGAATATAGGCAGTGAGAAAGGGCTGGTCAATGCCACCTTTCAGATGAAATGTTTGACAAAAAGGTTCCATCTGTCTGCATGGGTGAAAACAAATGGGATTCCACCGTACTACTTACAAGGAGCAAAGAAGCTGGCAAATTGGATACACAATTAACTTGATGGTAGGAAGTAGAGAGTAACAGTGGAAGGATGCTTGTCCTACTGAAAGCCTGTGACTAGTGGTGTGCCTCGGGGATCAGTGCTGAGCCTATTGCTGTTTGTTATCAAGATCAATGATTTGGATGAGAATGTATAAAGCGTGAGTAATAAATTTGCGGATTACACTCACATAGGCAGTATCGTGGACAATGCGAGGTGTTGCATTTTGGAAACTCAAATGAAGGCAGGTGTTTCATGGTCAATAGTAGAGCCTTAAGGAGTGTCAACAGAGCCTTAACAGAGGGACCTTGAAGTTCAGGTGCATGGTTCTCTGAAAACGGAGTCACAGGTAAACATAGCAGCAAAGGTGGCTTTGGTAAGCTAGCCTTCACCAGTCAGGGCATTGAGTATAGAAGTTGGGAAGTTATGTAAATGAAAAGTATGAAAAACAGGAGAATCTGATCCCTCTGAGAGGCTGGTACCAGTAACTGAAGCAAACAACAATTAATTCAACAATATGATATGAAAATTTCTAAAATTTCTATAAAGGAAACCTTACTTTAAAAAAGAGAGATTGAGAGTACATGTGGTTGTCAAGTGAATACATGCTACGCACAGCGCAGAGCTAAAGAAGAAATAGTTTACATAGCACTATGAGATCTATAGCCAATGAAGTACAATTGCAGTCAACGATGTAGGAAATACAGCAGTCAATTACAGCATACCAAATTCCTACATACCATTACATTTTAATAACTAAATAAGCTGTTTCTGAGATGTTGACTTATGGGCAAATATCACCCAGGTCGCTGAGAAAATATCCTGCTCCATTCTGTGCTGTGTACAGAACGTTGGAGAGGTTGAACAAGCTAGGACTTTCTTCTTTAGGGCCTAAGAGACTGAAAGGCGATTTTCTAGAAGTGTTTAGATCATGAGACGCATGGATAGGGTGAATGCACTCAATCTTTTTCCCAGGGCAGGGGAATCAAGGACCAGAGGGCATCAGTTTAAGCTAAGAGGGGAAGGCACGTATGGGAACTTGAGGGGCAACTTGTTTTTTTTTCCCACACAGAGGGTGGCGCACATATGGAATGGGCTGCTAGCGGAAGTGGTTGAGGCGGGTACATTAACAACATCTAAAAGACATTTGGACGAATACGTGGAATGGAAAGGTTTAGAGGTACATTTAAGTCGTCATTGGACAAGCATATGGACGTACATGGAATAGTGTAGGTTAGATGGGCTTGAGATCGGTATGACGGGTCGGCACAACATCGAGGGCTGAAGGGCCTGTGCTGCGCTGTAATGTTCTATGTTCTATGAATATGGGCCAAGCGCAGGGAATGGGTTTAGTGTGGAGAGAGAGTTTGGTCAGCATGAGCCAGTTTTGGCCAGAGGGCCTGTCTCTGTGCCGTAGGACTTGATGACTCTGAGTTCCGCTGGTGTCTTGACCAAAATTATATTTTTAGCCAACAGCTACAGCAGATCATCTGGTCACTTATCGATTACTGTTTGTGGAAGCTTACTTTGCATGACATGGCTGCTACATGTCCTACCTCACAGCAGTGACTATACTTCATTAACTCTGGATGGGTATATGAATAGGATGGCTTGAGAGAGATATGGGCCAAATGCTGACAAATCACACTAGATTACTTAGGATATCTAGTTGATATAGATGAGTTGGACCAAACAGTCCACTTCCATGCTGTACATCTCTAAAACTCTAAGAGAAACTTACTTGTCCTGTATGAGACACAGAAAGGGCTTGAAGTGTGTAATTGGTGACCCACAAATTCAATTTGATACCTCAAAAAAAACAACAGAAGAATTTGATACCTCTGGGAGGCTGGTACCAGTTACTGAAGCAAACAACAATTAATTCAGCAATATGCCATGAAAATTTATAAAATTTCTATAAAGGAAACCTTATTAAAAAAAATTGAGAGAGTACATGTAGCCCAGTTGTCAAGTGAATACATGCTACGCACAGCGCAGAGCTAAAGCAGAAATAGTTTACATAGCACTATGAGATCTATAGCCAATGAAATACAATTGCAGTCAACAATGTAGGAAATACAGCAGTCAATTACAGCATACCAAATTCCTACATACCATTACATTTTAAAAACTAAATAAGCTGTTTCTGAGATGTTGACTTCGGGACAAGTATCACCCAGGTAGCTGAGAAAATATCCTGCTCCATTCTGGCCAGACTGTGCTCAGGTTGTGAGCAGTTTTGCGCTCCATGTCCAACGAAAGATGCACTGGTGTTGGGTGGAGTTCAGACGAGGTTTATACGAATGATCCTGGGGATGAAGGGCTTGTCATATGAGGAGTGGTTAAGGTCTCTGGGTCTGTACTCGATGAAGTTTAGAAGGATGAGGAGGAAATCAGATTGAAACTTACAGAATACCGAGGGGCCTGGATAAGGTGGACGTGGAGAAGTTGTTTCCACTAACGGGTGAAACAAAAACCTGAGGTCACCAACTCGGAGTGAAGGAATAATGCTTTAGAACTGAGATGAGCAGGAATTTCTTCAGCCAGAGGGTGGTGAATCTGTGGAATTCATTGCAGCAAAAGACTGAGTATTTAGGACAGAGATAGATTGGTTCTTGATAAGTAAGGGTATCAAGAGTTATGGAGAGTAGCCAGGAGAACAGGGTTGAAAAACACATCAGCCAAAATGGAATGGCAGTGCATATTTGATTAGATTAGATTAGATTCCCTACAGTGTGGAAGCAGGCCCTTCGGCCCAACAAGTCCACACTGCCCCTTGAAGCATCCCACCCAGACCCATCCCCCTATAACCCACACACCCCTGAACACAATGGGCAATTTAGCACGGACGATCCACCTAGCCTGCACATCTTTGGACTGTGAGAGGAAACCAAAGCACCCGGAGGAAACCCATGAAGACACAGGGAGAACGTGCAAACTCCACACAGACAGTTACCCGAGGGTGGAATTGAACCCAGGTCCCTGGTGCTGAGAGTCTGCAGTTCTAACCACTGAGCCACCATGCCACCCCAAATGGGCCAAACAACCTCACAGTGGTCCTGTATCTTATGGTGTGTAATAGGACCCCTATCTGAAGCAGACCAGGCTTCAGTTTAACATCTCACCCAAGACCTCCAACTCCCTCAGTACTGACTGGAGGTGTCAGCCAAGAACTACGTGCTCAAGTCTCTGATTCGAGAATGGCTACAATCACTGTCCTTTCTGAGTGAGGCAACGCTACACCATAGCAAGTGGCCAAAGCATTTCAAGCTGCAGGAGGCCGAGCAACTATTCACCGCCCATGCTCATCATCCTGGGGCCTCAATTTAAACCAGGCACTTTGTGGCTGAGAGGAGAGGGTGGGTTGAGATTGGGCACAGCTGCAATGCCTCACCAGTTTGCCCGCAATTGTCCATGACGGCAAGGGGGCGGGGGCGGGGGGGGGGGGGGGGGTTGCTGTGTGTGCTCTGGGCAGGCCACATGCAGGAACTCTGACCAATTACTCCAAGCTCTCCAGAGCCTGGCTGGTCACCATGTTCAGCGTGGACTCTGTGTCTGTATCAGGAGCAGGGCGAGAAGGAGACAGTGTATGGAGACGAGGGAGTGTGCAGGAAATTGACATTTCCCTATCTTCTAAATGCCTACAATATCTTAAAAAGGGAGGAAAGGCATGTAACAGTGGTCAAAACCAGGAGCAATTAATTGGAATATGATGATCAAAATCAGCACGTCGGAGGGGTCTGTAAAACTCTAACCACCACAACTTTGTTTCAGAAACAGAATTCCTCCAGCAAAGGTTTAATGGGACAGATAAGGAGGTCAGGGTGTAGGAGGTGCACTGAAGTGAACAGGAAATACCCAGAGGGCTTCCAGCACTGACAACTCACTTTAGCCTGAAGTTGCATCTTCAGAGAATAAACTCTCACAGGAAGTGATTCTCAGTTTTTTTTTAAGATTCCCTACAGTGTGTAAACAGGCCCTTCGGCCCAACAAGTCCACACTGCCTCTTGGCGCATCCCACCCAGACCCATCACCCTATAACCCACATACCCCTGAACACCACGGGCAATTTAGCATGGCCGATCCACGTAGCATGCACATCTTTGGACTGTGGGAGGAAACCACAGCACCCGGAGGAAACCCACTCAGACACAGGGAGAACGTGCAAACTCCCCAGACAGTTGCCTGAGGCTGGAATTGAACCCGGTGCTGTGAGGCTGCAGTGCTAACCACTGAGCCACCCCTTTCACAATGTGCTCTTTTTAAAACTGAAATCTCACCTGACCCCTGTCTTCTAAACCACTTGAGTGATCGGTAAAGATGCAGATTAATTGTAACCCTTACTTTTCAAAATATTTTAACTCCTTTCTCCACTTTTTCTCCTACTTCAGGTTATATTGTTAAGTTCCTTGCCATAGTGGCTATTTGCTACAGAAAAGGTGGTGAATATCACTATGTATTCAACAATGCAAGCTATCACTATGAAGGCTAACACTCCCCGTTGAACCTACCTGCTTTACTGGAGAAAGAGAGAGATGTGGAACCTGGTACATTTTATTCCCTTCGCCCAGGGACAAGTGAGATTTCATTGACTCAGCAGAGATTCAAGCTGGGAATT